>NC_138768.1:418386555-419586555 GCF_965119305.1 Pelophylax lessonae
GGTCGGATGTCAGCGGACATGTCTCCGCTGACATCCGATGCCCCATAGGAATGCATGGGGGGACCGTTCAGATCCGCCAAAAAAACGGACAGGCGGATCTGAACGGTCCGCCTGTGTGAAAGAGCCCTTAAGCTAAAAAGAAAAAAAAAAAAGGCCTTCTGCCTTTACAACTCCTTTATTATTGATCAGTGGCTGAAACCAGTGAGCTGCAGCCACTGATCAGTGTATCCAGACAGTGGCGAGTCCTGCTGTCAGAATACAATGTCCAAGCAGTGGGTAGTCCTCCTTCCTCCTCTTTTGGAGAGAAATTTATGGATTTTCTCATAAAGAAATCTAATTTTTTTTTTTTTTTTTATCTTTTTGACCCACTGGCTGGACAAAAATGAAAAACCTGTATATGGCCAGCTTAAAATTGTAAACTTCTTTAGAACAGAAACGAATGTGAATGTACAATATGTAAATCGCCTGCACTATTAAAATACCTTTAATGCACTATATAAATACCTTTAATAAAAAAAATAAGAGCCTAAGATTAAATTTCCAGCACTATATAAATACCTTTAATAAAAAAAATAAGAGCTTATCTAAGAAAAAAATGTGAACCAAAAATATATAAATCAAATTAAAAAAGAAAAAAAAAAGGAAAACTGTTCTAAATTCTTGTTCATTTTAAAAGGAAACCTGATTATAGAAAAAGAAAACCCAATTCATTCATCTGGAGAGCTGTCTATCACACAGCCCCAATGAATGAATGAGACTTTTCGCACATGCGCATAGTAACCAAGGTGGCTGTGTGGCTTCCCATAGCTTGTACAGACGAGATCTGCCAGGAACGTGAACAGTATGAGATGAGGATAGCTTCCAGCTGAATACAGCTTGTAGTAAGCACACAAGGGGAAAGAAACAATCTTTGTATGCTACATGAATTTTTTGCTGGTAAAAAAAGAAAAATCTAAAAATGACTGATCTCACATAATAACCCTTGTTGTAACCCACCAGATTAAACATTTGCAGCCCTAACCTTTAGAAAAAGAATGCTTTTTGAAAAGTGGAAGTCATTGATCTAGTAAATCTAACACGGTGGAGGGTTCTTCTATGGGTAATAACATGCCAAGTAAATTGATGTGGCTAAGAGATAAAAACGTCACAGGATTTCAAAATCTCATTTGTGCTCCAAAACATGCCTGCTGGGCACTGCTGCATCATCCTGGCGTAATAGCGAGAATGGCAATTGATGAGTGTTCGCCTGTTCCTGAGACTTGCTAGCTTCCCCGTCACCAGACACTGGCAGGTGAGAAATAAAAAATATTCTTCTAGCAGGGCTGCTGTCACTGTACACAGAAGCTGTACATAGGGGAGCCTCAGAATTGGGAATGCTTTCACAATGAAGTGAGACATTCCTGCTCCACAACATCAAGAGCCAGGTCCTGCAATAAACACCCAAGATGGGCCATTGTTCTGCAGCTATTTCCTCCGCGTTTAACCAGTTCAGCACAACGTTACACAGATACATCGTAAAAAGATCCATTTACGGAGCGTAAAAAAAAAAAAAAAAAAAACACAACCTGTTAGTTTCACAAATATTCATTTAATTCCCGCAAGCTAAAAAAAATGAAATCGCTGTGATTATTGAAGAAAAACTCGAAAACACAAAAAGTAGGAAAAGAAAAAAGAAAGAAAGTGATTGTAAACATAAACAATGTAGGCTATGAGGGACTTTAGGCGAGTCCCAATCTGTGTTTTACACTGCATCCGACAAGGGGTTGGAGGTGTATGCTTCTCAGCTGGTCCTTTTCAGTTTGTACCATTGCTACAGCATTGCTATTAGAGTTTTGAGATAAACTAGACCAGTCATGGATGGGGGTGGGTTGGGGGAGTTTGGGCTGCTCCTTCCCACCTGCCTCCTATCCATCCATTAGCAGCCATGTGCTTCCATTGTGGAGACACTCAAATTAAAAGTGTTAGGACTGCAGGTAAAACAGGGTGCCGTGTAGTGGCCCTGCAGCTTACACATGCGTTTGCCAATGCGTGTCAACTAAACCCCTGTTCTTTATTTATATCGAGACAGGTCTACTTGGTTGGTGGCAGACTGGAGGGTAAGTACATCAGACTGGGGACTGGCTGGCTTACATGCACCTCATTTAATCCTTTTCATCTTTCGTTTTTAGCGATTGTAAACGATCACCTTGTAAAACAAACCATTCCATTTAAAAAATAAATGAAAGGCAAAACATTTTTGTATAATTATAAAAAAAACATTATAAATACCTTTTCTCCTCTTTTTTTTTTATAAGTGATCACATTCCAGGGGCATAAGAGCTGGACAGAGAAGCAGCAGGACACTGATCTTCCCAGTGAATGGCTGTGCAGCGGCGGCGTGTCAGGACAAGTCTGATCATTGGAGAGCACATTGAGTTCCCAGCATAGCTATAGCTAGAGAACTGACGACGATGTGCTCCCCTGCTTAGTGTAGTCAGTTATCAATAGGAAAGCAGAGGGACCGGAAGGAACACCAGAGATTTCACATAAAGAAAGTGCAAAAAAAAAAAAAACAGGATACTTTTAATTTAGTAGAAGACTTTTCGTAATCCTTATCATTTTTGATATGGAGACTAGCATGCAAAAAAAAAAAAAGACGGTCATTCGGCCTATAGCTCATAGTGTGTACGAGGCATTAGAGATAGATCCCTATTGTGTCTATAGCCGGCAGCTGTCAGAAAAGCTGAAGAGAGGCTGTATCGGATTGGATGCAGCCACTGTTCGGCTGATCATTTTCTATCTGGCTCCTTCAATACATCCTTCCAGTTTTCATTCAGGGCTTGATTCACATCTATACCTCTTGGGAATGAAAGGAAAATTGCGTGCTTTTTCAACATGCACAGAAATAAACTGCTGTTTGGCAGACGCGTGGGGATGCCGCAGCACCATGCGATTCAGTGCAGCACGATTTTAAAAACAGGGTCGGGAACTGCTTTCCTATATTACTCACAGGTAGGGCAGCCTAATAAAATGAATGGGCTGCCTTACACGAGATGTGCATCTATGCGCACACAGATTTAAACCAAGGCTTACAATGGAACTGTACTTTATAGTGCTGGAAACAACAGTTTAGGGTAGACGCTGATGTCTAATGCTGGGCCAGGGAAAGAGATTTGCCAGGGTTTTGTAAAAGCAAAATATGAGTTACCATGTAAAGCCCCAATGCCCTACCTGTGGCCCGCTGGCCCCTTCATACACTATTTCCCTGTTATAACAGTGATTTTTGTCCATCTCCTGTATTGTGTCCGCACTCTCTGTCCATCTCCTGTATTGTGTCCACGCTCTCTGTCCATCTCCTGTATTGTGTCTGCGCTCTCTGTTCATCTCCTGTGTTATATTATGTCCACAAGCTCTTACTACTGCCTGTATTAGGTCCAAAATCTCTGACGAGCTTTTGTATCATATCATATCCACAGTCTCTGACCATCTCCTATATAATGTCCACAGTCTCTGACCATCTCCTATATAATGTCCACAGTCTCTGAGCATCTTCTATATAATGTCCACAGTCTCTGACCATCTTCTATATAATTTCCACAGTCTCTGACCATCTTCTATATAATGTCCACAGTCTCTGACCATCTCCTATATAATGTCCACAGTCTCTGACCATCTCCTATATAATGTCCACAGTCTCTGACCATCTTCTATATAATGTCCACAGTCTTTGACCATCTCCTATATAATGTCCACAGTCTCTGACCATCTTCTATATAATGTCCACAGTCTCTGACCATCTCCTATATAATGTCCACAGTCTCTGACCATCTCCTGTATAATGTCCACAGTCTCTGACCATCTTCTATATAATGTCCACAGTCTCTGACCATCTCCTATATAATGTCCACAGTCTCTGACCATCTCCTGTATAATATCCACAGTCTCTGACCATCTCCTGTATAATGTCCACAGTCTCTGACCATCTCCTGTATAATGTCCACAGTCTCTGACCATCTTCTATATAATGTCCACAGTCTCTGACCATCTCCTATATAATGTCCACAGTCTCTGACCATCTCCTTTATAATGTCCACAGTCTCTGACCATCTCCTATATAATGTCCACAGTCTCTGACCATCTCCTATATAATGTCCACAGTCTCTGACCATCTCCTGTATAATGTCCACAGTCTCTGACCATCTCCTATATAATGTCCACAGTCTCTGACCATCTCCTGTATAATGTCCACAGTCTCTGACCATCTTCTATATAATGTCCACAGTCTCTGACCATCTCCTGCATAATGTCCACAGTCTCTGACCATCTCCTATATAATGTCCACAGTCTCTGACCATCTCTCGTATCAGGTACAAAGTCTTTGACTATATCCTTTTATAGGTCTGCGGTTTGACTTTAAACTGGAGGGACATATACAAACTACATGTCTCCCCACAATGACAGCGCAAAGCCTCCTCTAGCTCTGCTGAGTCACTGGTTTTTATCAGCAGGCCTCTTATCTCAGGTAAATACTAGGGGAAGGGAAGCACACTCAGAAGTTTGTACACACAAAACTGAAAGCAGGACATGCCGTGGAAAACGTTCAGTGGTTAAAATGGACATTTCCCCCCTAAACACCAAAAAACCTGCAGAATGCAGATCGTCATGCTGATATGACATAATCTAATACTATTTTATTAGATTAAATTTTTTTGTTACTTACATAAACTTTGTTCCCACTTCCTGGTTTCCAATGGCCACTGGTGACTGGCACTGATAGCCTAGCACTGGTGACTGACACTGGTTGGCACCTTTTCTTCAAGCCAAACCCAAACACTTTAGCAGCGCACGGCAATTTATTTATTTATTTTTTTTGGGGGGGAATGCTGTGGACTCTGATGTAAAGGGGAACTCTGATGTAAAGACGTTTCTGCTCACCAAAGCTCCCACTTAGAGTTCCAAGCATTCCCCCTTAAATCAGGGTTCCCAAAGTCACCCTTACATTATAGTCCACAGGGGCACCCCTTACATGAGTCCCCCTTACCTTAGTTTACTCGCTCAGAGGCAGGAGAAAGAAGGGAGGGGGAGGCTTCCGTCACAGACATTGGATGGTAAAGCTCACTCAGCCAAGGATGGAGGCTCAGGCATCGACGCCTTTCATCCACAATGTATCTGCCGACTGCTGAGCTTCAAATTTCCAGCTAACGCATCCATTTCCTGAGGCACAGAATGCCGGGATTGGAGTTTAAGTGGGCAGACAGAGGAGTAAGGTAGGGAGGAAGAAGAGCAGATTGAGCCTTCTCTCCTCTCCATGTATCGGGTCAGGTGCACACATCTGTACTTGGTGGTTGTGGTACTCAGTTACTTGGGGAAGTGCAGTCCATTCTAAATAATGGGTCTGGGTTTTAGGCGGTCTGATACCTGGACACATGATTCAAATCCTAGACTGTCCAGGTCAATCCTGGATAGGTTGGAAACCATCTAGTAGTCCCGGTCTCACAGATGCCCCCGGGGAAGGCTACATCAGCAGTGCCTTTAAGGGAAATCTTGCCTGATCCTGCATATGTGGCATATGAGACCTGGCATAACTTGTCATTTTTCAATAAAAAGCCTCTCCAGATCATATCTGCACACCTACTGAAGAATAAAAAGTCACATTGAATCTCGTATCTGCTGTAATGTCATCAAGGCCAGTCTAGAGAACCAAGAAGAAGGAGCCGGCTGCCAATGATGTTATTTTTTAAAATGGGTGTGCAGAACCAGGGGCAAAATATATATGTGTGCTTGTTTACCTAACTGCTTGAAGTTTGAATAGCTTTGGCAGTTTTATAAGAGGAGGGAAGGTCCATTTTACTGGGTGAAATATTGCCAAACCAGAGCGAGTGTTAATCCGCTGTGCAAACCCTATAGGTCACATGTGACCAAAAAAAGATGTGTTTTTCTAAAAGTTAAACCATCTGTTAAATTCACATACAAGTTTTAGAGTCTGGCTGATCGTTATGTATTTATTTAAGGAACACCTAAGCCAGGTCAGGAATAGCACATTGTACTGTCTCTGGATATACAATTTACAAAGAAGTGGATTTAAGCCAAAGGCAAATTCCATGAGCCGTTTAGATGTTATATTGACTCTACATATGGTTTACTAAATTCTTAGTTTACTACTATATTTTGCTCTATATTCTTAGTGCTTTTTGACTTGACTTCTGAAGCTCATAGACTAGCTGGCTTCACACCTTACCGGATGTATTGCACCACGTGTTTTATGGGCGTTTTTTAGTTTGCAACCATTCATTTTTAAAAACAGACCCAAATGCACATCCATGCAGTATACAAGGTTGAAAAAGAACTTTTCAGTACTGTGCAAGGTCCACTGACACTGTCCAGACCCCCTGCCTTTGCTAAAATCACCTAATAATAGTATGCGCTAAATATACCTGTAAAAAAAACAAGTTTGATTATATATTTAGGCAGGCCATACACGGTGCAAATTTCTTTCCTGCAACCAGTGCCAACAGGGGAATCCCTCCTGCCGAGCAATTGTCTTCTCCCGGTGAGGGGGGGGGGGGAGCAGTCCCTGCCAGGAGAAGACAGTGATTATTGCTAGCGGCTATAGCATCGTAAGGGAATCCGGTAGGTTGGTTGTACCCAAATTGATCCCTACTGAAAACTGATGTAAACTGATGTGTTTTTTCTTTGAAAAAACATGACTGAACTGATGTAACAAATGGAACGCTCATGTGAAAGAACCCCATCATGAACTTTTGATGGTTAGATAGTTTGGCTGAAAGCATAAGCAAGTGTGGCAGTTAGTTACATTTCCGGCATGCTGGGATTGCTGTTTCTTGAAACTGGTGAATTGATGGGTTTAGTTCTCCTTTAAGCTGATATTAGACGGGCGATTCTGCCAATAGAGACAAAGGCAAGCGATTCCAGTAAATTGCCAACGGCAAAATAACTAGTGGCAGGGTCATCCATCTGACATCAGTCAAAAAAATGAAAGGCAAAATCGGACAGGTTGCTATGACCAACGCATTCCCTTTACAGAAGGCAATTAGAGATTTGAGGTTTATAGTAGGTATTATGAGGCCAATGCTAGCGGATTATACTCTAGAAATATAAATAAGGAATACAGAGAACTGTGAAAGGGCAATGGAATACCAAAAATATAAAACAGAAAGGCTGTCATGATCAAAACTCAGTGACACCACAACCCTGTCCCAGGATCCAGCGATGTGCTCACCCAAACTGTTGCTTCTCTCCCTCTCCTCTCCCCGGCATTTCTACTGTGGGCATCTGGCTGTGCCCGCTGCATGGTCCAGCAGTTTTCTGGGACTTGTGACGAGGCAGGGAGGGGGGGGGGGGGTGAGAGGAGAACTTCAGCTCGGATCGCTTAGCCAAGTGGAAGTGGGAGCAGGTACCTGTCAAAACTAGGTACTCACTCCCCCCACTACAAAAAGTACATGCCAAATGTGGCAGGGGAGGGGAGGAGTGCTTAAAGCAGAACTTCCCTGTTTGGGTGAAGCTCCGCTTTAAATTGTCCCTCATGGCTCCTTCATTGTTTTCCACAGAAGTGTGAAGAAGTTGAAAGGAGAAGCTTGCCCCAATAACTGACAATTTCTAAAGACGAATCAGAGCCAAAACAGGAAAAGAGGAAAGGATGGAGAATCTCACCTTTGAGAGTCAAATTAAAACATGTTCTCATGAGTGCACATCCATTCCACCCCTGTTTTGGCAACTATGCCATAGAAACCCCCCTGCCCGCATTCTGAGCTGGTGAGAACAATCAAAAGGACAAAAAGTGAAAGTAAATTTCCCCAACAAAATCACTTTCTATTCACAGTTCTATCCCTTTTTTACTCTACCCATAAATAAAAAAAAGTTCCATTTGGATTTCCACTGTATTCTGCCTGTTAAAATATATTTTGTACATTTTACATTTGCCCATAGGCAAGCACATGTGAACTTGTGTACCAGTGGTTTGCGCATATAGGCGCACATGACGTTTTCTGTAATACATCTCATTACGTACCACATTGGTAGTTCCTGGGTGCCACAACAATAAGTACAATTTTATTCTGTACAGCCATACGCCAAATTTTTGTCTGTGTGCGAGAGCCATTATACTTTCAACAAACGTAAAACCAAACTCCAAAAAACGTGGCATGAGAATTCGATTATGAAAATGTTACCAGCAACAGATATTGTAGATTTATTGCACACAGGTTTTACTTTCCATCTCTAAAGGAAAATAATTGTTTACTTGTGAAAAAGACAAGATTTATATATTTGTTCTGGATCTGAAGAACAAAAAGTATTGCAGCCATTAAAGCAGAAAGACAGTCAAGCAACTAGCATTTCTTTAGAAGTACTGGACAGACGGCAAACTCCATATATTCTAAGTACAGCGTTTCTCAGACTAAGATTGTTTACTGGTTTAATAGTTTTGCTGCAATGTGTGAAGCCAGTCAAATGTTACATGCCAATTGTATCCATCAGATTAGAAACATGCTTTGCTACTGTAATAATCATGCCATCATGTGTACTGTGCAAGCTAACTAGTTAAAGTAAAATTGTCATAAAAGAAAAATAAAGGCTACTACTGAGTCTGACCCCTCTTCCTGAAAATTAGGTAAATTACGTGACTGTCATGGCATAAACGAAAAATAAAGGCTACTACTGACCCCTCTTCCTGAAAATTAGGTAAATTACGTGACTGTCATGGCATAAACGAAAAATAAAGGCTACTACTGACCCCTCTTCCTGAAAATTAGGTAAATTACGTGACTGTCATGGCATAAACGAAAAATAAAGGCTACTACTGACCCCTCTTCCTGAAAATTAGGTAAATTACGTGACTGTCATGGCATAAACGAAAAATAAAGGCTACTACTGACCCCTCTTCCTGAAAATTAGGTAAATAATTACGTGACTGTCATGGCATAAACGAAAAATAAAGGCTACTACTGACCCCTCTTCCTGAAAATTAGGTAAATTACGTGACTGTCATGGCATAAACGAAAAATAAAGGCTACAACTGACCCCTCTTCCTGAAAATTAGGTAAATTACGTGACTGTCATGGCATAAACGAAAAATAAAGGCTACTACTGACCCCTCTTCCTGAAAATTAGGTAAATTACGTGACTGTCATGGCACAAAAGAAAAATAAAGGCTACTACTGACCCCTCTTCCTGAAAATTAGGTACATTACGTGACTGTCATGGCATTAAAGAAAAATAAAGGCTACTACTGACCCCTCTTCCTGAAAATTAGGTAAATTACGTGACTGTCATGGCATAAAAGAAAAATAAAGGCTACTACTGACCCTTCTTCCTGAAAATTAGGTAAATTACGTGACTGTCATGGCATAAAAGAAAAATAAAGGCTACTACTGACCCCTCTTCCTGAAAATTAGGTAAGTTCCGTGACTGTCATGGCAATGCATTGGCTTCAATGCTTCCTGAGTCACTAACCTGGAACAAGGATAGGGACTTATGACACTTTCCGGATTTACTTATAGTCATGCTTGTTCCAAGTCTACTTAACTCAAGTATTGATTCTAGAAACAAGCATTGTTTTTAAAGCAATAGCATACCCCAACCTTCTTTTTGGTCAGGTTACTGTAAGCAACTGTGTGTGTAAAATTTACAGTTATTCAGGTATTTAGCAATTGGGGCACAAAACATGGCAGTACTACATATACATCAATGCAACTGTATTAGATGTTTCTGGGGTCATTTTATTATTGGTGAAAAGCTTATTGGAACCTCATCCTAAAAAACTAAATTAAGAAGACGGAATTCAATTTTTGGCTTGGGTTTTAAAGATCTGCAATTATAATAAACTAAAAAATATGTGTCCGTCTCCATTAAAATCGGAACAAAACCCTCCTATCCCTTTCAGCCAAGGAAGATGCCATCTTGGCCTCTGATCTGCAACTGCCATGGTGCAGCACATGTGATCGGTTATGACACTAGCCCTTTAACAGTTTGACAATTTGGTTGACTGCACATACAAATGTGACAGTTAGCATTCCCGGCATGCCAGGAATGTAACTATTTTTTGAAACTGTTAAAATCGATGGGTTTAGTTCCTCTGTAAGACAACTTTTATCAGTTAGATATCTCCATGTGTGCATCAGGAATCAAGTGTATGAAAAGAGGGCTTTCATGTTCAACCAGATATCAACTGTCATTTCTCTAGCCAAAGCTGACCATATAAGCAGTAGAGAGTTTGTTTGAACGGTCATATGGACATTTAAAAAAAATAACAGTTTGCCAGAGCATTCTATCTTGCCATCTTTGGGTAATTTCACACGGTCCGCATTCCGTTGCGGACCGTGCTCTGCTCAGCGGGGATTGATCCGCCGATCCCCGCTGATCCGGCGGATGACAGCTCTGTCTTCGCACTGTGTGTGGAGAGGGAGGTGTCACAGCCCCACTGCTCTCTATGGGGAATCGTATGAGAGCGGACCGCCTGTCTGCTCTCATCCGATCTCCTGGACGGATGGAAAATAGCGTTTCCATCTGTCCGGATTTCACGGACAGGATCGGATGCGGATGGCAGCGGGTGTCAGCGGACATGTTTCCGCTGACACCCGCTGCCCCATAGGGATGCATGGAGGATCCGATCAGATCCACCTAAAAAACTAACAGGCGGATTTGATCGGACCACCCGTGTGAAAGGACCCTTTGAGTTCACTAGTTTTGTTTGAAAGACCTTAAAATTTCATCCAGACCTGCTACTTGAAGGGAATCCCAGATGTATTAAACCAATTTATTTTATGCCTAGAACATTTACATTATAACATATGTTTTTTTTCCCACATTCACAGTTCGAATTTCATTTGTTCAATAAATAATTTTGCATCCAGCTGCTTCAAATTAAGTTACTGTGGTAAAAAAATCGTCAACCCCATCAAGAATTTTTGATGGTTTGACAGTTTGGTTATAAGCACAAGCAAGTGTGGCAGTTAGCAATCCCAGCATGCCGGGAACGTAACTGTTTTTTGAAACTGTTAAATTGATGGGTTTAGTTCCGCTTTAAGCTGATGTTAGACGAGCGATTCTGCCAATAGAGACAAAGGCAAGGGATTTCAGTAAATTGCCAGCGGCAGGATCACTAATGGCAGGGTCATCCATTTGACATCAGTCAAAAAAATGAAAGGCAGAATCGGACAGGTTGCTATGACCAACACATTCCCTTTACAGAAGGCAATTAGAGATTTGATGTTTGTAGTAGGGATTATGAGGCCAATGCGAGTGGATTATACTCTAGAAATATAAATAAGGAATACAGAGACCTGTGAAAGGGCAATGGAATACCATAAATATAAAACAGAAAGGCTGTCATGATCAAAACTCAGTGACACCAGGCCATGTCCATAGTTCATACTACAATAAGTCTCCCCTGAGGTATAAAAGAAAACAAACAATGCAATAAAATGGGACTAATAGCTTTTCGAGTTGCCCTTAATTCCCCTGGCTCTCTGTACGACTCTATTGCCACCTGTCACTTTTGACAAATTGCTGAAACCTTTATTAATGGATCAACCCATTGGTTGCTAATATTTTACCGTAACACAAGAACGACATACCGTCAGGCTTAAAAGCCATTCTTTATGTTAGAACTTGATTTCAGCAGACCCTCCATTCTTCACAAAGGTTAATAGGGGTGACATTCTATGTGCACCATTTGTTGCTGTAATAGCCATCAGGCACATAATGCTACAGCTACACAAAACAGGCAGTACTGTAACTTCTCCAAAAGGGAAATAGCTAGGTGTAAATTCAGAAGGCACCAAGAGACACAATAGAATCCACCCATTATTTTACAGTTGATAGAAAATAAGGAATTCAACAATAAGGATCATTCAGTAATAGTAACCAGCCTAGCCCAGTAGGCTATAATTGTATGCATAGAGGGGATCTCTTCCAACAAAGATGCTTTTTTCCTTGACAACTAAAGCCAGCCATAGACTTTGAATCTTGGCTGGTTCAGCACAAACTGACATGAAAGGATAACTAGGAGCAAAACTTTAAGCCTCCGTTCACATTAGGTCGCTCCGACTTAGGGGGCGACCTGTGAAGTCGCGTGCAGCGCGACTTCGGCGCGACTTGCACGGACTTCACATAATGGAAGTCAATGCAAGTCGCCTCCAGGTCGCCCCGAAGTAGTACAGGACCCTTTTTCTAAGTCGGAGCGACTTGTGTCACTCCTATTAGAACGGAGTGTGAGGACCACGACTTGTCTGACAAGTCGCGGTCTGACAAGTCGCGGTCCAAGTCGTACCAGTGTGAATGCGGTCTAAGATTTAGAGCACTGATGGGTTATAAGAAATCCCCCCCCCCCACAAAACAGTGTACACAGAATCAAGCCATTTTGTTTCCTATAATCTATTGTTGCAGGGAAAAAAATAAAATAGTACTGCCTTTTGGCAGGCTTAATAGGGGATTTCCCTTGCAGTGGATATCCTCCCACTTCCTGTAGAGTTTAAAGGACGGAAAGTGAAACCTTCCTAAGGCTGGGTCCACTTCTATTCTACGCATAGATGCAAAAATGTTATGAACTATGTTGAGCAGGCCATTCATTTGAATAGGCTGTTCAACGCACTGAAATCATACTAAAGATAAGAATTAATGGCACAGGAGCGCACCTTCTCGCATTTTGCTCAAGATTTTGTGCATTACCCCATAGGGCACAAATGTGAACAGGGACTGGTAGACATATAAGGGTTGATTTATTGAAACAGGATAGTGCAAAATCTGGCACAGCTCTGCACAGAAACCAATCGGGTTCCAGATTTCTTTGTCAAAGCTTAATTTAACAAACTATAGTTAGAAGCTGATTGGTTACCATGCACAGAGGCACCAGATTTTGCACTCTGCAGTTTTAGCAAATCAACCCTATTGCTTCACAGCATCTTAGTTATAAGAAAAGAATGCAGTACACTGTAACAGATATGCGTGCGCATGTACACACGGACGTACGCCTTTCCACATGCATGCACGTCAGTGTGCTTGTACACAACTGAGAAGTCATCGTTCATAGAATCTGCTGAACTGAGGCCCAGTCCACTGCCTCATGTTTCTCTTAATTTCATCTCCACCATTATTTTTATATTTTTTCATTTTTAATCTTACCCGTTCATTGTCATCATCATCTTGATCTCCATTCCCACACCTTTGGGTGTACTGCAATATTGTCACCCCCCCCCCCCCAATGGGCTAAGTAATGGCAAGTAAGTGCGCCTACCAATTGCACTACCCCATTCAGGGTCATAGGTGGTGAACCTCCACAATCATATACCCATACCGGGTGAACCCCCAAAATCATGTCCTGTACCTACTTGTGACCATACATCCTCACATATGTACATGCTCAGATATATTTTGATACACCCTGGTAGCATCACCCACGTATTGCCATACACCTCACACTCATAACCCCATTGCTAGGGTATGCACTGTCCCAGGTGCACCTTGGCACATTACCCTTATAAGTTCAAGTGTTTTCTTTTTTTCCTCTCTTGTAATATGATATTCTGTGTTTCCCCAATGTTGTATTCATGTATATGCTTTTTATATGGACTTATCATGGCTCCTGTCATGCCTCCATGGAATTTCCCTGTTTAACCTAATGCAGAGTTTATGTTTGAAGCCACACTAGCACCTCGGCCTGCCTCTTTTGGCACCTCGGCCTGCTTCTTTTGGCACCTCGGCCTGCTTCTTTTGGCACCTCGGCCTGCTTCTTTTGGCACCTCGGCCTGCTTCTTTTGGGACCCACCCCCTCTGGACTTACGCTCCAATGAACTACTCATCAACAGGGTATATATTTCCTGTCCCTGATAAGCCACCCCCACCGCCTAATGAAGGAGCACGATGCTCCGAAAGCTACCAAGCCCATGTTTCCCTCCGCCTCACAGGAAGTGATGTCAGGCTGACAGGAAGTAGGAAGTGGAGCCCCGCCGAGAGCCTTCCACCACCACAGCATCATCAGACAGGCTGCCAGACAACAGCCTCCACGCACCACCAGCACCCCGCACCCCTCCTTTCTGCAACAGTATCCAGGACAAGAAGATGGATGATCCCATTTACCTACCCTACCGGCCTCTACTTACCTAAGAGTAAGTCACTATGTGTTTTTTGTATTAATAAACCTTATGCTTCACTAAGCTGGCGCAGCTTTCTTTGTTAGTTATTTTCCTTTGGACAACCCTTTAGATAAGCCTTTCTCAACCTCTTTAAAACGTAGAGGAACTCTTGGAGAAAAAAAATAAACTTTCAAGTGTCAGGGAATCCATTCTAATATTTACTATATCTACAGCTCACTGATAAAGAGGAAGTAAACCCTCCTCTGACACTTTTACCTATAGGTAAGCCTATGATAAGGCTTACCTATAGGTACTGTAAATATCTCCTAAACATGCACCGTTTAGGAGATATTTACCTTACATGCAGCCAGTGACATCACTGGCGCATGCTCTCTGAAGGAACGGCCGCTGGTGCCGTTTCTTCCGAGACCCGTGCCGTGACTGTCGGCTCCCGCGCGTGCGTGGGAGTGACGTCACTGCGGCTCCGGCCAATCAGATGGCCGGATGCCGCAATCCCGGAAGACTGGCAACTGGACATGTCGCTCGTCATACAGGTAAGCGGGCTGCGCGGCGGGAGCTCGTTTTAAGGTAAGTATTGCATAATGAGCTAGTATGCGATGCATACTAGCTCATTATGAGTTTCTCTTACAGGTTGCCAAAAAAAATAAAAAGTAATATGGGTTTACAACCTCTTTAATGCAATGGTCACAAAAGAAGAATGGTCCTTACATTTCTGGTCTCTGATAAAAATCCTTACACTAGGAGGTCAGTGGAACAAATCCCCCTTACAGAAAACAAAAAAAGATCACTGGCGTCAGTAGTTACTTGTCGGAGAAACCTTTGGAGGAACACTGGTTGAAAAACTCTGGTTTCTGGACTGGATAAAACACTACCCAACGTTTAAGACTGAGGACCATGGCATTAAACCATTAATTTGAGTGCTCGTGACTGCCAATAAACAGACCTCTTGGATGGCTCTACTGAAAATGATAAACCTTGAATGTAAAATGCAACCAGGCACGAGCGGCATTATGTAAAGAATGTAATGATTATTTTGGAAATAACTAAAGGTCAGTTTGTGAAATGACTATGGTATTGCCAATCATGAGAAAACCATAGACGCAAAGTTGTGAACTAAAATAGCAAGTGACAGATGTATGGGAGCCAAAACCACCTGTTTGTACTCCGAAGACAAGGTCATGGTTCACTGCACAGTTGGACAGAAAGATAAAGGAACCTTTAACCAATTCCACGCTGGAAAACAGCATCAGAAGCAAAATGCCAGCAGCTAAGGTCACACTCATGTAGCATTTCCTCTATTACACAACACTGCTCAGCTATCTGTATTCTAGTCTATAGCCAATACAATACAATTGGATTTTACAGCAATGAGAAAAGGCTGTAACACTCTGGGCATTGTCTGGACCAGCCTCTCTCAACTGTTTAACACTGAACAACCCTTGAAAAAAACAGGTCTCAGGGAAGCCCTGCTAATAATTACTGTATTTACAGCTCACTGTACATTAGCATGAGCAGTAAGCCTGAGAAATAATAAAGCATCCATCACCTAGGATTGCGCTATACAGCCAAATTATTTTCAGGAATAATAATGAGCTCATACAAATAATGGTTAATGATTATACCCAGAAAAGAAAGTGAAAAAGTGTAGTGTTCCTCAGTTTGTTGGTCATTGGAGAAATGCCCCACTGCACTGATGGTTGGTGGAAAAGTGCCCCACATTAAATGTTAAGAGTTAAGTTGAGAAACTCCCTCACTTTGGTGGTCATTGGGAAAACAGCCTCCTGACTGGTGGTCCATTAAAGAAAGGCCCTTTTACACTGGTGGTCATTTAGAAATATGCCCCTTACACTGGTGGTCATTTAGAAATATGCCCCTTACACTGGTGGTCATTTAGAAATATGCCCCTTACACTGGTGGCCAGTGGAAAAAGATCCCCTTAGATTTGCGGTCAACGGGAGAAAATCACTCTCATATTAAACAGTCATTGGGAAAAGGGTCTCTTCACTTTGTGATCTGTTGATGAAGGGTCCCATTACCTTGGTGGCTATTTCAATATATACCCTTTACCTTCCCAATCACACTGGAGGTCAATGGAAAAAGGGCCTCTTCAATGGTGGTCCACTGAAGATGGATCCCATTACATTAATGGTCAATGTAAACGGTTGCCCCTTGGTGCAGCCGAGGTGTCCCAGTAACCCCCTGGTGGTGGTCCATTTAGGAACGATCCCCCATTACACTGGCAGCCATTTGGGAAACATGCCCTGAGCAGCACAGTGGCTTAGTGGGTATTACTTCTGCCTTGCAGAACTAGGGTTTTCGGGTTGAATCCCAATATGAACTCTATCTGCATGTAGTTTGTATGTTCTCCCTGTGCTTGCGTGCTTTTCCTCTGGGAAGTCTGGTTTCCTCCCACAGTACAAAGACATGCCTGTTGGTTTATTGGCTCCTGTCTAAATTGCCCTTGTAGCATTTATGAATTTGTGTTAGGGATCTTAGATTGTAGGCTCCTTGAGTGAATGTAAATATAGATTGTAAATGCAAATTGCTGAGCAAATCGTTGGCACTATAAAAATACCTATAATAAAATTCCCCTTACATGTGGTTAGTAGGAGAAAGAAACCCTCACATTGGCAGTTATTAGAAAAAAGGGCTTCTTTACCGGTAGTCATATTAAACTGGTGGTCACCTGGAATTATGCCCCTTATAGTGGGTAGAATGACAAACCCCCCACCCCCTCCTCACTTTGATGGTTGTTGGGAAAAGGGCCTCTTCTCTACTAAAGTCAGCTAAAGAAGGATTCATTTACATTGGTGGTCATTGGGAAATATGCACCTTATATTAGTGGTCAGGAGACCTTCCTGCCTTCACTTTGGTGTTCATTGGGCAAAGAACATCTTTGTTAGGGGTCATTTGCTTTGGTGGTCATTGGGAAACGCAGTCATAAGTCATAATTTGCTGACTGCCCAAGGAACCTCTGGTAACTTTTGGAACAGCCTCTCTCTACCTTTTTAACATGGAAGAACCCTTGAAATAACTTTCTGGTCTCAGGGAACCCCTGCTAATTATTACTAGAACTACAACTCATGGTTACATTAATGAGTAAGTCTGCTCCGGAGGAACCCTAGGGGAGAGTAAGTCTGCTCTGGAGGAACCCTAGGAGCGAGTAAGTCTCTGCTCTGGAGGAACCCTAGGGGAGAGTAAGTCTGCTCTGGAGGAACCCTAGGGGAGAGTAAGTCTGCTCTGGAGGAACCCTAGGGGAGAGTAAGTCTGCTCTGGAGGAACCCTAGGGGAGAGTAAGTCTGCTCTGGAGGAACCCTAGGGGAGAGTAAGTCTGCTCTGGAGGAACCCTGGGGGAGAGTAAGTCTGCTCTGGAGGAACCCTAGGGGTGAAAAGGGTATTCTGGAGGAAAACTAGGGGTGAAAAAGGGTGCTCTAGAGGAAAACTAGGGGAGAGAAAGGGTGCTCTAGAGGAAAACTAGGGAAGAGAAAGGCTGCTCTGGATGAAACCTAGGGGTGAGAAAGGCTGCTCTGGATGAAACCTAGGGGTGAGAAAGGCTGCTCTGGATGAAACCTAGGGGTGAGAAAGGCTGCTCTGGATGAAACTTAGGGGTGAGAAAGGCTGCTCTGGATGAAAACTAGGGGTGAGAAAGGCTGCTCTGGATGAAACATAGGGGTGAGAAAAGCTGCTCTGGATGAAACCTAGGGGTGAGAAAAGCTGCTCTGGATGAAACCTAGGGGTGAGAAAGACTGCTCTGGATGAAACCTAGGGGTGAAAAGGGATGCTCTAGATAAAACCTAGGGGTGAGAAAGGATGCTCTGGAGGAACCCTGATGTTGAGTAGATTTGCACTGGAGGAACCCTGATGTTGAGTATTGCTGCACTAGAGGAAGGAACCCTAGGGTTGTGTATGGCTGCCCTGGAGGAACCCTGGTGTTGAGTATGGCTGCCCTGGAGGAAACCTAGGGATGAGTATGGCTGCCCTGGAGGAAACCTAGGGGGTAAGACTGCTCTGGAGGAAACCTAGGGGTAAGACTGCTCTGGAGGAAACCTAGGGGTAAGACTGCTCTGGAGGAAACCTAGGGGTAAGACTGCTCTGGAGGAAACCTAGGGGTAAGACTGCTCTGGAGGAACCCAGATGTTGAGTAAGGCTGCTTTGGAGGATACCTTGGGGTTATTGAGTAAGGCTGCTCTGGAGGATCCCTAGAGGTGAGTATGGCTGCTCTGGTGGAACCCTGATGTTGAGTAAAGCTGCTCTAGAGGAACCCTGATGTTGAGTAAGGCTGCTCTGGAGGCAGGGCCGGTCCGAGGCGGGTGCTTAGGGTGCAGTGCGCCCAGGCGCCGCAAGGTGGGGGGCGCACTATCCTCTCCCGGCTGCAAGTCTCTCACTGCAGCCTCGCCTTTCACTGAAAAAATACATTGGTTATAGCTGCTCCGCCTCTCTGCTGCCTCCTCAGCCAATGGGAACACAGTGGACACGCCCCCTTCCCCAGCGCGCCTTGTTTGATATCTCAGCAGGAGATGCCGACCTGGAGAAGAGAGGAGAGGAGAGTGCACTGCCTGCAGCCTTTATAGAAGAAGGTGAGCTGGGGAAAATAAACTAAATGTATTCTTGTCAGTGCTTCCCCTACTGAGGAGGGGGGAGGGGCTGTGTTTTCTCTTCCTGTCTCTGAGTCTGTTGTTTTTTCTGCGTGAGTAGCAGTGCACTGCTTCTGGAGGGAGGATATGCTCTAACCTTCTCCAATCTCTACTGCACCTCCCTACTCCTTACCTGACCACCTCCCTCTCTTCTGCATTACCACATGCAATGTCTGTGAACTGCTGGAGCACTACAAGTACCAGCATGCCAGGAAATGGAGGCAGCAGCAGTGTGTTCAATCAGGCAGGCTGATATTTAGATGGAAAGTGCTGGTGTGTGTGTATACTGTGTGTATGTATGTGTGTGTGTATAGTGTGTGTGTATATACTGTGTATAGTGTGTGTGTATATACTGTGTGTGTGTGTATGTATACTGTGTGTGTGTGTGTGTGTGTGTGTGTGTGTGTATATATGTATACTGTGTGTATATACTGTGTGTATGTATACTGTGTGTGTGTGTGTGTGTGTGTGTGTGTGTGTGTGTATATACTGTGTGTATACTGTGTGTATGTGTACTGTGTGTATGTATACTGTGTGTATGTGTGTGTATATACTGTGTATATACTGTGTGTATACTGTGTGTATGTATACTGTGTGTATGTGTGTGTATATACTGTGTATATACTGTGTGTATACTGTGTGTATACTGTGTGTGTGTATGTGTGTGTATATACTGTGTATATACTGTGTGTATACTGTGTGTGTGTATACTGTGTGTGTGTATGTGTGTGTATATACTGTGTGTATACTGTGTGTGTGTGTGTGTGTGTGTGTGTATATACTGTGTGTATACTGTGTGTGTGTATATACTGTGTGTGTGTGTGTGTATATACTGTGTGTATACTGTGTGTGTGTATATACTGTGTGTGTGTATACTGTGTGTGTATACTGTGTGTGTGTGTACTGTGTGTGTATACTGTGTGTGTGTATACGTGTATATACTGTGTGTGTGTGTATATACTGTGTGTATACTGTGTGTGTGTGTGTGTGTGTATATACTGTGTGTGTACTGTGTGTGTATACTGTGTGTGTGTATATACTGTGTGTATACTGTGTGTGTGTGTGTGTGTGTATACTGTGTGTGTGTATACGTGTATATACTGTGTGTATGTGTGTGTATACTGTGTGTGTGTATACTGTGTGTATACTGTGTGTATGTGTGTGTATACTGTGTGTGTGTGTATACTGTGTGTGTGTGTATACTGTGTGTATACTGTGTGTATACGTGTATATACTGTGTGTTTGTGTACTGTGTGTGTTTGAGCTTTGGTTTGAGGTGCACACCCTAATGCCATAGGCTGCGCACGCCTATGTTTGTAGTTGTGAGCTGAGGGAAGGGGCGACAGTGGGGGAGGAAGACAGGACAGAGGGAGATGCCAGGTGAGAGTTCCAGCTTTAAAAAGGCAAGCACATGACAATGACAGATGATCAGGTGAGGTGGGAGGTGTAAACATTGATGGGATGGATCGCTGAATGTAGTGTAGCAGCTGCCTCTCCTTACAATCTTCCTCTCAGTCTGTTACTGCAAGCAGGCTGGGGCTGGGGGCTGCTCAGAGAGTTCCAGTCCAGCCCCTTTTTCCCATGCGGAGCTGTGGAGGAAGAAGTCTCATGGCATGTGTGTGAGTGTGACTCGGCCATGCGATCCCACAGCCTGAGCCTGCTGAAGTTTTAGTGTATGCTGGCAGTTTGTGACACTGATTAGCAGAGCCTGGGAGGGAGGCAGACTTTACCAGGGGACATATCTCAGTCCCACACTGACAGATGAATTAAAGTGCCTGCCTGTGTATGGGCTGATCACAGTGTGATCACTGGGTTTGATAAGTTACAGTCAGACCATGTAATGTACACTACACATACACTTCCATAACATGACGGTGATGTCACATTACCTTTATGGAAGTGTATGTGTAGTGTACATGACATGCTCTGACTGTAACTTAGACTGAAGTTTAATGCATAGTAAAACGTTTTAGGCTTATGGAAGTGTATGTGTACTAATAATGCGCATTGTACTGCACATTCACGAGCATATGGGGGGGCAGCAATTTTTATTTTGCCTAGGGGCCAAAAATCCTTGCACCAGCCCTGGAGAGGAGGAGCCATACAGAGGAAGCAATGGCTTTGCTCTCTACTGCAGCCGCCTACTTTCTCTGTACGGCTCCTCCTCTCACAGGCGGAGTGCATTTGATATCACTTCGCCTGTGAGCCGGGACTATGGAGGCGCCGTTCTCACAGTGACATCCGCAGCCCCGCTGAGATGTCACACAAGAGCTTTACACCACAGAGCCCGGCACACCACAGAGGAGCCAAGAATCAGGACCAGCAGCCAGACCCCAGGACCAGCAGCCAAGAATCAGGACCAGAAGCCAGCCCCAAGGCCCCAGCAGCCAGACCCCAGGACCAGCAGGCCAGCCCCAGCAGCCAGACCTTAGGACCAGCAGCAAAGCCCCAGAAGCCAGGCCCCAGGACCAGCAGCCAGCCCCAGTACCCATTATTTAAGATAAGTGAAGTCTTCTAGTCTTGGGCCTGGGCATCAAAGTGCTATTAATATAATATTGTTTATTTTTCTATTGTTCGGTGACACTCTAATGTAGTCTCTCATCGGGGATGGAGGGGACTCTTTCTATCAGAGACTCTCCAATAGTCACAGAGAGGGCTTCTGTAAGATAAACCCCCCTCCAGGTCCCATTAGACTCCGTTGTAGTCTCTAATGGGGCCTGGTGGGGGGTCTTTCTAACATAGACTTTAAAATGCACACAAAGATGACCTCTGTTCGAAAGACCCCCCTCCAGGTCCCATGATACAACCCCATTGTAGTCTCTAATGGGGCCTGGTGGAGGCTCTTTCTAACAGACTCTCTAACAGAGGCCCTCTCTGTGTTCCTTGGAGAGACCCCCTCCAGGTCCCATTAGGAAAGGGGAGGGGTTAGTAAGATGACCACGCCCACACAGGGGGCGCCATAAATATTTCTGCACCCAGGCGTCTGTTACCCTAGGATCGGCCCTGTCTGGAGGAACCCTATGGGGTGAGTAAGGCTGCTCTGGAGGAACCCTGATGTTGAGTAAGGCTGCTCTGGAGGAACCCTGATGTTGAGTAAGGCTGCTCTGGAGGAACCCTATGGGGTGAGTAAGGCTGCTCTGGAGGAACCCTGATGTTAAGTAAGGCTGCTCTGGAGGAACCCTGATGTTAAGTAAGGCTGCTCTGGAGGAACCCTATGGGGTGAGAAAGGATGCTCTGGAGGAACACTGGGGTTGATGCAGGCTGTTGTGGTGAATGGAATGAATGAGGGTGTGAGATGACATAAGGTAGAAGCAGAGACCAGCGATGATTAGAAGGATAGGTGTGCAGGCCCAGCAGAGGTGGTGATCGGACTATGTATCCCCCCGTGTGTCGGCAGACATCATTTGGAATTGGACGATCCATGGCCTTACCTTATCCTTCTTGTCCTTGGTTTGCTCCTCATTCTTGCTCATCCCTGTGTTTACCAGCACCGGGCTCCAGGAGATCGCCGTGCTCCCTGAGTGTGCGGTGCCGCCCCCGCTGTCAGTCCAGCCGCAGCTGTCAATCTTGATGAGCCGGTGTTTGGGGGAGACCACGAAGCCCCCGGGAGGTTGTTGCTTGGCTCCAGGCGGCCTCCTCTCACTGTTACTGCGGTAGAGATGCGGGGAGGAGGACGATGAGGAGGATGACGAGGTGGTATTGGTGCTGGATCCGGGGTAGGGCTCCTGGAAGAGACTGTTACTGCCCCTCCGCCCCTCCACCTGCTGCTCCTCACTGCACATGGCCCGCAGCTTGCGGAGGGATGAGCCGGGCCCATTGTAGGGATCCTCGAAGTCCCTCTCCTTCTGAGCCCGGTAGGCTTTGATGAGATCGCTCTCCTCCCGGCAGTGTCCGGGCAGGGGGGACGTATGATGGTGGAACTGCTGGTGGGAGGGTAGGTGAAAGGAGCGATCGGGACCCCCATTCCTCTTGTAGTCTGGTCTGGGGGGCTGTGGGGGGCTCTTGGTCTTGTTGTTGTTGTTGTTCCCCAGGCTGAAGTATTTATTTAACCATTTGGCCATGATCGGCCTCGGATAGGGGAGAGATCTCGCTGTGTGTGAAGTGTCAGCGCCTGGAGTGAGATCACATGGAACAGCAGCAGCAAGTTCTACAGGACTAAACTTCACAGCGATCAGCAATGGTCCTAACAAGGACTAGTGGACATCCTCCAGGGACACGGACAGTCCTGGGAGACATCGATTTAAAGGTCCCAGCAAAGCGATCAGGTGACGGCCACCTTCCTCTCTGCCATTCACTCTGACAGGGAGATCCAGTGTACAGCAGTGATCTGACACTTGTTGAATGGACAGATCCCGGTGGATGTTCCCTGTGTAAAGTATAGAGAGGAGAGAAGGCAGCGATCGTCTGTGGCAGCGCGCCTCGTACTTTGCCCAACACTATGACAGCTCTCAGGCTCTGTGTTGTGAGACTCTACACACCGATCACCTCTTGCTGAGATTGCGGGAGGAGCTGAGCGACACTGAGCCGCCCCTTCCCTGTCCGACTCCTCCCACCTCCCCGCCTCCTCCCTCCTTTACAAAGCTGATGGGCGCTCCGGGACTCACACCTTCACACTGGGCTCATGCCGCTGGATTACTGCCACTGACCAATCAGCCTCCAGCTTCGCCTCCTTCAGCGAAGCATTGAAAACGAAACCTAAAAGCTGATTGGAAGCCACGATTAGGCAACACGCGCTTATTCCCTTCTAGGCTGTCAGAGAGCTCATTGCTTGTCAAAGTACAATTCTACACAGGAAAGATCGGTGCTGTAGTAAGAGTCTATAGGCAGCAGAAGTAATGGACATCTCTGATTCTCATGTAGGTGTGATCGGACCATTTCAGAAACTTAGAACCTGTGACATGCTGCAAAGAAAAAAAACACTTTCTGTATAGGAAGGTCTATACGAAGTGCTTGCAGCGCCCCTGCTGGAGTTCCATCGCAACTGCATCAAGTGACTCCTAGAGATTCTGACACACTATTACCAAAAGTATTGGGAAGCTTGCCTTAACACACACATTAAAGTGTAACTTCACTTTTGTTGAGAGAAAAAAAAAAAAAACATTCAACTGTGGGTGATCGCTGTACATTACAAGGTCTTTAACCACTTAAGCCCCGGAGGATTTGGCTGCTAAAAGACCAGGGGGTATTTTGCGATTCGGCACTGCGTGACTTTAACGGACAATTGCGCGGTCGTGCGACGCTGTACCTAAACGAATTTGACGTCCTTTTTTTCCCACAAACAGAGCTTTCTTTTGGTGGTATTTGATCACCTGTGCGATTTTTTTGATCACGCGCTATAAACAAAAAAAGCGTCAATTTTGCAAAAATAACAATATTTTTCACATTTTTTTATATGAAATTCCCAAAAAAAAAGTAAAAATCTAAATTTTTTAACATTTTCAGCCAATTTGTTTTATGCTACATATGTTTGGTAAAAAAAATTGCAAAAAGCGTATTTTGATTGGTTTGCGCAAAAGTTATCGCGTTTACTAACAAAGGGAAAGATTTTTGTCATTTTTGTTGTTTTTTTTTAACGCGTAATGGCGGTGATCTGCGATTTTTTTTTTTGCGGTACTGCGACATTGCGGCGGACAGATCGGACCCTTGACTGACATTTTTGACACTTTTGAGGTTACCAGTGACATTTCTACAGTAATCAGTGGTATATATATATGCACTGTTACTGTAAAAATACACAGGCAGTGAAGGGGTTAACTTTATTTGAGAGGGAGGGGCTCTGTGTGTCCCTAGGGGTGTGATTCTAACTGTGATTGGCTGTGGCTTGAGGTGTAGTTACACTGATAAACGGTTCTACATATGCTTCAGTTTGTGAATGAACGGGAAGCTCTGTACAGAGCTATTCCCGTCCTTTCATTCTGTGCAGCTGTTTAGACCCCTAAAATGTCACCAAAGTACTCCAACAGGGCTCCTAAAAAATTCTAAAAATAAATAAAATAACAAAAAAAAATGACTGATCCCATCCACTGCCCTACTGACACCGTGCGCCGCCCTACTAACACTATTCACCTCCCTACTGACACCGTTCACTGCCATACTGACAAATCCACTGCCCTACTGACACCGTCCACTACCAAAGTACATTGCCATACTGACACAGTCCACTGCCAAAGTCCACTGCCATTCTGACATCATCCACTGCCATACTGACACTGTCCATTTCCCTACTGAGACCGTCCACTGTCATACTGACACAGTCCACTGCCAAAGTCCACTGCCATTCTGATATCATCCACTGCCATACTGACAGTGTCCATTGCCCTACTGAGATCGTCCACTTCCATACTGACATAGTCCACGGCCATTCTGACATCATCCACTGCCCTACTGACAAAGTCCACTGCATTACTAACTGACACCAGGGTTGCAAAGGTCGCACTTGCAACCCGAGCCCTGGCGTTCTGCTACCGTGGAGGAGCCCCAGGATGGCAGGAATGGGGCACCCTGCAGAAAATGTGAAATGGTACTGCTGTGGGACCGTAGTAAAGGGCCTGTGATTGGAGTAAAGGGCCCCTGGATCACTGGGAAGGGCCCTGTTGGGGGACAGGGGGGCCCTTCATGGTTTCTTTCATCAGGGCCCTGAAGGTTCTACAAACCCAATTCCAAAAAATTTGGGACACTGTACAAATTGTGAGTAAAAAAGGAATGGACTAATTTACAAATCTCATAAATTTATATTTTATTCACAATATAATATAGATAACATATCAAATGTTGAAAGTGAGACATTTTGAAATGTCATGCCAAATATTGGCTCATTTTGGATTTCATGAGAGCTAGACATTCCAAAAAAGTTAGGATGGGTAGCAATAAGAGGCCGGAAAAGTTAAATGTACATATATGGAAGAGCTTGAGGACCAATTTGCAACTCATTAGGTCAATTGGCAACATGATTGGGTATCTCTCAGAAGTCTAGATGGGCAGAGGATCACCAATTCCCCCAATGCTATGGCGAAAAATAGTAGAGTAATATCAGAAAGGCATTTCTCAGAGAAAAATTGCAAAGAGTTTGAAGTTATCATCATCTACAGTGCATAATATCATCCAAAGATTCAGAGAATCTGGAACAATCTCTGTGCATAAGGGTCAAGGCCAGAAAACCATACTGGATGCCCGTGATCTTCGGGCCCTTAGACGGCACTGCATCACATACAGGAATGCTACTGTAATGGAAATCACAACATGGGCTCAGGAATACTTCCAGAAAACATTTTCGGTGAACACAATCCACCGTGCCATTCGCCGTTGCCGGCTAAAACGCTATAGGCCAAAAAAGAAGCCATATCTAAACATGATCCAGAAGCGCAGGTGTTTTTTCTGGGCCAAGGTTCATTTAAAATGGACTGTGGCAAAGTGGAAAACTGTTCTGTGGTCAGACGGATCAAAATTTGAAAGTTATTTTTGGAAAACTGGGACGCCGTGTCATCCGGACTAAAGAGGACAAGGACAACCCAAGTTGTTATCAGCGCTCAGTTCAGAATGCTGAAGAAAAATATACTAGTATATTTCCACGCGCCACTGGAAAAGGGTGAATGTGGTATAGTGTGCAATCTATTAATAATTATAATTTAATACATAAATAGATAAATAAATATGTGAGGTAGCAGCTGCTGTAGGAATTTTTGAGGTCGTTTTAGGCAATTGGTCTAACAGACCAAATACAGCGCTTGCTGTAAACACTAATAATAAATATAAATCATCGATTCTGGTGAATATAAAGTGCAACGGTGTTAGATTAAAATTAATACATCACACAAAAATATATATATTATTATTACTCAAATATAGATATATAAATAACCTTGATATAAAAGGTCAATTTCCAGTGAATATAAAGTGCATCAGTGTTGAATACATTTATAATAAATAAATAATCATTTCAGAAAAATGTCCTTGGTGAGAGTGATTATCCAAAGTTCATACAAAAGTGCTCGTGCTCAGGCTTGATCGATATTATCTCGGCTGTCTCTTATCCCAAGTGGGTAATTAGTTGGGTCACTTACCAAATGAAGTGGGTACTGAATGCCATACGGCACCAGAACCAATCGAGCTTTGTAAGCCCCCTGGGCTAAGTGGATCTCCTCGAGATGTTATCCCATGGGCTGGCAATGGCCCCTCAGGCTCCCGTAGTGTGCGGTCCAATTCAATAAGGGGGAGAAAGAATGCTCCAGATAGTGTAGAAATTATAATTAGGGCAGTTTATTTACCCTCTTAAAGGGTTTTCAGCATTAAAAAAACTTGCAGACAGTAACATTGGTGGTCAGCGGTGCGGGCTGCACATCCTCTTGGAACTGGTTTTCGGCTTCCGGCTTGCGCTCCACCAACGTAACGTACCGACGCTATGCGTTCCAAGCTGACGCGTTTCGTCACTTCCGGTGACGTCTTCAGAGCTATTCTGAAATTTTTATTTATTTATTATAAATTTATTCAACACTGATGCACTTTATAGTCACCAGAATCGATGATTTATATTTATTATTAGTGTTTACAGCAAGCGCTGTATTTGCTCAGTTCAGAAGCCCGCATCTCTGATGGTATGGGGTTGCATGAGTGCGTGTGGCATGGGCAGCTTGCACATCTGGAAAGGCATCATCAATGCTGAAGGTATATCCAAGTTCTAGAACAACATATGCTCCCATCCAGACATCGTCTCTTTCAGGGAAGACCTTGCATTTTCCAACATGACAATGCCAGGCCATATACTTCATCAATTACAACATCATGGCTGCGTAGAGGAAGTACTGAAATGGCCAGCCTGCAGTTCAGATCTTTCACCCACAGAAAACATTTGGCGCATCATAAAGAGGAAGATTCAACAAAGAAGACCTAAGACAGTTGAGCAACTAGAAACCTGTATTAGACAAGAATGGGACAACATTCCTATTCCTAAACTTGGGCAACTTGTCTCCTCAGTCCCCAGACGTTTGCAGACTGTTATAAAAAGAAGAGGGGATGTCACACAGTGGTAAACATGGCCTTGTCCCAACTTTTTTGCAGCAAGCTTTTACAGAGTATTTGTGAAGCTTTCGGCAAACTTCGAGCAGCATTATTGAAGCCTTTAGGTCTTACTTGGGCAGACGCCTACGGCTGCCAGCAAATTAATTTAGGAGGAAGAGCAGCTGTATTTACACAGCTATACAAATGGATGGCTTGCACTGCCACTGTTCACTTGTAACTGTTCATCTGAGCAATTACACACAAATAGGTCCTCTGAACAGCCCTGGATGCAGATAGCCATTCTGGCCACAGCTAATCGGCAAGTTGGTATGAGGCCATAACACAGAATGCTGTGGTGTTTAGCCATCTCTAAATACAGCAGTTAGAGTGCTAACTTTAAACAAACTGGCAGCAGACCATTAACAAGCTTCACCTAGTGCAAAAGCCCACTAGCAGCTTGTTTACCTGCTTCCAGATTGGCCCACGCATATATACTGTTGCAGGGCGGCTCTTCAGTGCAAAATCACATACCTGTATGACTTTTTCTTGTTTTCGGATCTGGGGAGCGAATGCGCTCTGCTGGCGACCCGCTCCCACTGTGATTGGACACAGCAGGAGTCAATCAGCAGCTCCGTTGGACCCAATGTTCGCCACCACTCATTTCCAAGAGAGGCAGAATGGCAGTCTGCCTATGTAAACAAGGCAGATCGCCATTCTGTCAGATGGGAAGATGGAGATTTTGTGTTTCTGCTAAGCAGGAACACGGTTCTCTGTCTTACCCCAGTCAAAACATCCACCACACAGTTAGCAAGCACTCCCAGGGTACACATTTAACCCTTTGATCACCCCAATGTTAACCCCGTCCCTGCCAGTGTCATTAGTACTGTGACAGTGCATTTTTTAAGCACTGATTACTGTAGTAATGTCACTGGTCCCCAAAAAGTGTCACTTAGTGTAAGATTTGTCATGTTGCAGTCCTGCTAAAAAATTGCTGATCGCCACCATTACTAGTAAAAACATAAGAATTCCCTAAATGTATCCCATAGTTTGCAGATGCTATACTTTTTGTGCAAACCAATCAATAAATGCTTATTAGAATTTTTTTTTTCTTTTTTCAACATATTTTATTGAGGTTTTGAAAACATACAAGCAATGTCAAAGTTGTAAGTTGTACAGCAATGTTTTTCAAAAAGAGTTACATAACATTGACAGAATTGGAGAGAAGAAATCTTTTAAGCAACAGTAACAATAGTTAGTGAACCGTCCTCCAGGAGGTCACATATCAAACTTAGGACATTGAAGAACAGCAGAATAACAGTTGTGTTGGGATGAATCATGTATTGCGGATGAGCACCATGTTACTTTTCTTTTTTGTTCCCTATCATCCCTCGGTTATATGTGCCTTGTGGAAAGGTGCCTGGATGACATGTCTCCCTAAAGGACACCCCAACGGGAACTTATTGGGATTTTTTTTTAAACAAAAAACGGAACTGCTCAAGTTCAGTTAAATTTATTGATGACCATTTGTGGACTGCAGTCTTCAAGTCGTTTCACAGATTTTTAAAGGGGTTTAAGTCTGAGTAGGCCATGCAAGGACATTCACATTTTTCTCCTTCAACGACTGTGTGGTTATTTTTGGGTCATTGTCATGGTGGAAGGTAATCCTTCCTCCCATTAACAACTTTCTGGCAGAGGGCAGCAGATTTTCCTCATGTATTTGACGGTATTTTACCCGATCCATTTTTCCTTCTATCCTGACAATTTCTGCAGTCCCTGCTGCAGAGAAACACCCCCATAACTGGATATTACCACCTCCATGCTTTATTCTAGGAATGGTCTTATTCAGATGATGAGCTGTGTTAGATTTCTACCAGACATATTGTTTAGTGATGAGGCCAAATAATTAAATTTTAGTCTCATCTGACCATAACACCTCTTTCCATGTGGCCTCAGAATCTTCAAGGTACGTTTTGGCAAAGCTAAGTCATGACTGCATGTGGCCTTTCTTGTGACTTTTTTCTTTCAACTCTCCCATACAAGCCACATTTGTGGGGAATTTGTGATATTGTTGTCACATGCACACAACGTAGGAACGAAATTGGCTGCACACCTCTGCCGGTCCAATAGATTTATTGAATCATGTATAATACTGTCACCAGGACAAGGACACAGACCATAGAAAGGTTGACGCGTTTCACACTGACAACATGCTTCTTCAAAACCTCATGCACACAATGACCACTCTTTGTCATAAATTCCTGCAACTTCTTCAGAGTTGCTGTAGGCATCATGGTAGCCTCTCTGACTACTTTCGTCCTGCTTCTTTCATTCGGTTTGGAGCGACGTTCTGATCCAGGGAGGGTCTGTGTTGTACCAAATATCTTCCACTTCCTAATAATATACTTCATTGTGCTTCTAGGCATTGATAAAAGCCTTTGAATTTTTTTTGTATCCATCTCCAGACTTGTGCCTGTCTACAACTTTATACCGGAGATCCTTTGACAGTGCCTTGCCACCCATAGTTGATTGTTTGCTTCAGTTGCACTACCAGGTAATGAAATGCTCCAGGAATGCTCTTTTCATGCTGAGCTAATCAAAATGACCACAGCTGATTCCAATTGGAAGTCAAATGGCTTTGTGTGCCACTGAGAAGGTAATTAGCTACACCTGATTGCATTTACAAGTCATTTTTAAGAGGGGTTGATCCTTTTTTCCACTAAGTGATTCTGTTTTTTATTTATTTTTTTCTAAAATGTTGGTGTTAAGTCTTTCACTTGGATGTTATAAGTTGCACTGAGTAAATACAGCTGGATAAAACAAAAAACTGTTTCTGTCTTCATTTCAGGCTGCAAAGCAAAAAAAATTTGATTATTTAAAAGAGGGATGATTCTTTCCTGTACCCACTGTATGTTTAGAAGTGAGATGGGTCTATTTTTCTGGCATAATAAGAAATCTTTCCCCTCTTTTGCCAGCACTGTGATATGCGCTGTAAGCATGTCAGCTGGGAACAATGAACTGAAGCCCACTTTGTTATACCCTTTAAGGAAATAGTAAGACAGAATTGTTTAACGTTTTTTTAGTACAGAAGAGAATAGCTGTCTGGTCCTGGGATCTTATCAGCATGCATTTGTGACATGGCTACTGCCAATTCTTCCTCCATGATTGGAGAGTCCAAGTTCGTAAGAGCAGAGTCAGGAAGACGGGGCATACCTGCCTCTTCAAAGTACATTTTGATATCCTCCACTCGCAGAGAATCCCATATTATTATTATTATTATTACTAGACATTAAGCCCGTTAAATTAACGGGCGCTAGAACATATGGCTGACTGAGTGGCTCTCGCTTATCTCTTTTTTTTTTTCTAACAACGCGAGAGCCGCATGACATAGCCAGCTCTGCACATAGCGTCCCTGTTGCCCTAGCAACAGAGACACGCGCAGAGCTGACCGAGCGGCTCTTGCGTGCGATCGCGTACCCACCGCGTGCCCGCGCACACCCGCCGCTTCAAGAGTTTTGGCCGACCGCCCGACTGGGGTGTATGTAGGATATCTATTCTATATTAATAATATGCAAGTGTCTCTGCGTCCGTCCCTGTGTCTGTGGGATTACGCTACTGCGCATGTGCCCCACGGACAGCCGTTGGGACTGAGGGGGGGCACCATGTCAGGGGCCCCAGAGGTAAGTCACACTGACCTGTGTAGGATGGGGAGCTCCTCGGTGTTGGGGGTTACTCCGATATGGTGCTCTTCAGGGAAGTTCCGCTGAGCAGGCGGCTCCGGACCAGATCCATATTCCCCGGAGAGTCTACACTCACCCGCATGCTGGAGCCAGGCAGGAGCACCCCGTCATGGGTCAGGAGAAGAGGCAGGCGCCGGGGGATCTGGATAGAGCCGCTAGAGGCCATGACTGGCCACACACACAATCCGCACACCGACCGACCAAACTCACTGACAGCTCCGAGTCCGGGCAAAGAGCAGTAAGACTACAACTACGGACAGCGGCCAGAGACAAATCATCTCCGTCTGAGGAAACCACCGCCATCTTGTGATATCCTACATACACCCGAGTATTATCATCTCATCATATACTATACACCCCAATATAATCACCTCATCATATACTATACACCCCAGTATCATCACCTCATCAGATATCCTGATGATACTGGGGTGTATAGTATATGATGAGGTGATTATATTGGGGTGTATAGTATGTAGGATATCACAATATATGATGAGGTGATTTCTGTCCTCAGCCCTGTGAGGTGAATTCCCAGTTGTAATATTCACAGTTGGCCAGTAGATGGCGGTGGTTTCCTCAGGTGGAGATGATTTGTCTCCGGCCGCTCTCCGTAGTTGTAGTCTTGCTGCTCTTTGCCCGGACTCGGAGCGGTCAGTGAGTTCGGTCGGTCAGTGTGCGGATTGTGTGTGTGGCCAGTCATGGCGCCTTCCTCTTCTCCTGACCCATGACAGGGTGCTCCTGCCCGACTCTAGCATGTGGGTGAGTGTAGACTCTCCGGCAGGGCCAGAGTGCGACTCATTTTCAGCCCTGGAGTTTCATGCCTTAGACCGGCCCACTTTAGTTCACGACTGACTATATTAAAATAATGTAATTAAAACCTCAGAATATAAGTTTGCAATGGCTGCGGACATGGTACAGGAGAATGCGGGGCTGCGGACATGGTACAGGAGAATGCGGGGCTGCGGACATGGTACAGGAAAATGCGGGGCTGCGGACATGGTACAGGAGAATGCGGAGCTGCGGACATGGTACAGGAGAATGCGGGACTGCGGACATGGTGCAGGAGAATGCGGGGCTGTGGACATGGTGCAGGAGAATGCGGGGCTGCGGACATGGTACAGGAGAATGCAGGGCTGCGGACAAGGTACAGGAGAATGCGGGGCTGCGGGCATGGTACAGGAGAATGCGGGGCTGCGGGCATGGTACAGGAGAATGCGGGGCTGCGGACATGGTACAGGAGAATGCGGGGCTGCGGACATGGTACAGGGGAATGCGGGGCTGCGGACATGGTACAGGAGAATGCGGGGCTGCGGACATGGTACAGGAAAATGCGGGGCTGCGGACATGGTACAGGAGAATGCGGAGCTGCGGACATGGTACAGGAGAATGCGGGACTGCGGACATGGTGCAGGAGAATGCGGGGCTGTGGACATGGTGCAGGAGAATGCGGGGCTGCGGACATGGTACAGGAGAATGCAGGGCTGCGGACAAGGTACAGGAGAATGCGGGGCTGCGGGCATGGTACAGGAGAATGCGGGGCTGCGGGCATGGTACAGGAGAATGCGGGGCTGCGGACATGGTACAGGAGAATGCGGGGCTGCGGACATGGTACAGGGGAATGCGGGGCTGCGGACATGGTACAGGAGAATGCGGGGCTGCGGACATGGTACAGGAGTACCATGCCTGCAGCACTGCATCTCTTGTAGTATGCCTGCAGCCCCACATAATGGCAGGCAGTGCGGCAGTGGAGGAGTCTCACTTACCTGTTCCTGATATGTGCTGGGGAGGCGGAGTTCCGATCAGTTGCCTTAGATTTAAAAATGGCACCACCCGGCGCCAACACGTCATTGAGCATTCGCCGCCTCTCGGGAAAGCTCGAATACGTACGGCTATTCCCGGGAATAGCCGAACGTGTACGGCTTTTACCGAGCAGCGGCGCATGCGCAGTGACATGTTGGCGCCGGGGTGGCGCCATTTTTAAATCCAAGGCAACCGTTCGGAACTCCGCCTCCCGCCTCCCCAGCACATACGAATTCAGAACGGCCCTCACACCGCACCATTATCAGGGGTGACCCCCAACACCCGGGACCAGGCCTCCGACACCGAGGATCTCCCCCATCCTACACAGGTCAGACTTACTTCTGGGGCCCCTGACATGGTGCCCGCCCCCAGTCCCAACGGCTGTCCGTGTGGCACATGCGCAGTAGCACATTTCCACGGACACAGGGAATCTGGAATCTGGATGCAGGGACACTTGGCTTTTATTAATATAGATTATTATTATTATTATTAATAATTGGGAAGATTGTATAGTTAGTCATGGAACCTTTGGGAAAAAAACGGCTATATCATGTGTATTGTGAACTTAACACTGGCTGGAATCTAAGAGCTCATGGATAAATGAGTGGGCCCGAATGCCCAAGCAAAGATCTTGCCACACTTTTTAAATCTGCTAGTCTAAAGCTGGCCATAGATGAGTCAACTTTTTTTAACCAGAGGGGTTAAGATAAGAAAAATGACCTGATTAATGCATACACACATTTGAGGTGGATGAGGGAATCCTCCCCACTGTGTCTTTGGAGACTTCCTTGCCTTCAGAATACACTTGCCTGCAGTGCTGATCAAGCAGCAAAAAATCCAACAGGGTGGTTTTCAATACTCAGAGGGTCCTGGTTTGCCTTAGGGTCCTTTCACACAGGCTTTCCGATCAGGTCAGCCTGTCAGTTTTCGCATCCCTATGGAGCAGCGGATGTCAGTGGTGATATGTCTGCTGACACCCGCTGCTATCTGATCTGATTCTGTCTGTGAAATACAGATGGATGGAAATCCTATTTTCCAATTGTCTGGAGGATCGGATTGTTTAGGATCGGATGAAAATGGATAGGCGGTTTTTTTTCACCTGATCTCCCATAGAGGAGAGAGGGGCTCTAATAGGTCCGTCTCAGCACAGTAAGTGGAGATGGACCTGTCTTCCGCCTGCTCAGTGGGGATCAGCAGCTGAAAGCCAGTGTGAAAGGACCCTTAGGGTGTATCCAGCTCTCTGCTCCTTGCAGGTTGCATTCCTGAGACAGGATCACTGCAGTCTCCTCTGGCTTGGGTACACTTCTCCCAGGTCTTCCAGGGGGAAAGCTTTACTCCAGGGAACACTTGGGCCTGGCCTAAAAGGCCTTTTGCAGGCCGCTTAAGTCTCCTCCACCATAAGAGTCCAGTATGGCTACAGTGGCCCTTCTGGGTGCAGGCCTACCTCTTTCTGGCCTCCAACCCTGTTCAGGGCCTCCACTTGCTGACTACATCTGCCTGATGGTGGGGGTCTCTGTCTCACATGCCCCAGCTGCACTAGTTGCCCTCCCAGCCTGGCTAATATGTGGGCAGTGACTCACTCATTACATCATTTAGCTCTAGCTAAAAGGGAACTAGCACCTGATGACACTATTCTCTGTAGCCAGATGCTATTCTGGAAAAGAGCCAGTTAATGGCAGACTTGCTAGCTGCACCTGCTTACAAAAAGTTAAAAGGAAAACATTTTGATCTGTTAATTTTTAACATACTTTATATTAACAATTTAAGTAACATTAGAATACACAATAGACTATTACTTTGCCAGTAGAACAACTTTTAGGCAATATTTGTTTAGCATGGATTTCAGCATAAATAATATTGAAAGGGCTTTTGAGCTTTACGGCCCCCACATAAAACATTGTTTTAGGCCCTATAAGTTTGCTACCATATGAACCTGCCTTTGTTTCCCTATTATACATTACTCTAAGATGTTTTAGCCCCAGTGTGGGCATACTTGTTGTCACTTTTATCTAAACCCCAATAAAAATGAATAAAAGAGAAAAGAATTGAAAGTTTTTAAGAATAGTTAGGCTTTATTACCACTTTAAATCTGAATTCCAGGTATGTTTTTTTTTTCCTTCATATTCCATAACTGGAACTACCTAAGGTTGGGAATCAGGTCAGCAATGTCACATTGTCCACCTCGTGCAGTTGGATAACACCTTGTATTTATTGAGAAAATACATGGCATTCTCTGAAAGGCATCTGTTCCGAGTGGACACCCCCCTGTGGTTGCTATGTAGCAGGGCAGATGCTCAGCTAGGGGGCCTGGAAGACGGTGAGGTTTACTGTAGTGGTGGTGGCAACTACAGTGATTCTGAGCTTCCACAAGGATCGGCCAGGTATAGAATATGCATACTTGCATTGATCCAAGAATATGCGTACTTACATTGATCCAAGAATATGCATACTTGCATTGATCTAAGAATATGCGTACTTACATTGATCCAAGAATATGTGTACTTACATTGATCCAAGAATATGCATACTTGCATTGATCTAAGAATATGTGTACTTGCATTGATCCAAGAATATGCATACTTGCATTGATCTAAGAATATGTGTACTTACATTGATCCAAGAATATGCATACTTGCATTGATCCAAGAATATGCGTACTTACATTGATCCAAGAATATGCATACTTGCATTGATCTAAGAATATGCGTACTTACATTGATCCAAGAATATGCATACTTGCATTGATCTAAGAATATGCGTACTTACATTGATCCAAGAATATGTGTACTTACATTGATCCAAGAATATGCATACTTGCATTGATCTAAGAATATGTGTACTTGCATTGATCCAAGAATATGCGTACTTACATTGATCCAAGAATATGTGTACTTACATTGATCCAAGAATATGCATACTTGCATTGATCTAAGAATATGCATACTTGCATTGATCCAAGAATATGTGTACTTACATTGATCCAAGAATATGTGTACTTACATTGATCCAAGAATACATTGATCCAAGAATATGTGTACTTACATTGATCCAAGAATATGCATACTTGCATTGATCCAAGACTATACATACTTGCATTGATCCAAGAATATGTGTACTTGCATTGATCCAAGAATATGCATACTTGCATTGGCCCAAAATGTAGCTTCTCCAGTAACCTTGGCTTCTTTTAGATTTTTTCTAAATTGGTTGTACCGTGAATACAATTAGTGCAGGTTAATTAACAAGGTAGGATAACTGATTATAGTTATTATAGCAACTAAATATTTTAAGTTAATATATATTTTATAAATAGTTTTTAATAATTTAGACTAGCTCCAATTAATTATTTTATGCTGTGGGTCAGTATATTGGGAATTTGTTTTGTTTGTTCATTTTATTTTTTTATTTAATACATACTAATGATGTATAATATAATTAAAAAAATAATTTATGCAGTACTTATATAGTTGCAAATAGTGGCAGTAATACTTGCGGAAGCTTTCAGGAGTTCTGCTTAATTCTATTTTAAATTAGTAAATTGCACAAACTGTTTTAATGTATGTGGCCAGCTTTTGAAAATGAGCACATGTTCCCAAATGTCCTTGATTTTGAGGGGCTGTCCCCCAATCAGGACAAAGTCCCTCTTTCTTCCTCATTTGTCCCTCATTTTGGTCTGATCTATATAGTTGTGTATAAAATACACTACTTCTGTATCAGAAAGTGTTTCCCAGAGCTAAACCTTTCATCCAAATTCTAAATTGCTGCATTTGTAAATTTCAAAAGCCAACATAAAGGACTAGTAGTGGTAAAAAAAAAAGCAATTGTAGTTTTGACCAATCATTTTTTTTGTACAATTTTCCTTGAAGGGGGGCCTACATACTTTTGCTAATAGGTGTCCCCATTCCCATCTCAGAAAGTTGGGAGGTATGCAAGCAACTGTAGATTTCCTAGAAGCCAAGGATGTGGAAAGCCTCTTGTAAAAGGCTGACTGGATGATTGAAATTTACCATTGATTTTAGCCCAGCTCCAGTATCCCCCAGCTATCATTAGCAATTACTTGTTATAATTTATTTTTATGTAACAAAAAAAGTGTTGCCTGTGATTTATCTGAAAAATCTGTTCCCCCATGCCTTGCTAAGGGGCAGAGAGAGGCAACTAGAACACTGTTAGCAAACCCGTTGTAGCGAATTAAGGAAAATGAAAAAAGAAATATGGAAATCATTTAAAAAAAAATGATACTCACCTTGGTGGATGAGCAACAGGTGTAGGTACCTAGTGAACCCCCTTAGTCCAGACTCTACACAGGTGGCTAACTCCCACACAAGATTTAGCCCCCGTTCACATCTGACCGACTTAACATGCAAATTGACTTGTCAAATCGCATGCCAAATCGGAGTCTATTGCCGGCAACGGCACCATCCGAATAGGTGTGACGCCACACAGATTCCTTAAAGTAGTTTCTGCACTACTTTTGGCGACTTTGGGGGGCGATTTCCATAGACATTTGTGCAGGAACCCGCAGTCGGACTGAAATGCCGGTTTGAAATTGTGCGATTTCAGCACAACTTCAAACCCACATTCAGTGTGAACTTAGGCTTAAAGTGATACTAAACTCTTGATTTTTTTTTTCTTTAAAAATAACAAACATGTTATACTTACTTCCTTGGTTTTGCACAGAGCAGCTCAGATCCTCCTCTTCTTGGGTCCCTCTTCTATGCTCCTGGCCCCTCCCTCCTGTCAAGTGCTCCCACAGCAAGCAGCTTGCTATGGGGACACCCGAGCCGAGTCGCAGCTCCGTGTGTCCCTTCAGCCACGGTTAGGCCCCACCCCTCTCTCTCCTGATTGACTAACTGACTTTGACAGCAGCGGAAGCCAATGGTGCCTCTGCTGTGTCTCAGTCAATCAGGAGGGATGGACGGCCGAGGCACTCGTGCACATTGCTGGATAGATAGGGGGCTCAGGTAAGTACTGTATTAGGGGAGTTGAGGGGGACTGCTGCATACAGACAGGGCTATCTTACCGAATGGGCACGCTGGGCAGTTGCTTGGGGGCCCCACTTGCCCGGGGGGGGCCCACCTTCCCAGTGACTCAGCCCCAGAAAAGCATTAATCCCGATTCCCGTGTGCATCTCGCCACCAAACTTAGCAGGTGGCGAGCGCCTGTTGGCCCTGCGCTGCTGTGAAGCCACTTGGGCCTTAGAGAGGGAGCCCACAACTGCAGAATTGCCTGTCTGCCTCCACGGGAACAGGCAAACACAGGACAGTCAAGTCTGACTCCCGTCCATGTGTGTGTGTTCACCGGACCCAGCCGCCGAACTTGGAAGCTGTCATTAGCCTGGCACTGCTGTACCAATAAATTTCGCCTTCTCAATAATTTGCATTTTTTTTCTTGTGGGTGATTGTGTAGGCAGGGCCCCAGTGCACTGCATTGCCCGGGGCCCTTTAATGCTCTTAAGATGGCACTGCATACAGAAGGCTTTTTCTCTTTATGCATAGAATGCATTCAGATAAAAAAAAATTCTTCTGCCTTTACAATCACTTTATAGGTTGACCTCCTTTTAGTAGTAAAAATACTTCCCTTTGTAACTCAACTGTACAATGCCAGCACTGTGCTGCAATAAAGAGACAGACAGGGTCCTTCCTCCTGGTTAGATTTGTGACAAGAACTGAAAGTAATACAGAGCTGTAAAATCACAGGTTGACACAGATCACAGGATTACAACAGTTTGGCTCACTACATTTAAAGAAAAAAAATGGCTGAATCTATTGCTTAAAGGGTAACTCCACTTTCGTGGGGAAAAAAATAGCAAATAAATGTAGCAGTTTTTCCAGGCCTTGTGCCTGATGTGGGTCTGCCATTGTTAACGGTGACACCTCCAACACTTTTGAGCTGTAAACCCAGGTGTGAGAACTGAGACAATGACCATTCCGGCATCTTTGGTTTGTTTTGTTTTATTGTATTTAGGGGATGGGAGAAGGGAATGAGTGGGATACTCCTCTGGCTAAAACTAGTTACACTTTGGGACACTTGAAGAAAAATGCTTGTTGGCGATGCCTTGACGCCAGCAGAATGCCTACCAGCGCTTCCTGACGCCTAAAGATACTGTAGTACTGAAACTGTGCTGGAACCTCGACTTTAACTCCGAAAATCCAGGACTGTAGAATACTTGACTCCTGACACTGCTTTGGCTCAAAAGTCACTGAACAGCTCCCTCCAGACCTGCACTGGCTGAGGTAGCTCTGTGTAGATACTTGTGCTGCTGCAATTCTCAACTTTGTACACTTCACACTGTACACTGACTCTTCAGAGCCCAAACTACAGGCGCCCCCTTTCACACTTCAGGGTCCTCTACCTAGGTACCCCCTCTAATACTTCAGGCACCCCCTTTAACAGCTAGCTGACTTCCTGGATCCCAGAATGTACAGAACGACCCCCAAAAACATAAATTCCTGCTTGTCTGATTGGGTCAATGACTTTCCCAGAAGTCTGTCTAAAGGCCCGTACACACGTACCGATCGTCGGCATACAAACGTCGGCGGACGAAAGATCTGCCGATTGTACGCTTGTTAGTATGGTGCCTCCGACAGCCGTCAGCGCACATTCTGCCGACAAGAGTCTGTCTTGCAAGCATTAAAATTTTTGTATGCCGACACCAGAGCGGCCGATTGTTCGCCAGTCAGTACAGCAGATTTGCAAGACTGGGCATGCTCAGAAAAGAAAAAACACAGGGAAAGTTAACCATCACATGACATCACTTCTGCAGTCGGCTGTAGTCGGCGGACAAAATTCTTGTGCTGTCTTTGCACTTTTCAACAGACACCGACAGCCCAGGGACAAAAGACGGCCGATCGTTCGCTGACGATCGGTACGTGTGTACGGGCCTTAAGATCCAAGTTAATATTCAGGCATTCCCTGCAACAAAAATGTCATTTTTGGTAAAATACTCTCAACAGGAAAACATGTCTAAAGGGATGCAGGTCCAGCAGCTTTTCTCATTAGAGCCCTGCAGGTGCACAGCTGATAGATAATTATGAATCCACTCCCATAATGCCCCGTACACACGTGCAGATTATCTGAAGACTTTTGTCTTCAGATTTACCTTTTCTATGTAGTGCAAGGGCCTGCCGGATTGCATACAAATTGAAAGTGTTTAGGTTTGACCTCATATTATATGGTTTTGGTAAGTCTGCAGACAAAAGTCTTCAGATAATTTGCACGTGTGTACAGGGCATTAGACTCACTCAGCACAGAGGAACAATCAGTGATTTCTTCAGAATAACAAAAGGAAGTAATCTGCAACAAAGTTTGTTAAAATCCTAGCAATGGACATGGATCACTCAGAGGGGAAGGTTTTTTTTTTTTCTCAACAAAAGTGGTGTTACACTTTAAAGTAGTGATCGACCGATATCGGTTTTTCGGTGCCGATACCGATACCTATATTTTGGCCATTGCTTATCAGTATCGGCCGATATTTTCGTACATTTAAAACATTTTTTATTTTTTATTTTTATCACTTGACAGGTACTCTTGTGGAGGGATCTGGGGGTCTAAAAGACCCCTCCTCTGCACTTAAAAGCATTCAAAAAACCCAGTTTGGCTGTTTTGAATGCTGTCATTTTTTTAATCTGGCGCCAGACAGTACCCGGAAGTGATGTCATGACATCACTTCATTGCTTATATCTTTAACCACTTCTCCCCGGGTGGACGTCATATGACGTCCGTAAACTTTGCGGTAGTGTACCGGGATGAGGCCTCTAGCTAGAGGCCTCATCCCGGTACCGTGGTTTAAAGCCGACGGTTGGCTTTCCGTCAGTACCGACCGATGCGGCTCGGGAGCCGCTCGATCGTTACCCGGGGGGGGGGGCGGGGGGACGTCCCCCCTCCCGCCGCCTTCCGTGGCTTTTACCGGGGCTCCTGTCCCACCGGGAGCCCCGAGCACCCAGCCGGCGCGTCCGCCGGCTGGATGGAGTCCCGATGAATGCCGGAAACGGCTTCGATCGGGTCTCCGATGACGTAACCCAGAGGCGGCGTCCATGACGTCACTTCCGGGTTACTGTGCTGCAAAAGGCGGCAAATTTGAAAAACGGCTGTATGCAAAAACGCCGGTTTCGGCGTTTTGCATACAGGGAAGTGTAGTGGAGGGGTCTAGGGTCTTTTAGACCCTCGATCCCTCCATAAAGTGTACCTGTCACTGCATATTGCTGTCACAAGGGATGTTTACATTGCTTGTGACAGCAATAAAAGTGATCAGATTTTTTTTTGTTTTTAAAAGCTGTAATAAAGTTAAAAAAATAAATAAAATAAATGGGAAAAAACAATAATAATTTAGCCGCCCCCGTCACCATTAGCTTGCGCACAAAAAAAACGTATACGGAAGTCGAGCCGCATATGAAATCGCTGTTCAAACCACACATGTGAGGTATCGACGCGATCGCCAGAGCATGAGCAATAATTTAAAAAAAAAAGAGCTACACTCTAACTCTAAACTGGTAGCCGTTAAATAAATTTAAAGCGTCGCCTATTGAGATCTCTATTGACCGTAGTTTTTCGCCATCCCACGGGGGGGCGCAATTTTAAACCGTAACATGTTGGGTATCTATTTACTCGGTGTGACATCATCTTTCACAATATATAAAAAATAGGCTAACTTTACTGTTTAGTATTTTTTAAATGCAGTGAAATGTGATTTTTCTAAATTTTTCCAAAAAAATGGCGTTTTAAAGACCGCTGCACAAATACCGCGTGACAAAAAATATTGCAATGACCGACATTTTATTCTCCAGAGTCTTTGCTAAAAAAATATATATATATAATGTTTGGGGGTTCTAAGTAGTTTTCTAGGAAAAAATACTGATTTTAACTTGTAAACAAAAAGTGTCCGAAATAGGGCTGGGGCTGAAGTGGTTAATTTGTACATATGTGAGTGGCATATTCAATAACATTTGTAAATGGAATTAGGCTATGTGACATAATTTTACCCTCAAATGAGCAATATTTGGAATATCGGCAATATCGGCCAGTAACGGGGGCCGATACAGATATATCGGCAAAAGTCAATGTCGGCCCTCGATATATCGGCCTTGCTGATAATCGGTCGATCCTTACTTTAAAGTGACATGAGATTGGTACAAACTATTTGATTGTATGGGGGCTTTTGATGCTTTAGAGACTAAAGCCCCGTACACACGTAGCGATTGTCGGCCGTAAATATTCGGCCACTGAACGATCGGCCGATTGTCGGCTTGTTAGTATGATGCTTCCGACAACCGACAGCAACTTTTTCGGCCGAACAGAATCTGTTGTGCAGGCATTAAAATTTTTGTTGGCCAACACCAGAACGGCCGATTGTTCGCCAGTCAGTACGGAATTCGGCCGACAAACAGCAGATTAGCAAGACTGGGCATGCTCAGAAAAGAAAAAACACAGGGAAAGTTAACCATTACATGACATCACTTCTGCAGTCGGCTGTTGTTGGCCGACAAAATTCATGTGCAGTCTTTGCACTTTTCAGCCGACAGGACAGCACCGGACAAAAGACGGCCGATCGTTCGTGTGTACGGGGCTTAACTCCACATTTTGCACCTCCTAAAAGCCCTTGTGATAGCATGCACAAGTTCCTTTGCCCCACAAAAGCCGTTTCAGTTTTGCCCTGCCCACACACCTGCATAATTGTTTCACGGAGATCGGTGATTGAATGAACTACAATTCCCATCTTCCAATGCAGCAGATGTTTTCAATAGAAGTGTGGTGTTTACGGCACTCGTAGGCCATTAACTCCATTCCTCCCGCTCTTAAACTGAAAGCCCATACTTTGGTATGGACAGGAAGCTGGAGGAAGAGTATGCAAGAGCCTGACATTGAACCCATGATCAACTGAGTTCAATGCTTCTATTCTTAAAAAAAAAAAAAAAAAGAAAATGTACAGTTTTTCCTATTATTATTATTAATATTATTTTTAAAGGTGAACTTTTAAAGAAGAAGTAGGACCAAAACTCCTGCTCTCCTGTGACCCAGATTCACGGGAAAGTCCACTGTCGACTGAGGTCACAGAACAAGTTCAGACTCTGCAGGAATCCCAACAATAATGTTGGGATCCACCCAGATACTTGACTGGCAGCAGGCTCAGCCTTTCAGCACTGCTTCCACTCTCTACAGCCTGGCGGTCCAGTGAATGATAGAGGGGCGGAAAAGAAAGCAGCGACTGATGGTCACTGCTCTGTGTTCAGAGCAGATCTGAGAACTGAGTGATCAGTGGTCTTTGATCGCTCAGTTCTCAGGTTACAGCTGGCGAGGGATGGAATTGATGATGCAGCCATTTAAGTAAGTATGTATTTTAGTTTTTTTTTAAATTCCTGCACTTCTCTTTTAATTTTTAAATTCCCCAGACTTGATAGAGAATACTTGGTAACAAAAAAAAAGGTCACTTTTACACAAGCTTTCCGATCAGGTCCGCCTGTCAGTTTTTCAGGCGGACCTGATCAGATGCTCCATGTACCTCTATGGAGCAGCGGATGTCAGCGGTGACAATTCCACTGACATCCGCTGCTCTCCAATCCGATCCTGTCCGTGAAATCCAGACGGATTGAAACCCTATTTTCCACCCGCCTGGAGGATCGGATCGGATCTGATGAATACGGACAGGCGGTCCGTTTTTATCTGATCTCCCCATAGAGGAGAGCGGGGATCTGACACGTCTGTCTGTGCAAACTAAGCGGAGACGGAGCTGTCATCCGCCTGCTCAGCGGGGATCGGTGGACAGAGTCTCCCGGGCGGAAAGCCTGTGTGAAAGGACCCTAACCGCAGTCTCCATAATATTCATTTGTTAGGTATGTACTGTATATGTGCATGTATGAAAATGTCCACTGTTTGTGCTTACACATCTGATTTTGCCAAGTGAACCCTGTTTTCATGCTCAATGGAAGGATATGATGATTTACTCCCAGAAATGGCAATGTATTTTGCTGCCTTAAGCAAAAAAGTCTTATTTTACTATGTTAGTTTTCTTTATTTTTAACTTACTTTTTTTCATTTTCAAGTGAATAGTTATTACATTTATTTCCTGGACTAATTTCTGGAGAAAATTGCTGGCATTGCTAATTAAATTGCGTTCAACACAGCTGCATCTTTTAGCAGCTGATGTCTCATCAGCTCTCTGTGTTTAGAATTCCTTCCTTCCTTCCTTCCTTCCTTCCTTCCTTCCTTCCTTCCTTCCTTCCTTCCTTCCTTCCTTCCTTCCTTCCTTCCTTCCTTCCTTCCTTCCTTCCTTCCTTCCTTCCTTCCTTCCTTCCTTCCTTCCCTCCCTTGCCTTTCTCCTTTCCTATGTTCTCTTCCTTACCTCCCCTCTTGTTTCCTTCCCTTTTTTTAATGCAATTGCTAACTTCTCGACAAGCTCCAAAACTACTGTTTTTTTTTTTTTCACAACAAAAACTGGACCCCATATTCTACATTGATTTCTAGTTTCTCTTTGTTTATGTATTACACGATTTTGCTTGCTTTTACAGCTATCACTTGGAATTCAAGTGGAAGTCTAGGTTACAACTAACTAATCTTAAAGCATAACCCCACTTCTGTTGAGAAAAAAATATTCCCCTCTGGGTAATCTATGTCCGTTGCAGGGATTATAACAAACTTTTCTGCAGATTCCTACCATTGTTTGTTCCTCTGTGCCTCTGTGCTGAGTGGGTCTAATTGGAGTGGTTTCATAATTATCCATCAGCTGTGGCAGCTGCAGGGCTCTAATGAGGAAATCTGTTGGGCCCGCATCCCTTTAGATGTGTTCCTATTGGGGTTATCTCACCAAAAATGACATTTTTGTTGCAGGAAATGCCAGAAATCTGACTTGTATCTTAGGCAGACTTCTGGGAAAATTGGTGAGCCAATCACACGAGCAGGAAATTATGTTTCTGGGATGTGGTCAGTACACATTCTGTGTACCGAACAACTCCAGGCAGCCATATTGCATTGCATTTTCAGAAAATTACAGAGCTGCAAATTGAAAAGAAAGGTAATTTTTAATAACATTCAGTTACAAAATGACTTGGGTTGCAATTGTATACGCTATATTAACTTTTCTTTATTTGCAATTTTTTTCCCCCATGAAGGTGGAGTTACCCTTTAAGCCTAATTTCACACAGAGGCCGGTTTAAAATCGTGCGAGTTCAGCTAAACTTGTACAATTTTAAACTAGCATTTTCAGTCCGACTTCGGGGGGAGATTTCACAGATAACTGTGTGGGTTCCTGCACAGTTTACAGTTTTGTTTTTTTTTATTTTAAAGTTGCACTTCTGTTTGTCAAGAAGCAATATTTTTGTTTGTTTATGAAACTTGGTTTTATTTCTAAAGAGATTATATATCACAATGGCTAAGTCCCCGTTCACACTGGGGCGACGCTACTTCCCGGGGCGACCTGTGAAGTCACGGTGCACTGCTCGCACCGCGACCTCGGAGCGGCCGGCGCGGACTTCATATCATTGAAGTCTATGCAGGTCGCTCCGGGTCGCCCCAAAGAAGCTTCGGACCCTTTTTCTAAGTCGGAGCGACTTGTGTCGCTCCTATTAGAATGGGTCCACAGCTTCTCTGTGGAAGGCGACCCACGGCGACCTGTCAGGCGACCAGGTCGCCTGACAGGTCGCCCCAGTGTGAACGGGCTCTTAATCTGTGTCTGTAGTGCATGTTCAAACCTTATTAACTTAAATAATAACATAGTAGATTTTTACTCCAGGAGTATATAATTAGTTTGGAAATTCTAGAGAAATGTTTAAATAATGCATTACAATTTACCTGACCCCATTCGATATGTAGTTGACTAAAATGTATGAGAGATGTACTGGAGATTTTAGTTGACTAAAATATGACTAAAACTAAAACAATTCAGATAATTAAAATACGACTAAAACAAAAATAGCATTTTAGTCAAAAGACTAAAACTAAGATGGCATTGCAGTCAAAAGACTATGACTAAAACTAGATCTAAATTTTCTGCCAAAATGAACACTGCTTCCAGAAGAACGACCATCTCTGCATCACTCCGCATATCAGACCTTTATGGTAGAGTGGCCAGATGGATCCACTCATCCATAAAAGGCACATGACAGCTCACCTGGAGTTTGCCAAAAGGCACCTGAAGGACTCTGAGACCATGAGAAACAAAATTATCTGGTCTGATGAAACAAAGATTGAACTCTTTGGCCTGAATGGCATACGTCATCTCTGGAGGAAACCAGGCACCGCTTATTACCTGGCCAATACCATCCCTACAGTGAAGCATGGTGGTGGCAGCACCATGCTGTGGGGATGTTTTTTAGCGGCAGGAACTGGGAGTTGAGTCAGGATCGAGGGAAGGATGAATGCAGCAATGTACAGAGACATCCTTGATGGAAACCGGCTCCAGAGCGCTCTAGACCTCAGACTGGGGCGAAGGATCATCTTCCAACATAAGTGCCACTCCAACAGGACAACGACCCTAAGCACACAGCCAAGATAACAAAGGAGTGGCTATGGGACAACTCTGTGTGGCCCAGCCAGCAGTGGCGTAGCGTGGGTTGTCAGCACCCGGGGCAAGGCAAGTAATTTGTGCCCCCTAACCCGTGGATTTTAGTACTCGAGTCTCTTCCACTAGATTAGTTAAAGAAACCCTTACCCCCTAAGCCCTATATGAATATATACACACACACTTTTATAAATAAATGCAAACAAACATTTAAGCGGTATTAAAACATTTTTAATTAAATAAACAATTATCAATGTATACCATAGATCCCATTTAGAGCAGGGTCCCCATAGATCCCCCTTTAGAGCAGGGTCCTTATAGATCCCCCTTTACAGCAGGGTCCCCAAAGATCCTACTTTAGAGCAGGGTCCCCTATAGATCCCCCTATAGAGCAGGCCAGGGTCCCCATAGATCCCCCTTTAGAGCAGGGTGCCCCATAGAACCTCCTTTAGAGAAGGGTCCCCATAGATCACCTTTTAGAGCAGGGTCCCCATAGATCCCCCTTTAGAGAATGGTCCCCATATAATCTATGGGGACATTTCTCTAAAGTAGGGAATCTATGGGGACCCTACTCTAAAGGGGGATCTATGGGGATCCTGCTCTAAAAGGGGATCTATGGGGATCCTGGCCTGCTCTAAAGGGGATCTATGGGGACCCTGGCCTCCTCTAAAGGGGATCTATGGGGACCCTGCTCTAAAGGGGGATCTATGGGGACCCTGGCCTGCTCTAAAGGGGATCTATGGGGACGCTGGCCTCCTCTAAAGGGGATCTATGGGGATCCTGCTCTAAAGGGGGGATCTATGGCATAGATCCCCTTTAGAGCAGGATCCCTATAGATCCCCCTTTAGAGCAGGCCAGGGCAGGTCCCCCATATAGATCTCCCCCCTTACAGCAGGCCAGAGTGAGGTGAGGTCTGGACCCTGGCCTGCTGTAGGGGGGGATCTATATGGGGGACCCCAGAGTGACCTAACTTCACCCTGGCCTGCTGTAAGGGGGGATCTATATGGGGGATCATGTCCCCAATATAGATCCCCCCTTACAGCAGGCCAGGGTGAGGTGAGGTCCCACCCCCCATTTAGATCTCCCCCCTTACAGCAGGCCAGGTCCCCCATAACATAGATCCCCTCTGAGGATCCTCTATGAGTTCCATCTAAATACACTCTTCTGTGCCTTTTATGTCCACCACATATAGTTGCATTACTATTCTTTTCAGTGTTCTTCTCACAATCAGTCAGTCTCAGTCAGTCACTACTACTAGCACAGGCACAGCCAGCCCAGTACTACTCCAGTCCAGTCCTGACAGTGACTCCTACCTTTTTTTTCACTGTCCCGGACCCGATCACAGCAGGCTAGGTTTTCTCCTCCAGGTCCTCCTAGGTTTTCCTCCTGCAGCACTGTCTGACGTCGGCTCTCTCCTCTCACCTGCCGCCGCTGCCGGCTTCTTCTTCTGCTGCTGCCTGGCCTGATGGTTCTCTCCTCTCCCGTCCCGCGCTCAACGCTGCGCTGGGCGGCCGCTGCACCTTAGTCTCTCCCCCCAGATTAGCCAGGCATGCAGGGACTGTCTCTCCAAACCCCCCCCCCTCCTCCTCCACAGTGGGCGACCTGGCGGCTCGGATCGGATTCGGGAGCTGAGCTGCGCACAGCCAGTGAGAGTGAATGAGCCAGCCTGGCCAGGGGCAGAGAGCTGTGAGTGCGAGCGGGCGGCGGCAGCCAGCCTAGGCTATGACAGAAAGAGTGTGAGTGACTGACAACTGAACTTCATGTGCGGAGCGGATGCGCCCCCCCCCCCCAGATGTTGCGCCCGGTGCGGCCGGCCCCCCCTGCACCCCCCACGCTACGCCACTGCCAGCCAGAGCCCAGATTTGAACCCGATTGAACATCTCTGGAGAGATCTGAAAATGGCTGTGCACCGATGTTCCCTATCCAACTTGATGGAGCTTGAGAGGTCCTGCAAACAAGAATGGGAGAAACTGCACAAAAATAGGTGTGCCAAGCATGTAGCATCATACTCAAAAGGCTTGAGGCTGTAATTGGAGCCAAAGGTGCTTCAACAAAGTTTGCAATGATTTCAAATAAACAAATTTCATGTTGTCATTACGGGATATTGTTTGTAGAATTTTGAAGAAAATAATGAATTTAATCCATTTTGTAAAAATGATGTAACGTAGCAAAATGTGAAAAAAGTGAAGTGCTGTGAATACTTTCCGGATGCACTGTATACCTGTATACTATATCTGCAATGTCAGATCGTCTAAAGCACTGTTGCCCCTGACTACAAGATTTGGAGTAACATTTGGTGATGTCTTCACTGTACTGATCATTTTTCTTCTTACTCTGGAGAAAGGTACAGTACAAGAATTACCTTGCTTCTGCTTCATTCATTATGTAAATCCATGATTTCCGGCCCAGTCAGCTGGTAAGCCAAGCTTTGCCTCAACCAAGAACATAAAGGCAAATAAAAACCAATTCTGTGATGACTAGTTGTCTTCTGCTTGGTGTTTTTGGAACAGCTTCCACACTACAATTTCTATTTAACCACTTCCCGCCCGCCATATAGCAAAATGACGGCCGGGGAGTGGTTGCTCTATCCTGACTGGCCGTCATATGATGTCCAGGAGGATAGACCGCTCTGCGCGCCCCCTGGGGGGCCCGCAGAGCGGCGATCGGTGGTGCAGACCCTTGGGGGATGCCACTAGAGCCACCAGGGACTGCCCACCCATGGCCACCAGAGATGCCCACCCATGGCCACCAGGGATGCCCATTTAGGGCTCAGGGACCCTTTCAGTGCCCTCCTCATTAGTGCTGCCCATTATTGCCCATCAGTGCTGCCTATCAGTGCCCATCAGTGCTGCTTATCAGTGCCCATCAGTGCTGCCTATCAGTGCCCATAAGTGCCACCTATCAGTGCCCATCAGTGCTGCATATCAGTGCTACCTATCAGTGCCACATATCAGTGCCCATCGGTGCTGCATATCAGTGCCACCTTAAAGTGCCCATCAGTGCTGCATATTAGTGCCTCATCATCAGTGCCACCCCATCAGTGCCTCCTCATCAGTGCCTGTCAGCACGGCCTCATCAGTGCTCGGCAGTGCAGGAAAAATCTTATCTATTTACAAAATTTTATAACAGAAATAAAAAAACTTTTTTTTTTTTCAAACTTCTCGGTATTTTTTTATTTGTGTAGCAAAAAAGAAAAAAACTTGCGGTGATCAAATACCACCAAAATAAAGCTCTATTTGTGGGAAGAAAATTACATACATTTGGTTTAGGTACAGTGTTGCATGACCGCGCAATTGTCATTCAAAATGCAACAGTGCTAAAAGCTGAAAATTGGCCTGGGCAGGAAGGGGGTGAAAGTGCCCTGTATTGAAGTGGTTAATATTCTGGCACAGGGAGCTGTACCTAAGGATAATTATGTACATATTATAGTCATTAAGGGGTTAAACCAGCCCTCAAATTTTCCACTCGCCTGCTCGCATTTTGCGAGTGGAAAATTATTTAGGGCGAGGAGTGTGGGGCTGCTCCGGGGAAGAGAGGAGAGGAAGAGGAAAGCCAGCCAGCCGACGGACTGGATAATGACAGAGCGCGGATCATCCCACTGTAACAGCTTTAATTGTAATTGCTGGGTGCTCGCCGACACACACAGTCCCGCCTCCTAGCCTGGCTTCTTTGATAGACAGAACACCTGGCCAACCAGGACGTGTGACGTCTATCAAAGAAGCTGGGCTAGGAGGGGGAACTGTGTGTGTCGGCGAGCGCCCAGCAATTACAATTAAAGCTTTTACAGCGGGATGACCCATGCTCTGTCATTATCCGGCCAGCTTTCCTCTTCCTCGCTCTCTCTCTTCCCCTGCACTGGTCAGTGCATTGTCGAGCACAGATAAAGCTGCATTCATGGGCACAGGTGAAGCTGCATTATTGGGCACAGATAAAGCTGCATTCATGGGCACAGGTAAAGCTGCATTGTCGGGCACAGGTAAAGCTGAATTGTCGGGCACAGACAAAGCTGCATTGTCGGGGGCACAGACAAAGCTGCATTGACGGGCACAGGTGAAGCTGCATTGACGGGCACAGGTAAAGCTGCATTGACGGGCACAGGTGAAGCAGCATTGACCGGCACATGTGAAGCAGCATTGATGGGCACAGGTGAAGCAGCATTGACGGGCATGGGTGAAACTGCACTGAGGGGTACGGGTGAGGTTGCATTGACGTGCATGGGTGAGGTTGCATTGACGTGCATGGGTGAGGTTGCATTGACGTAAACGGGTGAGGTTGCATTGACGTGCACGGGTGAGGTTGCATTGACGTGCACGGGTGAGGTTGCATTGACATGCACGGGTGAGGTTGCATTGACATACACTGGCGCGGTTGCATTGACATGCACGGGCGAGGCTGGATTGATGGGCATGGGTGAGACTGCATTGATGGGCACTGGTGATGCTACATTGATGGGCATGGGAGGCTGCATTGATGGACACAGGGGAGGCTGCATTGATGGACACAGGGGAGGCTGCATTGATGGGCACAGGGGAGGCTGCATTGATGGGCACTGATCAGGCTGCACTGATGGGCACTGTTGAGGTTTCACTGATAAGCTTTATTGATGATGCTGCACTGATGGTCACTGATAGGTTGCATTGATGGGCACTGATGAGGCTGCACTGATGGGCACTGAAAACATTGTTATTAATATTTATTTTTGTTAACTTCTGCATTAATGCAAAAACATTTAACAGTGTAATTATATGAGATAATTTATGAGGGCGTGTTTAGGGGCGGAATTAGGGGCGGGGCAGGGTAGGAGTTGGGTGGGGCAACTGGTGGCGAGTAACCCTTAAGGCCTGGCTAGTAGCTCAGGACTTTACATTTTGATCCCTGGGTTAAACATGGTGAAGCATGTTGGTAATAGGTGAAGCATGTTGGTAATATTTTTTTAACACTCTTTCTAAGAAATCAACTATTAATAAATGGATCCATCTGTAATTACAGGAAGTCAAAACAGGAAAAATATGTATAGCCCATGGTGGGAACGACTCAGCTTAGGCATTATCATGGTCGCACCACAGCTTGTCTCTCCTCCCTGCCAAAAACTGATAGCATTGCAGAGATGAGGGAAAGGAAGGACATTGATTTCTAAGTTTTAGAGGCAGGAATTCCTACTAGATGATTAGGAGATACTGGACCATTAGGAAGAAGAGAGTTTGTAGGCAGGTGCTGTCTGCTGTCTCCACTGCAGATGGTGCTCAGCCACAACGTAGGGTCACATCTTTCTGGATACCCTCCTGATTGCCCACGAGATGGCCAGGCCACATTCTTTCTGCTCTCAATAGACGCTGCCGGTTCAGCTTGAACCCACTTCTATGTTATTGGTGACTGCGAGTGTGCACAGCTGGGTAGCTGTCCCACTGGGCTTGTTCTGAACTGTTGCTGCATTACTTCAATACAAGTTTTAATTGACTGTGTAAATTATTGGCACCACACCACGCTGCACCTTACCTACAAGTTGGACAACAGTTACCCCCATTCGCTCACAAAGGACTGGGTCTCAGAGAGACTTCACAGAGACCCCACAATCCATATTCAGAGAGAGAAAGAAACAGCTAAAGCCAAGAACTGTGCAACCTGTCAACCTCCTTCATCCAAACTGTAGAGTGGCCATGAGAGAACAGACTGTACCCTGGTGGGCATGGGTCAGCCCTCAGTTGATTGAGCAACCTTTGGTCACCTTCTGAACATGGTCTACACTTGTTTAAGGGCCTTTTGTGGAGCATACTTATAGACCTTCTTACCCTTTCAATATCAATTGTTTCGGGGGGCTTTGGGAAGATACATTTATTCTTGTGGATTACAAATATCTTCACTCAAGGGCTGTGTGCTCCATCGTTGAGTTTCAGGGCCCCATTATCAGCAGATTCTGTGACAGATTTATCTACTGGCGAGTGGATAGTTAGGGTCTATTTGACTATAGTTAGGCTCTTCCCCCCCTACTCTCTATTGTAGATATTTGTTGCATCGAGTGTTTTGTTGTATTCCTTGTGGTATTCTTTTCCACTCATCTAGTGCATTTAAAGCAGGGTCTCTAACAAATGGTAAAAAGAATGAACATCAGTCCTATCAATTTCATTATTTTAATGAATTATAACACTGGTATTAATTACATTCATTGTTGTCAAACATGCTTAACCAATTTTTTTCTCAGCAGCTGTTTTTTTTATTAAAGCCCAATTATTGCCCTTAGGGTGTCGGTGTATTGTCGGGTCCAGGTAATGGTGGGTCATCATTGGGAATGATAGGAGAACCCATCATATACAAGCATCTTCTGCAGGGGTAGTGCTACATATGCAAAACTTAACTGCAAAACTTAACAGCATTTGCACAGTGTTTAATCAAAATGCACTTGCTATATATAAGCCCATGCTTCTATATTCACAGTTCAATACGCATAACTGTGGCAAGAACATTCATTATATGATATACACGGTTGAATGCAGAGCAAGTAATTTTGTTGTACACATGTCAAAACAGTCCAGTTATAGATTGCCTTTTTTACCCCTTATTACGTGCTTTTTTTTTTTCAATCAAAAAAATGATCTGAGTTTAAGGAAACCCGATTATAGTTTGTTTTATTTATTAATAAAATAACCACCTTTTGTCAGCCTTATACTGTTTCATTCACAAGTTTATATTTATTTTTAACTGTAAATGTTTGTATGCTTACATCTGCACTTTGCAGTTACAGGGCATTGAAACAAGTTTGCTGCATTTTTGTCTCCAGCAAAACACGAGTTAGGCTCCATGTACACGGGACGCTGGAAATGGCCATTTAGGAGCAGTTGGGCGTTTTTTTTAGAAGCCCCTGAACCCACCTACATGTTATCTTATCTGTCCATGTACACCAGGTCGTTTGCGGTCATTTGCGGGCAGTTGCGTTCAGGGACTTTTTTTAGAACGCAATTATTTGCGTTCGAACGTGTGTTTCCCGACGTTTCAAACGCAAAAACGTGTCCGAACGCGTCCGAACGCGTCCGAACGCTTCCGAACGCGATGACCCGCGTTTGGCGTTCGCGTTTTTCCATTTTAAAGGGGAATAATTTTTTTGACCTCTAGGAACGGTTCTAAACGCAAACGCCCGCAAACGCCCACTAAACGCCTGCTAAATGCGGGTACAAACGCGACCGAACGGACGTTTCAAACGTCCTAAAAATTCCAGCATTCAAAGGGACTTTTAACAACGTCCCGTGTACATGGAGCCTTAGGCTGGCCATACATGTTCAATTTTCTTGTTCAACTTTCCTTTAGAATTACGTTAAACTATGTAGTGAAAGGGCCTGCCTATTTAGATACAATTAAAAGTTGTTTCGTTTTTTTACCTCATATTATATGGTTTTTGGTAAATCTAAAGGAAAATTGTAAAAAAACAATTGAACATGTATGGCCAGCCTTAGATAGAGTTAATTAATAATACATCAAATGTATGTAATGCACCTAGCACTACACCACACCCACAAAACATAAAAATGCATAGAAGTGACTATCTCTTTAATAAATGTATGTTTTGCTTTTCAAACATTGGTGGACTGTGTTTTCACTGCTATCAAGTATAAGGCTGCCCATACATTATACAATTTTCATGTTAAATTTCCTTTAGATTTACCTTCAACTAGTTAGTGCAAGGGCCTGCCTGATTGCATACAAATTGAAATTGTTTAGGTTTGACCTTATATTACAGTATATGGTTTTAGTAAATCTAAAGGAAAATTGAACAAGAAAATTGTATAATGTTGGCCAACCTAAGCCTCATCTGCAGTCTGCACATTTTAGAGTGTAGGTGCAGGGTGTCTGGAAGAGCCAAAAACAAATACGCCTCTATGGTTTTAGCCAATGAACATGCACAATCTTCTGGTAAATTAGGCCAGGTGTTTTCCAGCTATTGAGCCTTCCATGGTTTTGTGATATCAGCAGCAGCAGCATCCTGTATGGAGTGACACTTTATGCCATCAACAGAATAGCTGACACTGTAGGCCTGTGAAATTGTTGCCCATTTATTTTTAGAATGCAGCCCAATTCTAGGTTTCCTAAAAAAAAAAAAAGCCTAGCTGCTGTAAAAATAAACTAAACTCAAATGTAAAAGGTGAACAAACAGGCAGGGCATTTATAGCAGAAGAGGCATGCATGTGTTGTCTGCATGCATGGGTTGTCTGCATGCACGTGTCATGGGTTGTCTGCCCTAATTGGGGTCATATATTGTATTTAAACACAATATCAGTGACAGCAGTACACACAAGATGATGTCTACTTAGACAAAACGCGTCAGGTCGGTTCCTGTCCATGCCATTGTGTATCAATGCTGTTCACAGACTCTTTTGAAAGCGCTTTTTAACCAACCTAATTGTAAGTGTTCTGAACTTTTAAAAAAAAATACCCTAATTTACAGTTTTACAGGAGTTTTTTTGTTTCCTTTCCTTGATGATTCCTCTACTTGGAGATTGTTGGAGTATATTCCTCTAAGCCAGAGAACGCTCTCTACACATTCCTGTTACTGATGATGGTTAAACAGCAGTCCAGCACAAGAGAATCATCGGGGGATTGATGTGAGGAGTATAGTCCGTCCTTGCCTATCCGGTGTATATGCACCAACGCATGAGTTGACCCATTAGGCGTACGCAAATCTGGGTCCACTCACTCCGGTAAACCTCCTAAGGAATTGGTGGTGGTTTTCTTCACAACAATATCTCCCTATCTTCACTCATTAGTCTTTGGAGCACGATTTGAAGACTTGTTGATTCACATTCACCGTGATATATAAAAACTATACTTTTTTGATTATTTCAGTATATGGTTTATGAATTCAAACTTACTTACTGTGTCACTTAACATTTTTCATTTTTTTTGCACCTATATATGCTATCTTTGGATATACAGTTTTACATATGTGTAGCAAGTTTTCCAGGCATTGGGCCTGATGTTGGTTTGCCATTGTTACTGGTGTCACCTTCAGCCCATTTAAGCTGAATACCCAAGTGTGAGATTTGAGTCAATGACCATTCCGTCATCTGTGGTTTGTTTTGTTTATTTGATAATGGGGATGGTAGAAGGGAATGAGTGGGGTACTCCTCTGGCTCAACCTGGTACAACTGGGACACTTTGCAGAAAAATGCCTGTTAGCGCTGTCTTGACGCCAGCTGAATGCCGACCAACGCTTGCTGGCGCTTGAAAAATGCTGATTTGCTGAACTTATGCTTGAACTTGACTTTTAACACTCTGGTTAGCTCAAAAGTCCTGGACTAGACTGAGACTTGACTCCTGAATCTGATACTCTGGTTAGCTAAAAAGGGAGATGGGAGAAGGGAATGAGTGGGTACTCCTCTGGCTCAACCTGGTACAACTGGGACAGTTTGCAGAAAAATGCCTGTTAGCGCTGTCTTGACGCCAGCTGAATGCCGACCAACGCTTGCTGGCGCTTGAAAAATGCTGATTTGCGGGGGGGCGTGGCGACCGCCGGACTGAATGGCCGCTTGACAGAGGAGCTCCGCTGCAGACTCGGCTTGTAACATATCTACGGCCCATCACAGCGAGTGTTACCACTCCTTAATCACACAGACCGCTTGGGGAACATCTACTGCAACATCCCGCCATGGCCAGGAGAAAAACGGACCCTCCGGCAGTTCGCAAACTGTCCGATTTCTTTTACCCGGCGGCCTCGGGTCACACGCAAAATGGCGCCGGAGCCTCAATCCACCCGAAGAGCGCCGGCCCTCTTGTGTCCGCTTCTACCGTCGCAGCTATGACGTCATCGGCGCGCCTGGACACAGAGGACACAGGCAGGCAAACGCGGCTGACACGCTCTGCGGACTCCTCTCCTTCCACCCCATCCACACACAGCCCAGCAAAATCGAAGCCTGGGTGGGAGGAGGGACACCGCTCATCTCGCCCTGCTGACATGGAGGTGAGTGACCAGGACAATGCCACAATTCCTACTTGGTCGTTTACCCCTGAACCAGATCCCTTTGCATCCATCCTAACAACAGGTCAACCCATCTCTGACAGTGCATTGAAGGACATGCTATCTATGATGCATAAATCTATGCAAACCACGGTTTCCTCATCCATTGCCTACTGCCAAAAGGAGCTGCATGGCTTGGGCGAAAGGGTTAATACAGTGGAGTGCAAAATGGACGAGTTCACCGTCTCCTACATCACATTGGTAGATTCACATACTGCTCAACAAAACGACATTAGTCGCATACAAGCCAAGCTTGCAGACCTGGAGGACAGATCCAGGCGTAACAACTTAAAATTACGCGGAATCCCAGAAACGGTAATGCCCAACCAACTTCCTAACTTTGTACGCGACCTTTTCCAGCAGGCTGTCCCAGCACTGACCAATGCGGACTTAACTATTGACAGGATCCATAGGATTCCAAAGCCCTCTTTCCTTCCACAAGATGTTCCCAGGGATGTCCTGCTTCGCATCCATTTTTTCCAAGCGAAGGAAAGGATTCTGGACGCATTCAGACGTAAAGACCATTTGCCGGAACGTGCAGCAACGATCCAAGTGTTACCCGACTACTCCCAGTACACCCTCCAACAACGCCGCAACCTCAATACAATAACAAAAGCGCTTCGCAACCACAAGATATTGTACAAGTGGAAATATCCAGCTAAGCTGTGCATAACCCATCAGGGTTCTTCCTCACAAATTACCACAATTGATCAGGGTATGCGATTACTACGCCCATGGGGAATTGTTCCCGAAGACCCGGGCACATCGACTTCCAAGGCTCTACCTCCACTGCCACCCCGCGTGCAACCGGAATGGCAGGTTGCATCCAGATCTTCGAGGTCTCGCAGCCGCCACAAGTGACACTCACTACCAGATCAAGCCGGGCATGCACGGCCCTCCCTGTCTCTAGGAAGCACTCTACATCGTGCTCCTTCCTCCCCTCCTCAGTTTTTGTAGCCCCAGCTACACAGTTGGCCCCGAGGGGCCATGTCCTTTTTATCTTTTGTCTGTTTTTTTGTTTGTTCTTGTTACTGAGTTCCTTACCACCAACCTAGCCGTACTAGTGACTTTGCCTCTTCTTTGTCCATGTGCAGTGTACTCCTTCCTCCGCAGCTCCAGTATCAACGAATGTATCCAGTTGAATGCCTTTAGCTACTCCACGGGCCACAGCTTCGGGACTTCCAGGACTCCTTGCCATACAGTCAAGTACTGGCCGCTCTTTTCGCCAAGCATGATAGACACACCAGGTACTGCTTTTCTAGCCCCTGTTTCACTCTTCTTTTCAACAACCGAACCAAGCTCTCTGCACTCCCTCCCAGGCTCCCTTTCCCCCTATGCCTCCGGCTCATCCACTTTCCCCTGGCATGTTCTCCTGACCACCCATGGCAGTTAAGTTCCTTTCCATGAATGTCAAGGGGCTGAATCACCCCGCAAAACGCCACTCAATGTGGAAGGAAGCTGGCTCAGCTAAGGCCGACATCTTGGCAATTCAGGAGACTCACTTCCAGATTGGTCATACTCCCCGCTGCACGCACCCCGATTACCCCCATGTGTTCCAGGCTTCCTACACAGCCAAGAAGAGAGGGGTGATGCTAGCTTTCCGAAACTCCCTGTCCTTCTCCTTCTCCAAGGTGGTGGAGGACAGGGAAGGTCGTTTCCTGATTATTAACTGTATTATTGACAAATGTCCTTATACGATTGTTAATGTGTATGCTCCCAATGTCCGCCAGATTTCTTTCTTGAGAAAATTGTGTTCTAAAGTTTCAAAATTGACAGTAGGTAAATTGATAGTATGTGGTGACTTCAATATGGTTGTAGATCCCGCATTAGATTCGTCAGCCAAACCCAAGTCCAAACTTCCATCCTTAGCAACACTATTTCATTCTGAGGGGTTACACGATGTTTGGAGATATCAGCACGCAGAGGAGAGAGACTACTCTTTCTTCTCTGCGAGCCACAACACGTACTCCAGGATCAACATGTTCCTTGTAGACTCTGCCACTCTGCCTTTTCTTGCTGACACCTCCATAAGCACCATCACATGGTCGGACCATGCCGCAGTCCATATGACTCTGTCTACCAGTCCCCCTTCCACAACCTCCTTCATTTGGAGGTGTAACAATTCCCTTCTCTCTGACCCTGACTCCCTGAAACATTTACGGAAGAACCTACAGGATTCATCCGAGGGTTACTGATCCAGGCAGGTTCCAGACTAAAAAGAAAGCGCAATGCCGCCCTCCAACGGCTTACTGAGGAAATACACTCCATTGACGAATTGAACAAAACATCTCCAGCCCAGACGCACGCTTCTAAACTGACAGCTCTTCGAGCAGACCTTCGCAGGCTGCTAACCGAACAGCATGACAAACTGTTAGCAAAACTCCGCATGACCTATTACTCATCTCACAACAAGGCCGGAAAATTCCTGGCTTCCCGACTCAAGGCCCGACGTGTCCGCACCAAAATAGATTCTATTATTCACCCACACACCAACGCAAAACTTACTCACCCCCAAAGCATCGCGGATGCTTTCGCGGACTACTATGGGGCCCTATACAATTTGAACACTGACAGTTCCACGCCGCAACCTACCGACGCTGACATCCAAGCCTTTCTCCAACACCTTCAACTCCCCTCCATATCAGAGGATGCACTTGCACTCCTTAATAATCCCATCTCCTCTTCAGAACTATTTAAAACTATTAAGTCTATGCCATCAAACAAGTCCCCTGGGCCTGATGGCCTAACTAATGAATACTATTTGGCTATGCAAGACATCCTGTCCCCTCATATGTTATCTCTTTTTACGCAGGCTATCGACACAGGTTCTTTACCATCCAAAATGCTACAGGCCAACATCACTACTCTCCCCAAGCCAGGGAAACCGCCCAACACCCCGGCAAACTTTAGGCCCATATCCTTGCTCAATACCAATTTGAAAATCTATGCTAAAATAGTAGCAAATCGCCTAGCCACGGTACTCCCTACTCTAGTGGGGGCAGACCAGATGGGATTTGTCCAGGGCCGCCAGGCCCCAGATGCCACCAGACGCGTTGTCAATCTGATGCATCATGCTGAACGCACTCGAACGCCTTCTCTGCTACTCTCTATTGACGCAGAGAAGGCGTTCGACCGCGTACACTGGGGATACATGCAGGCCGTCCTACGAAAATTTGGCTTTGCGGGCCCTATCTTGTCTGCCATCCTCACTCTATATACGAACCCCTCCGCTAGAGTGTTGTCCGCCGGCATGCTCTCTAAATCTTTCCCCATTTCGAATGGAACCCGTCAGGGATGTCCGCTCTCCCCTCTAATTTTCAACCTTTTGATAGAACCGCTAGCGGCACAACTGCGGCAGAGCTCCCTGGTGACAGGATTCAAATTCCCTAACTCCCACCACATCATCACACTTTTCGCTGATGATGTCATCTTAAGCCTCACAAACCCCATTATATCCTTGCCGGCCACCCACAATATCCTTCAGACATTCAGCAAGATTTCTTATTATAAGGTCAATTTCAACAAATCAGTGATACTCGACATGGGGGTCCACCCGACGGCACGATCCCACCTACAGACTAGCCTACCGTATACATGGTCCACTCAGCCCCTGCATTATCTGGGTATAGATTTGACCTTCCCCCACCTCCAACATGGTTACGGCAAATGTCACCCCCCTTTTGAAATCTATAGCCTCGGATGTCGCTAAGCTTAAAACCGTCGAACTGTCTTGGATGGGGCGTATAGCCGCGTTCAAGATGGTTTGCCTGCCCAAGATCCTGTACGTCTTCCGCACCTTGCCAGTCCCTCTCTCAAAGAAGGCCATCCTCCCCTTCAATAAACTGTTACACACGTTCGTTTGGCAAAAAAAAAGGGCTAGATGCGCGCGATCCCACATGGTTAAACACAAATCAATAGGGGGATTGGGCCTCCCTGACATTAACGACTACTATATAGCGTCCCGCCTGTCATCCCTGCGCCATTGGTTCTCGGACCAACATAACACTCCATGGGTCTCTGTTGAATCTACCCTCTCCAAAGCTGGTGCCCTATCGGACCTGCTACTAGCTGATATATGGAAACCGCTAGAACTTCATTGTTTACCTCTGCCCACTCAAGCCACGCTGAGAGCTTGGCGTACCCTTCTCCCACAGCTCCCTACTGCGTCTAAAACCATACCAGTCCGGATCCCGATCGCCACATTATGTAGGTTACTTCCCCACACCAATCTCTCCATCCTCCAGGCGGCAGGTATCGTCTCAGTAGACCAGCTCATGCATTCCAACTCTCTCAAATCATTCGAATCCCTGCGTTCGGAGTTTGGCTTACCACTACAGACACATTATTCCTACAACAGCATAGCTAGTTTCCTTCGCAAACACCCTCCTCCGGTAATCAACCTCCCCATACAGGTGTGGAATTTCCTCACATCCCCATCCACCCCGGTAAAAGGTATTTCGTTATTCTATAACCTCCTTGGTCAGAAAGCGGGGTTCTCCAAGTCCCCCCACATGTTGGCGTGGGAGAGGGAGCTGCAAACATCTTTCTCCGAGGCTCAATGGAAGACTGCTATCCGTGGCTCATATAAATCTACCCAATGCGTGAACCACTGGGAACAAGCCCAGAAGATCCTCACTCGCTGGTACCTAACACCGTACCGACTGTCAAAGATTTACGACTCTCAGAGCCCTGCCTGTTGGCGCAATTGCGACCAAATCGGAACACTTTTGCATATTTTCTGGTCATGCAAGAGCCTATCTAGCTTCTGGAGAAGGATGTTTGAGGTTCTATCTACTACAACTGGCGTTCTCAGGAAGCCCGATCCTGCTTTGGCCCTCCTCTCGTTGGGTTTGGACTCTTTTCCTCCCGCCTTGAGGACGGTCGTGGTACATATACTGGTGGCGGCCAAAACGGTAATAGCGCGTTACTGGAAACAGCCTATACCACCCTCACACATGGAAGCTATCCGCCTGATAAACATGCAATGCTCACTGGAAAAGGCATATGCCTACTCCAAGGCTAAGGGTCCTAAGTTTCATTCCGACTGGCAGTCATGGTTACAAAGCCCATACTTCTCCCAGGTTCCTGGATGACAGAAGATACTTAGTTGTTTACAGAAGTTACTTAGTTGTTTACATTGCTTAATGTGATCATATGCCATGCCTCTTTGATGCACGGACATTACACAGCACTTATGGTATGCATATATGTGTTCATTACCTTAATGTTTTTTTTTTTTTTTTTCATTATGTTGATTCTCTGTACATGCTTGATACGGCTATTTCTTGTTAAACCGTCATTGGTTTGTTATGTGTATTTTATAATTTTTCAATAAAAATCTATTGAAAGAAAAATGCTGATTTGCTGCACTTATGCATGAACTTGACTTTTAACACTCTGGTTAGCTCAAAAGTCCTGGACTAGACTGAGACTTGACTCCTGAATCTGATACTCTGGTTAGCTAAAAAGTCCTGTAAACAGCTCCTTCCAGCCCTTCACTGACTGAGGTAGCTCACTGTAACTGCTTGTGCAACTCTCAACACTGTACACTGCACACTGTACACTTAAACTCTTCAGGGCCCAACCGCTGGCGCCCCCTTTACACTTTAGGGTCCTCTTACTAAGCACCCCTTTTACACTTCAGGGTCCTCTCACTAGGCACCCCCTCTGAACTTCAGGGTCCTCTCACTAGGCACCCTCTCTACACTTCAGTGTCAACACTGGCACCCCATTTACAGCTAGCTGGCTCCTGGATCCCTTGGACCTTCACCGGAGTGGTCCCCTCTGCTAGGCAGACCCCCAGGGGCAGTTTACAGTACTCACGAACTTGGAATGCTTTCCTGAAACTGGACCCCCTCTGCTCTGCTGGTCCTCGGCACACCGGATCCTCTCTGCATCTCAGCTCAGCTCACTCAGTCCCCTCAGGCAAGCCAACCGGGACACCTGATCCTGCTGACAGGAGGAGAGACAGCCGTACTCTCCCTCCTGGGACTCTGCTTCCCGCCAAAGACGCTGTGTCATGCGCTCCCCTCAAACTTATACCCACTCCCAGAATCCTGTGCAGCAGAATCTGCCTTTCTGGGGTAGATACAGGCCTGAATGTGCCACTGATTCTGTTTCCTCCACTGCCCAATGAGACCCCTTCTCATGGAGCCAGTGGGGAGACTCCCCACTCTCAATAGCAACATCTGGGAGACATGACAGCCCAGCTGAAAATCATGGCCCTGCTGTAAGGCAGCCAAGGCCCACTATACTTTGCCTAGCACCTACCTTGTAGGTGCTACATCTGGTAACCATTTATTAGCACTACACGTGTTATTATTCTTATCATTCTTTGCACTAGTTCAGTGATTGTGTTGGCTGCTTATGTAAGCCATACGCATGGTATTTACTGATAGTTTAATGCTTACTCGCAGTCTTGTGTGGAGTGCACACTTAGATTCGCAGGAGTTACATCATCTCACGTTGCCAATCAAGACGGCCGAAGACTGGCTCTCTGAAGAAGCCTCATGGACATCAGACTATTGGAGAAAAAGTAAGTATAGTGACTTTGGTTCCACTTTAAGTATTTGTCAATGCACTACCCATCCTCTTCTCAGCACTGTCCCCTGAAGACTTATGACTGCATGTTTCAATGTTGGTCCTTCTTGGAATTCATTAACATGAAGTGTCACTCAACCCAGTTCTTGTGTGTCCAGGGTGTCATAAACACACCTCCTGGGGTCACATCTTTGTGTTGCCCTTAGCTTACAGCACAATGCTGCAGGGCAAGGAGCTGACATCAGAACATCAGTGCCACTCTCTGCATCATTAAGGACCACATACAGAAGAGGTGATGAGGACCCTTTTCATCACATGACTGGCTAGAAGATATCTCATAAAATGTATTTATACCAAAAAAATCTAAAATAAACATGTGGGGAATGGGGGGCTTTATGTTGGGGTTAGAGAGGGGTGGGAGCATGTTCACTTTGCAAATTTTTACTTAGTGGTAAAAATTAATTGATCAAAAAATACACAATCACGTGGAAGGATTTTTATTTTTTTTTCAAAATGGATTTTTACATTACTTCACCTAATTCACTAACCTAATGGCCCGTACACACGATCCGAAAATCGGATGAAAAATACTGCTTTTGAAGAAATTATATGATTACCTGATTGTTAGTACACAGCTTTCGAGAGTCGATCAATACAGTTCATCCGATATTATCCAATCGGACAAGCACGAAAATTTTTCTCGTACGATACCAGATTGTACGATTTTCATTTATTCAGTACAGTTGTTGTCTGAAAATACCATACAGATACACTACAACACATGAAATCACTTCTGATTTTTTATTCTGTTGTACGAGAATTTTTGTAACTTTAGTAACCTCTCCTTTTTCGATATGCAACTAGCATGCAAAAAAATACAGACGATCTGTCGATTTTCAGATCATGTGCATGGGTCCTTAGAGGCAATTCTCTTGTAAAGTAGAAGTTTGCCTTCCAAAGCTAACAGCTTATATGCCTTTAGTAAATCTGCTCTATGTGTTCACTTGTCCTAATGACAGATGTGTTATTAGCTCCACATGATTGGATCCTACCACCTGCTGACTAATTTTCCATTTTCCTTTGAAATAAGGCTGTCAACTGCTGAGTTCATTAAAATGCAAGCTCATGCAATTTCAGCATGCATGTACATACTCTAATCGATAGGATTAAGGTCTATCTATGTAATCTAATCTATAACATCTCTATTGAAGAAATAAAGAAAATTGTTTAGAAGTCACACAGTGCACACAAAATTGGAGTGCCGTCCAATGTCAATGGCGTGCTTCATAGTAGAGTATGACAATGGTGATGTCTTGAGGCACATCAAGGAGTTAATAAACTGACTTTGGTCCTTTGCTTTTTTCGCCAAATCATAGCACAACCCCATCGTTTTGGAAACTTTCCAAAGGAAAGGAAAATCTAATAAACTGTCAGAAGCTTATAATGAGTTCTAACCCATCCCTTAGAGCAGCTGTGCAAAAGCTCTTTTTTTTTCTTCTTTACTGCCAGAAATGGCACTATTATAATTTGTGGTGCACTCTTGGCATCAACAGCATAGCAAACAAAAGCATCCGTTGGTTAGTTAGTTGGAAGCTCTAGCTAGACTGAAAGGTAACTGTCATTGTACGTGTAGCAAATGTATTTAAAGTGAAAAAAGGTCAGACGCTTGTAGAGCTTGCTGTGTTGTTGTTGAACTTGTGAGATGTAAATGCGGGAAAGCTAGTGTATTTAATTGCTTGGCTTTGGGGTAGACCTGCTAAGAAACAAGGATGTGAATCCTGTCTCTCTCCTGTGAATAAGCAGAAGAGGTGCTCAGATATTCCTGTTTAGTATGCAAAGCGTGGAGCTGTAACCGCTCATTTTCTAGCACTCATTTTTTGCACAAGGATGTGTTCTATTATGCAAATGCTGACTAGCTTTAGGAAATATGTCTTTCAAATATCTTCATTGCCTTGGGCCCCCATTTGTATTCTCTGCAGGTTTTTAATTCTGTGTTGCAGGATCTTCGGCTTTCATAAAAGGGTTGTCTGCAAATAATATTTCTAGTTTTAGCAATGTTCTAACAAATTCCCATGGTTTTAAAAATCTCTTATTAGTTATTTAATCAAACTGACTTTTGAATATCTCTGTGGGATCTATAATTGATACTCTTATCCAGCTAAGGGCCAGTAAACACTTAAAGGCAGGTGCTTATGTTTGTGATTTTGGTGAACTAAGTGGCTCAATACAGGCGCTTTCTTTGTGTCGCATGAAAATGAATTCAAACCACAGCATCTGTGCATATTGACGCTGTAGCTTTGTGTACCTCTACTGCTTCAACTAAGTACAAGGGGGAATTTGGCAGACAATAGGTAAATATCTTCACCAACTCCTGGCCATACATTATACCATTTTCTTGTTTAATTTCCCTTAGATTTATCTTCAACTATGTAATGCAAGGACCTGCCTGATTGCATACAGATTGAAAGTGTTTAGGTTTGACCTCATATTCTATGGTTTTGGTAGATCTAAAGGAAAATTGTACAAGGGAATTGTATAATATACACAGATGTCTAGAGGCCGCAATGTCCTGGTCATTGGGGGAAATTTACTAAAATTGGAGCACTCAGAATCTGGTGCAACTGTGCATGGTAGCCAATCAGCTTCTAACTTCGGCCTGTTCAATTAAGCTTTGACAATAAAACCTGGAAGGTGATTGGTTTCTATGCAGAGCTGCACTAGATTTTGCACACTCTGGGTTCAGTAAATCCCCCCAATGGCTACACGTGGCCATACTCATGTAAATGCCAATGGCTTTAAAGTGGCACATTTAGAGTAATGCCTTACGCATATGTGCCAGTAAATGCTAGACATCTTTGGATCCTCTAGACATCTGTATGCACAAGGCCCTAACAGTTAGTTTTGCGTGCTGATTGAAAAAAAAACTATTCCTCCATGCCAGTGTTTCTTAATCTTTTAATCAGTCCAGGCACCCTTTAAAATCCTGCACAATCAAGAGGCACCCCATTCTAAACTGTAAAAAACAAAGCTAATAGTTTTACATAATGCAGCAACATCCACACACGTAGGACACTCGACTTTAGAGGTGGTTTTTCTTACAAAGCAAATACACCTTTGCACACTGGTACAGACTAGTATTCTAATGTTTCTCTTGCCACTCAGTTCCTCTCCTTAACTTAGCTAATGTGACCTGTGCACACGACCAATGTCCTCTTTATCAACGGTTGATGTCATTAGTTGTTAGGATGCCAGTGGCTAGATGGTTGTAATTAGAGTTGCCACCTCATCCCTTTAAAACAGAACACAAATAAATTACACAGGTTCTGAGGCTAATTTAATGCAGAGAAGGCTCCAAGTGAGTTTAATTACCACCTTAATCAGCCACAGAACCTGTGTAATTAATATGTGTTCTGTTTTAAAGGGATGAGGTGGCAAACCTAGTTGTAATGGTGCACAATAAAAAAGAGTGGCTTTGTGTAACTAAAAGGGAGGCTTGATCTACCCACTGGCTTGTATACAATTTATGGGCAAATTTTAAGCGTTTTGCCAAGCCACTTCTAAAGAAACCTGAAGGCATCCAAGAGTGCCTGGGCACCCTGGTTAAAAAAGACTGCTCCATCCACACAAACAAGTTGGATTGAGGAATCCCATCCTCTGGGACATTGTATTCTGACAGTAGCACTTGTCACTGATTGGCTGCAGCAGCTTTGGTATGGCCAGCTTTGGTATGAAAATGATTGTCCCCTCAGATAAGAGAAAAATATACAATCATTTACACTATTTGGTGCACATAAGGGCAGCTTGCAATAAGTAGTTGACAGTGATTTTCGTATGTAACAAACTAGTAGAATGAGGTTCTATTATATAGATACATAAAAATAGTCATATGCACTCCGTACTCAGAGATTCACCATCTGTTTGTCTTTGTGACCAATATCACTGTGTAGGGCTACCCCCGAATCACCAGACTGCTCATTCTGCTCACTGCTCCAATAATACAGTCCAGAGCAGTGGTCTCCAACCTGTGGACTTTTGCTTGCCTTTATTCAGCCCTTATTGATATGAGACAGTATTCTGCCAACTGACATCAACAATGGGGCATCATTTCTCCCACTGATACCAACAATGGGACGCTATTTCTCTCAATGATACCAGCGATGGGGCACTTTTCCTCCCAATGATATCAACAATGGGGGACTATTCCTTTCCCTAAAACCAAATGTCGTGATGTGTACTCCCATTGATACCAGGAAAAAATTCCACTCCCGTTGGCCACGGTCAGACAATAAACTGGCCCCTTGTTTACTTGTTTAGAAAGTTTGGAGACTCGTGATCTAGAGGATGTTTTATTAAGATTTATTGCTGGTATAAAACTCAATAATGAGGCATAATTTCTCACACTGACACCAACAATGGGGCGCTATTTCTCCCAATGGTACCAGCGATGGGGTGCTATTCCTCCCAATGATACCAACAATGGGGGACTATTCCTCTCCCTAATACCAAATGTGGTGAAATGTACTCTCATTGATACCAGGAAAAATTATATTCCTGCTGGTCACAGTCGGACAATAAACTAGCCCTTTGTTTAGAAAGGTTGGAGACTCCTTATCCGGAAGATGTCTTATTAAGATTTATTGATATAAAACAAAGGAAAGAAAACTGGAAGATAAATGAGTGGAGATATATTCAGTTAAAGCACTTTACATTGACATTACCTCAGCCCCTGAGAGATATGAATGACCTCCGCCCTTTCGAGCAACTATGTCTTAAGGACAAGATAAAAAATAATATTTCGAATGTGTATAAAATATTGTTAACAACAACAAAAGAGAGAGGACTATCATTAAAAGAAAAATGGGAAAGGGACTTCGGCCCGTGTAGTAATAACAAACAGTGGGATAAGAGTCTCCAATTAGTACATAGATCAGCGATAGATACCAACACTGAGGAGATGAACTATAAATTGCTTACAAGGTGGTATAACACTCCCGATAAGATAGGAAGAATCCAGGTAGAGAACTCAAGACTTTGCTGGAGGGGATGCCAGATGGTAGGGACTATAGCCCATATTTGGTGGGAGTGCCCAAAAATTAAAATGTTTTGGAGAGAAGTTATAGAACTGATAAGTAAAATTACTAAAATAGATATCCCATTGGATCCTTGGAAATGTATGTTTCATGGAACTCATATGTCAGTGAAACAATATAAAAAAACATTACTCCCTCACCTACTAAACTCAGCTAAGAGTTTAATTCCCTTAAACTGGCAAAAAGAAGAACCCCCCTCAAGTAAAGATTGGTTGAGTAAAGTAGAAAAAACTAGAAAGCTAGAACAATTGAAAACCTGGGAAGAGGAAGAACAGGGGAATGGAGAGGAAATTTGGGATGAATGGCAAGAATTTAAGGATACAAGGGAATACAGAGAAATAATAGGAGTAGAATGACAGGAAGAGATAGGGGGGGGGGGGGGGGGATAGGGGAGGGAGGAGGGAAAAAGGGGGTAAAAGGTAATTATGTGAAAAATGTATATGGAAAAATTCTCCAGTGATTGGAGTGTTGTAAAATATTTTTTTTTTACCTGAAAAATTTAATAAAGAAATATAAAAAAAAAAAAAAAGATTTATTGATGATATAAAACTTTAGCAGGAGAGGGGTTAGGGCATGGGATACTCCAAAATGATTAGTATTCAGCAATCTTCTCCCTAGGTATTTTTGGGTGTTGGACAGTCTAATCCCTCACAGCTGAAGACCCTGGGCAAGTCTCTTTGTGCCAATACACAACTGCCAGTACATGGTGCAATATCCAAAACACTACACAGTCACTAAGATCAGTTTAGGGTCTTTACTCACAAGTCCCCAGGACAGCTGCCACCTTCCAGCTTCCTCTGGACACAATCCAGCAGGTGGGACGGTCCCTTTCCAGGCCAGATCCCATGTGGTAAGGATCTGTAATCAGCTTCTAGAAAAGTCAATCCAGACCCTCAGCCCTGACATCGCTGAGGCCTCAAAAATAACTGCAAAGTCCATAGGCTACCCAAGGGCATCAGTCCCTCAGGCTCTGGGACACATCTAGGGAGAAGGAACCCAGCCCCCCAGTGCTTCAGACTATTACCATTCCAGTACTCTTTTGGGTACTCCTCTCCGGGGATTGGCTGGAACTTGATAAATATTCAGGCTGGTTATTTTGAATCTCCTACCCTAAGCTCTGGAAGCTTCTTCCAGGAGGCAGGGGGGAAGCAGACAAACTCCCAGCCTGTGAAATCTTGAACAGACCAAGCCAAACATTTTCTGCTCTCTTGATTACAGAGGGAGTCAAAATTAAATTTACCTAACATCTTACGCTAGAAAGGTGCTACAACTGGAACAAAGTGTAATGGTAAAATTGAAATATTTAGTAATATCAGATCAGGTTCAAAGGGACAAGTTAATAATGTGGGACACCCATTCCAGTGTCAGCTGTCTATAGCCGACCATACACCAGTAGAATTTTGTTCATTTCAGAACACTTGTTCAATTATCTAAGGGTTAGTAGGGTCAAATTGATAATTGTTTTTTACTATATTGACTATAAAATTCAAGAGAGCAGGATGGAAAATTTTTCTCAAATGAATGGAATTCTAACTGTAAATGTGGTTTTTGCTTGGGGGAAAAATTGACTACATTGTAGTGTGGATGCGCTAGACAAAAAAGAAACCTGTGTTAATTTGTCTAGGATCCCATTAAAGTAGCAGGTCTGGATGAAATTATTAGGGCTTGCTGCTGCCTGATCTCCTGTGTATGACCCCGGCTTGTTTCTGATTCTGCTTCTTGCTTCTGCTCTGGTTGACTTCCCATGCATGACTACTGGCTTGGCCCCTGACCCTGCTTCTTGTCTCTCCCTTCTGCCAAGTAACGCCTGGTACTTCTGAGGGACTCCTGCCCTGCAGCGCATCCTGCCCTTCTGGCCATCATCTGGTAAACATCTTCTCAGAACTTCAGCCTAATGCAGCTGGCAACCCATGCTTCTTTGGGCGTAGCGTCTCCTGTTATAACCTTCAGGGGTGCTCTGCAATCAGCCGCAAGGGGAGCCATCTCAGCACTCCGGCCTCTGACTAGGTAGTTGACACCCCCTATGGTAAAAGAGCAAATAAATAAATACATAACTAAATGGGTTTTGACTATTGCCTACACCAGCCATTCTCATCTAGGGCTCCATGGAACCCTAGGGTTCCTACAGAAGTGTCTAGGGGTTCCTTGAGCTGTGGCTGACTCCCATTTTATGGTGCCTGCATAGTTCCAAGCCTAACACCACTGGCAAAGCCAGCTGCATAAAGTTAGCTGAAGTTAGAATCTGGCTACAATGCACAGCTGCACCAGATTTTGCACTACCCAGTTTTAGTAAATCAACCCCACTGTCTCCCAATATATTGGTTTTAGCAGGGGATTCCTGAGACCTGAAAATTATTTCAGTGATTCCTCTGGAATAAAAAAGTTGAGAGAGGCTGCCCTTCTCCATTCAAAACAAATAAAAAAAAAATATTACAAGTTTTCAGTAACTTGTTATTATAGGAAAGAATAGGGAGGTAGCTGGCCATTTCTCCTACAAGATATTCATGCGTTATGACTCATGGTTCTCTCTATTAAAACATATGTCAAAAAGTGCAGCATAAGTCTTCATTCATGCCTGAGCAGAGCATAAACGGCATATTGCTAATAATTTTGAAGCATTTTTTTCGTGCAAGTGTTTCTTGCGTGTGTATCAAGCTTCAGGCATCTGTGTCCTAGTTCTATAGGAGGAACTTTTCAAACATAAAAACCCAGGCAAAAATGCATGTATCTTGCATTTAAATCACCCAGATACTTAAAAAATAGCTCATTTACATTTTTGGGACAATCAGAAAGAATGAAATCCTTCATGTTGAGCATAGTCAGGCAAAGTCTGGCATAAGGAAGCAAGCTAAAAAACACTCTTGTGTTAATGGGGGCCAAGTAATTAACATAATTTTTTTTTAACAGACAAAAAGGGCAGTTGCTTAGAAACCTTTTCCTTTTTTCTGGGCTTGGCTGATCCTGTATTATGGTAGAAATTGTCAATTTGATGTGCTAGATCACACATTGCAGCACCACAGGAAGCCAGGGCAGCTGATAGGAGTGACCACCGGTCCTCTTGTAGGGGGCCCGAGCACACAGGGGGTCCCACACAAGGAGGGGGTTAGTGACAGACGACAATTGTGTCTCTCTTTCTCATGCAGATAAAAGCTGGTCTCTTCCCTGCTGCCAGCTTTCAGCTGCTGGAGGAAGAGAGACAAATTGTCGTCCGTCCCTCCCTGTGTGCCTCCCCTCTCAGTGCTGTCTCTAATGTTAGCTCTGCTAGGTGAGTTTGTAATCTCTGTAACTTTGTTTCTCTCCCTGCAGTTCTTCCTTTAGTCCTTGTCCCAGCTTGTTTTTTTTTTTTCTTCATCTCTCGCCCCCTTTGCTTTGTCTCCCTGACACAGTCACAGCTGATCAACTGCATTCCCATGGGGTGAAGAATTTACTGTAACACCGATTCCATATCTGCCTGTTATCTTGTCCCAGTGAAATTGAATGGGCTTTATGTAACTGGGCTTCCCACTCCTCCCCCCCCCAGACTTCTTCCTGACCTACGCAACTTTGCTTCTTCTCCTCTACATTGTGAGTTCCATTGAGGGAGCTGTGCTGTGACCATGACTCCTGCGTGCATGCGTATGAGTTACATCATCGCAGTTTGGCCAAACGACTGGAGCCCAAAAACCCAGAGAGAAGACCAGATGAAGATGGAATCCCTCTCAGCAGTGACAGCACACCTCTGGAGAGATCTGTTTTTTGGATAAATCTGTCATAATAATGATTTTATTGTATTTTAATCAAAATAAAGCTTTAATATTTTCTCAGAGGGGGCTGTCAGGTAGTCTGTATGGGGTCCCACGATTTCTATCAGCAGCCCTGCAGGAAGCTATAAGAAAAGTGCTGATATCTTATTACCAAGTGCAGAAGAAGCATGGGGAAACATGTCTATGTTAGCCATGAAGCTTTGTGCAGTGGAAGCACCAACACACACCTGTACTCTATTGGTGTCCTCTATCAAGTAGATATAGGAGGAGTCCCCTGCAGTGCATTTGCACACCTTCCCAGCAAGGAGTGTTGTCTCCAAGAGTAAGATAGGCTGGATTCACCCCTTTTTTATGGATAGTGTAGGACCCACTGATAATGGGGTACTTTGACGCAGTGGTGGGCTTGAGCACGATATGGCCATATGGTGTAACTAAATCCCCATTTTTATTTATGGATTGTCTCCATATTTGATAGTCATTTCTTTTGCATGGTTGCGCTATTCTTTTTTAATATACATGTTGCTTGGTCCATAGCTGCACCGGCTTTAGATATACATGTTCAGGGTTTGCTCCCCCAATTTTTTGCTTGTTTATTATGTATTCGGTCTGACCAGACTTCTGGGGTTGAGCATCCCATCCCCCACACACACCTGTACTCTATTGGTGTCCTCTATCAAGTAGATATAGGAGGAGTCCCCTGCAGTGCATTAGCACACCTTCCCAGCAAGGAGTGTTGTCTCCAAGGGTAAGAGAGGCTGGATTCACCCCTTTTTTATGGATAGTGTAGGACCCACTGATAATGGGGTACTTTGACGCAGTGGTGGGCTTGAGCACGATATGGCCATATGGTGGAACTAAATCCCCATTTTTATTTATGGATTGTCTCCATATTTGATAGTCATTTCTTTTGCATGGTTACGCTATTCTTTTTTAATAAGCACCAACACATACCCATAGTACAGAGGCACAGAACATCCGTAAAAGCTAGAAACAAACCAAATCCTTCCTAAAGGCTGGGTTCACACTAGCTGTGGCTGCAGCTTACAGCGGGGGGTCCAGTGTGTGTCTGTTCTCCGTTTCAGGTGCAAATTTGGTCCAAATTTTTGGCTAGATTCACACCTGAAACAGACCAGACAACGCACAGGACCCTTTTCCAGTGCGCCCCGGCACATTTTACAACACAGCAGCAAATGTGTATGTGTGTGTGTGGGGGGGGGGGGGGGCACAGTAGAATAGAATAGGTGGTCTAATATTAGCAACATTACCACATCAACTTTGCTACTGAATACAGATGTTGTTTTCTAACCTTCCTGGGCAGTAATTAATCCTATTTGTCTGTATTGGTCTACTTCAGGGGTCTCCAAACTCTATAAACAAAGGGTTAAGTTTACTGTCCTTCAGACTTTAGGGGGGGGGGGGGCGGAGTGTGGCCAGCAGAAGTATAAAATGTCTAGACACCAGTGGAGTAAACAATGCCTCATCTTTGGTATTAGGAATAGGTAGAGTGCCCCATTATTGGTGTCAGTGGGAGGAATCATACCCGTTCATTGGTGTCGGTGGGAGGAATAGTGCCTCATCAATAGAGGAATAGTGCCCTATAGCTGGTGTTAGTGGGAGCAATAGTGTCCCATTTTTGGTATCAGTGAGAATAACAATGTCCCACAGTTGGTGTCAATAGAAGGAATAGTGCCACATTCTTGGTGCCAGTGGGATGAATAGTACCCCAAGGGTTGGATAAAGGCAAGCAGAGGGCCGCTTCAGACCCCCAGGCCACAGTTTGGAGACCACTAGTTTAGAACTACAGTTTTTCTTGTCCTATTGCCCAATATAATTTCCCTATTTAATTGAAATAGTCATTACCTTTTGCTATACCAATATAATATGGGAGTTTGTTTTCATTTTTTTTTTTTTCATTAGGAGAGTATAATGTAAGAGCTAACAATTAACACATTAAATTAATGTTCTCATAAATACCACATTTTAAATCAGATTTTCCCTTAGGTAAGTGATTGCTTTTCAGCCTATCTTCTGTTTACAAACATTTTGCTTTCATGCTTGAATATGAGATTTGCATCTTAATTGACCTATAAAATATAAATAGAAAATAGTTTAATCCAATTAAAGTGCATGAGTCACCATGAAAGTGGAACTGGGATGGGATTTTTCATGGAATATATGCAGAAATTGTAATTTTCAACCTTACTGTAAACAATTTTGAATCTTTAATAAGAATAATTTTCTTTTGTGAAAAATAGCTTCATTTGCTTCGCAAATAAAAAATAATAGCTATTCATATGTGCTTTATGTATGGAATGAATATACATTTTTTAAATTTAATCCCCTGGGAATGGGATATACAGTGCAAGGGTATAAATATATACAAATAATGAATAAAAAAATAATGAAAATAATTTAACCACCTCATCTCCGGAAGGTTTTACTCTGTTCATGGCCAGGCCATTTTTTGCTATTCAGCACTGTGCTTTAACTGATAATTGCACGGTCATGCAACACTGTACCCAAACAAAATGTATATACATTTTTTCACACAAAAATCACCAGTGACACTTAAACAGTGATTAGTGTTTATAATTTACACTGCCAGTGTACTAATGACACTGGATGGAAAGGAGTTAACATTTAGGGTGATCAAAGGGCTAACTGTGTGCCTAATGTGTTAATGTGTGTATTATGTACTGCTTTTTACTAAAGATCTCTTTGTTTCTTCTCTCTGCTTTGCAGGGACAAAAAGCAGAGAGATCATTCCCTCTGTACAGAGCCCTGTGTAGGTTGTCAACACAGGGCTCTGGGCTGTGACTGGACACAGCGGATCAGCTGATTCTGGCTATGAATCATTGGCCGGGACCTGATGACAAACTCCTGCTGTGAATGGGTTTTGGTTTTGGGGGGAGGGGACACACGCCCTAAACCCAGAAACAGGCAGTACCAGTGCGTTGCTTTGCCTGTATGAGCCGCCCGTCTTCAGTATATTGTGGGCTGGTAGGCAGTCTGCAAGTGGTTAGCTTATGCTAAATTAATGACTAATGAACTAATGAGTTTTGACCAAAGGACTTCCTTAGAATGCTTCTTTATAATTGACATACTGTAGTTGGGTATCCTGAGAAACCACTAAAATATCCTTGCTCATTTTTGATACTACCTTTGGTACTGGCACCCTTTAATATCTTCTTTGAAAACCTGATTTAGAGTACAACTTCAGCAAATTGAGGTGCGTGTGGCTTATGTATTCAAATGTGCATGGACCTTATGAAGTAGTGCCTTATCTTTTAACATTGTAGCAGGTATGTTTTTAGATAAAATATTAAAGTTACCTGTGGGACACAGCTGCAAGACTGGATACTAACAGATAGTATTGGTAAGTGGTAAGTGTGTGGCCAAACAGCCACTGCACAAGTCTAAATTGCAGACAAATGGAACAGTACACATGCTGCTGGTTGACATATGGTGGCTTTTTGGAATTGCCACTGGGATGGCCCCTACAACTTTTCAAAGCAGTCAGTTAGATATAGCCCCTTGTGCTCATTCCAACTTCCCAATCCCTTTTAGGGCTTATGAAGGAAGAAAATTCAGTAATATTTCACGTGCATTTTGCTTGCATTTGAGATCAGTTTTAGATGCTCCAAAACGGCTTATGATTTGCTTGTTAGTTCTTTCCAAACTGTTTCAAGCTGCTTTTGAATTCCCATTGACTTGTATGGGGACAGCACCAGTTCTGATACAAACAAATACTGTCTATGTACATAAGCACTAAGAGCCGGTTCACATTAGAGCGATCCGACTTGCAGGGGCGACCTCACAAGTCGCGGTGCACAGCTCGCACCGCGACCTCTGAGCGGCTGGCACGGACTTCATAACATTGAAGTCAATGCAGGTCGCTCTGGGTCGCCCCAAAGAAGCTCCGGACCCTTTTTCTAAGTCGGAGCGACTTGTGTCGCTCCTATTAGAACGGGTCCACAGCTTCTCTATGGCAGGCGACCTACGGCGACCTGTCAGGCGACCAGGTCACCTGACAGGTCGCCCCAGTGTGTACCGGCTCTAAAAGGTGATGTTGCGCAAAAACATTTTACTCCTGTAACCAAATTGGAAGGCCTGCTTCCCCTTGTGTGTTGGATGGGAACTGTTACCTCAGTGGTGGGTCTACTCTTATAACTCACAAAACATACAGTACACAGGCATGGCCACTGGGGGAGAGCTCCTTCCCAGCAGGACAAGCCTCCTTAGTTCATAGGCCTCCTCTAGTTCAGTGCCATCTTAAGAGCATTAAAGGGCCCTGAGCAATGCAGTGCACTGGGCCCCTGCCTACACAATCACCCACAAGAATAAAAATGCAAATTACCAATAAGGAAATATTTATTGGTACAGCAGTGCCAGGCTAGTGACAGCTTCCAAGTTCGGCGGCTGGGTCCAGTGAACACACACACGGACGGGAATCAGACTAGACTGTCCTGTGTGTGCCTGTTCCTGTGGAGGCGGACAGGCATTCCTGCAGTTGAGAGCTCCCCTTTATGGCCCAAGTGGCATTATAGCAGCGCAGGGCCGACAGGTGCTTGCCACCTGCTATGTTCGGCGGCGGGATGCACACGGAATTGGGACTAATGCTTGTCTGGGTCGCAAGTGGGGCCCCCGGGCAACTGCCCAGCGTGCCTATTCGGTAAGATGGCCCTGCTCTAGTTCCCTCTAAAATTTCAGGGATCCTTTGTCCCAATAAACTCAGGCAGAGCCCATGAGTGTAGTCTTCAGCATTCACTTTACCTTTTCCTAGGACAGAGTAGACACCAGGTGCACCAAACTTCATTGCAGGAGCCCACAGACATGAAATTTGAACAAAGCATATCCCTCTATAGTGTGTACTTGTCTCAATTAAGAACACCAAGTGTCATTTCTGTCTGCTGCTTTTTTCCTCTGCTATCAGCATGAGTCACTTCTGACACAGAGAGAAAAATGGTGACAGGGGATAGAGCTTCAGCACTTAGCTGCAAGGGGAGCCCTCTCAGCACCTTGGCCTCGGATCAGGTTCACACCAGAACATCTTGAACAGAGAAAAAGTTCTAGCGAACATGCAAACTCTATTAAAGTCTATGGGACACGAACATGAAAAATCAAAAGTCCTAATTTTAAAGCCTTAAATGAAGGTTATTGCCATAAAAAGTGTATGGGGACCTGGGTACTGCCTACACAAAGCAAACATTTTTTTTTTTAATACAATCGTTTTAACCACTTTCCGACCGCCGCACGACTATTAACTGCGGCAGTCAGCCCCTCTTGGGCAAAGTGACGTAGGGGTACGTCATTCGCCCACGAGCCTGTAGGGGCGAGCTCGCAACGCCGGAGGCGCGCTTCCGCCCCCACTCGTTCACTGACATCCCCGCGTGTGTGACCGGCGGCTCCAATGTCCCCTGGTCACTCGCGATCTCGTGCAGGAGAGGGAGAACACAGCCGTCTGTCATTCTCCCTGATGTAAGTGCAGAGACTGTACGATCCTGCTATGTAGGATCGTATGTCTCTGTGGTTACATCACAAGCCATGCCCCCCCCACAGTTAGAATCTTGCCCCTAGGGATACATTTAACCCACTGATCACCAATAAAGGTAACCCCTTCCCTGCTAGTGTCATTTTTACAGTAACAGTTCATATTTATAGCACTGATTACTGTAGTAATGTCACTGGCACTCCCAAAAGTGTCAAAAATGTCAGTCAGGGTTCCAATCTGTCTGCTGCAATGTCGCAGTCCCGCAAAAAAAACGTAGATCGCCGCCATTACTAGTTAAAAAAAACAATAAAAATGAGATAAATCTTTCCCGTAGTTAGTAAAGGCAATAACTTTTGCGCAAACCAATCAAAATATGCTTATTGCGATTTTTTTTACCAAAAATATGTAGCAGAAAACAAATTGGCCTAAAATATTAAAAAAAATTAGATTTTTACTTTTTTTTTTGAGAATTTCATATAAAAAAATGTGAAAAATATTGTTATTTCTTCAAAATTGTAGTCTTTTTTTGTTTATAGCGCAAAAAGTAAAAATTGCACAGGTGATCGAATACCACCAAAAGAAAGCTCTGTTTGTGGGGAAAAAAGGATGCAAATTCCCTTTGGGTACAGCGTCGCACGATCGCACAATTGTCCATTACAGTCACGCAGTGCCGTACAATGTATGGTGCCTGCTGCAGCAATACTGACATTTCTGTAGCATGACCCCCCTGGGGGCTGCTGGTTAGTGGAACATCCTCTGCACTCTCTGGACCCTGAAAAATATCCAACCCACTAGGCACTACAGGTTTAGTCATTTTCTGTGAAGTGATGCAAAGATACGCTCAACATAAAGATAGCAGTTTAACCATTTACTGGAATAATGGAAGAAAAAAAAAACAGGCATACAAATAAGAAACACCAAATACTCATGTGATGGTAGTGTGGTGTCAACCTTCCAAATCTCAATAATAGAGGCAAAGCTTGGGAGATTGACACTAGCAAATATCCAACACTCAAACAATATACATATATGCTAGGTGAGAGTGACAGTAATGTATTATAATTGCAACTGTAATACTATAACTCAGATATAGTCAAACTAATCTGTTTCTACCTACTCAGTTTAATTCCAACCTGGCTACATCCTCCCCCCAGTTTAAATTCTTTGGTCCCCAAAGATGGAAGAATTCTCTTATGAGAATAAATTGCACAATAACTTAATAAAATGAACTAACAACAATCATAAGTAGAATTTAGAACAGTTTACAGCTGATTAATAAAATAACTTTCAAATAACGGATTGTATAAAGTATTAGAAAGAACTGGGTCACTCTCACAACAGGCCAGTAACAAATTAGTAGCCCACTGTAATGTTCCGGTACCTTTGGTATCCTAAATTACACTTTCCACAAGTGTATGCGCCCTACCATTTACTTTTGGAAAGGTGCGCATACACCTTTAAGACTGGAGCTGTCATCACTCAGCGCCGGACTAGATGGCTATTTAAGGCGTCGGCTCTCACTCACATGTGTTCGTTCAAACACCCTTATCTGGATGCTAACCTTGCTTGAAGCTTCCATGCTTGCAAGCTTACTTCGCTGACGGAACCTCGCTGCGCTGATCCCTGTATCCTGCTACTGGATCATCCGCCTCTCCTGAACCACCCTTCGGGTGTATCGCTAATAGTGCTAAGTACCCCGCAGGGGAATTCTCTATAAACTTATACTAAGCTTACACTATCTAGCTCTGCATAGTAGAGACTGTTTATCACATCTGCATAAACTAGATTGCTAGCTCTTGAGACTACTGCTACTTTTCTGCACTGGGTTGATCTCTTTTGTATGTCCACCTGCTATTCTATCATCTGCTATCATACAACATTGTTAAACCTTCCTGCATCCATCTGCTACTGTCTCACCTTCAAGTGTCTATCACCTACCACCTCCACTCAACCTATCCCTCAAACCTTCATCATTGTGTTACCACATATATAAAGTCACTCTAGGAACCAGCTTGCTAATTGTGTGTATTTACTGGCTGAAATAAGACCTTCCACACATGATGAGTCATTGAGGTTGGGAATGGTATCTCAGCATATCTCTTACATGACAACTGACGTGGAACTATTTCTGCAGCTGAAAATCCACACCATATAAGAAACGCAGGAGCGTTACAGATTGAACGAACCTAAAAAATGGATTCAGCAGAAATAGCCACTCAGGTGACACAATTAAAACAGCAAGTATCTGCGTTAATACACGCACTTGCTGAATTAAAAGAAGACAATCAGGCTCTGTCGCAGCAGGTAATTAGACTGACACAACTTACCTCTGCTCAGTCCCCTGAACCCAAGATAAATCCCCCTTTGGTATTTACAGGCGATCGCAAAAAATTTCACGAATTTAAAAACGCATGTGAGTTACTTTTTTTGCTAAAACCTCGTACCTACCTTACTGATCACATTAAGGTTTGTACTATTATTTCTTACCTATCAAGCGATCCTCGAGCCTGGGCAGATTCTCTTTTTGAGAAAAACGACCAGCTTCTCAACTCCTATGCCTTGTTCCTGGCAGAGCTCACTAGCCTATATGATGACCCCAATAGGCAGAGTACTGCTGATCTTCAGTTAAGATCCTTGAAACAAGGAAGGAGGCCTGTGGAAGACTTTGTCGCAGAGTTCAAGAGATGGACCCTTGATTCAGAATGGAATGATGCATCTCTGAAAACCCAATTTAGGCTTGGCCTATCAGAAGCCGTTAAGGACGAGCTCGCCTGAGCGGATCTGCCAAAAACCCTGGATGCATTAATACAACTCAGTATTACCATAGATAGAAGACTACGAGAAAGAAAGGCTGAAAAGATGGGAATGCCATTATCCGTTTCCTCTCGGAGTCTGGCCGTTGACCCCGTTCCTATGGAGATAGGAACCATACGCCCACCGCTATCAACTATGGAAAAAGCCAAAAGACGAAATGAAAATCTCTGCTTGTACTGTACATCCCCGGATCACAAGATAAACGTCTGTCCCCTAGTCAACAAAAAGAAGGGTGAGTGTTCACATGTCTCTCTAGGAGGATTGACAACTTCATTCACTAACCCCTACATTTCTGTTTTTTTTACATTACAGTGGGACCAGAACAGGATTACTACTAAGGCCATGATTGACACAGGATCTTGTGGAAATTATATGGATATATGTTTTGCTGCTTTAAATAAAATTCCTATTATTTCTAAACTCAAACCTGTCTCAGTAAGTCTTATTACCGGTGTTCCGTTATCCTCTGGTCCGATCACCGATCAGACACAAGCACTTCTAGTCACTATTAACGAGTCTCATAGGGAGACTTCTACCTTCGATTTAATACCATCACCCCACTTTCCCATTGTGTTGGGACTTCCCTGGTTGCACACACACCAACCAACCATAGATTGGAAGAAACGGTCCTTGACCTTCCCTTCTTGTTATTGCGAGGAAACGTGTAACCTCCCGTTTTCCGGGAAGATTCTGTCTGTGGTGACAGATGAGATTGCACCACTATGTTATCAGGATCTTTCTGAGGTTTTTCTTGAGAAAAATGCTCAAGCATTACCTCCTCATCGAGACTATGATTGTAGCATTGATCTACTCCCAAATAGCAAATTGCCGTTCGGTCATGTTTATCCTCTTTCACAGGATGAACTTGCCCATCTCAAAACCTATTTGGATGAGAACTTGGAAAAAGGTTTTATTAGACCTTCCACTTCTTCCACAGCAGCAGGACTCTTTTTTGTTCGCAATAAAGATTCAAGTCTCAGACCTATCATCGACTACAGGAAATTGAATGCTATCACAATAAAAGATCGCTATCCTCTACCACTTATCCCTGAGCTCATTGAGCAGGTGCGTGGAGCTACCTATTTTTCAAAATTAGACCTGAAAGGAGCATACAATCTCATTCGAATCCGTGATGGACACGAGTGGAAGACTGCGTTCAGAACTAGATACGGATTGTTCGAGTATCTTGTGATGCCATTCGGCCTATGCAATGCCCCTGCAGTTTTCCAACGATTTATAAACGATATTTTTAAAGACTTACTAGATGTCTGTGTTGTGGTATATCTGGACGATATACTTATATATTCACGAACCCTGTCTGAACACATAAGACATGTAAGACTTGTATTATCGAGATTGCTTGCACATAATCTTTATGTGAAGCTGAAGAAATGCTTGTTCCATAAAGATGAGGTACTCTTTCTAGGCTACATCATATCCAAAACAGGAATCGAGATGGACATGAGTAAAATATCCTGCATTCAGGATTTGCCTACACCAACTACACGCAAGGCGCTACAGCGATTCCTGGGATTTTCAAATTTCTACAGGAAGTTCATAAAAAACTTTTCTGCTATTGTGAGACCCCTCACACAGCTCACTAGCATAAAAATACCATTTAAATGGTCACAAGAAGCAAATAAGGCTTTCCACTTGTTAAAGACAAGGTTTACTTCCGCTCCCATATTACGCCATCCAGACCCATCCCTCCAATACATTCTGGAGGTAGATGCGTCAAACCTGGCAGTAGGAGCAATACTCTCCCAACGACCTACCCCCACTTCACCACTTCATCCAGTCGCCTTTTTTTCTAAATCCCTGAGCAGTCCCGAGATAAATTACCCCGTGGGTGAGAAGGAACTGCTTGCTATAAAATTGGCTCTGGAGAATTGGCAACATTTACTCGAAGGCACCCAATTACCAATAATTATATACACGGACCATAAAAACCTCCAATATCTTCAGACTAGCAAAACTCTCTCGCATCGACAGGTACGATGGTCACTATTCTTTCTAAGGTTTAACTTCCTAGTGACCTACACACCTGCAGATAAGAACAAAAAGGCGGATGCACTATCACGACTAACTGAAGAAAATTACTTTGAAATTCCTTCCGTTCCTATAATACCTCACAAACGCATTATTGGAGTTGTCCGTTCCTTGAAGGAAGAGGTTGTGCATGGTATAAGGTTGGATTCACCCCCACCACAACTAAATACCGATGCAGAAGGCTTCCTCTACTACAACGACAAACTTTACATACCACCTACCCTACGCACCAAGATCTTGGAATTATCGCATGATGTGCCTATGGCAGGACATATGGGTATGACAAAGACTTTCAATTTGATTTCTCGGCAATTCTGGTGGCCTGACATGAAAACATCTATACAAAAATTCGTCTCTTCATGCAATGTCTGTCCCAGGTCCAAAATTGACACTACGAGACCATCCGGCCTACTATGCAGTCTACCAATACCCCAAACTCCATGGGAGGTTCTGTCATTGGACTTCATCGTAGAATTGCCTCCTTCCAAAGGATTTAATACCATCTTGGTGTCAGTGGACCATCTGACAAAAATGGCACATTTCATTGCTATTCGCAGACTACCTTCGTCCAAACAAACGGCAGAACTCCTGATGAAACATGTCTTTAAGTTACATGGTATCCCAAAAACTCTTCTGTCTGACCGTGGATCACAATTTATTTCCAAGTTCTGGCAAGAACTATGTCACATACTACGGATCGAGCGGAAGCTCACTTCTCCTTACCATCCGCAGACCAACGGACAGACTGAAAGAGTCAACCAATGCATCGAGCAGTATTTACGTTGTTACACTTCTTACCAACAGGATGATTGGTTGGATCTTCTCCCCCTGGCAGAATTTGCCTACAACAACGCAACTCACAGTACAACCAAGCAGAGTCCGTTCTACTTGAACTATGGGTTCCATCCCTCTATTCTCCCTCCACGCATCCTTCCTTCAAATAACCCAGTAGCCTCAGACTATCTTTCCCAAATAAAGGATTCTCTGGGTTTACTAAATACTACCATTGCACACGCTCACAGTCAACAAAAGAAGTACTATGATCTTCGTAGAAGACCTTCTCCACAGTATACTATCGGGGACCTCGTTTGGCTCTCAACAAAAAACTTGAGACTGAAGATCCCTAGCAAAAAGCTTGGACCTCTGTTCTTGGGACCTTTCCCAATCAAGAAACTTATTGGAAAAACTGCAGTGCAGCTTACATTGCCAATGGACCTAAAAATCCATCCCATTTTCCATGTGTCGCTACTAAAACCCCATGTTCCGGACCAAGGAATAAGGCCTAATATTCCACCTCCCCCTCCTGTACAAGTTGAAGGTGGAGAAGAATACGAGATAAAAGAGATTCTGGATTCTCGTATCTACAGAAGAAGACTTCAGTACTTGGTTAGATGGAAGAACTATGGGCCCCAAGACGACACCTGGCTAAACACCTCTGACATACATGCCCCTAGATTAATCCGCAATTTTCATGCGAGATACCCAGACAAACCAGCTCCAGAGGCCTTCAGGAGCAGGCCTTAAAGGGGGGGTATTGTAATGTTCCGGTACCTTTGGTACCCTAAATTACACTTTCCACAAGTGTATGCGCCCTACCATTTACTTTTGGAAAGGTGCGCATACACCTTTAAGACTGGAGCTGTCATCACTCAGCGCCGGACTAGATGGCTATTTAAGGCGTCGGCTCTCACTCACATGTGTTCGTTCAAACACCCTTATCTGGATGCTAACCTTGCTTGAAGCTTCCATGCTTGCAAGCTTACTTCGCTGACGGAACCTCGCTGCGCTGATCCCTGTATCCCGCTACTGGATCATCCGCCTCTCCTGAACCACCCTTCGGCTGTATCGCTAATAGTGCTAAGTACCCTGCAGGGGAATTCTCTATAAACTTATACTAAGCTTACACTATCTAGCTCTGCATAGTAGAGACTGTTTATCACATGTGCATAAACTAGATTGCTAGCTCTTGAGACTACTGCTACTTTTCTGCACTGGGTTGATCTCTTTTGTATGTCCACCTGCTATTCTATCATCTGCTATCATACAACATTGTTAAACCTTCCTGCATCCATCTGCTACTGTCTCACCTTCAAGTGTCTATCACCTACCACCTCCACTCAACCTATCCCTCAAACCTTCATCATTGTGTTACCACAAAGTCACTCTAGGAACCAGCTTGCTAATTGTGTGTATTTACTGGCTGAAATAAGACCTTCCACACATGATGAGTCATTGAGGTTGGGAATGGTATCTCAGCATATCTCTTACATGACAACTGACGTGGAACTATTTCTGCAGCTGAAAATCCACACCATATAAGAAACGCAGGAGCGTTACACCCACCTAATAGTGTCAGCGGGTGGAACAGGGTCATCTTCCTTCAAAACTTCAGTGGAAGAGGTCGATACTTAACTAGGGCATTAAGTAGTTATGATACGCTCATCCGAGCTTTCGCCCAGAGCATTGTAAGTAAGTCTTTTTGGAGGATGGATCTCTCTTCTGAGCCTCGAGGACATTTTTCCACTAAACTCAAGTTTAGGCTCTGGCCCCCATGAACTACAACCTGGCTGTGGCTCCCTTGATTCTTCAAAAGTATTTCCCAAGTCTCTTGGTGGAGGTGGCATTAGATCTTCCTCCACCATGGGAGTCTCCACATCCTCTACAGGTGGGGGATCAGGATCATCGGCAATTAACAGCCCAGGATTAAAGGATGAAGGAGCAACTGGAATTTCTTTACACCCTGGTATACTAAAATGCTCATCCCTCTCAGTCTCCTGAATCTCCCCATCCACTATCACAACCGGACTCTTTGAATGCTGGGGTTGCTGTAAGTCTTTCACTCGAGATCTCTCCCTTTCAGGTAAGGGCAACAATGGCCAATCCCCTATAGGGGTATGACTATTTCTAGTTGCATCCTCCGCTGGGGAAGACCACCACCAATCAAAGATTACTTCTTCATCTTTATTGTCTTCCTCCTCTTCTTGCGGGCTTGAAAACTTGGACGCCTGCTGTTTCTCAGACCGTAAAGAGGGAGTTCTGGGAGCATTCTCATCAGACACAGCTGGCACCCTAATGGCATCAGAGATAGACAATAAGTGATTCCTATGCCAGGTACTTACGGGCCCAACCTTTCCCTCTGGATGGATCTGGTACACAGGCAGGCCTGGCAGTTTCTTGCAGATGACAAAGGGTTGTGAGCACCACCAGTCAGCCAATTTATGCTTCCCTGGCACACCCAGATTTCTCAACAAGACTCAATCACCAGGCTGTAGATCTTGTATCCTCACTTTCAGATCAAAATTTTTCTTACTGCTTTGTTCTCTCACTGCTGAGGCTTCCAAAGCCTTCTCATAAGCTAGCTTCAAATTTCTCCGAAGTCGATCTACATATCCTTTATAGGAATTCTGTGAAGTATGATCAGGCGATGTCCCAAAGGCCAGGTCAACAGGTAAATGGGCTTCTCTCCCAAACATCAGCCTATAAGGTGAATATCCAGTGGAGTCATTCAACGCGCTGTTATAAGCGTGTACTACCGTGGCAATGTGTTAACCCCAATGTTGCTTCTTTTCCATTGGTAGTGTTCCCAACATATTCAGCGGGTTTTGATTAAACCTTTCAGGCTGAGAATCCCCCTAAGGGTGATATGGGTTTGTTCTTGATTCTTTGTGTTGAATCAACTTGCTCTCAAAGTCTCGACCTTGATCAGAGTGTAAACGTTGCGCCAGGCCATGATGAACAAAGAACTTTTCAACCAATGTCTTGGCAACTGTGCTAGCCTTCTGATCTCGTGTTGGGAAAGCTTGAGCATACCTAGTAAAGTGGTCTGTCACAACTAAGACATTACGATGCCCACCCAGATCAGGTTTGAGACACAGGAAGTCAATACACACCAACTCCATGGATCCTTGGCTTCGCAGATGGCCCATTGCAGCAGCTCTGTGTGGTAAAGTCTTCCTCTGAATGCCTTGAATGCAGGAATGACAATAATTCTCTACCTCCTTCCTCATAAAAAGGCCAATAGAATCGGTCTCTGACTAGTTAAAATTTTCGATCTGGATCCAAGTGCCCATGGGAATCATGAAGAGCCGTGAGTACAGTCAACCGATGCTTCTCCGGCAAAAACAACTGTCCAACTCCACCGGACTCTTCTATAGGATTTACACGATAGATAATTCCATCTTTTCCCAATCTTTGTGGATTACTCTGGCCCCTACAATTGGGCTCTCTAACAAAGCTTTGGGATCTCCTTGGGTTAGTGCCCTCTTCACTAGTGTACCTAAAGGGTCCTCCTTCTGATCCCTTCTTAAATCCTCCTTCGTCAGTTGGGGGAACTCCCAACTCCTCACTTGAGTTAAATCACAGTAACACAGAGGCACTCCTGATGGGGAGACCCCCACCGGTTCAGCTCCAGGGGCTCCTTTCAGACAATGCTCCACTCCTTGGCACGCAGCCTACACTCCTTCTGAGGTTAGATGCACCCAATCACGTTCTTCCCTGTCAGAAGGATGTGGCCATCTAGATAGAGCATCAGCATCCAGATTTCCTTTCCTTGGCCAATACTTCAAACTAAACTGAAATTCGGACAGAGCAGCCAGCCACCGATGCCCTTATCTACCACTGCCCATTTGAGGGCCAGGAATTCCAATTTATATATGGGATAGTTCCTCTCTGAAGGGGTAAAACTGCGACTTACATATGCGACAAGACGTAGCTTTCCTTTGCTCTCCTGGTACAGCACTCCACCCAGGTCATCCCGACTGACATCGACATGTAATTCATAAGGCTTTGTTGGGTCGGCATAGGCCAGCACGGGAGCTTTAGTGAGACTCTCCTTCAACTTCCAGAAGGCCTGTTCACATCTGGGGGCTTAAATAGATTCTTTGGAACCTCTAGGCCCCTTTGGATGCGGTTCATTGACACCCAACTGCGATTCTCCCTCATTTGTTTCCTTTTGTAACAGCTCATTCAAGGGTTTTGCTATCTCAGCAAAATTCCTAACAAATCTTCTGTAATAAGAACAGAACCCCAAAAAGGACCGTAGCTTGGTTACTGTTCTAGGTCGTGGCCAGGTGGTTACAGCTTCTAGCTTCTTGGGATCAGTGGCCACCCCTTCAGCAGACACTACATGCCCCAAATAGGTGACAGACATCTGATAGAATTGACACTTCTCCAGAGACAGCTTCAGCCCCTCCTCATACAACCTCTGAAAAACCTTCTCCAAATGAGCTTCGTGCTCTTCCAACATTCTCCCAAACACAATGATGTCGTCTAGGTACACGAGGACTTTAACTAAATTCAAGTCACCCACGGTATTCTCCATTAATGGTTGGAAAGTGGCTGGGGCTCCCGCCAAACCTTGGGGTATACGCAGTGGCGTACCTAGAGCATTTGGCACCCGGGGCGGATCCCATATCTGGCACCCCCCCCCTACAACTTTAAAATGTAAAAACACCCACAGAAATTTGTAATGTTTTCAAGAATATTTATTGCACAAATTTCACAGCCCCCCACACAGAGCCCCTTGCCGTCTGCCTCCTCCCCCGTCTCTCTAATCACAGTTCCTCCTTTTGCACTCTCTGCCTCCCCTGCACAGTCCTACCTTCAGCATAAATAGAGACTGCAGACATGGTACAGGAGATGGTCAGAGACTGCAGACAGCGATACAGGAGATGGTCAGAGACTGCAGACATGATACAGGAGATGGTCAGAGACTGAAGACATGATACAGTAGATGGTCAGAGACTGCAGACATGATACAGGAGATGGTCAGAGACTGCAGACATGATACAGGAGATGGTCAGAAACTGAGGACATGATACAGGAGATGGTCAGAGACTGAGGACATGATACAGAAGATGCTCAGAGACTGCAGACATGATACAGGAGATGGTCAGAGACTGCAGACATGATACAGGAGATGGTCAGAGACTGCAGACATGATACAGGAGATGGTCAGAGACTGCAGACATGGTACAGGAGATAGTCAGAGACTGCAGACATGATACAGGAGATGGTAAGAGACTGCAGACATGATACAGGAGTTGGTCAGAGACTGAGGACATGATAGAAGTTAGAAGAGCACTAGGGGGGCCGGAGAGCACAGGCGAAGCAGAGAGCACTGGAGGAGCTGAAGGGCACGGTGGGGGGGCTGGAGAGAATTAAGAGGGGGTTTGGAAAGCATTGCAGGGTTGGTTGGAAGGCGCAGGGGGTGGAGAGCACTGGGGGGGGGGCAGGGAGCACTTGGGGAGTGGGCAGGGAAAACCAGGGGGGTGGAGAGCACTGGGGGGGACAGGTAGCACTTGGGGGGCGGGCAGGGAAAACCAGGGGGGTGGAGAGCACTGGGGCGGGGACAGGGAGCACTTGGGGGGTGGGCAGGGAAAACCAGGGGGGTGGAGAGCACTGGGAGGGCAGGAGGCACTTGGGGGGTGGGCAGGGAAAACCAGGGGGGTGGAGAGCACTGGGGGGGGGGACAGGTAGCACTTGGGGGGTGGGGAGGGAAAACCAGGGGGTGGAGAGCACTGTGGGGAGGACAGGTAGCACTTGGGGGGTGGGCAGGGAAAACCAGGGGGTGGAGAGCACTGTGGGGAGGACAGGTAGCACTTGGGGGGTGGGCAGGGAAAACCAGGGGGTGGAGAGCACTGTGGGGGGGGGACAGGTAGCACTTGGGGGGCGGGCAGGGAAAACCAGGGGGGTGGAGAGCACTGGGGCGGGGACAGGGAGCACTTGGGGGGTGGGCAGGGAAAACCAGGGGGGTGGAGAGCACTGGGGGGGGCAGGAGGCACTTGGGGGGTGGGCAGGGAAAACCAGGGGGGTGGAGAGCACTGGGGGGGACAGGTAACACTTGGGGGGTGGGCAGGGAAAACCAGGGGGTGGAGAGCACTGTGGGGAGGACAGGTAGCACTTGGGGGGTGGGCAGGGAAAACCAGGGGGTGGAGAGCACTGTGGGGAGGACAGGTAGCACTTGGGGGGTGGGCAGAGAAAACCAGGGGGTGGAGAGCACTGTGGGGAGGACAGGTAGCACTTGGGGGGTGGGCAGGGAAAACCAGGGGGTGGAGAGCACTGTGGGGAGGACAGGTAGCACTTGGGGGGTGGGCAGGGAAAACCAGGGATGTGGAGAGCACTGTGGGGAGGACAGGTAGCACTTGGGGGGTGGGCAGAGAAAACCAGGGGGGTGGAGAGCACTGAAGGGGACAGGGAGCTAGGGAAAGATGAATTCCTCATATGCAGCTGCCCCATCCCCCTCCTATTCAGCACATACACTTCGGCACTCACCTTCTTCCTGCCGAGGCTGAGACTCCGCCCCTTCGTCCCACAGAGGCCCCGCCCCCTTCTCCCACCGCGGCTCCGCCCCTTATTCCCGCCGCTGTTCCGCCCCCCCCGCAGCGCTGACTGAAGGAGCTGCCTTCACAGCGATACGGAACACGCCGGGCAGGACACCGGCTGACACCCCCCAGTGCGTGGCACCCGGGGCGGGCCGCCCCCCCGCCCCCCCCTTGGTACGCCACTGGGTATACGGTCAAACTCAAAGAAACCCAGTGGACTAATGAAGGCTGGTCTGTTTACACCTGAGTGCCATCTGACCTGCTTAATGGATGGGGAACAGATCCCCATCTGTCTGTTTTTAGCGGATTGGTTTGGATGGAAGCGGATGTAAACGAACATGTCAGTTTACATCCGCTTCTCCATAGAGGATAAAGGAGGGTCCAATTGGGTCTGCCTCAAAAACTGACATGTGAAAGGGGCGTTACGGTGTTTTTGGGGGGGTTTAAATGTTTTTGTTTTTTTTTACTGTTTTTGTTTTTTTACAGGCACATATCAATTATATATATATATATATATATATATATATATTTACAGATTTTTTTCAGGGGAGGGGGTTTGAGGAGACATCAGGGGTCTGATCAGACCCCTAATGTCTCTTTTTTTTGACCCTCCCCTGTCCATCCATCCATCCAGACTGTCAACGATCCCACGGGCAGCTGTCGGAGGGAGGAGGTGGAGGGAGAGCCAGTCAGCAGCGCTGCATGGACGGGGTGCTGGGGATCGGTGAGGATTGTAATCTGCTGATCAGAGTTATAGAATTATTCAGAAGAGTCTGCAGAACAATTTTGCTTTATGTTTATGGTCACTGAAGTGACCATGAGCTTAAAGCAGAAGGAGAAATGAGCGGCAAGCAGTGCTATAGCTCCATACGCCGTATGGACCTGGCAGTGAAAGGGTTAAAAGAGAAGTGTGGGATTTCAAAAAAGATAAACATACATACTCAACTAGGTGCCATTGGCTGAGAGCGCTGATCGGGAGTCAGTCGGCTGCTGGTTTTCCAGCATGCTCATCCGACATAAGCAACAGACTGACATACACATGGGCTGAATGTCAGCCATTTTTTTTTTAATCGACAAATGTTACCTGACATTTAGCCCCTGTGTACCTGGCTTTAGAATGAGGGTAGGAGCAGGTTTAGATATAGTTGGGATTTGACTGGACTTCCACTTCAAAGCTAAAAAAAAAAAGCCTTCAGTGGATTACAAAAGATTGAAGATATATTGGTGTACTCATGCTTGATCTTTGTAAAATGACATGTAATGATCTCTAAAGAAAACAAGCATAAGTACCCAAATCTGTCTTCAGCCTCTTGTATTCCCCCACAGAGCAATGTTCAGGGTGACTGAAAGAAGTGCAGCACTCTAAGCCTCAAGTCAAGGCTCTGTTGCTTACAGGAAAAGAACATTGGAATCGACTGGTAAGGGTGCTGCTGCTCCTTCATTGCCCAATTATAAGTTAAAGGAAATCTATGGTCACAACATACACTTTCATTTTATAACATCAGCATTGTAATAACAATACAGTACAAACAACCGTTATATTTGACAATCCAATATAAGGTTACTTGAAAAATTTTCACGTTGTGAGTTTTGCCTGTCTGCTGGCCATCTCTTTTCACAACTTTCTCTATTCCCAGCATGCTTTACAGATTCTCCTCTACTGTTTACTTGCAATTTCTAATGACTACATATCCCATGGTACCATTGCTGCCTGCAAGCAGTGATATCTGTACTGACTCCGCCTCCTGAAACTCCTCCTCTCAGTACTTCTGTAGTTCAGGGCAGGCTCTGTGAAATGTGGGACACAGCAGTTCCTACTCACAGGGTGTAGTATATACTGGATGTGTTATACTTGTTACATACTTTAGCTCTGAAACTGAGAAAATTCCAAAAGAAAAGAAAACACAGCCAAGATAAAATAAGAATACAATCCTTCTTATAATCCTAACAAACTGTATGTGTAATAGAATCCAAGGAAATAAGTGCATGGGGATCTTCCAAAAGTAAGTTTACAAACTTCAATAGCATGCCTATTAATAGGAGTAAGCTAGAAATAATTAAAATACAATGGGGAAATGAATATATGATTTTACATTTTGATAAGGAACTCTTTAAAGCAGGTGTACCAGTCCGTATTGCTTAAAGCCTAGCTCAAAGCGTAACTCCATTTTTGTTGAGAAAAAAAACATTCCCCTCCAGGTGATCTATGTACATTGCAGGGATTTTAACAAACTTTGTTGCAGATTCCTACCTTTTTGTTATCCTGAAGCAATCATTATTTGTTCCTCTGTACCTTTGTGCTGAGTGGGTCAAATAGGAGTGGTTTCCTAATTATCTATCAGCTGTGGCAGCTGCAGGGCTCTAATGAGGAAATCTGCTAGGCCTGCATCCCTTTAGACGTGTTCCTATTCGGAGTATCTCCCCAAAAATTACATTTTTATTGCAGGGGATGCCAGAAATCTGACTTGTATGTTAAGCAGACTTCTGGGAAAATTGGTGAGCCAATCACACAAGCAGGAAATTATGTTTCTGGGGTGTGATCAGTACACATTCTGGGTACGGAACATCTCCATATTGCATTGCATTTTCAGAAAATTACAACAGCTGAAGATTCAAAAGGAAAGGTCCTTTTTAATAACATTCAATTACAATATGATTTGTGTCGTAATTGTATATGCTATATTGTTTTTTCTTTATTTGCTGATTTTTTTCCCCATGAAAGTGGAGTTACCCTTTAAGTCTCAAATGCTAAAAATAACATCAGGGTGCAGCAAAATTATGTATTATATATCTCACTTATTATTTAGTTAGCCCACCACTGTGTGAATGTAATGGACTCCCCACTTATGGTTATCCAATCAGCAATTAGGTGAAACTTCAATTGGGTTTTAACTGTAAATATATACTGTATGTGTGTTTCAGTGGAGATTGGATCTTTAAATAAGATGGGTGATATCCAAATGTCTGAAAGCCATATACTGTGAATGTGTAAAGGGTGTACTGTGAGTCATCAGTTACATTGTCTGCTTTGTTTGCTTCTTATTTGTTCATATATTATGCAGAAAAAATAATGAACACTGTATTCTCCATTCCATTATTTCAAGATGGTGAAAGTTACAGGAACACCATCTCTCATTATGAGCTGCTTGACAATAATGATGAGTATGCAGGTTTTTTGCCTGTAGAACTAATTGGAAGAAAATATGTAGGATCAAGGTTTGCAGCTGTTTGCATTTACAGGATTATTAATCATAATGTAAGGTATATGAAATTGGATTTCTGTGCCAATTCTTTGCTAGAAAAAGTCTACCTCTTATCACAAATACAGAAACATATCAAACAAGTAACAAAGTATATCAATAGGACAACATCATCAACAAATAAATAAGTCATGTACACACATATAAATCTGGTAATTATTATTATTATTATTATTAAGGATTTCTATAGCGCCAGCAATTTACGCAGCGCTTTACAACAATAGAGGGAGACAGTACATATACAATACAATAAAATACAAGAGGATTTAGAGGGCCCTGCTCAGAAGAGCTTACAATCTAATGGGGTGGGGCAGGTGTTACAAGAGGTAAGCATAGGGAATCGGCTGATGGCAGATTAATTAAAGAGTATGTAAACCTTAACAAAAAATGTTCTTTATTTGCTCCCTTTTGATCAGATAAATATACACTTGAAAGTGTTTTGTTGTATATAGTGCATCTGGAATGTATTCACAGCGCTTCACTTTTTCCACATTTTGTTCTGTTACAGCCTTATTCCAAAATAAAATAAATTGATTATTTTCCTCAAAATTCTACAAACATTACCCCATAATGACAACATGAAAGAATTAGTGCTGCCCTAGGCCGGCTAAACTCGTGCACCCCCTAATTTAACTACGACCCACCCCTTCCTGTCAAGGCCACACCTTTCCTGTTTCAGACCCGCCATGTCATCTGTAAACCACACCCTTCCTCTTTAGGCTCCACCTCTTCCTCTCTGTACATTAAAAGTGGGTACAAAGTGCCTACTTGTATATTTTGTTGTTTTGTATGGGTACGTTGGTTCGGGGGAGCGCTCCTGGGGGTGAGTGCGCACTCCTGGGGGCCCCCACTAGGCAGCGGGGATGCCAATCCATGGGGCCAGTGGGCGCAATTGCCGCCAAGCACCCGCGATCGTTCCCCACTGAGAGAGAACGACGGTCTGCTGTTGTAAACACAGCAGACCGTTGATCTCTCTGAAATTATCACAGAGCGCCTGTGAACCTCCTATTTAGAATTACAGGTCTCTGTGTTCATTTCACAAACCCCTCCCCCATACAATTAGAAAACACCCCCTAGGCTCACACTTAACCCTTTGATCACCCCAAGGTTAACCCCTTCGCTGCCAGTGTCATTATTACAGTAACAGTGCATATTTTGTAGCACTGATTACTGTAGTAATGTTACTGGTGCCCCCAAAAGTGTCAAAAATGTCAGTTAGGGGTCAGATCTGTCCGCCGCAATGTTGCAGTCCTGCTACAAATCACAGATCACTGCTATTACTAGTAAAAAAAATTAAATAAATAAAAATGACAAATCTTTCCCCTAGTTTGTAGACGCAATAATTTTTGCGAAAATCAATCAAAATACACTTATTGTGATTTTTTACCAAAAATATTTGGCAGAATACAAAATTGGCCTAAAAGGATGGAAATGTTTGATTTTTCAATTTTTTGGGGAATGTTATATATCAGAATGTGAAAAACAATATTTTTTTTCCAAATTGTTGCTCTTTTTTTGTTTATAGCGCAATAAATAAAAATCGCACAGGTGATCAAATACCACCAAAAGAAAGTTCTATTTGTGGGAAAAAAAGGACATTCATTTTTTTAGGGTACAGTGTCGCACGCCCGCGCGCACGTTGCGGGCATGGTGCAGGGGCTGCTGCATGGTACAGGAGATGCAGGGCTGTGAGCATGGTACAGGAGATGCAGTGCTGCAGGCATGGTACAGGAGATGCAGTGCTGCGGGCATGGTACAGGCATGGTACAGGAGATGCAGGGCTGTGGGCAGCATGGTACAGAAGATGCAGTGCTGCTGGCATGGTACAGGAGATGCAGGGCTATGGGCAGCATGGTACAGGAGATACAGTGCTGCGGGCATGGTACAGGAGAATCTCCTGTACCATGCCCGCAGCACCTGCATCTGCTGCGGAGGAGTCTCACTTACCTTGAGGCGCCTAACATTTAAAAATGTCCCAGCCTGGAGCCATTACGTCACTGCGCAAGCGCCGCCTCCCCGGGAATAGCTGAACGTGTACAGGCTTTCCCGAGCGGCGGTGGCGCATGCGCAATGCACATTTGGGGCCGGCTGCTGCCTTTTTTTTTTTCAAGTATAAAGCTGGATACACACTATACAACTTTTGTTGTCAGATTTCCTTTAGATTTACCTTTTCTATGTAGTGCAAGGGCTTGCCTGATTGCATACAAATTGAAAGTGTTTAGGTCTGACCTCATATTATATGGTTTTGGTAAGTCTGAAGGAAAAAATCTAAAGAAAATTGTATAGTGTGTATGGCCCATTAGCCAGTGCAACGGTTCTATGGGGCTTTTTTCATGTATGGAAGTGTCGGCCTTTGCAAATTTATTAAAAATACAAAACAAAAAAAATCACATGAACATAAGTAGTTACAGACTTTGCTCAATACTTTGTTGAAGCACCTTTGGCACCAATTACAGCCTCAAGTATTTTTGAGTATGATGCTACAAGCTTGGCACACCTATGTTTGGGCAGTTTCTCCCATTCTTCTTAGCAGGACCACTCAAGCTCCATCAGCTTGGATAGGGAGCATTGGTGTACAGCCATTTTCAGATCTGATCTCTCCAGAGATGTTCAAGGGTGTTCACGTCTGGGCTCTGGCTGGGCCACTCAAGGACATTCACAGAGTTGTCCCATAGCCACTCCTTAGTTATCTTTGCTGTGTGCTTAGGGTCATTGTCCTGTTAGAAGTTGAACCTTCGCCCCAGTCTGAGGTCCAGAGCGCTCTGGAGCCAATTTTCATCAGGGATATCTATGTACATTGCTGCATTCAACTTTTCCTCGATCCTGATTAGTCTCCAAGTTCCTGCCGCTGAAAAACATCCCTACAGCATGATGCTGCCACCACCATGATTCACTCTAGGGATAGTTTTGGCCAGGTGATGAGTGGTGCCTGGTTTCCTCCAGACATGACGCTTACCATTCAGGTCAAAGTGTTCAATCTTTGTTTCATTAGACCAGAGAATTTTGTTTCTCATGGTCTGAGAGTGCCTTCAGGTGCCTTTTGGCAAACTCCAGACGGGCTGTCATGTGGCTTTTACTGAGGAGTGGCTTCCGTCTGGCCACTCTACCATAAAGGCCTGATTGGTGGAGTGCAGAAGAGATAGTTGTTCTTCTGAAAGGATTCTTCTCTCTCTACAGAGAAATGCTGGAGCTCTGTCAGGGTGACCATCAGGTTCTTGGTCATCTCCCTGACTAAGGCCCTTCTCCCCTGATTGCTCAGTTTGGCCAGGCAGCCCACTCTAGGAAGACTTCTGGTGGTTCCAAACTTCTTCCATTTAAGGATGATGGAGGTAACTGTGCTCATTGGGATCTTCAATGCTGCAGAATTATTTCTGTACCCTTCCCCAGATCTGTGCCTTGATACAATCCTGTCTCGGAGGTCTACAGATCATTTCTTGGACTTTATGGCTTTGTTTGTGCTTTGACATGCTCTGTTAACTGTGGGACCTTATATAGACAGGTGTGTGCCTTTCGAAATCATGTCCAATCGACTAAATTTGGACTCTAATCAAGTTGTAGAAACATCCCAACAATGATCAGTGGAAATACGATGCACCTGAGCTCAATTTTCAGTGTCATGGCAAAGATTGTGAATCATTGTGTACCTGTGATTTTTGAGTTTTTTTATTTTTTAATTATTTGCAAAGAGTTCAAAAAAACTTCTTTCATGTTGTCATTATGGGGTAATGTTTGTAGAATTTTGAGTAAAATAATAAATTGAATCTATTTTGGAATATGTTTGTAACATAACAATGTGTAAAAAGTGAAAGGCTGTGAAAACTTTCCGGATGTACTGTACGTTCAATAAGTACAAAAAAATGCCAGCTGATCCTGCCAGAAATCCTGTTGGCTGATAACTTTCTGTTCTCCTTGCCTGTGCTGCACTGTTAATATTTAGCATCGTTCACAACTATCTCTCTCGACTACAAAAAGCCTCCTTCTTTGGTATGGAGAAGAAGATTTTAAGGAAGTGTTATGTCTTAGGGTAATAGTACCATAGATCAAACATGGAGAGTGAGCATTTTCACCCTAGGATGGCAATTGTGCTAATGCAGCCACCATATCTTTGGACTGGTTAGCTGCAATACATTGCATTTAATAATGCAAACTAATATTAGCATTTTAGGTAATAAAAAGGAAAGTATGAGTATGCATATTTATCCAGTTTGTAGGAGTTACATTAGACTATTTTTTTTATATTTTTACACAATACCTTTCCCTTGGCATGTCTTATACACTATATTACCAAAACTATTGGGACACCTGCCTTTACACGCACATGAACTTTATTGGCATCTCAGTCTTCGTCCGTAGGGTTCAATATTGAGTTGGCCCACCCTTTGCAGCTATAACAGCTTCAACTCTTCTGGGAAGGCTGTCAACAAGGTTTAGGAGTGTGTCTATGGGAATGTTTGACCATTCTTCCAGAAGCGCATTTGTGAGGTCAGGCACTGATGTTGGAGAAAAGACCTGGCTCACAGTCTGTGCTCTAATTCATCCCAAAGGTGTTCTGTTGGGTTGAAGTCAGGACACTATGCAGGCCAGTCAAGTTCCTCCACCCCAAACTTGCTCATCCCTGTCTTTATGGACCTTGCTTTGTGCACTGGTCCAAATTATTTGGTGGAGGGGGATTATGGTGTGGGATTGTTTTTTAGGGGGCTGGGCTTGGCCCCTTAGTTCCAGTGAAGGGAACTCTTAAGGCGTCAGCATACTAAGACATTTTGGACAATGCCATGCTCCCAATGCTGTGGGAATAGTTTGGGGATGGCCCCTTCCTGTTCCAACACGGCTGCGCACCAGTACACAAAGCAAGGTCCATAAATACATGGATTAGTGGGTTTGGGGGAGGAGGAACTTGACTGGCCTGCACATAGTCGTGACCTCAACCTGATAGAACACCTTTGAGATAAATTAGTTTGCAGACTGCATGCCAGGCCTTCTCTCTAACATCAGTGCCTAACCTCACAGATGCGCTTCTGGAAGAATGGTCAAACATTCCCATAGACACACTCCTAAACCTTCTGGACAGCCTTCCCAGAAGGATTGAAGCTGTTATAGCTGCAAAGGGTTGGCCAACCCAATATTGAACCCTATAGACTAAGACGCCATTAAAGTTAATGTGCTTGTTAAATCAGTTGTACCAATAATTTTGGTAATATAATGTATTTTTCAGTTTTCTAAGATTTATCTCAATCAAATTTTCTCACACACCAGGAAGTGCTTATCAATAAACTAGAAAATGACTCCAGCTTTATTTTCATACAAGATGAAAAACACCCTTTTCCGTTAGCAACGGATGCCAACACACAGCAACTACTTCCTAAATTGTTTCTAGGTGGAATCAGACTTCTTAAATTATCAACTACAATTATCCACAAGCAAACACAATCTATTGGAGATGTAAGATATGATAAAATTCATGTTTACACATCTGGTACCTTTACTAAAAATGTTCACGTATTAAAGAAAAATATTCATGAATTTAATATGGCCATCCAAAAAGAAATTCAAATGTACCTGGAACTCCTGTTGCTAAACACTGGTATTATGCATAAAGAAGCTTATGCTGCATGGCAAGCCTCATAAGTTCAGTAGTCCCCCAAATATTCTATGCAAATATAATGTTCTGAAAGTTTGCATTTGTGTTTGAAATTTGCATAGCACTTGGCACATTCAGGGCTCACAGATATGAATGCAGTAGTAAAGGGACCTAAATGTATACCACTTTGTGATGACTGCAATACTGCATAATACTCACTTTAGCTACTTTAAAGGTTTACTTAAAACATGGATCATACATCATTCAAGTTGTCTACACATTACATTAGAATATTATAATAACATATATGTAACTTTGTGCTATGTATTGTGAATGTGAGTTTGTCACATGTTATGATATACAGTATATTGTTGTGATGATAACACCATAATACTCCACTTTTCTGTTTGTTGCTATTCTCACAAATGTATGAGGAAGACTAAAGTAGTTGAAACGTGTTGGGGCTCTGGGTCCCTGTGCATTCAAGAGTACCATCTACGTTGTTGCGAGATATTTTCACTATACACGGCCTAAGCTTTTTTAACTTTCTTTCAAATTCTTATGTATTACATTGTCCCCGCACAATTTCAGGGGCTTTTTAATGTTGTTCCAATAATATGTCACCATTTTAGATGCATTTTGTATGTTGATGTCAATGATGTCTGTATTATAAAGTCCAACCCCCCCCCCCCCATTTGTGGGTGTTTATGTTAATATTACTGGGACGAATACCAGTTTTTATTGGGGTATAGGAACAGATCACTTTTACAATAAATATACCCTGTCGCTTCTCTAATAAATATTAGGCAGCTGCACCCCTAATAGAAGACGCTGAATACTTACCTCTCTGGAGGGAAGAAGCCTTTCCTTCATTCTTGCAGAGCTAGCAGCACCCTTACATTTCAACACTTATCAGTGTTTGGTATTGCAAATCTCTCTTTGGGCGCCATGGTATCCTGTCCTGGTGACTATGTCGCTACAAGTTTCAGGGGCTGGTGGGAGGAATCATAATGCTGGGAAGGTTAGTTAGTAGGGGCACTGGTAGCTCTGCAAGAGAATCACATACAATGAACTGTTTGGACTAATGTAAATAAAATATAAATCAAAGCAAGTGAAATTAAAAAAAAAAGGAATTCATATAATGAAAACTATCAATACAGGTGTTAACTGCATACAGTTACCAGAATTCAATATTTTTCCAATAGTGGCGCTTTGAAGCCTAACGCTAGTGTAGCACTTCCCCCGTAAGGACTGCCAGATTTCACATTTTTGGGTCCACCTGATTTACCAGCATACAAAAATGACAGTTCCAAGTCCTTACTTTCTCCTTCCTTGGCTTGCTCCTGTAAAAAGTTCAGGGGTATTTTGGTTGTTTTGTGTTTATTATAAATTAGTGATAGGAGAAGGGAATAGTGGGATACTCCAAATTAACTATGCATAATGGTTGAGGACTCCTATCTTCAAGTACAGCCAGGCTGTTGAATCACCCTGCCACTATGGGTGATTTTGGATTAAATCTATTTCCTTTTGATAAGATGAATTGTGAACTAGCAACTATCTTCAGGACACTCTCACTAGCATCCTCTTTCCTTTCACTGCTGACACCCGTCCACTGGCTATCCTACACATTGGGTGGCCCCCCTCAGCTCAGGCCCCTTGACACGAGTCCCTTTACTCACCATACAGTGGTCCCAGGGTCTCTAGTGTCTCCCCCTCAGTCGGCTCTCCCGGACCTCTGGGTTCAGCTCTTCTCATCCGTTCCTCAGGCCCTCAGGATGACCTCCTGTGACCGCATGCCACTGCTACAGAGGAGGAGGCAGCCACCCTCTCCCTCTGGGACTCTGCTCTCCAGCCAAGGACCTCACAGCATATGTGCTCCTGGCTTTTATACAGTATCCCAGAATGCACTGAGGCGACTTGCCCCCTGCCAATCACCAGGACTGTATCAAAGCCTATGCATCCATTCTTCAGGTTTCCTCCCACTGTCCAACATGCCTCCCTATTGGACCAGTGTGAAACACTTCTCTAGATACAATGAATTGCATACTGAGCACAATGAGCAGACCTTACTAACCGATTCTGCTCTCTGGTAGGCAGAGAACAATATAGATTTACCTGCAGCCCTTCTGGTAAGCAGACAGGGCCCAAAACTATACTTTCTTACGAGCACCTACCTAGGAGGGTGCTACACTAGACAAAAACTTTTCAATACTAGATAAGAGTTGTGAAGAATTTAAATTTATAAAAACATGTTCGCCAGCACTCCAAGGATCTCAAATTGCAGTCCAAAGCTTTTATTGCAGAAAGATCACATCACAACAGAATAAGAGCAACGTTTCAGAGCCACGCAGGACCCCTTCATCAGGCATGTCCTGCGTGGCTCAGAAGCATTGCACTTATTCTGTCGTGATGTGATATTTTTGCTATAAAAGCTTTGGACTGCAATTCGAGATCTATGGTGTGCTGGCGAACATCTGTATTTATCTGTGATATATCCAGTGTCCAGCTGGTGATAGCTGCAGCACCCACTACAGATGAGTCTTTAATCCAGAACATGTGCGATGGAAATGTGAATATGAACAAAAAAGAATTAAAATTTATGTCATGTTTTTCATGTGAAAAATCTGATCGAGTCCAATCGGACCCTGAAATTCTCCTTTATGGGCAGACGTAAACAAACTTGTGTCCATTTACAACCAGTTACCTCCGATCTGATACGGCCAAACAAGAAACATGAAAAAATAATCTACAAATGTCATGGATTGCAGACAACTTCTAATTTGTCCAGAACTTGTCAACCCAGCAAATTCAATCCAAGATCTGACTGCTGCTGAAAGAATTCCTAAAGAAGTCCAATTGCGGGGTGTTCAGGTAACTCTACCCACAGTTGGGGTCAAAGTGCATGCATTTACTATCAGAAAGAGATTGAACCAATTCACCCTGCGTGAAAGGTATGTTAAGAAAAAGCCTTTGCTGTCCAAAGAGAACATTGGAGCAAGATTAGCGTTTGTCATTGAACATATAGGCAAAGACCAGGCTTTCTGGAACAATGTGCTATAGACTGATCAATTAAGGACAAGAAAAGAATATTTTGACAACTGTGAAGCATGATGGTGGAAATGGTATGGTTTGAGGTTGCTTTATTGCTTCAGGGCCTGAAGCCAACTATACATTCTGCGTTGACCAAAAGTTGAAGTTTTTCAGAAATGAGTATTTCAACACAATATTGATACATTACACAATATTGATTTGCACACACTAGCAAATTCACCAAGGAATGGCCCTAAAAAGAAGAAATTGAGGGCTATAGAAAACCATAGTCAGAGCCCTGATTGACCTTTTGTGGGGTGATTTTGAAATGGCCAGTTCATGCAAGGAAACTCACAAACATACTGTCAATGAAAGAATTTTGCATGGAGAAGTAGTAAAATTCTAGAGACCAGTGGTTATATAGTCATACAAAATGCAACGCAATGTTTTGAATCCAAGAATATATTTTGCACATTTTACAGAAATACATTTATTGATATTTGTGTTGAAGAAGTGATTAAAAAAAGCTAATTTTTATTGTATTCTTATTCAAGTTTATCATCTTTACTTGTAGACACTGTTTAAATCAATATCTAATGTATGCCTGCTCAAATTCTTGAAAATTAACCATTCCCATAGAGTGTACTCCAAGTGTTGAATTTGAAAAACACAAACATACATATTCATCTTCATGCTGCAGCTGTCTCACGTCAGCTCTAAGACTGAGGACTGACTGATCACATGACTGTTGGTCACTCAGTAGTTCATGGTCTGCTCAAAGTGGAGAGCAGTGGCTGTCAGTCGCCACTATCTGATGCGCTCCTCCAATGCTTGGCTGGAGAGGGGGTGAGAGCAGCTGCCTCCGGCTTTCAGTGGTGCACTAAGAGGCTGAGCCAGGTGCTGATCAGACATCTGGGTGGATCTTGATAGCATTGTTGAGATCCTTCCAGATCCTGGAGTGACTCTGCCATGTCAGCTGATAGTGGGCAACAGCCCACTATCAGCTGACTCTGGGTCACAGGGGAACAAAAGTAAGGCCAGCCATACCTGGTTCGAATCTCGCCATTTCGTCAGAAACTGGCCAAGCTTTGAACCATAAATGGGCAGGCTAAATGTACCAAGTTGATTAATAAATCAGCTTGGGTAAAACCAGTCTGCCCGATTCTCTTGCGATTATCACTGTTTGCCCCCACCCTCCCGCTGGGAGAAGACAATGGCTTGGCAGGAGAGATTCCCACATCAACACTGTCTGTGTGTATGGGGGAATCTAGAAAATTGCTTTCCTGCAACCTGTGGTTGCAGGAAAGACATTTTCTTCGTGTATGGGCAGCCGAAGTGTACTCCTGTGACCTACAGGAGAAGTATGGCCAAAAAAGCTTTTTTTTTTCATGACTGTTTATGTGGCTTTAGCTGTTTGCCTGGAGTTCAGCTTTAAATGTTGATTGATAGTTATTAAATTACACAATATGGCTACTTTTTTTTTTTTTTTTTAGGCAAAGCAATATATGACTCATCAATGGAAAGAAACACAAGAGATATACACAATGTGTGATCAGCCAGTTAAAGGGTTTGCAGCAATCCAATAACAAGCACTTATGAGAGTCAGAAGCACGTTCTCTACTGAGATTGATATTTCTCCAATTAAATGGGAAGAAGTTTCTCACTGCATGTGCTCCATAAATGCTCATCAGCATGGCGGTAGCAGAACTCACACTGTTTTGAGTCCTGCCCATCTTTGGCTGCCATGAGAATATTAGCCCTATATTATAAAAAATATATTACGGCGTACTATTAAAACTCCTCTAAAGCAGATATATTGGCAATTGCCAGCTTTCTTTTTTACTGTGCAGCTAGACCTGGGGCAAATATTTGTGAGTGTTTTTGGCAGACCAAAGGCCATGTTCATACATAAGAAATTGTGGGGAGATAAATAAATATAAAAAAAAAAAAATTCAAAATATTCATATATTTCAATAGGCACTCTAAATTGCGTAAGCCCCCTGTCTTCATGCATATGGGAAAATTGGGCATCTGGCAATAAGTGCCAAGCTCCTAGAAATGCAACAAAAGAAGCTGCCAGCAGTTCCAGCGGCACTGTAAACTTGATTTAAATGGGACATTTTAAATTACAGGGAATAATTAACCACCTGTGAATGTTTGATGAATGTCACATTCACTGCATAATTAATATGTCCCAAAGTGTTACATTTTAGCTGGAGTGTAAGGAATGATGGGAATTTGAAATATGGTTGAATAAATATACACAGAACTGTTTATACACAGGAATTTAAAACTGAGTATATGAGCTAAACTGTGGGTTTTCCCTTTGTAGTTTCCCTGCATGCAAATCGCATGACAAGAGAGCGTGACTGGCTGTCAATGAAGCCGGTTCACGCAGCTCTGGGGCGGCCGTGGTCCACACTGGAAAAGGGTCCTGTGCGACTTCTGGTCCATTTCAGGTGCGAATTCAGCCAAACATTTGGATCTGATTCGCACCTGAAACGGAGAACAGAGACAGCTACTTGTTCCCACCTCTGGCCATGTATGTCATATGATAAGGGCAAACAAGAAGAAAGACAGCCCACCTTCCCTTATCATCCTTGCACCTCTACTGAAGAGTTCTGTTCACACTCCTTGCTCTCTTCTGCCTACAGTAGACCCCTGTTTGAGGGAGGAGAGAGCAGAATCCTAACTCTTTCAGCTATTGTAGTCCCTGCTTTTCTTGACTAGAGTGGTACTGCCATCACACCTATCAATAGGCAGGCAGCTGGAGAATAGAACAGCGGTAAGTTTTCCAGGTATAGCGATGAGGTAGGTGGGTGAATGCCAGGACCCTTCTGCTTTTCTTCAGACTTAGGCACTACTTATTTCTATGCTGGGTAACAAGTGGGAGGCATTTTATTATTTCCTACATGTACTCCTGCTGTGTAAAATTCAAGTGGAATCGAGCAGCTAGTGCCTCCTTTTCTCATGATCTGACCAGTTCTGATGATGGAAAAAATGTATTGTACGTAATGTAAGCATTTTACTACAGAAATATTTGCATATGGGTAGAAAAAAAAGAATCCCCCCCCCTTTAAAATAACCCCATTTTGTTGCTTTGCAGCCTGAAATAAAGACAGACAACGTTTTTGTTTTATCCAGCTGTTTTTACTACAGAATCACTGAGTTGTAAAAAGGATCACACCCTTGTGTCAGTATTTTGTTGAACCACCTTGTGCTTTAATTACAGCCTTTAGTCTGTTGGGATATGTCTCTACTAACTTTGCAATACCCACTCGTGTGGCCCACTCTTCTTTGAAGAACTGCTCAAGTTCAGTTAAATTTGATGGTGACCGTTTGTGGACTGCAGTCTTCAAGTCATTCCATGGATTTTCAATGGGGTTTAAGTCTGAGCTCTGACTAGGCCATGCAAGGACATTCACACTTTTCCCCTTCAACCACTGTGTGGTCATTTTTGGCTGTGTGCTTTGGGTTATTGTCATTTTGGAAGGTAAACCTTCATCTCACTGACAACTTTCTGGCAGAGGGCAGCAGATTTTCCTCAAGTTTTGCCCCATCCATTTTTCCTTCTATCCTGACAAGTGCTCCAGTCCCTGCTGCAGAGAAACACCCCCTTAACAGGATACAGTATTACCACCTCCATGCTTTATTGTAGTGTATCAAAGGTGGGAACAACACAATTTATAATGAAGGTATACTGGACAGCCACTGAAATATCTAGTGAATATTTAAAATGAACAGACATACCAAGAGCATAAAACAAAACTTTACTGGACATCAAAATACATAAAGCTTCTTACACATAAAAGTTACCATAAACATTAATAAGACCCAAACATACACTTCTATTCCCAATATCCCAAAGAAAGGTCAAATAATACTTAACTCTGGCAACCGCTTGCACTCGAGATCTGGAACAGGACAGTGAGGAGGATTTTTGCTCCATGCTTTCCTTCCACAGCTCCAAAAACAAAACCTCTCAAAATGAACCTCTCTTTCCTCCATGCTAGAGACTCTAATTATAGTCCTGTAGACCAGAGACCACACACAGGATGTAAATATTCCTGCTGACCACTCACAGGTTGTTTTGTGAGTGATGTCAGCAAGACATGGTTGCACTTCCCCCCAAAACCACATGGTCAATTGAATATGCGGCAGCCATCTCTACACACAACGTCAAAGCTCACCAAGCCACCTGTGGGTGAGAGATATTATTACACATGTATGGGAACATTTGCTATGAATCAGTTAAAAATATGCACAACTAATACATGTAGGAATGGTGTTATTTCGATGATGAGCTGTATTGGATTTCCACCGGATATTTTGTTTGGTGTTGAGGCCAAATAATTCAACTTTAGTCTCATCTGTCCAAAACACCTTTTTAATTGTAGCCTCAGCATCTTCAAGATTCTTTTTGGCAAAGCTCAGTCGTGGCTGCATGTGGCCTTTCATGAGGAGTGGCTTTTTTTCTTGTAACCCTCCCATACAAGCCATGTTTTTAGAGAATTTGTAATATTGTTATCACATGCACGCAATGACCACTTTTTGTCATAAATTCCTGCAACTGCTTCAGAGTCTCTGTAGGCCTCTCGGTAGCCTCTCTGACCAGTTTCCTCCTGGCTCTTTTATTCAGTTTGGAGCGACGTCCTGGTGCAGGGAGGGTCTGTGTTGTATTTACCTTCCATCTATTAATAATAACTGTGCTTCTGGGCATTGATAAAGCCTTTGCATTTTTTTGTATCCATTTCCTGACTTGTACCTGTTCACAGTTTTATCCTGGACATCTTTTGACAGTGCCTTGCCACCCATAGTTTATTGTTTGCTGCAGTAGTACTATCAGAGACCGAAATGCTTCAGGAAAGTTATTTTCATGCTAACCAAATAAAATGACTACAACTGATCACAGTTGAAAGTCAAATTGCTTTGTGTGCCATTGAGAAGGTAATTAGCTTCATCTCATTGAGTTTACAAATAATTTTTTGGAGGGGGGTGATCTTTTCTCCAACTCAGTGATTCTGTTTTTGATTTCTTCTAAAAACGTTTCCTCCTGACAGGTTGGTGTTTTATCTTTCACTTGGATGTTATCAGTTGCACTGAGTAAATACAGCTGGACAGAGGCGTAACAAGAACCTTCAGGGCCCCGGTGCAAGAAACCATGCAGGGCCCCCCGGAAACCTGGCCGGTGCCCTTCTCTTCAAGCCTGGGGCTCCTCCCACTGATCCTGGGGCCCTTCACTCTTGTTGTGGGGCCCTTTATTACGGTCCCGCAGTGGGACCCTTTCACAAGTGCTGCAGTTGGCCCAGTGGGGGGGGGGAGGACCAAGGGAGCACACAGGGGCCCAGAGACGACAGAACACAAGTGAACTGGATAGGAGGAGTGGCAGGGGCAGCATACAGAGGAACCAATCTCCTCCATTTTCCTCCTGCAGCTACAGGAGGAAAAAGGAGGACAGTGATTTCTCTACATGCTGCCCCCGCCTCCCCTCCTATCCAGGTATACAGTGGAGCTGCACGGGCCCCCTGGAGCATGGGGCCCGGTTGCAGTTGCAACCCCTGCAACCCCTGTAGTTACGCCCCTGCAGCTGGATAAAACAAAAACTGTGTTTGTGTGTCTTCATTTCAGGCTTCAAAGCAACAAAATGTGATTATTTTAGTTATCTGGGGAGTCAGGGTTGGTGAACCCTTTCCACCGTCACAAGATCTCCCCGTCCCAAACTATTGTTGGAGAAGCAGGAGCCCATAATTATCTGAAGGCTGGTTATATATAGATGGTTGGTGAATGTGCATTTTATACACATGATTGGTGGAGCACCATAAGAAGGAGTTGATGATTAGTGCACTTTCATCACGGTGATCGGAATGTTTTCAAGAATCTTCTGTTTTGATTTGATGGTCTTTATATTTTCATGTATTGTATGTTTATGTATTTATTATTTGTATTTTTGTATGTATTTTTTTCTGTTCAGGCATGATTTATTATTGAGCACATAGTAGCGCCTTACGTTTGCTAGCTTCACATTTTTGAGAGTGGTCACGCCACCTAAAGGGGCAAATGCATTTAGGGAAAAAATATATGATATCATAGAAGTTAACATTTTTTGTTGAAGGTAAAGGGGTTGAATCGGCGCTAGTTTCTTTTAGTATTCAAGAAGATATATAGAGTTAGAATGGTAAGATTTTAAAACACTGTGGAAGACTCCTACGGCTGGGTATAACATACAATGACAAATAATAGTGTGCAAAATCGCATAAAATCACAGTGATGATGTGCAAAAACGCATAAAGTGACAAGTAGTAGGGACTGTGCAAAGATGCTTCAAAAAGCAGATGAATGAAATAGGTGTCTAAATAGGACTAAAATGAAATGTTTCCAAATATATGATAGACAAAGTCGCATAAAATGGTAAAAAAAGTATTGTGCAAATTCACAAAAAAAGAAGGGGTGTGTGTCTTGACCCAAAGTAATAAATGTTCAAAAATGTGGCAATTCCCACAATCAAAAATAAATAGATGATGTGAAGATACAGAATTGTGTGTTTCACCAATAATGGGATAATGTGCAAGACATGATGATATGTAAAGTAGACAATAAATAACAATAGCGCACAAATAATAAGTGCTCAAAAAAACATCAGTGACATAACATCAGAAATAAGCATAAATCTAATAATAAAAGTGAGGTGACAAAAGCAGAATATAAAGTTCATGTGCAAAAAATGCTTCACAGTATGTGACTAGCAGTGATTCTTCACAGATATTTAATGTCCATGTGCAATTATTGCTTAGAAGTGGTGTGACTTATAGTGATTCTCCACAAATATTCAAGTGACTTTTGTGAGATTCCAAATCGTGTCACCGGAAGTGAGCAAAATCCTAAAGTAGGTGCAATGGCTGCACACCTCCAATTACACCAATAAAGGCGTTTTAATAGTAATAACCACCCAGGCTGATGATAGTATGTTCCTCCTTCACAGGTGGGGGCTTCTAATGGGGCCTCTTTAGAATCCACTGCTCATATGCGGTATTGGTATACCAGTGTGTAATAGTCCTCCGGATATTCACAATGCTCCTCCAGTGGCAAAGAGAAACAAATAGGAACTCATGGTGAAGTATGTAAAGTAAATTTATTTTAAAAAACAAGTAAAACTCACATTCAGGTAAGTAGAGACAAGCAGCCGCAAATGCGGTATTAATTAGGGACTTCCGGTCCCGGCAGTAGACAGGAAGTGACGTCACCCGGCTCCTCCCGACGCGTTGCGTCACTAAACACGTGACTTTATCAAGGGTAAGGATGTGGGTGACAGTCTCCGGGTTAAATAGCTGGATGGTAACCAAGGGAACCATCTCATGAGGATAGTTAACAAATGCATCGCTTGACTAGCTACATAATGACACAGCTGAGCGGCAAAGCATCATTAAAGGCCGTTTTCTATCTTCTTGAATACTAAAAGAAACTAGCGCTGATTCAACCCCTTTACCTTGTGATAGTACAGAATTGGCTGCCTGTTTCGTATAGGACATCTGTCCTAATATTACTTGTTTCTTTAGACTTATACCTATTACTTTTACACCCACCGTTTTCCCACGTCCTATACCCGAGTGGTAGCACATTTTTTGTTGGCACCACAATTATCACTTTTTTATGATTTATCTTGATCATGCTTGAACACTTCACAATGCAGAATTTCTACGTTGTCATGTAATTGCTGGAAGGGTACATCTTTTGATTTTTTTTACTTATAGTTTTATAAATATTAAATATCAGAAGATCGGCACAGCTAAAAAAAAGGTTTCAAAATTGTTTCATAGCAATTTATTCCAAGGACAGCTTACCGTTGATTAGAAATAATATTGATGGCTCAGGTATATAAATAATACAGTCAAATCACACAGCTGGTAAAAATAACTAAGCTTTCTTGGTAATCTGAAGTGACAACTGTGGGCAAGCAGTTACAAAGTGCTCAGCTGTGATAATGCCTACAATTTCAGCTAGAGGATTCACATAACAAGATACAGCCGGGGATTACACATCTATTGGTCCAAAAGAACAGGATGCAGAAGTGGCTTCAAACACTGAAGTTTTTTTTTTTCTGGGGGGGGGGGGGGGGCAGTAGCGATGCTGCACATCAAATCATGTTCTTGGCAGGCAAAAGTCATGTCAAATAGAAACTATTATGGAAAGGTTAAACTACATGATTAAACTTGGAGAGGTACCTTAGTGGCTGTACAATCAGATAGTATCAGCTGTTATCTGTGCTTTGGAAGGAGATAGCATCAGCTGTTAAACCTGAGAAAGAAACCAATTTTCTCTCTGCCTTGATAGAATGTAAGAAACGGTTCCAAGTCAGAAGGTGGCCACTTCTGTCAGGCTCTGTATATTAAATAGTGACAGGGTATTTCTTCTAAGGTAAACACGCACGGACAGTCTTTTAACCTATTTAGTTGAGGCAGGAGAATTTAATTTGTTCAGTAGTAAGCAACCTGTGTATTGCATTTCCAAACATTTGCAATTATATGGGTTAAGTGATCACGGACTTTATAGGGTGGATGGATGTGCATGCACGCCTCAATTGCCCAAGAGGTGAAACAATGTGGTCAGTGTTTCAGGTGGCTCTACAGACTTGTCAACTCAGCTTAGTTCTACCATGTGAAAAGGGGATTAATGAACAGAAATAAGACTGTCACTGTTGGCTCAGCAAAAGGAACAATAGCAATCTAAAGAAATTACATATTATGTTTATGTGTAACCTTGGTCTGCCTAACTTTAAATATTTTGTAAATTTTAAAAGTCAGGGCACAAATCCAGCAGGAGATTGTAACCCTTATCAACATATCAAAAAATACATTTAAAAAGTTTGGGCTGGACTAGGCTAAGTTACACTGAGGAAGCCTTTTTCAGGCCCCATGCACACTGGATGTTATCAAAGCGTCAGAAGAAAACTGTAGCTGTATATGAAGTTTTTCCAGCTTTTTTGCAGTAGCATTTTTCAGCGTTTTTTTTTTTTTTTTAGCTTTTTTTTCAGCTGTAGCGTTTTATAGATTTTTTTTTAGCTAAACTATATTCCCACAAAATCGTATGGCCCAAAATGTTGATAAACACCAAATAGCCACGTTTTTCAGTGTTTTTAACCACTTTCAGACCAGAGGATTTTCCCCCTTAACCACCTCAATACTGGGCACTTAAACCCCCTTCCTTCCCAGACCAATTTTCAGCTTTTAGCACTGTTGCAATTTGAATGACAATTGCACAGTCATGCAACGCTGTACCTAAACCAAATTTGTGTCATTTTTTTCCCCACAAATAGAGCTTTCTTTTGGTGGTATTTGATCACCGTCAGGTTTTCTCTTTTTTGGTGCACAAATAAAAAAAGACGGAAAAGTTTGAAAAAAAAAAAAAAGTTTTTTCGTTTAGGTTATACAATTTTGTAAATAGATATGTTTTTTCCTGCACTGATGATGCCGCACTGACAGGCACTGATGAGGAGACACTGATGGGGTGGCACTGATGGGGTGGCACTGATGGGATGGCACTGATATGCAGCACTGATGGGCACTGATAGGTAGCACTGATATGCAGCACTGATGGGCACTGATATGTGGCACTGATAGATAGCACTGATATGCAGCATTGGTGGGCACTGATAGGCAGCGCTGATGGGCACTGATAGGCAGCACTGATGGGCACTGATTGGCGGCACTGATGGGCACTGATGGGCACTGATAGGTGGCACTGTTGGGCGGCAATGATCGGCACTGATGGGTGGCACTGATCGGCACTGATGGGGGCACTGATGGGCACTGATAGGCAGCACTGGTGGGCAATAATGGGCACTGGTGGGCGGCACTGACAGATGGCAATAACGACACTGGTGGGCAGCACTGATAGATGGCATTGGTGGGCAACACTGATAGGGAGGGCACTGGGGGGCTCTCTGAGCCCTGCTTGCCATCCCTGGTGGCCATAGTGGGCATCCCTGGTGGTCATGGGTGGGCATCCCTGGTGGCTTAGTGGCACCCCTCCCCCCCCCCAGGGCTGCACTGGTAATCAATGTTCTGATTACCAGCACAGATCCCCCCTGTGATCAGTGAGTAATTAGAAATACTCACTGATCACCCCCGCAGCAGCACCGATCATCCCTCTTCTCCTCACTGACAGGATCTGTCAGGAGGAGAAGAGATCGAAGCCGTTACATTGGCTCTATTTACATTACATGACGGCTGTGATTGGACACAGCCGTCATGTGATCAGGAGGGCCAATCACAGGGCCCTCCTGCCGAATGATGTTGCTCTGTGTCCGAGGGACACAGGCACATCGAGATCGTGCCGCTGCGCGTTGCCATCGGCGGCGCGATCTCTCTCCTTCTGAAGGACGTTCCGGAACGTCCATTCAGAAGGACGAGACTCCCGCCCGGCCGTATATCTACAATGGCCCGGGTGGGAGGTAGTTAATGACCAGGCCCTATTTTGCGATTCGGCACTGCATTATTTTAACAGACAATTGCGCAGTCGTGTGACGCTGTACCTATATAAAATTGATGTCCTTTTTTTCCCCACAAATAGAGCTTTCTTTTGGTGATATTTCAGGTGATATTTGGTGGTGATCATTGTAGTGATCATACTTTAAATGAAAAATGCTATGCAGAGTTTGAGTGTTTGGCCCCTTTTACACATGTGGACTGTTCATTTCATCAGTTCAGTCATGTCAAAATGGACGAAGTATTCATCAGTTTTTCATCAGTGGTCATCAGTGGTCATCAGTTTTTCATCAGGGATCATCCGTTTTTCATCAGGGATCATCCGTTTTTCATCAGGGATCATCCATTTTTCATCAGGGATCCTCAGTTTTTCATCAGTGGTCATCAGTTTTTCATCAGTGGTCATCCGTTTTTTAACAGGGATCATCAGTTTTTCATCAGGGATCCTCAGTTTTTCATCAGGGATCATCCGTTTTTTTATCAGGGATCATCAGTGGTCATCAGTTTTTCATCATTTTATTTTACATCCACTACCAATGCAAAAACGGATGACAAACTGAACAATTGTCAGTTTACATCTGTTTTGCGTCCAAACCGTTTATTTTTTTGGAAGAAAAAATAGAGCTTTGATCGGTTTAAAAAAATGGATGTAACAGATGCGGATGTAAACTGATGTCAATGAATGATCATCCATTAACATTTTCCGTAGAGATGCATTGATGTCCGTTTTTTATCCGTCAACGGATGGATGAAAAATGGACAAACGGACAGCATGTGTGAAAGGGGCCTTTGGCAGTCATTTAGATGACAGATCTATGCAATTTCTCATTAAAACCTATATAAAATAAAAAGTATGGTCAAAGTACAACAAGGTGTTTAAATGTTTTCTAGTTACAATGTGCCAGGTTTCTGAATATATATATATACTGTATGTACATAATTAAAACTTGCAGACTTCATTAATACCATAAAGGGTTCTTTTGTCTAGAAAACACTACTTTTATATTTACCTAATAGCATCCATTACTTATGTGTGAAAAACATTATTCATGACAATTTGTTACACGTCATAGTAAATCTGCATTTTAGTTTTCAATTCCTGAGTGAAAAATTACCTTGAAATATTTTAGTATCTGAGATTAATTGCCATACTCTTTTTTGTAATTACACAGGATTTACTAGCAAAATGAAAATTTCTGCCCAACAACAGAAGGAAACGACTAGATTGAGTAATTGTCCTATCTTGTTGACAGCTCATTGGAAGCCTGTGTCTACAACTGAGCTTGGCTGTCTGCTGGAGTTTGGCTGAAAGTGCTAGGATCAAAGAGCAAATACATATTCCTACCTTTCTTTTGCTTATGTTAAAACTTTTTGTTTATCTGCACCCTGTTTGATGCGACTTCTGCTTCTGCATAGATTATATTTACAATGCAAAATGCTATGCTTTTAAATTGGAGATAGCGGGGGACATAGCAGATGGTGCCCATGGTGTACCAGGACAAGGTCATACAGCGCCCAGGGAAAAGATGCTAAACTGCACCCCTCCCCTTCTCTTAGGATTATGGTGAGGGCGCCCCCATCCCTGCAATAAACCATTGCACCCGGGGCAGTCGTCCCTCCTGCCCACCGCTTTTCCCGGCCCTGTGCCCATGCAAAGAAATAGTTTGGGGCCCCTTTGTTTTCTATGTCTTTGTCCCCTGTCATGATGTTCTCATATGGAACTTCTGGGCAATTGGGATATATTCTACAGCTTCTTACTCACTGTCATTACCTACATCACCATCGGGCACCTTTTTTTGTTTATGAGCATTTATTACAATTTTTTCTTCGACTTTATGTTTATTGAAAGGGAATTAAAGTATAACTAAAGGGAAAAGTTATTTTTGGGTGGAGTGTAGGATTAGACCCTCTGTCAGGTTTTTATTGATGTCTGTGTCCCCCATTAAGGAGATTCACCCTCTTTGTTTGTCCTGTTTACCATTATCACTGAAAGTGAAAATAAAAGAAAATCTAACATTTTGAGTTGTCCTCAAATCTTCCAATGGGGACACTAGTTCTGGTGACCTGGGGGGGTCTTCATTTGCAGGGATTTCCTCACACTTCCCGTTTGGTAATGGGACAGGAAGTGAAGGTAAATCTCCACAATGGGACACAGATGACAAAAAAAAAATCTGACAGGGGTTTTAACCCTCCCTTACTCTATCTAACGTTGGTTTTACAAAGAAGGGCACCATTTTCTTAATTGTTGAGCTCTTTGCTCACCGCTGGGGTTCCCCATGCACCTTCCTGATGTTCCTCTTGACATCTCTGTGTGCTGCATAACAGGCTACTAAGTCTGTGCAATTAATGTTCAATAACATGCCTCACCTTAACGATGCATGGGAAAACAAGTTCTGCTCGGTAAAAATTATCATTCCATATTTTACACTTTACAGTTATATACTTAAATACATAGACTAAAAAAAAGGGACGCATTTATCAAATTCATCCAAAGGGCATAAATAAATTTAAAACCTGCATTCACAGAACCTGGAGTGGAGACATGGTTTCAAAAAGATATAAGTGATGGATTAGAGCTAATGCCCATTAGGTAACCACAATATTTCTTTGAAATGCTGCGCAAACTGTTGGCGCTATATAAATCCTGTATAATAATATAATAATAATAATACATTTGGATACCTCATACGTTTTTCCTAAAAGAGTGGCATGCGGCGATATAATGCCCAGAGTTTATATAAATCCTGTATAATAATAATAATAATAATACATTTGGATACATCATACGTTTTTCCTTAAAAGAGTGGCCTGTGGCGATATGATGCCCAGAGTTTATATAAATCCTGTATAATAATATAATAATAATAATACATTTGGATACATCATAAGTTTTTCCTAAAAGAGTGGCATGCGACGATATGATGCCCAGAGTTTATATAAATCCTGTATAATAATATAATAATAATAATACATTTGGATACATCATACGTTTTTCCTTAAAAGAGTGGCATGCGACGATATGATTCCCAGAGTTTATATAAATCCAGTATAATAATATAATATTAATAATACATTTGGATACATCATAAGTTTTTCCTAAAAGAGTGGCATGCGGCGATATAATGCCCAGAGTTTATATAAATCCTGTATAATAATAATAATAATACATTTGGATACCTCATACGTTTTTCCTAAAAGAGTGGCATGCGGCGATATAATGCCCAGAGTTTATATAAATCCTGTATAATAATAATAATAATAATACATTTGGATACATCATACGTTTTTCCTTAAAAGAGTGGCCTGTGGCGATATGATGCCCAGAGTTTATATAAATCCTGTATAATAATATAATAATAATAATACATTTGGATACCTCATAAGTTTTTCCTAAAAGAGTGGCATGCGACGATATGATGCCCAGAGTTTATATAAATCCTGTATAATAATATAATAATAATAATACAATTGGATACATACGTTTTTCTAAAAGAGTGGCATGCAGCGATATGATGCCCGGAGTTTATATAAATCCTGTATAATAATAATATAATAATAATAATGATAGAATTGGATACATCATAAGTTTTCTTAAAAGAGTGGCATGCGGGGATATGACGCCCAGAGTTTATATAAATCCTGTATAATAACAATATGATAATAATAATACAATTGGATACATCATACGTTTTCTTAAAAGAGTGGCATGCGGCGATATGACGCCCAGAGTTTATCACGCCTACAACAAAGCAAAAATCCTCAGCCATTTTGGTTTTTGCTGCACTTTCTCCAACCACAAGAAAAATATTATACAACGGGGTGTGTTTGTTAAAAAATAAAAAGCCGACCTATTGGTCCTTCGAAACTGCATGTAGACATGTAGAAAACATCAAAAATTCCAACTCCTTGTAGTAGGTTATGAAAAAGCCCCCCCCCCACCCCCATCCTAAACAGGACATTGCTCTAAACCTGTAGGTAAAAAGGAGAACCAGAACCTTTGATAAGTGGAAAATCGTGTTTGATAATAAAGTTGGCAGTGCCCCCACCCAGGACAGGGCCTCTGTAAACAAAGGGATTTGCTTTCTTAGAAATTAACCAGCAATCTAATCAAAGTAATTATGAGCAGGGGTACTACTGAAACCAGCATATAACATAAGCCATAAGTATAAAGATGAATACTAGTATGGAAATAAAACAAGCTTTATATAAGAAAAGATGAATAATAGTACATACATCCAATGCACAAATCTGTATTATCAGCAAAGGACCCAACAGGAGTCCTGATAGAATTGTGCACATATACCCAGGTATACAGTGCATCCAAAAAGTATTCAGACCCCCTTCACTTTTTTCAATTTTGTTATGTTGCAGCCTGATTCTACAGTTGTTTAACCGCTTCCGGATCTTCCACCGTATATATACTGCGGCAGGGCAGGCCGGCTGCGCAAAATCATGTACATGTACGTGATTTTGTGCAAACAATCTGGGATGCGCCGGGTCGCCGCTCCCGCTGTGAGTGGACACAGCAGTAGCCAATAAGCGGGTCCGGCGGCCATGGACCTGCTGATCGTTCGGAACAAGGCTGTTCTACCAGGGAGTAAAAGAGAGATCTTGTATTTCAGCTAAGCTGAAACACAGATCTCCCTTTACTTTCATCCAGTACATCCACTCCCCCCACAGTTAGAAAGCACTCCCTAGGAGCACACTTAACCCTTGATCATCCCTGGTGTTAACCCTGTTCCTGCCAGTGTCATTTATACAGTGACAGTGCATTTTTTTAGCACTGATCACTGTATTGATGTCACTGGTCCCCAGAAAGTGTCACTTGGGCCCCTTTCACATCCAATCGTCAGTTTTTCAGGCGGACCAGATCGGATGCTCCATGCAGCCCTTTGGAGCGGCGAATGTTACCCGCTGCTATCCGATCTGATCCGATCCGATCCTATCCGTGAAATCCGGACGGATGGAAACCCAATTTTCCATCCGTCTGGAGGATCGGATCTGATCTCTCTTAGAGGAGAGCGGGATCTGACAGCTCCATCTCTGCACACAGAGCGGACACGGAGCTGTCATCCGCCTGCTCAGCGGGGATCGGCGAATCGATCCCCGCTGAGCAAAACGGATTCCGTTGGGTGCACCACCCGTGTGAAAGGAGCCTTATGCCTCGTACACACGCAATGATTATCGGCCGACCGATCGGCCGACTTTTGTCCAGTGTTGTTTTATTGGTTGAAATGTGCTCTAGACTGCACACGAATTTTCTCGGCCAACAAAAACCAACTTCAGAAGTGATGTCATGTGCTGGTTTACTTTCCGTGTGTTTTTTCTTCTCTGAGCATGCCCAGCCTTGCTCATCAGATTTTTGTCTTCCGAAATCTGTACTGACTGATGAAAAATCGGCCGTTGTGGTGACGGCCAACAAAAATTTTATAGCATGCACACCAGATTTTTTTCGGCTGAAAAGTTGGAGTCGGTTGTCGGAAGCATCATACTAACAAGCCGAAAATCGGCCAACAATCGTTGCGTGTGTACGAGGCATTAGTGCCAGATTTGTCTGCTGCAATGTCGCAGTTCAGCTAATTACTAGTAAAAACAATAAAATAAAGAAAAAGTCCATAAATCTTTCCTATAGTTTGTAGATGCTATAACATTTGCGCAAACTAATCAGTATGCAATTATTGTTATTTTTTCTTACCAAAAATATGTAGCAGAATACATATTGGCCTAAATTTATGAAGAAATTCGTTTTTTTACATTTTTTTTATTGGATGTGTTTATAGTAGAAAGCAAATTTAATTTAAATTGTCTGTGTTTTTTTGTTTATAGTGCAAAAAATAAAAACCACAGAGGTGATCAAGTACCACCAAAAGAAAGCTCTATTTGTGGGAAAGCAACATAGTGCTGTATTGCTAAAAATGGCCTGTCAGGAAGGGGGTAAAACCTTATGGAGCTGAAGTGGTTTAATTAATTTTATTCTCAATAATCTATACTCAGTACCCCATAATGACAAAGTGAAAAAAACTGAAAAATCACATTGGCATAAGTATTCAGACCCTTTGCAAACACTTGAAATTTAGCTCAGATGCCTTCCATTTCTTTTGATTGTTGCTGAGATGTTTTTTCACCTTGATTGGAGTCCACCTGTAGTAAATTAAATTGATTGGACATTATTTGGAAAGGCACACACCTGTCTATAAAAGGCTTCACAGCTTACAATGCATACTGTGTCAGAGCAAAAGCCATAAACTCAAAGAAACGTGCTTGCAGACAGGATTACTGCAGGGTAAAAAAAATCTAGGGAAGGCTACAAAAAAAATTCTGCTGCACTGAAGGTTCCCAAGAGCACAGTGACATCCATAATTCTCAATTGGAAAAAGTTTTGCATAACCAAGACTCTTCCAAGAGCTAGTCACCCGGCCAAACTGAGCAACTGTGTCTTAGTAAGACAGGTAACCAATAGCCCGATAGTCAGTCTGACTAAGCTCCAGAGATCCTGTGTAAGGATTGAACAAAGTTCAAAAAGGACAATCATTACTAGTGATGGGCTGAACACCCCCCTGTTCGGTTCACACCAGAACATCTCGAACAGGGAAAAAGTTCTAGCGAACATGCAAACTCTATTAAAGTATATGGGACACGAACAGGAAAAATCAAAAGACCTCATTTTAAAGGCTTGTATGCAACTTATTGCCATAAAAAGTGTATGGGGACATGGGTACTGTCCTGGGGGACATGTATCAATGCAAAAAAACATTTATTTAAAATGATAGTTTTTACAGAAGCAGTGAACACACCAACAGCTGATGTTCAAATTGAACTTACGTTCGACTCGAACATCGAATCTATCCCTAATCATTACTGGAACCTTCCACCTATCTGGGCTTTATGGCAGAGTGGCAAGGCGGAAGCCTCTACTCTGTATAAAACACATTAAAGCCCGCTTGAAGTTTGCAAAAAAGCACCCATAGAACTCTCAGAGGAACAAGATTCTCTGGTCTGATGAACTGTTTGGCCTCAATTCTAAATGTTATGTCTGGGGTAAAGCAGGCACCGCTCATCACTTGCCCAATACCATCCCAACATGCCATGGTGGTGGCAGCATCTTGCTTTGGGGTGTTTTTTAGCAGCAGGGACTGGGAGACTGGTCAGGGTTGAGGAAAAGTTGGAGGGATATCCTGAATGAAAACCTGTTCCACATCACTTATTATCTCAGACTGGTCCGAAAGTTCACTTTCTAAAATAATGATCCTAAGCACACAGCCAAGACAACACAGTAGTGGCTTAAGCTGGATACACACTATACAATTTTCTATAGATTTTTTTCCTTTAGATTTATCAAAACCATTTAAAATGAGGTCAAACCTAAACACATTAAATTTGTATGCAATCAGGCAGGCCCTTGAACTACATAGTTGAAGGTAAATCTAAAGGAAATCAAACAACAAAAGTTTTATAGTGTGTATCCAGCTTTAGGAACAACGCTGTTAATGTCCTAGAGTGGCCCAGCCAGATCCCTGACTTGAACCCCATTGAACATCTCTGGAGAGACCTGAAAATGGCTATCCAGCGATGGTCCCTATCCAACCAGACTGAGATTGATCTCAGTATCATGATGCAGTGTTCATCTTGGTGTCGGAGACCTGAAGACAAGATGAGGAGACCCTCCTACCATTGTCCAACTAGCCTGGAATGCAGCGTTTCATCAGCAGAAACTGTGGTGTAGCACTGGAACTAAGAGTTAGCCTATGTACTCTGCACTTAGTCCCTAGTAGTGTCTAATATGTCAAGGAACCAGACCTCTAACTGCCAGAAGTGGTCTTCAGTGCCTATCCTGCCTCTACCCTGTGCTGGTTTTTGAGCCCTGAGCTAAAACTAGCTATAGAATCCCAGACCAGAAGGGACAGGGTTAACTAAAATAACAGCAACTGCATGTAAACTCTATTGCATATACATTGTATGTACGTATATACAATACACAGTATATATATATCCAAAAGCTATTGGCAATAATAGTGAACTATTACCCACACAGGAACACTTGCCTAGTAATCCCTGGATTCAGGTCTGGGTTCAGCAATAGCTTTCCCATGAACAGGCCATGCATCTCAGACTTTCTCTCTTTCTCTTCACTTCCTCCTTCTGGGGGTTCTGACCTAGACGCACAGGATGTGACGTGCATTAAAATAAAAAAACCTGTGTGAACAGACAGTAGAGGGCAGCAGATACTTGCATTATTTATTAAACAATCAAGCTATATTTTTTATACCCAATATAAAATGTATTTTACCTGTTGCTAGCTAGGTACCTGGATCTTGGTATCAGCCTCCTGTTATCCCATGTACAGGAGACTGGAATAGGCAGGGATTCTGAGTCAGGCGGTTCTATCAATATACACAGTCCTGCCAGCCTAACAGTGATTATGATTACAGAAGAGAAGAACACAGACACATTCTTAGGAGGGAGAGGTGTCTAAATAAAACTTCATCATCCATTTTCCTAGCACACCCAACAGATACCACTAATATGAATTTGAGAGGAATTGCTAAAGCCTAACTGCGCCTTCAGTTTAAGGCCTCATTCACATAGGCTTACTTAAGCTTATGCCAGTGTGAGGACCATGTATGCCTGTACGGGGATGCACAGGTGTTCAGGCAGACCCATTCATGTCAATTGGGATACAGAGGCTGCAGAACAAACTATTACTTTTTTTTTTTTTAGAATATTAAAGTGATTGAAAAGTCTTGTCTTTTTCGTTTTAAAAATAACAATAAATGTCATACTTACCTGCTATGTGCAGTGGTTTTGCACAGAGCAGCCTGAATCCTCCTCTTCTCGGGTCCGATGCCAGTGCTTCTGGCCTCAATGGGGGAACCCAAGCAGGCGCGCTCCTAAACAGCGGCTCTGTGTGTCCATTCACACAGAGCCGTAACTCCACCCCTCCACCTGATTGGCTCACTGGCTGTGATTGACAGCAGTGGCTCCCGCTGCTGCCAAAAGCCAATCAAGAGTCAGGAGTGCAAGTCCTGGGAGAGGCAAGGCTCTCGTGGACACCTTGTGCCTTTACAACAACTTCACTGTTAGTGGTATACATTTATTGATATTAGCGTAGAGATTGCACTGTGGAGTGATAGCTGCTCTTTCACCATTATTATTATTTGTTTTCTATTTATTCTATTTTTTATGGTAGTGTATTTTTTTTTTTATAAATAATAGCGCAAGGTTTATGTACTAAATTATTTAAAGATGTGCACCTTTTACCAATGTACTGGACTGTTGTATGGGATACACCCTGTATTATAACCAAAGTATGGACTGTTATATTTCCAACTGCTTTTAATAAGTAAAGTTAAAATAAAGCTATAGGCAAAACATTTTTTCTCATTTTGGATAAAGTAAGAGAGGGTTATAACCCCCTTTTTTTTTTCGTCATCTCTGTCCCATTTCTCTTCACTTCCTGTCCCATAACCAAACAGGAAGTGAGAGGAAATCCCTGCAAATTTAGGGAATTTCTTGGAGACCCCCAGGTCACCAGAACTAGTGTCCCCATTGGAAGATTTCCCCTTTTTTTATTTTCTGGAGATAACTCAAAATTTGGGATTTTCCTTTACTTCGCTTCCAATGATAATGCTAAACAAGACAAATAGTGAGGGTGAATCTCCTTAACCACTTGGCGACCGCTTAACGAGGATTTACTGCGGCAGGCTGTCGCTGCTGGGCAAAGCGACGTAGACCTACGTCGCTCGCCCACGAGTCTGTAGGGGGCGAGCACACTCCCGCCCCCGCTCGTTCCCTGGGGACCTAGCGCGAGTGACCGGCGGCTCTGATGTCCGCCGGCCACTCGCGATCTTCCGCAGGAGAGGGAGAAAGACAGACGACTGATGTATAATTTTTTATATCGCAAAAAATTAAAATTGCACAGGTGATAAAATACCACCAAAAGAAAGCTCTGTTTGTGGAAAAAAAAGGACGTCAATTTCATTTGGGTACGACCGTGCAATTGTCAGTTAAAGTCACGCAGTGCCGAATCGCAGGCCTGGTCTTTGAGCAGCCAAATTCTCCGGGGCTAAAGTGATTAATGGGGGCATAGACAGCAATAAAAACTGACAGGCTCCAATCCCTCTCCACTCTGTGAGCAGCTGAAGATCTGCTACCTGGACTGTCTGTGTCTGTATATCCCAGAAGACTGAGAAACTTAGCCTTTGAGAGCCTTTTATGTGTAGGGACCTGGAGCAGTGCAGGACCCAATGCTGGGGTGTCTGTGCCCCTAACAGGGACCACGTGACTGAGCCACTGAGAATTATTCAGCAGCACCAGAACCCAAAGACAGAGGGACTGATTGTTTTGTGTGCTTACAGCCTAAGTGAGCCAATGAGGAACAGATCCTGAGGACTGATAACTCTGAGACAACTAACTGCCAAGTGCCTGTGATCTGCTGCCTGCCAGGAGTGGTGAGCTGAACTACATGTCTTAAACTCTTGTCGCACACAGTTAAGGAGACAGAAACTGCTTTTACCTAACAGTCCCTCTACATTCATCATCAACACTTAAAGGGACAGTGCACCACCCACAGAAAGGCCCCACTGAAAGCTGTCTACTTTTTACACATCAGGTGCCTTGTACTTTAAGTCAACTTCCAGGTTTCCCCCTTATAATGCACATGTAAATCCCCCCTTTAAAAGGCTGAAATTGCAGGGTGCATTCAAGTACACTGTTATAGTGTTAACCTATTTTGACTCTGCCTTTTACTGGTTACATCAGATAAAACTTGATTTACCAGTACCTCAGTCCAGTTAAAACGCCTTAGTTGAGACCACTGTTCACTTTACATAGTTCTGCAATTTTGAAGTGTTCTGTTGTTTGTTTCCCAGTTCATGCACTGTTCACGACCTCGATATAATACATAGACCTCAAGACTACACAGGCTATGCTTCTAATCCAGTCAAAATTGCAGCAAAATTGTGCAACTTTTAGGTTGCACAAGTGTGAAAGGGGCCTCAGTTGTGTCATGTGCACAACTCTATGCACACTGAGCTCCCACAGTACATAGTCCATCTTGGGAGTGAGCAAGAGAGGGTAGCTACATTAACCACTTACCGCCCGCCCGCTGTCATATGACGGCGGGACGGTGCGGCTATTATCCTGGGCGGACGTCATATGACGTGACCAAGGAAATGCAGGGCAGGCGCGCGATCGCGGGCGCGCCGCCGTGCACTGCCGGTGTCGGCGTGTCCCCGGGAGGCATGGCTGCTTCCCACGTGATCGGCTATGTTGCAATGACATAGCCGATCACAACAGTAGATGCCGGCAGAAGACCGCGCATGCGCGATCGGGAGCGCGCATCGCGGTCATGTCAGTGGCACTGTGTTCCGTAGGAACACAGCTGTCACCGGCAGTAGTAAACAGTCACTGACAGTGACTGTTTACTATGTGATCGGCTGTGAATCCATTCACAGCCGATCACAAAATGTAAACAAAGAGCAGTAACTCACTGTTACTAGCTCTTCTCTCCTCATACAGTTTCCAGTGTGAGGAGAGCAGAGCTAGAAACAGTGAGTTACTGCTCTGTACACATGTCAAAAGTAAAATCACACAAATAAAGGTCCCCCCCACACAGTCCTCAGCCCCCCCCAATGTCACCTGTCACCCAACAGTCACCTCATCAGTGTCCAGAAATTGACACCCATAAGGCTACGTTCACATGTGAGCGCAGCGATCACGGGCAGAATCACAGCGATTCTGCCACGATCCGGAAATCATTGCAAATTGCGGGACGCCTGTGCGTTGCCCGTTTTTTGCAATAGCACCCCAAGCGCTGTGCGATGTTGCCGCCATTTCCGCCTGCCGAATCGCGGTAACATCGCGCAAACAACGCATGACGCCCAAAAAAGGTACAAGAGTTTCTTTGGGGTGTCATGCGTTGTTTGCGTGATGTTACCTCGATTCGGCAGGCGGAAATCGCAGCAACATCGCACAGCGTTTGGGGTGCTATTGCAAATCACAGGCAACGCACAGGCGTCCCGCCATTTGCAATGATTTCTGGATCGCGGGCGGAATCGCAGTGATTCTGCCCGCGATCGCTACGCTCACATGTGAACGTAGCCTAAAGTTCACCGGTCACCAGAGACTGCCATCATTACCGCCGTGCACCATCGCCCATCACCTGTCACCCATCAGTGACCATCGCCCGTCACCTGTCACCCCATCAATCACCGTCACCTGTCACCCCATCAGTCATCGTCATCTGTCACCCTATCAATCATCGTCACTTGTCACCCCATCAGTGATCGTCACTTGTCACCCCATCAATCATCGTCACATGTCACCCCGTCAGTGATTGTCATCTGTCACCCCATCAATCATTGTCACTTGTCACCTCATCAATCATCATCACCTGTCACCTCATCAATCATCGTCACCTGTCACCTCATCAATCATCATCACCTGTCACCTCATCAATCATCGTCACCTGTCACCCCATCAGTCATCATCACCTGTCACCCCATCAGTCATTGTCACCTGTCACCCCATCAGTCATTGTCACCTGTCACCCCATCAGTCATTGTCACCTGTCACCCCATCAGTCATCGTCACCTGTTTGCCATATACATGCAATCACTTACTGAACGCCTAACGACTATATGCGTCGGCCATTAAAAGCTAAATACTGGGGTTATGGCAGCAGATAGCCCCCATAACCCCGGTATTTTTTGAAACGGCGGGCGTTCGGCTTTCAGATAAGGGTGGTCCCAGTGGCGGATTCGCAGCGGAATTACCCTTACGGTGCAGGGGAAGAGGTGCCCCCCCCCTCCTGCCTCGTCCCAGACGGTTTCCCAGCTTACCGGACCCGCCGGCAGCGGGGAAAACTATCCGATCCCGGATCCTCAGAGACAGGAAGTCTTAAAGTGGATAAATGGACAACTTTGTGTAAAGCGCTACTTGGATGTTAGGCCTATGTATGTGGCCAGGCTGTGAAAAAGTGTTACATATGTGGTATCGCCATACTCAGGAGGAATAGCAGAATGTATTTTGGGGTGCAATTTTTGCTATGTACATGCTATGTGTTAGAAATATTGCATAAATGGACAGCTTTGTGTAAAAAAAATGTGTTTTCATTTTCTTTCCACATTTTCCAAAAACTTGTGGAAAAAAATGACATATTCAAAAGACTCATTATGCCTCAAAAATTATACGTTGGGCTGTTTGCTTTCCAAAATGGGGTCATTTTATGGGGGTTTCCATTGTCCTGGTGCTCCAGGGCCTTCAAAAGTACGATAGGTTGTCAGGAAATTATATGTGTAATTTGTGCTCCTAGAATGCCGGACGGTACTACTTGGATGTTAGGTCTCTGTATGTGGCCAGGCTGTGAAAAAGTCTCACACATGTGGTATCGCCATACTCAGGAGGAGTAGTAGAATGTGTTTTGGGGTGTAGTTGCAAGTATACATATGCTGTGTGAGAGAAATAACCTGTTAATACGTCAATTTGTAAAGAAAAAATAAAAAATAAAAAAAATCTTCATTTTGCAAAGAGTTGTGGGAAAAAATGACAACTTCAAAAAACTCACAATGCCCCTTATTAAATAACTTGGAATGTCTACTTTCCAAAAAGGGGTCATTTGGGGGGTATTTGTACTTTCCTGACTTTTTAGTGTCTCAAGAAATGAGATAGGCCTTCAGTACATCAGGTGTGGTCAAGTGTGATCAATTTTCAATGAATAGCACCATAACTTGTGGACTCTATACCTTTCACAAAGACCAAATAATATTCACTTATTTGGGTTATTTTTACCAAAGATAAGTAGCAGTATAAATTTTGGCCAAAATTTGTGAAGAAAAATTACTCATTTGCTAAATTTTATGACAGAAAGAAAGAAAAATGCGTTTTTTCACAATATTTTCAGTCTTTTTTTATTTATAGCACAAAAAATAAAAAACCCAGTAGTGATTAAATACCGTCAAAAGAAAGCTCTATTTGTGTGAAAAAAAGGACGCAAATTTTTTATGGGTACAGTGTTGCATGACTGAGTAATTGTCATTCAAATTGTGAGAGCGCTGAAAGCTGAAAATCAGTCTGGGCAGGAAGGGGGTGAAAGTGCACTGTAGGCAAGTGGTTAAATACAGTGTGGCAATGGAAAACAAACGTCGACACCCTCTGAAAGGAAGTCTGTACACAGCTGCAAAAAAGAAGGAATTTAAAGATTTGGAGGAGACTGAGAACAATAGAAAGTACCTTTCTGTGTTAGGAATACATACTTGAATATAATTTTAGTTTTTTAAATTGGATTTTAGTGCCACTTTAAACTTTGGGCACAGATAATTTTTTCAACTTGAAGACCCCATTCACACCACAACACATTGCACTGCAGCATATGCATTTTTGTATGATGCACTGCATTCACATCGAACTGCAATGCACTAATGCACGTAAAATGTATTGCTGTAATAGCTTGGTGTGACCTGCCCTATACACTCACTGGCCACTTTATTAGGTACAACTGTTCAATTGCTTTCTAACACAAACTGCTAATCAGCCAATCACATGGCAGCAACTCATTGCATTTAGGCATCTAGACATGGTGAAGGTGAAGTTCAAACCAAGCATCAGAGTGGGGAAGAAAGGGGAGTGACTTTGAATGTGGCATGGCTGTACATGCCAGACGGGCTGGTCTGAGTATTTCAAAAACTGCTGATCTACTGGAATTTTCACAACTATCTCTAGGGTTTACAGAGAATGGTCTGAGAAAGAGAAAATATCCAGTGAGCAGTAGTTGGGTGGATGAAAATGTCCTTGTTGTCAGAGGAAAATGAAGAAAGGCAACAGTATGTCAAATAACCACTTGTTACAACCAAGGTATGCAGAATACCATCTCTGAATGCACAACACATTGAACCTTGAAGGAAATGGGCTATAGGAGCAGAAGACCACACCGGGTGCCACTCCTGTTAGCTAAGAACAGGAAACTGAGGCTACAATTCGCACAGGCTCACTAAACTTGGACACTAGAACATTGGGAAAACGTTGCCTGGTCTAATGAGTCTCGATTTCAACTGCAACATTCACATGGTAGGGTCAGAATTTGGCGTAAACAACATTAAAGCATGGATCCATCCTACCTTTATTCAATGGTTCATGCTGGTGGTGGTGGTGTAATGGTGTGGGGGATATTTTCTTGGCACACTTTCGGCCCTTTAGTACCAATTGAGCATCATTTAAACGCCACGGCCTACCTGAATATTGTTGCTGACCATGTCCATTCCTTAGTGACTACAGCATATCCATCTTCTGATGGCTACTTCCAGCAGGATAATTCACCATGTCACAAAGCTCAAATCATCTCACCACTAGTTTATTGAACATGACAATGAGTTCACTGTACTCCAATGGCCTCCACATTCACCAGATCTCAATCCAAAACAGCACCTTGTGGTGGAATGGGAGCCTTGCATCATGGATGTGTAGCCGACACATCTGCAGCAACTGCATGATGCTATCATGTCAATATGGACCAAAATCTCTGAGGAATGTTTCCAACACCTTGTTGAATCGATGCCACAAAGAATTAAGGTAGTTCTGAAGGAAAAGGAGGTCCAACCTGTTACTAGCAAGGTGTATCTAATAAAGTGGCCGGTGAGCGTGTATATGTAACAGGATTTCCAAGCATTGGGCCTGATGTGGGTCTGCCATGGTTACCGGTGACACCTTCAGCACATTTAGGCTAAATATGCAAGTGTGAGATTTGAGTCAAGGACCAATCCGGCATCTTTGGTTTGTTTTGTTTTTTTCGATATTGGGAATGAGTGGGATACTCCTCTGGCTCAACTAGGTACAAATGGGACACTTTGGAGAAAAATGCCTTTTAGCGCTGTCTTGATGCCGGCTGAATGCCGACCATCGCTTGCTGGCGCTTGAGAAACACTGACTGGCTGTACTGTACTTGAACTTGACTACTGACACTCTGGTTAGCTCAAACGTCCCGGACTGTACTGAGAACTGACTCCTGACACCCTGGTTATCTCAAAAGTCCAAAACACTGCTCCCTCCAGTCCTTCCTGACTGAGGTAGCTTCTGTATACTGCTTCTGCAAATCTCAACACTGTACACTGCACGCTGTACACTGAACACTTCAAGACCCAACCGCTGGCGCCCCCTCTGTACTTCAGGGTCCTCTCACTAGGCACCCCATCTACACTTCAGGGTCCTCTCACTAGGCACCCCCTCTACACTTCAGGGTCCTCTCACTAGGCACCCCCTCTACGCTTCAGGGTCCACACACTGGCACCCCCTTTGCTCTTCAGGGTCAACACTGGCACCCCCTTTACACTTGCTCCTGCATTGGCTAGCTAGCTCCTGGATCCATCTGACCTTCACTGGAGTGGTCCCCTCTCTCTAGACAGACCCCAGGGGCAGTTTGCAGTACTCACGAACTGGGAATGCTTTCCTGAAACTTGACCCCTCTCTCTGCTCCGCTGGTCTTCGGCACACTGGATCCTCTCTGCAGCTCAGCTCGGCCCTCTGTTCCCTCAGGCAAGCCGCCTGGGACACCCGATTCCTCTGACAGGAGGAGAGACAGCTGTACTCTCCCTCCTGGGACTCTGCTTCTCGCCAAAGACACTGTGTCATGTGTTCCCCTCAAACTTATACCCACTCCCTAAATGCTGTGTGGCAGAATCTGCCTTTCTGGGGTAGATAAAGGCCTGAGTGTACCATTGGCTGGGTTTCCTCCACTGCCCAAAGAGAACCCTCTCATGGAGCACAGTGGGGAGACTCCCCAATCTCAACAGCCACACCTGGGAGACTTGACAGCACAGCTGAAAATCAAGGCCCACTATACTTTACCTAGCAACTACCTTGTAGGGTGCTACATCTATATATATATATATATATATATATATATATATATATATATATATATACATATATATATATATATATATATATATATATATATATATATATATATATATATATACACACAGTATATATATATATATATACTGTATATATATATATATATATATATACACACACACCAAAAATATTGGAACTCCTGCCTTTACATGCAAATGAACTTTAATGGCATCCCAGTCTGCAGGGTTCACTATTGAGTTGGCCCACCCTTTGCAGCTAGAATAGCTTCAACTCTTCTGGGAAGGCTGTCCACAAGGTTTAGGAGTGTGTCTATGGGAATGTTTAACCATTCTTCCAGAAGCACATTTGTGAGATCAGGAACTGATGTGAATGAGAAGGCCTGGCTCACAGTCTCCCCTCAAATTCATCCCAAAGGTGTTCTGTCAGGTTGAGGTCAGGACTCGCTCACCCATGTCTTTAAAGGCCTTGCTTTGTCCTAACCTCAACCCAATAGAACACCTTTGGGATGAATTAGAGTGGAGACTGTGAGTCAGGCCTTCTAGCCCACATCAGTGCCTGACCTCAAAAATGCGATCTTGAAGAATGATCAAATATTCCCATAGAAAACTCCTAAACAGGGCTGGTGCAAGAATTTTTGTCTTTTTAGGTATTTTATCACCCCTAACCCCATGCTGACAGCCTAAGGCTGCCTAAGCAGCCCTAAGCCTCCTGAATATGTCGCCGACCTCTGCGAATTGTCCTCACCTCTAATAAAAGTCTGTAAAAAAATACCTCTGGTCACCTTAATTTCTGCACTTTCTCCCCTCCGATCACCCCAATTCCTGCACCTTCACACCTCAAATTACCCCAACTCCTGTACCTTCACCCCTCAGATAACCCTTATTCCTGCACCTTCACGCCTCAAATGACCCCAATTTCTGCACCCTTACGCCTCAGATTACCACAATTCCTGCACCTTCACACCTCAGATCTCCCTGAATGCCACATTACTGTAGCCCACTGCACACCTGCTCCACTGCTGTACCACCTTGCACACCTGTTCCCTACTGTACCTCCTACATATCTATTTCCCATTGTGCCCTTCTGCACCCCTGTTCCCCACTGTATCACCCTGAACGCCCCTTCGCCCTGCACACCTTTTCCTCACTGTACCCCCCCACACCTGTTCCCCACTGTACCCCCCCTGCACCCCCGTTCCTCACTGAATCTGCTACATACCTAATACCCACTGTGCCCCCTTGCACTCCTGTTTCCTACTGTACCTGAATGCCTGTCTTCCACCTTCCTGCACACCTGTCCCCAACTGTATCCCCCCTGCACCACCCTGAATGCCTGACTTCCCCCTTTCTGCACACCTGTTCCCAACTGTACCCCCCTACATACCTTTTCTTCATTTTGCCCCCTGCACAACAGTTCACCACTCTCCCCTCCCATCCCCCCTGGTCTACTGCTGTAGATCTATATGTGATATGCTGCCGTACTGCTTGTTCTCCCATTACCCGGGGGAAGGTGGCCTCAGCTGAAGGAGAGCAGCAGTGCCGCCTCTCCTCCTGCTATAGTTCCCCAATGATCTTGGAGGAGGAAGGTGATATCATGGCAAGCCAGGACTTCCATGCAGAGCGTCAGTCGCTAATCAAGCTGCACATCCAGCTGCTAGCTTCTCTTCATCCTCGTTCTCTCCTCTCTGACTCATGCTGCACTGCAGACTGGGGATGGAGTGGAGTCCCAGTGAGGGAGTGCTCTGATTCTGCAGGGAGCCCCTGCGCATCTGGGGCTTAAACAAGATACTCGAACAGGTAGGAGATATAGGCTGAGGGAGGAGAGAGGGCAAAACACTCTGGGGAGAGTCGCAGCAGAGAAATGTGAAAGTGAACAGAACGGGGAATGGAGAAGGCGGATGGTGCACAGAGTGCCAGAATTCTGTCTACACCTGTACATTTTACCACCCCCCAGCCTGGCTCCCTAAAGTGGCTGCCTATGCTGTCTTGTGTAGAAAAAGGAATAATAACCGCGCTAAAGGAACAGGTAAATTGGGACAGCAGCAACTTCAAGTGTGACCACACCCTAATAGATATTGTATATATAAGTCGCGCTAAATATATTAGATGGAGATGTGAAGTCCATAAAAAGTCCAAAAATTTATTGTTGATAAATTCCAGGATCAAGCTCCCTTAAGGGTATGTGCTTACCAGATGAAGGTAAGGAAAAGGCAGTCTCGCTGCATGGAAACTTGTCACCTTGACAGTAGATCCAGGCCTCTATGATCGGTCAACTCAGTGGACGTTGGATCATGAAAAGCAAAGATACCGCAATAGCGTAAAACCCAACATACAATTTTAATTGTGACTATCACCACAGGTGTGGGTGAATAAGGGTTGTGTTGTGAAATAACCTCCACCAAAATGGAAATGAAATATGTTAAGTGGAAACTAAACCATGCAAAAAATAAGGGAATTTAAGATAAATACCCCTTACCAGATAGGTTAAGGGTTAACACCTTAAATAATTGAAATATATCTCGGCTGGAGTCGCCTCTTACCAAACAGAAAAGTAATGACACAGTGAAGAAAACGCTGAAAAGAAATAATCGTGCTAAACCACCACCAGCTGGATTCGCCTCTTACCCTGGATAGATAAAGGTTAGCCAAAGTGTGCTATACAAATCCAGTGTACCACTCAGGAGCCCGCAATATCACACCTGTAAGAGTTGCCTCTTACCACATGGAAATTGAATCAAGCCTGTAGGGTAAACCAAGTGGCCAAAGACCGACCCCAAATCGCATGTGATCCAAGCCTGTATGGTATACGAATATCCAGGGAATCCGACCAGAGATGTACAGTAACTGGGTCCCAGGAGTTTCAACAATGCAGGGTTTCACCACCATAAGAAGAGAGTGCGGACGAGCGGAGCCGTCCGGCCGGCGGGCAACTAACATTGCTCACCCATTCCTGGTTATTGTAAGTGTATTTGCTTTTATGAAATAAATTTTTTTATGGTTTTACGCTATGGGAGCCCTTTTCTCTTCTTATGGTGGTGAAACCCTGCATTGTTGAAACTCCTGGGACCCAGTTACTGTACATCTCTGGTCGGATTCCCTGGATATTCGTATACCATACAGGCTTGGATCACATGCGATTTGGGGTCAGTCTTTGGCCACTTGGTTTACCCTACAGGCTTGATTCAATTTCCATGTGGTAAGAGGCAACTCTTACAAGTGTGATATTGCGGGCTCCTGAGTGGTACACTGGATTTGTATAGCACACTTTGGCTAACCTTTATCTATTCAGGGTAAGAGGCGAATCCAGCTGGTGGTGGTTTAGCACGATTATTTCTTTTCAGCGTTTTCTTCACTGTGTCATTACTTTTCTGTTTGGTAAGAGGCGACTCCAGCCGAGATATATTTCAATTATTTAAGGTGTTAACCCTTAACCTATCTGGTAAGGGGTATTTATCTTAAATTCCCTTATTTTTTGCATGGTTTAGTTTCCACTTAACATATTTCATTTCCATTTTGGTGGAGGTTATTTCACAACACAACCCTTATTCACCCACACCTGTGGTGATAGTCACAATTAAAATTGTATGTTGGGTTTTACGCTATTGCGGTATCTTTGCTTTTCATGATCCAACGTCCACTGAGTTGACCGATCATAGAGGCCTGGATCTACTGTCAAGGTGACAAGTTTCCACGCAGCGAGACTGCCTTTTCCTTACCTTCATTTGGTAAGCACATACCCTTAAGGGAGCTTGATCCTGGAATTTATCAACAATAAATTTTTGGACTTTTTATGGACTTCACATCTCCATCTAATATATTTAGCGCGACTTATATATACAATATCTATTAGGGTGTGGTCACACTTGAAGTTGCTGCTGTCCCAATTTACCTGTTCCTTTAGCGCGGTTATTATTCCTTTTTCTACATTCTTGCTTTTGACCTTTAACTGCTGCTTTTTGATATATCCACACAAAATGGATATCTTTGAATATAGAACCTCTAGGTCACTTAACACTGACGGGGTTTTTGAGGTACTTTCCACAGAGGAAACTGATGTAAGTGGACTCTTCATGAGGCTAAAAAATTTACTTGTATCGGAGATCCATACCCAATGGGACATAGCCTTTTTGGACACCTATATCAAAAAGACTATGGTCCCTAGAAGCCTCAGGTGGGAGGTTTGTCCTCAGCTCGGCGAAGTTGAGTTAGAGGACTGGTACAAGTATTTCAACGAGGCAGGGGTGAACTTCTTGCGTTTTCTGTCAGGTAGGAAGAGTGCTAAACTTTCCAGACTCGATGATGAAATAAAAATAGTCAAAGAGAAATTGGCACCCTATAAGGAAAGTGAAGAATACAAATCTTCCTCAGCTGATCTCTTAAAAAATCTTGAAAAAGAAGAGAGAGATCAGAAAATCAAGAAACGCAAGAAGTTCAATAGAGATCTCCAAGATTACCATTCTAGTGGTGTTTTTGAATGGCAGAAACGACTAATGGCTGAATTAAATTCAGAAGAAGAAGGTATGGAGATCTCTACCGCTCAAACTAACAGAGCTGTCCTAGTCCCCCCACAAACAGTGGATAATAATAAAAAGCCACAAAAAAAGGGTGCACATCAGAAAAACAGATGCCCTTCATTTAAATCACCTCATAGGGGACCAAACCCCAAAAAGGGTAAACAACCCCAGAATCAACCTAAACCTAATGGCACATATAACAATCATGGTTATAAAACCAATTGGCAACAAGGTGAGAGGGATCAACATAACACTCCGAATTACCATCAAAGGGAATACACCCATTCATCTGGTTACCCTAATACTCCACAATGGAGAAAGGGGCCCTATAATTATCCTGAACCATCCTATCACTATAGGGATCAGGGCCCTGACTATGGCCATCAACGCCCTCCATATGGAAGATATGATCAGAGCCCCCCTAGACCTGATAGACATTGGTATGATCCGCCCACAGGGCCATTTAGGGGCTCTTTGAGGGAGCCTTATTGGCAGGGTAGGCCTGACAATAGACAGGACAACTGCCAATATAATGTCCCGGTGGAAAATAGATTTTACCCTTTAAAGGACAATGAGGGCCCTAGTAACACCTTACCTCCCCCCAACCAAAGTGTTTCTCAGCCTCTTAGGGAGATAACGTCTGATAATACATTATCCCAGAAACCCACCAATCAGAGCTACCCAGGGTGGGGTTTTCCCAAGGCCACACAGGGAACCAAGCGCCCCACCGAGCCACAAGAGGAAACCGAGGAGGCAGGCGCATCAAACTTAAAAAAAGTAAAAACATAGCTGGGGCTGGTATATTCAATCTAAGTAAGGTAGTATTATCTGAACCCGAGAAACTTTTATTGGATAAGGGCCTGAAATATGCTCCTCCGAAACGTCTGGATAAGTTCCAGACGTGCATGGATATCCATAACTTTGTAAGAAAACTTAATATAAAAAGATACATATTAAGTAACCCTATTAAAGAAAAGTTAGCTCTGAGATTCAACACTCAGGGCTTTCTAACGCCTCATTATTTAATCCGCCTGGTTCTCTAGCTCCATCATTAAAGGTGTTTAGGGATGTGTTGCTTAGAGATCTGGATAAAATCAAACCACACAAAACCTCCTTGTCCGCTGACCTACGAAAGGGATTAGATTCCCTTTGTGACAATAAAGATCTGGTCATCAGGCCAGCGGATAAGGGGGGTAGGATCGCTGTACTTGACCGTAGCGATTATAACCGGGAAATGCAACGTATTTTAGGGGATAATTTGACCTATATCCCCCTTTCCAGGGATCCTAAAGTTCCCTATAAAAAGATTCTTGAGGGTATTGTGGAAAGAGGATTCAATCAAAATATAATCAATAAAAAAGAAAAGGCATTTCTGATCCCTAAGTGCCCCCGCACTCCGGTTATTTACTATCTACCGAAGCTGCATAAGAGTCTGACTTCCCCCCCGGGTCGTCCCATTGTCAGTGGCATCGACTCTGTGACTTCCCGGGTGGGGAAGTACATTGACTCTTATCTGCAGCCATTGGTGCAAAATACACCATCTTATATTAAAGACACGAGACATGTCATCGGTCTTTTGACCAGCGTGACCCCCACTGACAATCTTTGGATGGTCACAGCTGATGTCTCTTCCCTTTACACAATTATTCCACATAATGTTGGGCTAAATGCGGTTAACATGTTTCTCAATAGGAATTCTGATCTGCCGGCTATCCAGATATTATTTATTATGTAGTTATTGGAGTTTGCAACTCACCATAATTATTTCTGGTATAGCGGGCAATTCTATCGCCAGGTCACCGGTGTGGCCATGGGTGCCAAATATGCCCCATCTCTTGCCAATCTGTCTATGGCCCAGTGGGAGGAGGACGTCATCTATGCCCATCGTAGGCCGCAGATACTTCTTTGGGCTAGGTATATAGATGACGTGCTCCTCCTCTGGGATGGCCATCACAGTGACTTGATATCCTTTTTAGACCATTTAAACACCAATGATCGAGGTATACAGCTAAACTATGAATGCAGCCAGTCTACCATCAATTTCCTTGACCTTACTATTAACATCAAAGATGGACAGTTCTGTACGTCCACATACTTTAAAGCAACCGATAGGAATTCATATATTCCTATCGACAGTTGCCATTATGCACCTTGGCTGAGGGCCATACCCAAAGGCCAATACCTCCGCATTAGGCGCAACTGCAGCGACTTTCATGATTTCCAAACCCAGGCTCGAGTTCTTACTAAGAGATTTCTTGATAAGGGATATGACGAGGGATTCCTTAAAGAGACCCTGACGGAGGTTAGTCGAGTAGACAGAAGGCAACTACTGATCGGGAATTCAAAAGTGGATCCAAAGGATTCATCATTCGGCCTGCCTTTTGTCACCCCTTTCTCTAGCCAGCACATGAGTATTAAGAACATTGTCAGCCGCCATTGGCACATTCTAGGGAATGATCCCGTCTTGGGCAGTACTCTGCCAGATAGACCACGTGTGGTGTTTAGAGGGGCTCCCACCTTGAGAGACAAGGTGGCACCCAACATTTTAGAACCACCAGCTCCTAAACCTACCTTTTTAAGCCAAATGACTGGGTTTTACAAATGCAATAGATGTCGGGTTTGTTCCTTTAGTTCCAACAAGCGTAGAACAGTAAAGGAATTCACTTCTACTAGTACAGGTAGAGTTCATGCCATTAGGCCATTTGTTTCCTGCATGAGCACTAGCATTGTTTATCTACTCCAGTGCCCATGCGGTCTACAATATATAGGCCGAACTAAACGACCGCTACAAGTGAGACTCAACGAACACATATCTAATATCCTTAAGGGATTTCCCAAACATTCAGTGTCCAAACACTACGCTCTTGTCCATGGCAAAAATCCCGCTAATACGTTATTTTTAGGGATAGATAAATTTACACCACATTGGAGAGGCGAACCCCTAGTTAGAGGCATCTCTAAATTAGAGATGACCTGGATTCACCGAGTCAAAACCTATGAACGTCGATATAGAAGCGAATGCGTTCATAAATAATGCTTAATCTGATCCGGTCATTTAGTCATTTATAAGCTCTTTCTCCCATTGTTATTATTTTCTTTTAATATTTTGATGGAGATGCATGGAGTCACCCATGCACTTTGGGTTAAGCTTAGCTTGACCCAATAGTTTTTATTTACATAACTTATTTATTTCAACTTTCATTTGAGATTGTAACAGGACAACACCAATATATAACTGGTATATGTGACATTTATTGATGTAGGGTGGGGCCAATGATTCTGAGATGGTATTGGGTCTTGACCTAATATACATAATTCATTGGGAGTGGTTTTGTCATTATTAACCTTATTCCATATATCAGTAACCTTTGAGTATACATAATAGGTTAATATTGCTGTTGTCTTGATGGGGTCTATGTGAATAAAATTATATATATATTTTTTTCATACCCAATATATCCACTAGATGGCGTTGGAATTAACTCCCTCTAGGTGATTGTCATTATTGTTTAATCTATTTATATTGTACTAATGTACTATTGCACGGGTTGACAGCTTTATGGGTTATTACTTGTGCTGTGTGCAACGATTCAGCTTAGAATGTTTGCCCGATGGTGGATGTACGATCGCAACAGTTCTGATTACCTCTTCAATGATGGCGGAGCGATCTTCACTCACTTCCGGGCATCCAGTCTTCCCTCCATATAAATAGATGGTGTCAGTACGCCGTCCGCACCTTTGAAAACATCATCTGTGACGAAACGTCGTCAGGGCACGGCGTACTGACGTCATCTGACTGCGACCTGCGAGTGCGGACGAGCGGAGCCGTCCGGCCGGCGGCAACTAACATTGCTCACCTATTCCTGGTTTTTGTAAGTGTATTTGCTTTTATGAAATACATTTTTTTATGGTTTTACGCTATGGGAGCCCTTTTCTCTTCTTATGGTGGTGAAACCCTGCATTGTTGCGATTTGGGGTCGGTCTTTGGCCACTTGGTTTACCCTACAGCCTTGATTCAATTTCCATGTGGTAAGAGGCAACTCTTACAGGTGTGATATTGCGGGCTCCTTAGTGGTACACTGGATTTGTATAGCACACTTTGGCTAACCTTTATCTATCCAGGGTAAGAGGCGAATCCAGCTGGTGGTGGTTTAGCACGATTATTTATTTTCAGCGTTTTCTTCACTGTGTCATTACTTTTCTGTTTGGTAAGAGGCGACTCCAGCCGAGATATATTTCAATTATTTAAGGTGTTAACCCTTAACCTATCTGGTAAGGGGTATTTATCTTAAATTCCCTTATTTTTTGCATGGTTTAGTTTCCACTTAACTTATTTCATTTCCAATTTGGTGGAGGTTATTTCACAACACAACCCTTATTCACCCACACCTGTGGTGATAGTCACAATTAAAATTGTATGTTGGGTTTTACGCTATTACGGTATCTTTGCTTTTCATGATCCAACGTCCACTGAGTTGACCGATCATAGAGGCCTGGATCTACTGTCAAGGTGACAAGTTTCCACGCAGCGAGACTGCCTTTTCCTTACCTTCATCTGGTAAGCACATACCCTTAAGGGAGCTTGATCCTGGAATTTATCAACAATAAATTTTTGGACTTTTTATGGACTTCACATCTCTATGCTGTCTTGTGGTGGTGCTGGTCCTGCTCCTAAACCTTGTGGACAGCCTTCCCAGAAGACTTGAAGCTGTTATAGCTGCAAAGGGTGGGCCAATTCAATATTGACTAGGGACTAAGACCAGGATGCCAATAAATTTCATGTACGTGTAAAGGCAGGCGTGCCAATACTTTTGGTGATAAAGTGTGTATATACAGTGGGGAAATTATTATTTGATCCCCTGCAGATTTTGTAAGTTTGCCCACTTACAAAGAAATTAATGGTCTATCATTTTTATCACAGGTGTTCTTTAAATGATAGAGAGAGAATATCAACAAAAATCCGGAAGCAAAACATGACTTAGTACTTGGTGAATAAACCCTTGTTGGCAAGCACAGAGATAAGACGTTTCTTGTAGTTCGTGACCAGGTTTGTGGACATATGTCATACAGACTTAGTGACCCCCCAGCAATAAAATAACCTGCCTATGCTCACGTTGCTCCATCTATGTTTCATGAACAACGAGTTGTCCTTGTGCGCTTGCAGCCAGAACAGAACAGAGTACCCCCCTCTCGGCACAAATACCATTGTCAATCATTTCTCAGGCATTTATCAGCATTTTCTGTGATTCCGTCATCATGACTTTTCAAGTGCAGTCAGCCAAACATAACTACGACATGAATTCTAGTTTAGGTAAAAAGCTGCAGAACATGGTCCCAAAGGGTGATACATTTATTTATAATTAACTTCTTCTCATGTTATCCTAGCAAGGCCACTCTTAAGTGTATTTAAAATAAAAAAGCAACACACACAATAATTCAACTCATTTGGACAAGATAAGTGTCAAATTACCATGGTGCCATTTCTAAAACCTCGTACACGCGATCAGATTAGCGGACAAGTTTTCTTTAGTTTTTTGTTGCATGCTGGTCTCATATGGAAAGTGAAGAGGTTACTTTCATACGAAAATTCTTAGACGACAGAATTCAACTTCAGAAGTGATGTCTTTCATTGAATTGTTTTGTATGTATTCTATCGTTTCCGAGCATGCGCAGTCTTGCTCTTATGATTTTTTTTCGGATGAAAACTGTACTAATTTAACGAAAATCAAACTTTGTATTCACGTACGATAAAAAATTTATAGCCTGCACATCCAGTTTTTGTCGTAGGAAAATTCATAATCGGCTGTCAAAAGCACTATGCTAATGATCAGGAAATCGGCAGATCGTTTGTCGAATTCTTTCAATTTTTTATTGCGTGTAAGGGCCTTAAGAGGCATTCACAAGGACCGCTTTGTTCAGTGACAGAAATATGCCCGTGAGCTATGACAACAAACTGTTGCTAAAAGATGCCATTCATAAAGCACATTTCTGACTTTAGTGAGTGCTCACTGTACAGATCAAAGGCTTGAAGTCCCTGGAGCAACATTTGTATAGTAGACTAGATTGGTCCATCTCATTCCCAGAGGAATGCAGGGGAGCCACATGCCTAGAATTCTGTAGTCTTAGGAACTGCAAATTGCTGTATTGTTAACACAGGTATTAACTAGTGTTACACCACACGCAGCTTAGGGACTAGGACTTAGCTGAAGCCATGATACTGCAGCTTGGTGTACAAAACGAAAAGGTGAAAGTCGTGTTAAGCAGAGGGGAGGTAAATAATTTGAGCTTATTTGTTCAGTCAAAAGCAAAGTTTCTTATTTGTTTGTATTTTTAACAGCTATTCAAAGTAGAGCTTAGCTCGAAAACTGAAGTACTGCTGGGATTGCAAGCTGTACGCTCCCCATACTGATATTATACCCATTAATTAAATACCCACAAACCAGAATATGGCAAAAAAAGTGACCACGGCAATTTATTGGTTACAAAACAAAGATACATATCCAACAAAATACTTTAACCACTTTACCACTAGAGCATTTTGCTGTCTTACGTCTGGGCCACTTTTTGCGATTCGGCGCTGTGCGACTTTAACTGACAATTGCGCGGTCATGCAACGCCGTACCTAAACGAAATTTACGTCCTTTTTTTCCCACAAACAGAGCTTTCTTTTGGTGGTATTTGATCACCTGTGCGATTTTTACTTTTTGAGCTAAAAACAAAAAAAGAGCGTTTATTTTGAAAAAATAACAATATTTTTAACATTTTTTTAGATGAAATTCCCCCCAAAAAAGATGTAAAAACCAATTTTTTTTAAAATTTTTGGCCAATTTATTTTCTGCTACCCATGTTTGGTAAAAAAATCGCAATAAGCGTATTTTGATTGGTTTGCGCAAAAGTTATTGCGTTTACTAACTATGGGAAAGATTTCTGTAATTTTTGGTGTTTTTTTTTTTAACGCGTAATGGTGGCGATCTGCCAATTTTTTTTGCGGGACTGCGACATTGCGGCGGACAGATCGGACCCTTGACTGACATTTTTGACACTTTTGGGGGTACCAGTGACATTACTGCAGTAATCAGTGCTATAAATATGCACTGTTACTGTAAAAATGACACTGGCAGGGAAGGGGTTAATTTTATTGGAGAGGGAGGGGTTAATGTATGCCTGGTGCTTACTAACGTGTGTGGGGGGAGGTGACTGAGTGAGCCAGGGACAGATCAGATGTTCAGCTATGCTGAACACTCCGATCTGTCACTCCCTGTCACTTAGGAGATCCGCCTGCTCTGTTTACACAGGCGGGCGGATCTCCAAACTGGATTCCCCGACGATCGGGGCAGGGCAGCGGCGATCGCCGCTGCTCTTCCCCTGGTTCGACTCCCGCTGTGAATGAAAACAGCGGGAGCGCGCCTCCGGCGGCGCGCGAGCGCCGCCTACAGGGGGAGGAGTCTGGCGATGTAGGTCTACGTCGTCAGACGATAATGAGCCACTTTGCCGCAGTAGTACTATGGTACTCAGCGGTAAAGTGGTTAATTTCTATTGTTCTAATGTTCTATAGCAGAATGTGAAAAATATTGTTTTTTTTTTTTTCAGAATTTTCAGAATTGTCGCTCTTTTTTTGTTTAGCAGCTAAAGAATGATCTGGTGCCATCTGTGACACACCTCCATCGCAATATAAACATATAAAAAGAACAAATTGGCCCCTGGACTTTAGATGAGGTGAGCACATGTGGTCAGTAATAAAAAATGAATGTAGATATATATATATATATATATATATATATATAATGTATTTTCAACCTTTATTACAGTTTTTTGGAGTACATAATAAATAACATCATGCACCATGAAACACATGAAAATGCCAAACCGATTAGTGGTATTGCAGTACACAATACTGATAATAATGAGTTACATAAATGTATACATAATAGCACAATGCATCTTGGTCTCATAAATAAAAACATAATAGTATAATGCATCTTGGTCTCGATGCGTTTCGTGAGCTAATGCTTGCTTCTTCAAGAGTGAATGCATAGAAAGCATGTCTAAAGAGAAAAACATCAATATTGGAGTACAGACTAAAAATTATGGAAAAAATTCTGTAAATGATCAGGAACTCTATAGAGGACCCAATACTTACGAATCAGTTGGGCTGGCATCAAAAGATAGGCTTCTATTCGGTGGTGGTGGGATAGGTCTGACCCAGGAGCTGAAGGGTCCAAGCGGACGAGAACCAACATGGAGGCATATGGGAGGTGAGTGATAGGTGTGTAGGATGAAAAAGTGTACCTTCCATATCTGTCATAAAAAAGTATTAGTAATAGTAGTATTAGTAGTATTAGTATTAGTATGAATAATAGCAGTATAAATATAAATTATATTGTCTAATGTGACAGAGTAATAAGGTAATATGCTAGATAAAGGAAGGGCTTCTGAAGTAGTGGCGTGACAATGCCATGGATGGAAAGGAAAAAGAAAAAAAAAGACAATATAATTTATATCTATACGGCTATTACTTATTTCTTACTTATTTATTTTTTATGACAGATATGGAAGGTACACTTTTCATCCTACACACCTATCACTCATCTCCCAACCGATTCGTAAGTATTGGGTCCTCTATGGAGTTCCCGATCATTTACAGATTTTTTTCCATCATTTTTAGTCTGTACTCTAATATTGATGTTTTTCCAGTTAGACATGCTTCCTATGCATCCACTCTTGAGGAAGCGAGTGTTAGCTTGCGAAACGCGTCAAGACCAAGATGCATTATACTATTATGTTTTTATTTTTGAGACCAAGATGCATTGTACTATTATGTATACATGTATGTAACTCATTATTATCAGTATCGTGTACTGCAATACCACTAATTGGTTTGGCATGTTCATGTGTTTCATGGTCCGTGATGTTATTATTTACTCCAACAAACTGTAATAAAGGTTGAAAATACTTTTTATATATATCTACATTCATTTTTTTATTACTGGCCACATGTGCTCACCTCATCGAAAGTCCCGGGGCCAATTTGTTCTTTTTATATGTTTGTATTGGGATGGAGGTGTCCCTTGAACACAAGCCCTACGTATTAGGAAAATATACTTTAACTTCATTTCAAGACTTTACTGTCAGACAACATCTACATGTTCCACATTTCATTTTGAATTATATCAAGGAAATAAGGAATAACATAATTCCAAATCTTGACTGACAAAAATACCATTATTTGTAAAACATTTCATTATTTTAGATCTTAGGTAAAAAAAATGAATGACTTAATTTAAAATCCTCATTAGCCCTCATCATCCCCAAAGGGCATATTTTGTCCAGTACACATCATTCTAATTGTGTTAGATCACAAGCTGAGAAGCTTAACTGTGTCCCCTCAACACCTATTAGTTGCACTGGGTCATGTCACTAAACGAAACCTAAATTCAGACATTGCCTTCCAGTCATTTACATCTCATAATATAGGACAATCTGTACAATGATAGATTCAGTAGAATTTATTTTCTGGAAAAAAAATTCTGGAACTGTTGCTGTTCACTGTTTGTGAATCACTTGCTGTAAAATGTATAACTACATAAGTAAATGTTAAAAGTAATCTATGTTGGTTCATTTTGTTTTAGCTTTAATCAAGTTTTAAATGTTTTTTTTTTTTTATTAAGTATAAGCGCCGGTTCACATTACCGCAACGCTACTTGCAGGGGCGACCTCCGAGATCGCGGTGTGAGCAGCGCGCCGCGACCTCGGAGTGGCCGCCACGGACTTCATAACATTGAAATCTATGGCAGTCGCCTCCTGGTCGCCCCAAAGAAGCTCCGGACCCTTTTTCTAGGTCGGAGCGACTTGTGTCTCTCCTATTAGAACGGGTCCGCAGCTTCCCTATGGGAGGCGACCTGCGGCGACCTGTGAGGCGACCAGGTCGCCTCACAGGTCGCCCTAGTGTGAACCGGCACTTAGTATGATTTTTTTCTAAAAAGGTTATTCATTTTTTTTTTTTTGTCGTCAACAGAGAGTTGGTAAAAGAGGAATTTAGGCATCCATATACAATCAAATTACATTGCATGCCATTACATATGAGAAGAATTTACATTGTATTTGATCTTAAAGACATAACTACACTGCTCAAAAAAACACGCTTTGAAAACACATCAGATCTAAATGGGAAAAAATATCTTGCTGGATATCTATACTGATATGGACTGGGTAATGTCTTAGGAACTAAAGGATGCCACGTAGTTTGATGGAAATAAAAATTATCAACCTACAGAGGGCTGAATTCAGACACCCTGAAAATGTAAAAGTGAAAAACTGATGCAGTAGGCTAGTCCATTTTGCTGAAATTTCATTGCAGCAACTCAAAATGGTACTCAGTCAGTAGTTTGTATGGCTTGTATGCATGCCTGACAACGTCAGGGCATGCTTCTTTTTTTTTATTTAAAATTTTTATTGCAACACAAAGATCGACATATGGATACAACAAACCATATAGATGTCAACATTTTAACTAACACAGCACAACAAAAGATCAAGATGGGGAATATCCACCATGGGGTATAGGGCATGCTTCTAATGTGAGGGCGGATGGTGTCCTGGGGTATTTCCTACCAGATCTGGACCAGGGCACTCCCAGATCTGGACCAGGGCATAACTGAGCTCCTGAACAGTCAGAGGTGCAACCTGGTGGCGTTGGATGGTTTGAAACATAATGTCCCATAGGTGTCCTATTTGATTTAGGTCAGGTGAGCGTAAATGGTATCAATTCCTTTACCCTCCAGGAACTGGCTGCATACTTTCACCACATGAGGACGGGCATTGTCGTGCACCAGGAGGAACCCAGGACCCAGTGCACCAGTGTAGGGTCTGACAATGGGTCCAAGGACTTCATCCTAATACCTAAGGGCAGTCAGGGAGATATTGCCTCGCTCGTAGAGGTCTGTGCGTCCATCCATGGATATGCCTCCCCAGACCATCATTGATCCACCACGAACCAGTCATGCTGAAGGATGTTACAGGCAGCATAACGTTCTCCACAGTTTCTCCGGACCCTTTCACATCTGTCACATGTGGTCAGGGCGAGCCTGCTCTCATCTGTGAAAAGCATAGGGCACCAGTAGCGGACCTGCCAATTCTGGTGTTCAATGACAAATGCCAATCGAGCCCCGCAGTGCCGGGCAGTGAGCACATGGCGCACTAGAGTATGTTGGGTCCTCAGGCCACCCTCATGAAGATTGTTTCTGATTGTTTAGTCAGAGACATTCACACTAGTGACCTGCTTGAGGTCATTTTGTAGGGCTCTGGCAGTGCTCATCCTTTTCGTCCTTGCACAAAAGAGCAGATACTGTTCCTGCTGATGGGTTAAGGACCTTGTACGGCAATGTCCAGCTCTCATAGAGTAACTTCCTGTCTCCTGAAATATCCCCATGCCCTTGAGACTGTGCTGGGAGACACAGCAAACCTTCTGGCAGTGGCACGTATTGATGTGCCATCCTGGAGGAGTTGGACTGCCTGTGCAACCTCTATAGGTTCCAGGTAAGCCTCAGGTTACCAGTAGTGACACTGATCCTAGCCAAAAGCAAAACTAGTGAAAAACAGTCAGAAAAGATGAGTAGGGAAAAAAATGTCTGTGGCCATCACCTGTAAAACCATTCCTTTTTTAGAGCTTGTTTCAATGTTACCCATCTAGTGCACCGGTCATTAATTTCATAAACACCAAAGCAGCTGAAACTGATTAACAACCCCCTCTGCTACTTAACTGTCCAGATCAATATCCCAGGAGTTTATTTGACTTGATGCTATACTTTGATTTGAAAGTGTTCCTTGAATTTTTTTGATTAGTGTATTTGAGGGTAATGCCTACAAATTTGTCCTTATACAGGATATCTTGACAATCAATGACAAAGGGTGGTGTCCTGTAGGTAGTACAGGGTATTTTTTTTTATTCTTGTTGTCATTGGTCTTGTGGCTAATGGCAGTAAGAAAATAAAGTTAGAAGTTCAAACTACAAACCATTTAACTTAAGGAATGTTAGCTTGTTAATAGTCACATGAAATATTGAAAGGTAGATGTTTTTGGGTCGCTCAGTAGTACTTTCCTGGGAATCCTTACTCAATAGACCTGTCCTTAATCATCAACCATGTGAGTTGCTAAATATTGTACCTTCAATAAATGTAACCATATTACTACACTTAGAGGCGCCTTTCTTCTCTTTTTTACACTGTAGTTCCTGCTAAATTTTGCTTCTAATCTCCCTTGGGAGGCTAACATTTGTGGATAGACATGTTATGGTTACACAACCTACCACATAGCTATAATCTTTTTTTATATGGACTATAAACTGAAGGACTTATGAATAAATGGTTGTGGAATGAATCATCTGAGTTTCCATTATTTCTTATGGGGAAATTCGCTTTGACATAAGAGTGCTTTGGATTACAAGCATGTTTCCGGAACTAAATATGCTCGCAGTCCAAGGTTTTACTGTATCGGGTGACATTTCCAGAAAAGCATTTTTATTTTAGCTGTTCTGAAAGAATTCTATGTTTTTTTTAAAGCTCTGTGAGTCACTAGAATAGAGATTCATCCCTTATCAAATCTAAGGCTTCCATCAGACAAAAGAAGCTGCAAAGCAAGCCACTATTCTATGTTGTCTCTTTCCTCCTTTTCCCCATCAACACCGTCAATGTTGATTGGGGAATTCTTCTCGTGGAGCCATTGTGATCTCCTGCCGGATATGGGAGAAGCTGTCCCTGCCAGAAGAACACAGTCATTACTGTTAGCGGCTATAATAGCCGTTAGCAATATTCACATGCAAAATCTGACAGGCTGGTTGTACTCAATTTGATCAATCCACCAACTTGGGTACATTCAGCCTGCACATACATGGTTAGAATCTCGGCCAGTTACGTCTATGGCTGTATATAGACAACCATAATGCTCTGTAAGCCCAACAGTTTGTATAAATTGTAGTTAAAAACAACTCAAATTTTACCCAAAACATTAGGGCATAATGTATTACTTATTACTTTGATATTGGCATCTTTCATCAATGACAACTCCAGCAGTATGCAAGTATGCTGCCAACGGGGTAAGCCAATGTTTAGGTTAGGGTCAAGAAGAGTTAAGATGTTTTGATTAGGTGTAAGGGATTGGGGGTTAGGTGATAGGTTGTATATTGAAGTGAGTCAAGTGCTAAAGGTTAGACCTAAATATTAGGGTCAGGTTAGGTGCTACTGTGAGCTAAAGTGTGGGAACGGCATGTCTCTGCACTTCTTGTTTGCCAGATTATTGTGCTCCCTCCAGCCAATATCTCATTCTTGTCACTCCTGCTGCCAGCCATATCTTTGCTACCACTCATTATCGACCTCTGGCTTGTTCCTCAACTATGCTTCTGCTTAATCCCAACCTGCAATCATTTGTAACTAAATTTTGGCCTATTTTCTGACAAAACTTTTTCTTATTCCTACCTGCTTTAATTGCTACTGGAACCCAGCTTGCTCACCTCTTGAACGGGCGATCCTGAGAGCTGCGACCTGGTACTAACACGCAGCAAAACCCATCTCCACTATCTCCACTATACAGTCTGAGGTGTCTTCAAAAAGTTTCCACACTTTTTTATATTTAAAAGAGTTAAATAAGGGGCGGGAACTTTTTGAATAACCCTTGTACTTTACATGTTACTGTACAGATTCCATGAAGGTTCTTGTTTAGATTCCTTGTTATGGGGGACAAATGTCTCACAGGTGTTCTCAGCTGTTCTCCGTATCCCTTTCACATACACCACTGGCTGAGACTATAAGGGCCCTTTCACACGGGCGTTCCGCATGTCCGTATATCATCCTATTTTTTTGCGGATGATATACGGACATAATGTATGTCAATGGCATTGCAGATGTCAGCGGATGACAATCCGCTGACATCCGATTTTTGTCCTTTCAGTTCTGTTCCTTTTTTGGAACGGAACAGAACCCTATTTTTTTCCGTTTAAAAAATGGAAAGGATGCAAAATCGGATGTCAGCGGTGTCATCCGCTGACATCCGCAATGCCCATAGACAAACGGATGGGATGATATGCGGACATAGGGAGCGGATGACACAAGTGTCATCCGCTCCGTGAAAGAAAAAAAAAAAGTGCCGGAGCGGATCGCAATGCGGTCCGCTCCGTGTGAAAGAGCCCTAAGGCTCCATTCACACCTGAGTGTATCGTTTTCATGTGTTTTTTGGGGTTTTTTTCAGTCGTTTTTTGCAGGTGTTTGGAGGCAGGCATGGACATCGAGCTGAAAAATGCTCAGGTGTGAACAGGGCCTAAGTAGCTGTATCAACAATGGAGCAGACATGCAGCGCAGGGATAAAAAAAGAACGAAAAAAAGATGAAAGCTTTATTTTTTTTAAATAAAGGCAATTGTTTAAAATACATAATGCTTTAGAAAATAAAATCTTATTGAAGTTTACATCTAATTGAAAAACAAAAAAGAAGTTTGTAGTTTGTTCTTTCCAGGGCTTAAAGAGACACTGTAACTTTTCCCTTTGCTCAGGTCTAGCAGCTAATCACTTGGCCCAGGAACAGTCACATGAGAAAGAGGTGACGTTACCACTTCCACTAACTTCTGACTTCAACTGACACTGGGGATCTTAATGTCAGCTGCAACAGAGAAAGAAGTAATGCTGGAGAGATGGGGAACATTTTTGTTTAGTCTTATATAAAGTCAGATGTGTTAAAACGGTGATTGTCATCTTATGAGTAAGACCCCTTTCACACAGGCGGACTGTTCAGATCCGCCTGTCCGTTTTTTTGGTGGATCTGAACGGATGCCCCATGCATCTCAGCGGATCGATCCCCTGCTGAGATAAACGGAGTCCACCGACGGACCGCCAGGTGTGAAAGGGGCCTTATAGAGTATCTTGCACCAAAAGGCTGCACAAAACATTCAGCATATGTAATGCTACAGAACACTGTCAGAAATTTCACACATGCTAGAGGAGATGGGCAGAAACTGCACACAGGTGTTATAGGTGTTGCTGGAGATGGGAGACCTGCTGCAGGAGATAGTCAGGTACTGGGGAATTGTTACATGAGGCTACTAGAGATCACTGCCATGATAGCCACTTTCAAAATCAATGCTCACACTTCCACTACTGGGGTCTTTAAAGGGCTACACAGAGAGTACCGTACCAAAAGGTCTTTTGTGCACCATACATGTTGGGCACCAGGGACTTAGACTTTTTAAAGCTGTGACATTACAGAGGTTCTAACTTTTCTTATTGATTTTTGCCGAATACTAGTAAAAAGTATTTGTATTTGAATGCTATTTTTTTGCATATTATGATATGAATGCTAGAAACACGTGAAAGCATGTTTTAGAGCAAAAGTAAGCATCAGAATTCAGAACAATATATTTCCAATTTTCTGTCCTTTTGTTTAAAGAAAGTGATAGAAAAAAGTTAAAAAATTTGTCTTGTATTTTTTTTATTTTTATTAAGACCCTTAAACTATTTTGCCCTTCAGTGTTTTTAGGTATATGTTATTAATATGCTAGAGAACATGTTGTGCAGATAGATATGCTTGGTATTGTTAAGGTTATGTCAGCACATTCTCATAATTTTCTTGTCTTCACAGTAATTTTAAGAAAGGTCACCTATTAATCTGCTTTGAAAGTATAAAAAGAAATTCCTATGCTTAATGAGATTATGCTTTGAACCTTGGTGATGAATATTATTCAACTCAGTGTAGGTAAATCTTTAAATTTTAATTTATTTTCAATTTATTTTATTACACTTTATGATCCTGCCATGTGAATACTCAAGTCTTTTGACAATGACATTACCTTGTCAGTTGTTTCATCGCCAGCTCTCAAGAAGATTATTTGTAATTACATTGTCTAAATGGTAGTGTTATAAGGGCCATACCAATTGTGCTTGGGGCCTAAGTGCTCTAGGGAGTTTGGGACCCAAATTGTGAACACTAATTACCTTTATATTAGATAAGGAGATATTTAAATTGGAACACCTCTAATATGCACTAGACTAGAGTGGCTGAGAACTTGCCCACCCTTAAAGTCACTGACATCATTAGTCATCTGTATGCCTAGGTATTTTATTTTGGTTACTCACTGGAGGAGCAGCAACATATTTGGGACCATTGTCAGCATGGGATCAAGTAGCAGTATTTGCAGCTTGCTCCAGTTAATTTTAAGACCGGAGTACACCAAGTACTCTTCCAGAGTCAAAAAAGCCGATCGCAAAGAAAATTAAATAAAAGTCCAGATGTACAAGAAAAAGTCCAAAATGATATGGCCCAACACCAGAAAGGGTTGTGCACACTCACACATGGGGATGACCCCTTAATTTAAGAAGGTCATTAAGTGCTTTATCCTGATGTGCGATGTCACTGTATATAAAAATTGCTCTAGGGTTCACTGCTTGCTCTCTGCTGTTGCATCAACTGGGCCTCATGCACTCATCATTCACTGAAAAATGGCAGGAGATTATATCATAGTGCAGTATTTAATAAAACATAAGGTGTGCAACAATCTCGTAAAGCAATGGTTGCTTACATTTAAAAGTGCCCTGAACCAGCACCAGCTCCGCTCACAAGAGTCAGCTTGCATTCCAAAAGTTGGAAGTTCGTACTGGATGCGATGTCACTCTTTAAACGGAAATTGAGGCATTGAGGCGGACCATAGCCATCACTTTCCGTTAAAGAGTGATCTCATGTCTATGTACATCTGGTCTATGTGATCTATGTACATCTGGTACATATTTCTGGCTTTTGGAACGCATGCAAAAGCCCTGCAACCTTGTGTTACAGTACTTACAGGATCATTGCTGGGTCATTCAGGCTTCCATTCAGGATCCTTGTTGGGATTTCCAGGATTCTTAGGACCTCCACTACCTTCAGAAATTCAGAATTGCCAGTAATGAAGCTGGGCGTTTCCTCTCTCCAGAGGAGTATTAAAGCTCCAGCCTTTGAAGTGGCTGGTTCTGTGTCTTATCGCCAGCTACCTGAGAGCTATTGAGCTCTAATACTCAAAGTCATGGCAGTTGCCTGTTTGCTGCCAACCCAGATTGATTTGGCTACTATCTTGCCTGCCCTCCTGCCTAAAGATGGGAAGGCCTGGAAAAAAAAGGAAACATTGGGGAAAAAAATGTTTTTTTCTCCCGCTTTTTTCAAAGCTGTTTTTTTTTTCTGGAAGAACTGGGGAAAAAAGTGTGGTATATGTTTTTTTTTTTTTTTTTACAATGACTCTGGCAGCACTAGGGTCATCAATTTGAAACTCAACCACAGCACAACCTGCCTTGATTTTGCATGTTCTCCCTGCGCCTGCATGGGTTTCCTCTGGGTATTCTGTTTTCCTCCCACACTCCAAAGACATGCTGGTAGGTTAATTAGCTGCTGTCTAAATTTGCCCTAGTATGCGTATATATATAAATGTGAGTTAAGGGCTTTAGATTGTAAGCTCCTTGAGGGCAGGGACTGATGTTAATGTACAATATATATGTAAAGTGCTGCATAAATTGACAGCACTATGATCTACCTGTAATAAATAATATATCTATTCAAATTGTATAACATGAAGACCTTAATTAAAGATTTCTGAGGCTTTATGTAAAGTTGCAATGCAGTTCTCCATCAAGAGAGATGTGCACATCTGCCACTAGGGGGCACTTCAGTTGAAATACTCCAGTTTGGTTTGCTTGTTGGCTCCATCTTGTACCTCCTGCAATTGGGTGATTGTTGGGATACAGTAGATAATATTTTCTGTCCTCTCAGGCCTAATTGACAGGTAAGAGGGTAAATTTGTCTGACAAATTAGTTCATCTTTATAACCTCTAAATGATTCCTATTAATGTTCTCCACCATCACAGCATAATGTTTACCTTATAGACTGGTAAGTAAATTGCTTTTTATTTTCCTACTCGCAGTAAAATGGTGAGACAAACATCTAGAGTTTGGAAACATTTCCACAGTACACAGTGCGATTTCTGCTAAGAGCAAAGCTGCAATTTGCAAAAATTTTGTGGGAAGAAATATTATTTTCCAAATGCTACAAAAATGTAAGATGAAAAAACACATTGCATGCCAGAAGTGCCCTAAAGACATAAAAAAATACTTGATAGAATGAAATGATGAGGAACTCCTTCTGCTGCTTCTGGATCATCACAGTGTTCTTTCACCAGCAACATCTTCAAGTAAGGAAGTGTTCCCCATGATTAAGCTCCAGGGGCAGTGAGAAGCATTTTGGGGGTGTGGTCTGGCAGGAGCCCAGACTGAGGTTGTCTTTCTCATACTACCATAGAACTCAGGGATCTTTTCTCTCTTGCTTCCAGTGACTACAGGAGCTAGAGCAAGCTCCATCGCTTATTGACACTCCTGCAGTGGATGCAGCATCACCCACATTACTCCCCATAGTGATTGAGCCTAAGCGGCACACTAAACAAACCGTGAGTAGAAGTGTTACAAACTACAGCCTCCCAAAAATACATAATCCCTTCATTTATAGATAAATGCTGACACCTGATCAAGCTTCTGCAAGAGCAAATTATGCTTTTGCATCAGCATTGTCAATAATAGAAAATGCATACTGGCAGGAAGCTTATACGTTTTATTGAAGGAAAAGGGGGTGGTCACCTGTTCTCATGTACTGTATAGCTGAAATGTTCTTAACACATACAGTCCTTGCTATTCCATTTGTAATTAAAAAATACCATTTTTAAAAGCAAGATTAGTTTATTTACTGAATAAGCTGTACTTTTATTTCAAGCATAATATAACTTATATACACTGAATTTCACCTTCCCTGTCTAACAAAAACAATTTTCAATTTTTAAAACTACCCCGCACTGAATTTATTTTCTATTTTTCTAAAATGTAAATTTTTTATGGGAAATTTTTTTTTCCATGGCTTTAGTGCCGGTTCACACTGCAGCGACGCTACTTCGCACCGCGACCTCCGAGGTCGCGGTGCGAGCAGCGCGCCGCTACCTCGGAGCGGCCGCCACGGACTTCATAACATTGAAGTCTATGGCGGTTGCCTCCGGGTCGCCCCAAAGAAGCTCCGGACCCTTTTTCTAGGTCGGAGCGACTTGTGTCGCTCCTATTAGAATGGGTCCACAGCTTCCCTATGGGAGACGACCTGCGGCGACCTGTGAGGCGACCAGGTCGCCTCACAGGTCGCCCTAGTGTGAACCGGCACTTAGGATTTCCGGAAATTTTACATCTTTACTCCTGCCTGGACCTAAACTCTTTCTTGGCAGCTGCCTGCCACAACCCCTGCCCTGGACCCAACTACTTTCTTTCCTGTCACATTCCATGACCTCTGCCTGGACCTGACTACTTTCTTGTTTACAGCATCATGAACAGTCTCTGCGCCACAGCTTTTCTGTTCTTGCAGTTCCTTGTTTGGGTGATCCTAAGGGCCGTGACCTATGGTCTACCATCAGCAGCTCTGGTGTCTTGACTGGATCCCCATCACCTGCACCATAACATGGGAGAAAGAGTCTAGCTCTCCACCAGAAACATCAGACTCAAGGTAGCAGTCATCATCAGGGATGAGGCTTGGAGTTTAGTTAGTAGCTATAGCAGTAGAGAGGTTCACACCGACCAGCAGAATAAGTACACAAGCAGGTCACCCTGGCTCACCCGAGGTGTGGGTTTTACGCACTAACCAGTCTTTATCAGAGCTTCTGATGGTGGAGATGGATTTCACTGTTTGCTAGAGCCAGGTCGCAGTCCTCAGGATCACCTCACCAGGAGGCAAGCAAGCCGGAGTCTGGTAACAGATGTAGCAGGTAGGGATCAAGCAGAAGTGTAGTAAGTAAACAAGCCAAAGGTTGGTAATAAGTGATTGGAACTTGGGATCAAGTGGTAGCGTACATGGGGAACAAGCCAAAGGTTGGTAACAAATGCCGGTGAAGATAAGGAAAACTGCAGGTCTGGAGACATGCTTGGCTAGTCCAACACCTTTACCCTCAGCTTGTTTAGCAAGGCAGTGGTCATCTTGGAGGTGTGTTTGGGGTCGTTCTCATGTTGGAATACTGTCCGTCGACCCAGTCTCTGAAGGGAGGGGATCATGCTCTGCTTCAGTATGTCACAGTACATGTTTGCATTCATGGTTCCCTCTATGAACTGTAGCTCCCCATTGCAGGCAGCACTCATGCAGCCCCAGACCATGACACTCCCACCACCATGCTTGACTGTAGGCGAGACACACTTGTTTTTGTACTCCTCACCTGGTTGCCGCCACACACGCTTGACACCATTTGAACCAAATAAGTTTATCTTGGTCTCATCAGACCACAGGACATAGTTCCAGTAATCCATGTCCATCGTCTGCTTGTCTTCAGCAAACTGTTTGCGGGCTTTCTTGTGCATCATCTTTAGAAGAGGCTTCATTCTGGGACAGCAGCCATGCAGACCAATTTAATGCAGTCTGCGGCGTATGGTCTGAGCACTGACAGGCTGACCCTACCCCTTCAACCTCTGCAGCAATGCTGGCAGCACTCATATGTCTATTTCCCAAAGACAACCTCTGGAAATGATGCTGAGCATGTGCACACAACTTCTTTGGTTGACCATGGCAAGGCCTGTTCTGAGTGGAAGCTGTCCTGGTAAACCGCTGTATGGTCTTGGCCACCATGCTGCAACTCAGTTTCAGGCAATCTTCCTATTACCTAGGCCATTTTTATGTAGAGCAACAATTCTTTTTTCAGATCCTCAGAGAGTTCTTTGCCATTAGATGCCATGTTGAACTTCCAGTGACCAGTATGACAGAGTGAGAGTGATAACACCAAATTTAACATACCTGCTCCCCATTTCACACCTGGGACGTTGTAACACTAACAAGTCACATGACACCAGGGAGGGAAAATGGCTAATTGGGCCCAATTTGGACATTTTCACTTAGGGGTGTACTCACTTTTGTTGCCAGCAGTTCAGACATGAATGGCTGTGTGTTGAGTTATTTTGAGGGGACAGCAAATTTACCCTGTTAAACAAGCTGTACACTCACTACTTTAAATTGTAGCAAAGTGTCATTTCTTCAGTGTTGTTACATGAAAAGATAGAATAAAATATTTACAAAAATGTGAGGGGTGTACTCACTTTTGTGAGATATTGTATATACCAGGTTGTGCACTGCTATTTTTCAGAGGAAGTTCAACACAATTGATGCATCATTTAGAGTAAAACTTGGTAATGATTACCAATTTTAGATGTTTCCTATAGCAGTAAATGTTCACTTTTCGAGTTCAGGTCTACTTTAAAAGAGGACTGCAACAGCATGACCCATAAAACTAAAATACATTAAATTAATGTATTTTAGTTGGTTATATAGCAGGCTTCTGGCTATTTAACTATGCTCCAAAACTTTTTAGTAAAATCCAGAAACATCTGCCATAAATAGTGTGTTAAACTTACCGTGCCATAAATAATTTATAACCTTTCTGTTGCAGTTGATGTATTTATATGGGGTTGCACTAGCAGTTTGAGTCAAGGGAAATAAAAACACCAACTGAAATTAACTAAAGGCCTTAACAGCAGAGATAGGTATGAAAAAAAAAAATCACACTGAAATAAAATGATTAGAAATGAAATGGCAGCATGAGGCGACAGCTGGGATTCAGGCCTGAATCTTACTGCCTATTTCCATATGTAGAAATGTAAGGATTATGTTGTTAGACTGTCATTTACATTTTTATAAATGCAATTGGAAAAATGATGTGTTGTTATGAAATGCAGCTAAATTACAGAAGCAAGCAATCTATTTTGGTCAGAAATGAGTTTGTTACTGCTGCTGAAATAGCTTTTAATGTTTATAAAAGTTATTAAAATTAGGCAGGTTTTTCATTTAGGTAAATATATTTTATTTCCTGTTTGGCACAAACACATTCTCAGCTTATTTCAATGGACAATTATTGGCATGGAACACACAGCAATGTAACACCATAGCAGCTTCCTACAGGACTTATGCATTTATAGTACCTGATATGGGTTCGTTCTGTCCTCAGCTTTTTCATTGTTGACAGACCTACTTTGTGCCAGCCAAGCAGTCTGAATTTAACACTACCCACAGAAGAACCGCTGGTTGATTGAGTCCTTCTGCTTACAGAAACAAATACCCACTTGAGTACCTGAACTCACCAATACACCTGGGGTTTTTCAGGGTGTTTTTGGGCAAGTAGGCCCGGCAACAGGTTAAGAGAATGCACAAGACTAATACAAGTGTAGCTGGGACCGGACTACCTTTATCTGATAGTGCAGACTGACCTTCTGTTTCTTCAGATTGTATTTGTATCCCTCTAGTGTTGGTCTCAGGGTTAAATCATCATATTGCAGGGACTGGGAGAATGGCATATGGGAATTGTAGTCTTCTGTAAGGCTATGACTATGCGGCTAGATTGTTTAAGAACTACCTTTCCAAGCAAGCTTTGGATTACCGAGGAGCATCTTGGGAGAGGCTATAAAGGGATCCACTGAACAGGCATGGGTCCACTTGCTTCCCGGAACCCATCGTGTGCACATCAGTCTGCTGTACAGAGAGAGAGATAGCAGACTGTGGCCTACTGCACACCGATCTGCCTGTAGACTCAGCCCTGGCATGGCATATGTTCATCGCAGCATCGCAGACATCCCTGCAGTATCTGTGATCGGGTGGAGTCGACGGGACACACTGAGACAGCAGCCATCTCGAGACTACAGAGTGTGGAGGATTGTCATCGCCTGTTTTTCCAGGACCCTCAATGATGGACATCTGGACTTGGTGAGAGGGCACCTGCTCAGAGTTCAGACCACAATTGTACAGTTCTAGTTACACTGTACACAGACACTCTGCAATTGAATTAGCCATCAGATCTTTTAGGATTATAATCAACTATTCTGCATTGCTGGCTATACATATTGTCATATTGGAGACTGTTCATTTCATGAGCTCCAACTGCCAGTGAAGACTTTAGCAAGGCCTTGGAAGTAGGACATTATCATATTATTGCTTCCTAAAGGGGACACTTTACTGGTATCTAGATTACCGTATCTCTTATCAGGATACAGGTGGTATAGGCCGGCCCGGGGTTCCCCTTTAGCCTGAGTGCTTTACAGTAATAATATATAGTTTTCTGAGAGATCCACATGCATATTTCAAGAGAATGTAATTATTAATATAATTTGGTGTTATTAAAACCTTTTTTCCCACTGTCTTTTTGATGTCAGTTCAACTGAACCCTGGCGGTTTATCCAGGGTTTAGTTGACTGATATAATTTTGCAAGTTCTTCTTCTGAGTAAAGTTAAAAACTCATTCATATTGTGTCAGTGTTTTACTTAAAGGTATATGCAACATGTCTGAACCTAGAGTGGCAGGAGGGCTTGACGGTTTACAGGGTCAAAGCAGTACAGAAGAACATACATTTACCAGCAACCCCCAAGGGGGTAGTGCTACACAAGATATTTGTACGTAGTTGGGAGCGGACTACAGTCGTCTGATACTGCAGACTTGTCCTCTGTTCTCCTAGACTGTCTCTGTGCTCCCCTAGTGCTGGGCTCGGGTTTCCTGCATCATATTCCTGAGACTGGAAGAGAGCATTGTGGGAACTGTGGTCTCCTGAAGAGAGGTTACTAAACTGCCAAACTGTTCATGGACTACACCTCTCAGTGGGCCATCTGCTCCAGGGGAGAATTGTGAGAAAGTCTATAAAGGGAACTGCTGACCAGACACACGCTCTCTTGCTTCCCTGGATCCCTTGTGAGTTCATCGGTTTGCCGCTGTGAGAGAAAACTGCGGCCTACTGCGTGATGCCTAGCCATCTGCATTCTCAGCCCAGGCAGAACGGACATCGCTCGCTGCACCAGGGGCACTCCAGCAGTATCACTGATTGTATCGCAGTCTGTGGACTCTCTGAATTAGCAGACTCCAGCCATCTCATACAGTCGCAGTGTAAAGTGTTGATTTTGATTGTTCCTCCAGGAGTCACTAGAAGACCATCAGGACTGGTGACAGAGCACTTGCTCAAAACCCAGTTATCAGCCACTATTATATCTTTGAACACTGTAGCTGAGCTCCAACTGCTAGGGAAGATAATAGCAAGCCCTTGCATTCTGAACACTGCTATTCTATTTCTCTTAAAGGGGACAGTCTACTGGTATCTAGATTACCTCATCTCTCATTAGGGCACAGGTACTATAGGCTGGCCTGGGGTTTCCCTTTAGCAGAAGTATTCCTCGTAGCAATCATTAGCTTTACTGAGAGATCAATTCACTTATTGCCTGATATTGTGTATATTAGTGTTATCTACTTGTTACTGTTAATTGTCATTTAAGTGTTTCGTGGTTTATTTGGGACCTGGTTGACTAATACCCCTGTTTGAATCTTATTTTCTTGAGCAAGTAAATCTAAAGAGCTAAAGCCAATTCATATATAGTCGGAGTGGTATTTGAAGGTATATAAAAACATATAAAAAAATATAAAACATGTCTGAACCTAGAGTGTCAGAAGGGCTGGGACGTTCACAGGGTCCAGGCAGCACGAAAGAACATGCAACTACCAGCAACCCCCTTGGGGTTGTACCTTATGCAGTAGTGAATTCTACAGCCAAGAGGAGTGACCTTTATGGTTTAAAGGGGAGCCCTGGGGCCTATGTGAGCTGCTATATTCCGATTCCTAATGAAAAGGAATTTTTTCCTCCTTTTTTATACACTGCAAGCTGTATGCAGCACACATAGATTATTAGTCTGGACGTACTTACATAGTGACTTTGTTTTTAGAGGTGTGGTTAAGGGACGTTCTTGGTGCAACGTGTGTTAGATATGAGTATGTATGCTATATTTATTGAAAATAATTTTTTGATATAATAAAATACATGTTTCTAATTCAATCCGACAAGTCTAGTTTCTGCCTAATTATCCACTTGGTTACCCATTGAGGGAGCTTTACTCCCACTTAGGCCAAACTGTCCCCCCTTTTTTCTATTTATGCTTTGGGTTAGAGGGCAGAACACCAACTTGGTGTCTTAGACATTGGCATTGTGACTTATTTGATTTATATCCCCCAGTCTTTCAATTTGTTTTTAAGAGAAGGCAACAGCAAATCCTTGATTCACAATGGTATATTACAATTATACTAGACAAAATAATGCAGATAACACAAAACACAGTGGCAAGTGTACTATAAAACACCTGTTAAAATGGGTAGCACTGCTGAGGAGCCAAATATTAGGGAGTCCCTCCGTAAACCACTGTACAGTGAATTCTGAGAACATTAAATAGTTTTTAGGTCCTGTAAATTTGGTTGGAGCACTCACTCCCAATTGGGAGTGTTTTTAATTGTAAGGGTTAACAATGTAATACCATAACAAATAACAAATGACCAGGGACTTTTCACCACTCCAGGTGACACAGTAGCAGTATCCTCAGCGACAATCCTTTCATGGAGTCTCCCTGTAGTAACACACCGCACCGGACCTGCTGTAACAACATGACAATTTCTTTGCAGTAATATACAGTAGCTCCAAGCAATTAGTTGCCTTTTTTAACCGAAACACTAAATCCACGCACCTATCTCAGATGGGAGTAGCACAGTAATTTTTGTACACACAGTTGCCCTTAGAACAGTCCTGCATCAGAACTCCTGGGACAGCGGGTTTCTGGAACAGCAGGTCTCTGGACAGTAGATCTCTGGATCAGCAGAGTACAGGCCATACACCTAGTATTGTATAGCAGTACCTCTGAAGCAGCCCTGCAAACACTGTCCCTCTCAGGTAGCTCCAGTCTCCACCAGGGAGTCTTTTTTTCTTCTGCCCTCTACCTGGGGGAACTGGGGCCTAGTTCCAGATGTTCAGCCAGTATGCATTCTCTTTAAAAATTGGACTCTACAACGTATTAGGGCCACTTTTCAGTTCAGCACTGTTCTTGCTGCAGAAAAGGAGCAATAAACTGCAACAAGGGGTAAAGGTTCTGCAGATAAGTTACCTGCAGACCAGGTTACATGTTTATATAATGAGCCCATAGATGAGCAGACACCATCTGATCACCTTGAGGTACTTCAGATTATTAGAGGGTTTGTGTGCATGAATACTTGGCTGAACGTGTATTATTAAATGATGAGGGCAGAGATGAGCAATGGTGCTTGAGCCATTTACCATAGGGGGAAAGGGAGATTGCAATGATTTTGACAGTTTTCTACCCACCTATACTGTAATTGTTTTCCCTGTAAATACTGCCAGCAGATGATGCTTAGATATGAGATTGTCACCTCATTGAAGATTGAGCCAACGAGGGGGGCGTGGCTTGGATGTAGAGCGGAACGGACGTCTGCCCTGAGAGCTCCTGCCATCCTGATTCATTCTATGCCATCCTGAGGATTCCGCTGGCTATCCCGGCCCAGGTTTTACACCTGACTTCTGAGGAACGGACTCCTGCCCTCATATGCCGTCCAAAGGGAAGAAATCGGCAACCCCGTGCAAGCCTGCCACGCGCCAGGCCCTGCCTGCGGCCTGTCCGGACGCCATCTTGAAGGAGCGGCTCCGGGCCTTGCTGGCGGAGATGGAGGATGTGCGGGTCTCCAGCCCTGAGCCGGCTGCTTCGGGCAAGGACGTGGGGGCTGATACAGCGGTAATCCTACAAGCCATAGAGCACAGCAAGACCTCCCTTCTGGTCCGCATTGACCATCTCGCAGAGGAGTGCAACCTGATCCGTAATGACCTCGACAAGATCCGCGGTCGCCTCACGGAGGTGGAGGACAGGGTGTCCACGACGGAAGACTCGACGGCCCGCCATTCTGGCCTACTGGACACCCTGCAGCAGAAGGTGGATGCGCTAATGGCCAAGGCGGACGATGCGGAGAACCGCATGAGGCGCAACAACGTCCGTGTCCTTGGCCTGCCTGAGGGATTGGAGGGCGAGTCCCCGGCGGAGTTTGCGGAGGGGTTCTTTAGGCAGCTACTAGACTTTCGGGAGGTGTCGCCCACGTATGTGGTGGAGCGGGCGCACCGCGTCCCTACCGGCAGAAAGATTCCCGGAGCCTCTCCGAGACCCTTCCTGGTTCGCTTCCTTAACTACTGGGACCGGGATCGCGTTCTGGGTGAGGCCCGGAAGCATCCCGAACTGAGATTCGAGAATGCCTCCATTCAGCTCTATGCAGACTTCTCGGCTGATCTCCAGTGGAAGAGAAAGTCCTTCACTGATGTCCGGCGCAGACTGCGGGAAAAAGGGGTCCAGTACGGCATGTTGTATCCGAGTCGGCTTCGAGTCACCCATGGGGGCACAGTGCGGTTCTTCAACACTTTGGACGACGCGGATGCCTGGCTGCTAACCATTCGTTGAGAGGCGTGAGTACTGGCTCCTGTCTACACTGCTGTCCTCCCCCCTTCATGCCTGGATCCGAGTTGCGGCACCCCTGTTTCTCCCTTTGCTTCCCTGGATGCCTACCCTCCTGCCTTTTTCCTCAGTCCGGATCCCTGTTGTGTCCTCACCCTATTTTTGCCTGTCCCCAATTTTGTTTTTTGTCTGGGACCTAGCCTCCCCCTAACTCACTGCTCCTTATACGGATGGCTTCACTTCTCCTATGTTGGGGAGCTCTCGGGCTCTACTGACTGGATGTCCAACACTGCAATTTTTTTTTTCCCGGTACTTTGATTTGACTGCCCTTTTATTTCCCCCTTCCCTCTTCCCTTGCCACTGACTGTGCAGTGGGGTGCCACCCGCCTTCCCTGTTTTTTCGCGGGTGGATCTCCCCTCGCACCCCATGTTTGCGGCCTGAAGTGACTGTTTCCCTCTTGTGGCCGCAAGAAGTAACACATGTTTTGGGATGAAGCCGTGCCAGGGTGTTGTTGTTTTCCTGGTCGGCAGGGACTACTTTTTTTTTTTTGGGACTGTTCTGTCTTTTTTTTTTTCTCTTGGTGCTTGTGCCGAGGGGTTTTTCTTTTTTTTTTCTCATGGCTGCTAGCTCACTGTATTGTATTTTGTGCTCAGGTATTACCTCTATAATGCACCTTTACCGAGTATTGTTTGTTCCCTGGTCCGGCCTATGTGTGGCTGGTGGGGAGGAGTGTGTGGTGTGGGGACCTCCCCTCCTGGAGCCGCCGCGATGCTCCCTCCCTGGGATCCTGCACTTATTTTGTCTTGGATGCCATGGCGGGGAGTATTAGGCTGCTTTCGTGGAATGTGCGGGGCTTAAATAATAGAATTAAACGTTCCTTGATGTTCAAGTACCTTCAATCTCATAAGCCACATATTCTGTTTCTCCAGGAAACACATCTCATTGGCAGCTCTGTACTGGCTCTGCGCCGGCGCTGGGTGGGGCACTCCTTTCACGCCACGTACTCCTCCTATGCCAGGGGGGTCTCCATCCTTATCAACAAATCGTTCCCATGCCATATAGAGCAGGTTGTTACCGACCCGCAGGGATGATATATTATTCTTGCCCTGCGTTTTGAGGCCAAACTTTATGTGTTTGTAAACGTATATGTACCCCCGCCCTTCTCTGGTGCTGTGTTGTATCAGATTTATGAGCGCCTGGCTGCATTCTCCACTCCGGGGATCTTCCTAGCTGGTGATTTTAATGCCATCTTGGACGGGGCGCTTGACACATCCAACCCAAGCAGGCAGGGGTGCCCTGAGTTTGTTCACTGGGCCTCTGCTTTACAGCTGACCGAAATTTGGAGATGGAAAAATCCTGACCTCCGCCACTTCTCGCATGTGTCAGCGCCCCATAGGTCTGGATCGCTTATTGACCTCGCCTTTTGCCCCCCTTCGGCTCTCCAGCTTGTGACTTCTGCCGTGTACCTGCCTTCTGGTATATCGGATCATTCCCCATTGGAGCTCACGCTGGAGCTGGGGGGACGGAGGGGGCATGAGTGTTGGAGGCTGGGTACTAGATGTTTGCGGGATTCTGGAGTGGAGGAGGCAATGCAGGGCAAGATCTCTCAGTACTGGGAATGTAATGAGGATTCGTCCTCACCACTGATTTGCTGGGACGCTTTTAAGGCCACTATTCGTGGAGACTACATTAGTGCTATCAAGGCAGCCAGGGTGGAGGGTGCTGCTGAGCTGCTGGCGTTGGAAGAAGGGGTATCCTTGGCTGAATCTGATTTTGCCTTGGATCAGACTCCTGAGGCGCACTCCTCCCTGGCCCAGGCCCAGAGGGCGTTACATTTGCATGTGTCCTCGGCCGCCTTGGCTGAGGTTGGTTCACTCAGGGCTAAAGTGTTTGAGTGTGGTGACAAGAACGGGAGGCTCCTGGCTAACCTGGTGGCGGATTCCAAATCTCAGACAGTCGTTCCCCTCATCCGAACGGAGGCGGGGGACATCACTGCTGACCCTGCTGCTATTCTTGCTGAGTTCCGGAATTACTATCAACGTTTGTATTCTGTGCCCTCCCCTCTGCGGGACGTGGTGGACCTGGGGGCCCTTGGGGATCTCTCCTTGCCGCGCTTGGACGAGGATGAGGCCGCTTCCTTGGAGGCGGACTTGACCTTGGAGGAGGTGGAGGCAGCTATCCGCTCTCTCCCCCCCGAGAAGACCCCGGGTCCGGATGGCCTGCCGGGGGATTGGTACAAAATGTACATAGCGGATCTGGCTCCCAGATTGTGCAGTCTATACCGAGCGAGCCTGGAGGCTGGCGCGCTTCCGGACTCGTTGGCTTAGGCCCACATTGTGTTGATCTTGAAACCTGGCAAAGACCCTACCCTTTGCTCGGCTTATCGGCCGATTTCCCTTCTTAATTATGATTTGAAGATTCTGACAAAAATTCTTGCCACCAGGTTGATGAAGGTCCTCCCGCTCTTGGTTGACATAGACCAAACGGGTTTCATGCCGGGGAAATCTACGGATATCAATATCCGCCGGGTGTATACACATTTGCAGGTCCCTGCTGAGGAACAGAGCCAGCGAGTCTTAGTGTCATTGGATCTAGAGAAGGCCTTTGACTAAGGCCTGGCCCTACCTTAGTGAGGTGCTCCGCTCGTTTGGTTTTGGCCCTACCTTTCGCAAGTGGATTGACATTCTTTACAGTAAGCCTCGGGCACAGATCAAGTTGGGGGGTAGAGTGTCGCCTGTATTTGATATCCGGCGCGGCACCCGTCAGGGGTGTCCACTGTCGCCGGCGTTGTTTTTGCTGGCGGTGGAGCCCCTGGTGAGGGCTGTTCGGGGTTCTGGAGAGATCGGGGGGATTCGGGTGGGGTCCCTGGAGGAAAAACTGGCGTTGTACGCGGACGATATCATTCTGTTCCTCCGGGACCCGGGCCCCTCCCTCCGGGCTGTCCTGGCCCTGCTGTCGCGCTTTACGGAACTGTCGGGTCTCCGAGTAAATTGGGAGAAATCTCTTTTGCTCCCGGTGGACGCGGACTCCCGGACACGGGCAGACCCCTCTTTGCCCTTGTGCTGGGCGGACAGTGTCAGATACCTGGGAGTCACGATCTCCCCGAGGGTGCAGGATTTCTGTGCTCTGAACCTCTATCCTCTCCTCCAATCCTTCAAGGACAGGCTCTGGGCGTGGGCGAACCTCCTGCTGACTTTGATCGGGCGCATAAACCTTGTTAAAATGAAGTTGTTGCCTCCCCTGCTGTATGTTCTGCGACAGTCGCCGGTATGGATCCCGAAAAGGATCTTTAGAGCCATTCATTCCCAGATGACCGCCTTCATATGGGGGGCTCGTCCCCCGAGGTTGCGGCTGGCTGTCCTACAGCGGCCCTGGACGCATGGGGGCCTGGCTTGCCCAGATTTTTTCATGTATTTCGTTGCCGGTCTACTGACCCATGCCCACAATTGGCTTATATCGGATGACACGAACTCTGCGGTGGTGCTTGAGGCGGCACTGCTGGGGTCCTATGAGGCACTGCGCAATGCCCTACTCCGTGGCGCCCGAGCTCCGTACCCCCTTACCAACTCTATGAAGGCGGTCATCAGGGCTTGGAAGCTGGTCTCTCCCTATACTAAATCTGACCCCCACGGGCTCTCTCCTGATACCCCCTTATGGCGTAACCCGGAGTTGCCTGAGTTCTTCTCCATTCCTGACCCATCTCTGTGGGCCTCTAGGGGTATAAGGTGTCTCTCACACATTTGTCAAGGGGATGGTTTGCTGAGCTTTGATAGGCTTAAGGCCAACTTTGATCTGCCTAACTCATACTTTTTCAGGTTCCTGCAACTCCGCCACGCCTTTCGGACTCAGTTTGGGGGTTCTCCCCCTGATATGACTCCGGCGGATTTGGAGCTCCTCCTTCGGGATGAAGATCTTCGGAAACCATTGTCCTCAATCTACAGATCCTTGCTGCCAGGTGTGCATGTGGGTCTGGAGAGATTGCAGGAATTCTGGGCGGCGGAGGTGCAGGACCTGGATTCGGAGGATTAGGAAGATGTCTGGGATTACCCGTTTAAATATTTGGTCTCCTCGAGGGACCGGCTGGTCCAATTTAAAATTGTACATAAGTTCCACCTAACGCCTTCCAGGTTACACAAGGTGTCTTCTGACATCGCGGATGCCTGTTGGCGCTGCGGTGCAGATTCTCCATCCTATACCCATATGATCTGGCACTGTCCGTCCTTGCAGGGGTTTTGGTCTGAGGTCCGGGGTTTCATTACCAAACTGACTACTATTCCTATCCCGGCTGAGATTGAAACTTGTATTTTGGGGCTTGTGAACGCGCTGGCCCACACTGTTGCTACACGTACCCTCCTGGGGCTTCTGCTCTTCTATGCCAGGAAGCTGGTGGTGATGCGTTGGAGAGCCCCTGGGGTCCCGACATTATCACAATGGAAGACGCTGGTGAACTCCGTGATACCTCTATATAAAGCGGTTTACAAGTTTAGGGGATGTTCCAAAAAATTCCACAAAGTGTGGGATCTGTGGTTGGACGCTGCAGATACCGCAGACGATTCTTTGGCTCCGGCCGTTGATGTGTCTCGACCAGTTACTTAGGTTTGCTTGTATATATGCATTGCGCTGTGTGAATTTTTTGATTTACGATGTGTACTGGACCACGAATGGGAACACCAATGCTTAGTGGACTCGGTACTTACCTGTGATACTCTGGACTACCTTTGAGCTGCAGCCACTGTCGAGGGGTTAGTGGGGGTTTTTTCTTCCCCCCCCCCTTTTTTTTTTTCCTTTTATTTATTTTTTTTTATTATGTTCTTTTTGTTTTCACTTTTTCGGTGTTTTGTTTTGTTTTGTCGAGCCGGGATATGCCCAAATGGCTCTGTTTTGTATGTTGTTATAAAACTCAATAAATATAATTTCAAAAAAAAAAAAAGAAGATTGAGCCAACACGTTAGAGGGGCTTTTAAACTAGGTGAAGGGGGTGAGGGTACAGATGTAGAATTAGCCAGCAGGGAGCAAGGTTCAGCGGGCAGAAATGGGGACATTAGCGGCAGGGTGTTCAGAGTTCCTAAATCCAGTGTGGGTATGGGGAAAAATCGCAAGAGCAGCCTAAAAACAACATCAAACGAGGATATAGTATGCAAACGGACCAGTGTTAATTTCGTCGACTAAAACCGACTAAAATGTTTTCGTCGACTAAATTAACACAATTTTAGTCGACTAAAATACGACTAAAACTAAAACAATTCAGATGATTAAAATACGACTAAAACTAAAATGGCATTTTAGTCTTAAGACTAAAATACGACTAAAACTAAAATGGCATTTTAGTCAAAAGACTATAACTAAAACTAAATCGAAATTTGCTGCCAAAATTAACCCTGGTGCATGCTCAAAGCTTAATACCATAAATAATAACATATTCGATTTTTCACTCCAGGACCAGCAGTAGTATTTAATGAGTTTGGAAATTGTAGAGAAATGCTTAAATAATGCATTACAAATTACAATTGAACTACACCCATTCGATTATAGATGACTAAAATGTAGGACATTTTAGTCGACTAAAATGTAGGACGTTTTAGTTGACTAAAATGTAGGACGTTTTAGTCTACTAAAATGTAGGACGTTTTAGTCGACTAAATACAACTAAAACTAAAACACTTGCAGAAGACTAAAATGGGACTAAAACTAAAATGCCATTTTAGTCCTAAGACTAAGACTAAAACTAAATTGAAATTTGCTGCCAAAATTAACACTGAACCGGACAAGATGGGAGAGCTGGAGCTGTTGATGTATGAGGAGGACTTAGATTTTGTGGGGATTACAGAGACTTGGTTGGACAGCTCTCATGATTGGCTGGGGTCATTCCCTTTATAGCAGAGATAGAGAAGGTAAAAAAGGGGGAGGGGTATGTCTGTATATTAAGAACAGTGTACAGGTAAATATGAGGGATGATATTAATAATGGAGCTATGGATGAGGTAGAATCCCTATGGGTAGAACTTCAAAGGGAAGGCATTATGGGGAAAGTAATATTGGGCGTATGCTATAGGCCCCTCAACCAAAGGGAGGAGGGGGAGGTGGATTTCCTTTCACAGATTGGATTGGCAGCAAGGGTGGGAAATGTCACCATAATGGGGGACTATTATCCAGATATAGACTGGGCAGAAGGAACCGCGCATTCATCCAAGGCGCGGCAGTTCCTAAATGTTTTGCAGGACAATTTAATGAGTCAGATGGTAAACGCACCGACAAGAAACAATGCGGTACTAGACCTACTGATTACCAACAATACAGACCAGCTCACGGATATAGAAAAACGAGGCAACTTAGGAAATAGTGACCATAGGTCAATTAGTTTCAGTATTAATCGTAGTTATAGGAAACACAAGGGTAATATAAGGACACTGAATTTCAAAGGAGCCAATTTCCCAAAACTGCGCTCTTTGCTAGAAAATATCAAATGGGATAGAACCCTGGGAACAATGAACATGGAGGAAAAATGGGAGTACTTCAAAAGCATACTAAACAAAGGGATTGGCCAGTGCATTCCAAAGGGAAATAAATTTAAAAGAGCACAACTAAACCCTGTGTGGCTAAACTCCAACATAAAAATGTATATTAATACTAAAGAAAAGGCCTTCAAAAAATACAAGGCTGAGGGGTCATTGGCAGCATTCAAGCATTACAAAGAGTGCAATAAGAATTGTAAAGGTGAAATCAAGGTGGCTAAAATAGAACACGAGAGACATATAGCGGAAGAGAGTAAAAAGAACCCCAAGAAATTCCTTAAGTATATAAATAGTAAGAAAGCGAGGCCAGAACACATTGGCCTCATAAAAGACGACGAAGGGAAGTTGGCCACAGAGGACAGAGACAAGGCGAAAGTGTTAAATAATTTCTTCTCTTCAGTCTTCACAAAAGAATTGGGAGGCTACACTAACCCAGCTTGTAATGCTAAACTAAATAATACATACATCTCAGGGAGTACCGCCATGGCTAACAGAGGATAGACTTAGAACTAAACTAGAGAAACTTAACATAAATAAATCACCAGGACCAGGTGGCTTGCACCCGAGGGTTCTTAAAGAGCTCAGCCAGGTGATAGCCAGACCATTATTCTTGATTTTCAAGGATAGTCTACAGACGGGTATGGTGCCAGCTGATTGGAAAAAAGCCAACGTTGTACCAATATTTAAAAAAGGGCCAAGATATATCCCGGGTAACTATAGGCCAGTCAGCCTAACATCAGTAGTCTGCAAGATTTTGGAGGGGATGTTAAGAGACTACATACAAGAATTTAGTAATGAAAACTGTATTATTAGTAGTAATCAGCATGGATTCATGAAAAATCATTCTTGCCAGACCAATCTATTAACCTTCTACGATGAAGTGACTTGCCATTTAGACAAAGGAAAGCCTTTGGATGTGGTGTATCTGGACTTTGCAAAGGCATTTGACACAGTTCCCCACAAACGCTTACTGTACAAACTAAGGTACATAGGTATGGACCATAGTGTCAGTACCTGGATAGAGAACTGGCTCCAGGGGTGAGTCCAGAGGGTGGTGATAAATGGGGAGTACTCGGATTTGGCAGGTGGGGAAAGTGGGGTTCCCCTTGTGGATGATAATAAACTAAGCATGCCAATATCTTCTATGCAGGATGTGGAAACCTTTAAAAGCAGACCTGAACAAAATAAATGGGTGGGTAACTACATGGCAGATGAGGTTTAATGTTGAAAAATGTAAGGTAATGCACTTGGGCATCAGAATCACGAAAGCAAGCTACTCACTAGGAAGGGGGAACCTCTGTGTGAATCTAAGATGGAAAAGGACCTGGGGATACTAGTGAACAACAGGCTTGGCAGTGGCATGCAATGCCAAGCCGCTGCAAGCAAAGCCAACAGAATACTGGCATGTATAAAAAAGGGGATTCACTCCAGAAATAAAGAGATTATTCTCCCACTCTACAAGACTCTGGTCCGACCACATCTGGAGTATGCCGTCCAGTTCTGGGCACCGGTTCTCAGAAAGGATGTGCTGGAATTGGAGAGAGTCCAGAGAAGGGCAACAAAAATAATTAGGGGAATGGAGGACATCAGCTATGAGGAAAGACTACAGGCATTGAACTTATTCTCTCTGGAGAAGAGACGCTTGAGGGGGGATATGATATCAATGTACAAATACTGTACTGGTGATGACCCTAGCATAAGGAACAAACTTTTCAAAGAAAGGGAATAAAATAAGACACGTGGCCACTCACTAAAACTAGAGGAAAAATGGTTTAACCTTAAAAAAAAAAAAAGGGTTTCTTTACTATCAGAGCAGTGAGGATGTGGAATTCTCTTCCACAAGCAGTGGTATCGGCAGGGAGCATCGATAGTTTCAAAAAACTATTAGATGGGCACCTTAAAGACCACAACATAAAGGGGTATACAGTGTACGGTTAACAGCAAACACACACATCATAGGTTGAACTGGATATACTGATGTCTTTTTTCAACCTCACAAACTATGGGCCTGATTCATAGTACGGCGAATTGGCGTTTCGGCGTGATTTTGCGAAGCGGCGATTATTTAAGTCTGAAATTGGCATTCAAAGAACGGCGGGCGGAAAATAGCGCCTAGTGTGAGATTCATTAAGATGCAATATGGTCAGAGCGCGACTTAAAACCACGCCAGCTAAAAGCTCGACTAAAGTTTAGCCAAATTTTCCCCTGTACCCCCAAAAATCCCAAATCACTGTGGAAGGTGTGGAAGTCAATTTGGAGATGACTTGCGTTTAAAAAATCTCAAAAACTGACTTAGAAAGAGAGATATCTGCGAAAGTGTGGAAAGGTTAAACAGCTCCTCCAGCCGCGAGCTGCGAACTCGCGAATGTGCGCATGCGCAACGCCAAATTGGCTCAAAAAATTTCGCCAGCGCGATTTTGGGTCAATTTTTTTTTGAATACCGCTTGCAAATCCGCTGTCTCGCCCATAGAAAATGGCAAAAACCGGCGGAATTGGAAAAACATGCACACTTCCAACAAGGGATCCTTTAGTAAACACCATCACATTCCATACACCTTTCCTGCTAACTCCGAAATCATAGCAGTCAAATCTACAGTGTTTATATAGAACCTCCACATTCTCTGAAAAAACCCACAAAATATTACATTGGGGAATTGGTCGTCAGATAGAAAAAAAATAGATGTAAAACATATTTCAAAGAAAGATTATTAGCATTTCACACATATCAAGGAAATGTCACAATTTTGACAATATTTTATGTGTTTCCAAAGAATGTTTTTAGAAATATATTGCAAATACTACCTTTTCTTCCATATGGGTATGGCCAAGTGTTACCATTTTACTACACATTTAACTGAAGGTATATATATATATATCCCTTATACTTGGCTAATTAGCAAAGTATGCCCAACAAACAAATAGAGCTTTAGCTCACAATATTGCTACATATTGACTTTATGGGGCATCTTTTGTATTTTGTTCATGTCTTTGGATTAAAAGTTTGCTGATACACATGCCTTTTTCAAACATGAACAAAATTAATGATGTCAACATTTGGAGGATTGGAGATATCCAAGTGTTGCCCATACAGAGGGCACCTTCCGGATTCGAACTTACAAACCTACAGCAGGAAGGCAGACTCCCTAATCATTGTGCTATTTCTCAGTGAGCGTTGGGTGTTTTCCTCATGCCGTCAAAATGCTCACATGGGAACAGGGGCCATTGAACTGAATAGGATTGGATTTTTTGCCTGTTTTGGGAGCTGATCCTTGAGCTGGACAAATCCCCCTCAAACGCCCCCAAACGGGCTACGTTCACATGTACGTGTTTGTGGTCTGTTTTTGGGGCTTTTGTAGGTGATTTCATATAACAATGCCTGCCCAAAAAATGCATGTCAAAACGCCTGTGAAAACGCCAGCCAAAATGCACATAAGAACGCCTGATATAATTGCCACGCCAAATTTAGGGATGTTCATGAGTGATGAGTCAGATTGTTGGCTTACATATCTGTTCAATCGTCACAATCTCACTTCTCAAATCCCAAAAGGTGTGTTTCAATTGTTTCCCTAAATATATATTTCTCTCTCTCTCACGTAATTGTATATATATGTATGTATTCCTGTATCTAAACATTCTAAATAATGACTAGCAAACTTCAAGAGAGAATTTTTTCAATTCACATATACTATACACACCTACATACATTTCTATTCCTCATTTCTATTTCCCTTGTTTTGGCAACTGAGCATGCTCCAAAACACACAGGATACACACAGTTAATTTTTGGACTGGGCGTTACCATTCTGGGTGTGTTTGCTTGGATTATATATAGCTCACTCAGACATCAGGAAAGATTTGACCTACGAAGAGGTCCAATATATTTGTGTGTCACATGTTTTATGGGTAACATTTTTGGCCCTTTGTTATTTATGGAGGTGAGATTTGGCTGTGTTGTGTGTTGACTCTCTGTAAGTATTTATTGCTGTTAACATAATTCTGTCAATCTGCACATGCATCTGTTGATTATGGGCTCTTTGTCGATGTATATGGTCTAAATGTTGTACAAAGGTTGTTTTGGTTTGAAAAATACAAATGTAATAAACAGCATGTTTCCAATTTTTTTTTTTAAATGTCTTCATGTGTCTAAATAAAGTTTTCTGGTGTCCACAAATGTATGTATTTGTATTTCTTTTTCTAAGTTAAATCTGCTTAATGGTTGTGTATGTTCACTATTCGCGAATTCGCGAATATACAAAACCGCGTTCTCACATTTATACATGAAACCGGAAACGAAACTTTTGGTGCGTGCACACGTTTCCGGAAATTGTCCAGGCCCTGTCGTAAGTGTGCATCATGGCTCCTGCACTGTTTACAGCCGAAATAGTGGCATTTGTGTGTAAGGTAAGGAGGGGGTGTGAATGTGCAGGGTGCGGGATGGGGGATGGGGGATGGTGGCTGGGTGGGTCGCTTATCTAGCGGGTGTGCAAGAAACTTTTGGTCTGCTGATCTGCGCATGCACTTTCTGCCTATTAGACGTGATCTAGAAGCTTCCTGTTATAGAAACTTCCTAGATGTGAACCTGTTCCCTATATATATATATATATATATATATATATATATATATATATATATATATATATATATATGTATGTGTGTATATATATGTATGTGTGTATATATATATATATGTGTGTATATATATATATATGTGTGTATATATATATATATGTGTGTATATATATATATATGTGTATATATGTATATATATATATATATATATTATATGTATATATATATATATATATTATATGTATATATATATATATATATATTATATGTATATATATATATATATATATTATATGTATATATATATATATATATATATATATTATATGTATATATATATATATATTATATGTATATATATATATATATATTATATGTATATATATATATATATTATATGTATATATATATATATATATTATATGTATATATATATATATTATATGTATATATATATATATATATTATATGTATATATATATATATATATATATATATATATTATATGTATATATATATATATATATATTATATGTATATATATATATATATATATTATATGTATATATATATATATATATATATATATTATATGTATATATATATATATATATTATATGTATGTATATATATATATATATATATATATATATATATATATATATATATATATATATATATATATATATTATATGTATATATATTATATGTATATATATATATATATATATGTATATATATTATATGTATATATATATATATATATGTATATATATTATATGTATATATATTATATGTATATATATATATATATATGTATATATATTATATGTATATATATATATATATATATATATATTATATGTATATATATATATATTATATGTATATATATATATTATATATGTATGTATGTATGTATATATATATATATTATATGTATATATATATATGTATGTATATATATATATATTATATGTATATATATATATATATATATATATATATATATATTATATGTATATATATTATATATATATGTATGTATGTATGTATATATATATATATATATATATATATATATTATATATATTATATGTATATATATTATATATGTATATATATATATATATATATATATATATATATATATATGTATGTATATATATTATGTATGTATGTATGTATGTATATATATATATATATATATATATATATATATGTATGTATGTATGTATGTGTATCTAAAAAATATATATTATACAAAATATATATATTAGACAATATATATACTATGTATATATTATATACAATATATATACATTAGATACATTATAGAATATGTTATATACCATATATTAGTGTATATAATAGGGAACAGGTTCACATCTCTGAACTTTCTATATAGATATAGATAGGCATACCCTGCTTTAAGTACACTCACTTTATATACAATCGTGAGTAAGGACACAGCTTGTTCAGCTTGCCATGACACTGCTCACAAACCATAAGTGACAGGGATAACAAACTTAGGGAGCAACGACAGGGTACCCAGGTACCCAGGACTACACCATATCCATTTTGTGGCTGGCCAGCTTGCCTAGGTAATCTATCATGTCATAGTCCTGGATCCCCTTAACATGCTCCCACATGGTTTGGGAGTAAGGCTATGTCAATGTGGCCAAAATTTACAATGGAGCTGGTGTATTTTCATGCATCGAGAAAAGAAAAAAGGGATTGCTTCACTTTAAGTACATTTTCAGTTTCCATACATGCCCTGGTCCCATTGTGTACTTAAAGTGGGCTATGCCTGTATATAGATAGATTTGATTCGTTTCAACTTTTACACAAAATGAAACCCAATTATCTGTGACAGATTGCTCTGACGCTTTGGAATCTATCTAGATAAAGACAAATGTATTGACCCTTTTCATATATGCAAGATTAGAAACATTATATTCCCTAAATGCATAATGCCAAAAATTATTGCCTTACATACATCCATACACACTGCAAGCTCGGCCCCGTTTGTCTTGTCTGACACTCTTACCATCATAAGCTGGATCTGCACACAGCAGCTAATTGGTTCACCTGAGATGGAATCAGTGATCACAAAAATCTGGAATGGTCATGTCTTCAAAGGATTGCCTTGAACAAATCACCTCTAAAAGAAACACATGAGTGTATAATCACTTGTCTCAATGGATCACATTCCCAACACACCCATCTCACACTGCCATATGATAATGAATGGGGGTGTCCATTGCAAGTTAAATACACCCCCAGATCACATTGCTTTGTTAATTTACAGATCTAACTGGAATCTGATGGCACTGCTGTGAACCACTATGCCATCAAATTCTGCTGGGGACCTTTAAAAAGGATTATGTGTGATTGTGTGGATAATTATGCCACCTTAAATTTGCATCTCCCACATACCATGTGCAACTCTTGCAGGAATTGTGAATCAAGGATAATTCAGCACAGCTTAATGAACAGACACATTGAGGAGTGTAGGAACACACCGTCAGATTACCCGATCACACTATGGGGTTTTAACTCCTCCATAATTTTGCCACTTTGGAAACCAAGTGCTTACTTTATGTATACTTTTTAGACGGAACTACAATTTCTAGTAGGGTGATATCATTGCATGAGATTTTCCCTCACTTCCTGTCTTAGTGTCACCAAGACAGGAAGTGAGGGGAATATCACTGTGGGGAAATAGCTTGCAATTGTTGCCTTATAATGTCCATAGTATATATAAAAGGAAAGAATTGCTGGCTGTATCCCCACGGGAGATTCCCTCACTTCCTGTCCTGGTGACACCAAGACAGGAAGTGAAGGGAAATCTCCTGCAATGATATAACACTGTTACATGTTCTAGTTATGTAGCAAACTTAAGAATATACAAAGCAAACATCTTTTTTTTTCCATTTTGGCAAAATCATGGATTCATTAAAAAACTATCTTTGTTTGTCCCGTGGCTTGCAGGAAAAACATTTTGCCTTGATTCCACCATCAACACAGACAGGGGAAACCCTCCTGCGGAGCCATTGTGTTCTCCTGGTGCTGCCCCTGCCAGGAAAACACAGTGATTATTGCTAGTGGCTACAAGAGATGCTAGCGATAAGTGTGTGTAAAATCTGACAGACTGGTTGTACGTTGTCCTCCAGGTGATCGACCAATCAACTTGGGTACCTTCAGCCTGGCCATACACAGTTTAAATCTGCATCTCAAATGAAGCAATATCATTTACATATAACACTCCATAAAGGAGAATTGAGGGGCTTATCAGGTCTGCGTCAAAAATTAACAGCCACACCCAATCAGACAGTTCGTGTTAAAAGGGACCTGAAAAGCAATCTGCATGGCTTGCTTTTCCAAGCATTGGCTAGTTTAGTGAGCCTGGACTAATAACAGTCACTGTAATGCTACCCATACTGCTGTCCTTTTAACATGGTGACAAAAGTTGATACCTATGCTACATGTGTGTAAAGTTACTTGCACCCTGCTAAATGGACAGCAATAAGGTTGTAAATACAGTGACTGCCTGTCCCCCCCTGATGGCGGCCCTGGGTGTGTCATGAAAGGCCAATTGAGAAAATGGCTATATCATGTAGAGGAAATCACCAGTGTGGGGCAACCTATGTCATGGAGGTAGATTTGGACATCGATGTATATGTATCACCAGAAATGGAATTCTTTGTTCTACAATATCTCAAAGACGACCTAGCATGTTATTTGAAGACTGTACTATTTTGGACATACTTGGACTCAAACATACACTGCTCTTTCCACAGCTCCTCCTCCTCTGGGGGTATGATAAAGTTTATACGCATCTTCACCAAAAGCACAAGATGATGTGTCGTCTCCGGATGAGGCTGCAGCGGAGATTTCAGTTTCTGCCTGAGATAGTGGATCTGCAGCGGGCCTGGAGTGATGCCAAAAGGCGCTCACCCAGGCTCCTGCTAAAGGCTGTGGAGCAAATCTCCGGTAAGTAAAAATATACATTACATGTGACCAGATAGGTTACAATTTTTTGGGTAGGTGGACATGTGTTTAGCTATGCAACAACACTAATACCAACACCCCCCCCCCCCTCCCTCTCGCTCCTACCTTTCCTACCTCCATCAAGTGTCTCTTCACAACCTTTAATACTACTATGTACATTCGTATTTTTTATGTTTTTTTTTTTTCTTCTGCTTCTAGCCAAAGCGGACGGACGGCACCCTCTTGTGCTTTTGGTGAAGAAGGGGAGGAGGAGGACGGCCACACTCCAATACGCAATCAGAGGCAGCGAGCCATTTGAGCAGCTGAAAATTGTGGATCGTAAGTAGAAAATAAAAATGTTAGAAATTTCTAATCTCTAATCACATTTTACAGAGCCCCCTTTACATCGGAGTCTCCAGACTTACTACACTGTAAGAGGGAAGTGTGAAGACTCTGATATAAGGAGAGTTTGGGAACCATTATTTGAGGGGGGAAGCTGGGGACTCTGGTGTAAAAGGGAACTCTGTGTTCCCCAAAGCTCCCCCATACATCTGAGCTTACAGAGACCCTCTTACACTTCCCTTCCTCAGTCCACCACAGTCAAGGGCACAACAAGTCCCACTGCAGAAGGCTACCTGCTTGGACTTGTAATCCTCTCTGTAGGGGAATGAGGAAATACTGCCTGCTATGCTAAGACTTGTAGTGCCCTCTGTTAGGGACTAAGGATTCCTCAGTCCTCAACATTCTAGGGCACTATAAGTCTCAGCATAGTGGGCTGTCATACCTCAGTCCCTCACAGCTCGGGTCAAAAGCAACACAGTTAAACATCTAAAGGACAACTCCAAACAAAACTACCAATAATGGACAGAGTCCATATGCTCTATAATGTCAAAGACCCGCTACCACTCACCTTCCACCTCTGGTGCTGTCATTGTGTAGGGCAAAGGGCTCCATCTACACCATGTTTGGCTTTCAGGTCAGATAGGCAGGACTTGCTCAGCTCCACTCTCTTCCTTGGCAATTGACTCTGGTGTCATTGTGGATCTTTCCTCCTCTAGAAAACACCCAGGGGCCCTCTCCTTGTCCCCCAGCCACCCAGGGCCTTCTTCTCCTCCTCCTCCACCAACCATTTTCAGACTCTTCCAACTTCCCTTGGGCAACTCAACCCCTTTGCATAGTGGACACAACAAATCTATGACCAGCCTGCAAAATATCAAGTCTGGGCCTGGTTACCTGTATGTTCCGGGTCCAGGGCGGAGCTCTCCTCCCAGAGCAACAAATGATGATAGCAGAGTGAGTTGACCGGCCAGTCACTTCCTACTGGTGCAGGTACACACCTACCGATTCCTCCACATCTTAGGATAACATGATCAGACGGCCAATCCCCAGGCAGAGAAGGAGGAGTAAGTGTCAGCGGACAACAGACACCTGGCAGACGCAGTGAAGGGACTGCAGCACACTGCTGCAACTTTTTGATCCGAGGATTGAAAGCAATCTTTTACTTGGGAGATTTCCCTGACTGCGCCCTTCGAAATGTTGGTGCTCCGCCACTGGCCGCAAGGCCCCTGTAGGTGCGAGGCCTTAGGCGCCCGCTTAATTTGCATGGTGCCCTCCTGTTTTAAAACATGGTCAATGCATCTCATTGGTGTAAGTGCACTTCTATGTTCTGAATTGTAGGGGCATTGAGTATGGTGCTAGCATGATGAGAGGTTACTGCCTATTTGTGTCCATAAATAATATATAATGTTTTTCTTTTATTTTAGAAACCAGTGATCAGGATGTTGCGGCTCAGCCTTCTCAGGCCCCCTGTAAGTAATGTGGATGTGCTGGTGTGTTGTGTATTAGGTCGAACTTGGAGGAATGATTGTTTGTTTTGTTTTCTTTTGTGGTTGATGTAACTTGAGCAAGAGAGGAGCCTCAGGCAGGGCCAAGTCGCCTGGATCCGGGCCAGGAACACATTGGTGCCCAAGAAGAGGCCAATTGGTCTCAAGCGGATGAGGACCTGGGCTCTCCTCAAATGGGAAGTAAGTATTCTACATGTGTTTGTGTGTTCAATGTGTCCTGGGAAATCTAAGGGCTGTAATATCTATATTTTGCCATTGGGGTTATGTAGCAGCTGACATTGAGGATGTTAGTTGTGGAGGACTGGGGAAGAGGGGCTGCTGCTTACCCAGTCCAAAGTAACTACTACCTTCAATGTTTCCCAACTACTTTCTGTGTGCCTTTATCAAATAGCTTTGGTTAAAGGATTGTATTTGTGTCTTTGTGTTTCTAGGAGATACGACGCCATCCCCCCATGAAGGGACACCATCCCCCCATGTAGGGTCTCCCCCATCCTCCCCCACTCCAGGCTCCCCTGAACTAGTCTGTAAGTACCTAAAATTAGATTCTCACATGAATTGTGTGTGCTAGGATGATGTGTATCTAGGATAATCTAAGTTGGAGTCTAAGCAAGTGTAGTTTTGCTATATGTGACAGGAAGGTTGGTCATGAAACACTCTTGCTTAACCTTCATGTTTGCAAGGTGGTTTTGGGGAGCTTTACAGGACATGTTATCTTTTGTAAGTTATCTCAAGCCACCCTATTCTAAATTGGTGTTAGTTTCTCTACATTGGAAATGGTGTGCTTTGTACTTGTCAATTTTTTGTGGACATTGTAATTTAATCATGTCCTGATTTAGTCAACACTGAAAATGTGTGTTTGTCAATCTTTCATAAATACTCTTCCTCGGTAATGTACCACATTCCAGTTCACAATTTGTGTTCTTTTTGTGCAGTTTCTCCCGAGCCAGCCACGCCATCAACTTCGGGGGCCCAAAAAAAAACTGATGATGGTAAGTTGTGTGCTTTTCCAGGAATGTGTCTACTTAGTAAGTGGAGAAATGCTAACTGTGTATGTCCCCGCTCAGGCTTCAAGTTCCTCTAAAGGCAGCAGGTTCTTTATGTGAATGCATTCTATGCATTAGTATTCCAAGTGATAGGTGTGCATATTCCCCCTCAGACTTACTGGGACCATTTTTTACTGTCCACATTTTTGCACTAATACTTGTCTGGAACAGACTCCCCCTCCTCCTTAACTGAGGTGACAGCATGCCAATATTGCCTCCTGATGCTGTCACTCCTAATCATTGAGACCATCGGAAGGGAGGGGGGCAAGGCTGGCTCACAGTTAGGTGCCTGAACAGGCACAGGGTGCTTGCCTCCATAGCAAGCTGCCTGCTGTGGGGTCAACCAACAGGAGGGAGGTGCCTAGAGGTGTGTACAGGGGCCGTGTAAAAAGGAGGATTGTTATTTATCTTGTCCCCAAAAACCTAGAGAGTGTAAGTCTAACCTGATTAGTTTTCCACAGCCCTCCCAAAATATGTTTCCAACACTTAGAACAGGCAGGGCTGAGGCACCAAAAACATCCGAAAAACACAATCAGCACAAAAGCAGGGAGTACGTATCCTTAACGCTACAAGCTTCACCCAGTAGAATGACGCTTGCACTGTACAAATCTGCATCACCACCATATCAAAGTCTAAATAAAACTTTCAGGGAAATGTGGAGGGGTAATGAGTGGGTGTTAGAGCGTTTTCATGACTGCCTAACCTACAGTTAGCGTGAGTCCATTTGTTGATAAACTTTTTCTTCTCTCTTAACACAGCTGGGATGGCGGAAAGGAGATCAGGGGAGCAGACACATCTGCTCCGTCCACAACTGGCCCTCCGAATTCCAAAGGGTAAGTCTCTACTATGTGTCAGGTTCAATCTATAGACAGTAAGAGGGAGAGAGAACGCTACACAAACTCCAATGGTGATAGAGATAAATGTGTGCACATGTATCGTGTTGACCAATTGAACCCAAAACACCTTACATTCTTCTAAATGATTGCTTGTGTTGACATGAAGAAAAGCCTTTTACTTAGCTTTGGTGAAACTGCTACTAACATTCCAAGCCATCTTATGTAACCTTTTGAACAATTTGCTGTGAAAGTTTGAGTTTAAGGTTTACACCAGCAATTTAGCATATTTGCTTCAGAGTGTTGATAAAAGCCAACCAATAGACTCCTAAGCATATTTGTTGAGGCACATTAATTACAATCGTTGTTTGGATCATTTTGCATAAAACTAATTGTCATGTCTTTTTCTACCCAGGACACACGCACCTCACCTATGAGGTCCTTTTGGAATACATAACATGGTGCATCGACAGAATCTTGGTTTTGGAAGAAACTTATGGGGCCGATCCAGCCCCTCAGGAGCCATTTGTCAGGAATGTTTCCCCCTTAAAAAGATTATAGTTTTTATTTTTTAATTTGTTTGGATAATTTTACAATGTTTTTTAACTGTCACATTTCGACATTCGAAAAATAAATATAACAAAAAAATTTAAAAATTAAAAACCCTTTTTTTTGGGACCAAAAAAAATAAAAATAAAAAAACCCTCGTTTTTGGGAAACAAAAAAATTAAAAAATTAAAAACCCTTTTTTTTGGGACCAAAAAAAAAAAAAATTAAAAAAACCATCGTTTTTGGCAACCAAAAAAATATAAAAATTTAAAAAAAACCCTTTTTTTGGGCACCAAAAAAAAAAAAAAAAAAAAACAAAAAAGCCTTGTTTTTGGCAACCAAAAAAAATATAAAAATTTTAAAAAAACCCTTTTTTTGGGACCCAAAAAAAAAAAAAAATAACAAAAAAGCCTTGTTTTTGGCAACCAAAAAAAATATAAAAATTTAAAAAAAACCCTTTTTTTGGGACCCAAAAAAAAAAAAAAATAACAAAAAAGCCTTGTTTTTGGCAACCAAAAAAAAAAATGTTTACAAAAAAGCCTTGTTGTTTTTGGTAACAAACTAAACCAAAAATGTTTACAAAAAAGCCTTGTTGTTTTTATGGCAACCGACAAAACCACAAATGTTTACAAATAAGCCTTGTTGTTTTTGGTAACAAACTAAACCAAAAATGTTTACAAAAAAGCCTTGTTGTTTTTGGTAACAAACTAAACCAAAAATGTTTACAAAAAAGCCTTGTTGTTTTTATGGCAACCGACAAAACCACAAATGTTTACAAAAAAGCCTTGTTGTTTTTGGTAACAAACTAAACCAAAAATGTTTACAAAAAAGCCTTGTTGTTTTTATGGCAACCGACAAAACCACAAATGTTTACAAAAAAGCCTTGTTGTTTTTGGTAACAAACTAAACCAAAAATGTTTACAAAAAAGCCTTGTTGTTTTTATGGCAACCGACAAAACCACAAATGTTTACAAATAAGCCTTGTTGTTTTTATGGCAACCGACAAAACCACAAATGTTTACAAATAAGCCTTGTTGTTTTTATGGCAACGGAAAAAACCACAAATGTTTACAAAAAAGAATTGTTTTTGTGAAAACCTTCCAAAAAATGATGTCAAAACATAAAAAATGTTTAAAATGTTTATCTAAATTAAATTTAAGTATGTTGCTCTTTGCAACACAAATGTTACATTGGCAATTTAGTTCATTCTATTATATATTGTAATATATTTTTTGTACGCTACAGTTGGTAGACACCCACATGTGTTATTAAAACATTTATTTTATTACCCAAGTTTTCTTTTTGGTGTACACATCGAATGTCTTTTGTGTTGTATTTGTTTACTTGAGTGGTGTGGTCTGTAATTGTTAGTATGTTGGCTTTGGTTTATGTTAGCCTTGAGACTTGTTTTGAAGCTACATTTGAAGGGAGACCTTTTCTTGGGTCGTTATGTGAACATTGAGTTATCTAAATTTACATGAAATCATATGTTTGGAGATAGAGAAGCACGTGTGTATAAATGCCTACATTAACCAGGGCCATTACTTGGCCACCAACACTCCTAAAAAACCAAAGAGCAAACACAAACTAATCATTTTGCATAAAATTTTATTTCATCCCCAAAAGAAGCACTATAATAAATCATATTGTGCCACCCTCAAATTAAAAAAAAAAATGGCCCAAAAAATTGGCCAATGTAAATCATTAACAAAACTAAACCAAATTAAACAAAAAAACCAAAAATCAAGTTGGTGGTCGTGCCTGAAGCAGTGTGGTGAGCACTGTTAAGTTTCCTGCCATCAAATGGTGTGCCAAGAGTTCCATCTGGTCTGGGGTTAACTGTAGAGTTGTGCTCAAGTGGCCCATTAGGATCATATCTTCTGTCTGAGGCTGCTGATGATGCAGGGTGTTGAACGTTGGAAATGTCCCAGACAGAAGATGTTCGGCCAATAGTGTCATCTGCTCTGGGGTCAGCCTAAGCATTTGGGCAACGTGTGCCATTACCATGAGATGGGATCGTTGCTGCTCCAAGGCTATTTGATGCTGCTGGTGGTGCAAGGGTTGTGAAGATGTGTGGGGAGTGGTGGTTGATTGTTTGTTGTGGTCCACGGTGCGGGGGCAAACGACATGTCGCATTGGTGACAAAAAAGAAGAACGGCCTGGGGAGGAGTGAAGTGATAAAGGTGTGGAGGGAATGTAGTCAGGTGGAAGGGGTACTGTGGAACCAGTGCGCATTGAGGTTGTGCAGGAGGATTGCTCATTGAGGGGTGTGGGAGTCCGAACGGAGTGTGAAGTGCTAGGAGTGGCTACAGGAGGAATTGTCCCATCCCCAGCTGCCTGACAAGTGGCCAACACTGGCATTACCCTCCCACTACCACAACCTGCAGTGGCAGGTGAGTGAGATGTTTGGGAGGGCTCTGCCAATGGGGCATCTTCAGATCCAAACAGGCATTGGCGTGTGGCCAGCACCTGAGTGTCAACACTTTGCCGATCCCGTTGATGCTGGTCTGCTAAACTTACCAAGCTGTTACGCATATCCTGTTGAACCTGTAACATATCCTGGTGAACCTGTACCATTGTTGCTACAGATTCCTGTATGAGCCCGAGCAGACGTACTGCCTCAGTAGATTGCTGAGTACGCCTCCTTAACTCATTTTGGACCTGATACTCATCAAGCAGCCTCTCGGCTACATCCAGCATAGATGGACGAAGTTGGGTAGGTGACAATCCCTCTGCATCTAAGGCTACCTGAAAGCAGAAGAAATAGACCAAATCATTATCAAACATCATGACTAAATATTTCAGATTAGTTTGACAACTTAACACCCCAAGCAGAACGTTGAAAAGTTTGATGTGCTTCTAATGAGTACTTGTTCATTGTAAGATTATCCAAGCTAGCAACACTTCTGATAATGGGTACATATTATATTGGTGTGACTAATATGACAAAGGCAAAAAAGATTCAACATGAAGGTGTTCCCAATTAACCCTGGTGTGGTAGGTTGTTTATGCTTTTGGTAAATCTGTTACTACACCAATGACTTTATACATCTACGTATGTTGTCTAAAATCTTGCCATCAATCGGCTACAGGACAACCCAACCAAACGATACCCATGAATTTGGACCTGGAAAATCAAAGACGGGCCGGACTTTAAAGATCCTGGATGTTTTTGGAACATTAGTGGCACACCAAATTATAACATAATTCCCTGATGTTCAAGATAGAACTCTTGTTGTGCTGGTGCATCGTCAGAATGTCATAGCACTAATTTAACACACACAATGTAAGCCACATCTAGTCCAAAATCAATGCTACCATTGAAATGTTACATGTGCACCTTGTTCCCTTATATCACATACCACAGCACTGGATGCAGAATCGTCGCCAGCTCCTGATCCAACTCCAGCTGCAACGTCAAGAGGGGCCTGATGTTCTTTTAAAAACAAAAAAAAAAAAACATGTTTAGTACATAACCTTAGTCAGTAATGATTATGGCCAGATTGCCCTCCTAGCTTCATGAATGAAGCATTGAGGCCAAACATTCAAAAGTGCTTTCCTGGGCTCATAGGACACTTGCTAAACCCTCCCAAAGGTTAAGAAGGCTTGGTCTGCCTACTAATGACGGCACCCATTAATGCTGTCAACTGTGTTTTGCAGGGTAAACATCTAAAAGGCAACACTCTTTCCTAAGAAAAAACATGTGTGTTAATGGGGTTAATAAGATTCAAAAAAACATTATTTGACTAGACATACCAACACCTTCCTCCAGGCCTAGCTGCACTGGGTGTGTTCCCTGCTGCGGATCTTCTGTAAAGGACATAGCAATATGAGCTATCTTGGAAAAAAAAAAACATCTACATTGTTTGGCACAGTATGATATTGGACCTACCAGGAGGAGGGTCAGCACTGATGTCAACACCTGTGAGTCCGTCTGGTTCGCCAAGCTGCATGGGCTGTGGAGGGGCTGAGATCCGTGCTACAGATGAACAAATTGCAGGTTGGGGAAAACAAAAAAAGGACAATTGGAAGGGCAAGTATCACATTCTCTTAATGTCACACATAGGATAGTAGTTAATCTTTTCCAAACAACTCACACAATTGACATCCAAGATAATATCCTACCTCGGTGCAAAGCATCCGAATCTAAGTCCTCTCTGGGAAAGATGGTATCGGGTCCTATGATGTTCAAGAAAGGTAATTGATAATCCCAGAGAGAACTTCGTGCACGTTCATCCAGCCGACCTTGACGGTCATAAAGACCCTCCGCAGCCCATGCAATTAGCTTCTTCCGAACGGACCCACAGATGTCGTTGACCTTCTTCCGCACACTGTCACGGTGGCGAGGTGCTTCACCCAGTGCATTTACAGCATCCCGGATTTCATCCCACAATCTGTTCTTCTCTGTTACTGAGTAAGACGCGGCCCTGGTCCCATGTATCGCCTGATATCTGGCCATATAGGCGTGGACCAGGGCACAGCACTGATTGTGGGTGAAACGGGGAAGCCGGGGTAATGTGGACAAGCTGACTCTGGTGGACGGACCCGCTCCAGGACTACTGTCAGAAGAGCCAGCTTGTCCACTTGGTGTGTTAACACCTCCCCCGGCTTCCTCCTCCGGGATGGGGATGGTGGACTCCCTCATGGATACAGCTGGAGCCTCCCTCACACCAGAGCCAGACGATCTGCCCACCCTGCCCCCCCTGCCCCCCCTGGCCCCCCTGGCCCCCCTGGCCACCCTGCCCCTTCTCATCCTTCCAGTGGGTGGGGCCATGGGAGCACGAGGTGGGCAGAGAATCTGGCTGTCCAGCAGCAGCAAAGAGCCCCAAACTCCTAAATCTGAAATGACAAAAGAGAAAACAGAAAAAACAGGATTTGCAGATTGCTCTTCATATACAGTATAATTAGTGAACAGTTACAGAACACACTTACCTAATGGCACAAACAGACTTGGTCGTGGTGGTGGTGGTAGTAGTGGGCAAAGAGCAGAAGAGGCTGCAAAGAAAAGGAAAAAAAAAACACATAAGAAAACGCATATGGGTACAAATCACACGAGGCCCTCCAAACACTTACCTAATGGCACAAACACGGTGGTGGTGGTGGTGGTGGCAAAAAAAGCAGAAGAGGTTGCAAAGAAATGTAAAAAAAAAACACATAAGAAAACGCATAGGGGTACAAATCACACGAGGCCCTCCAAACACTTACCTAATGGCACAAACACAGTGGTGGTGGTGGTGGTGGTGGTGGTGGTGGCAAAGAGCAGAAGAGGCTGCAAAGAAATGGAAAAAAAAAACACATAAGAAAACGCATAGGGGTACAAATCACACGAGGCCCTCCAAACACTTACCTAATGGCACAAACACAGTGGTGGTGGTGGTGGTGGTGGTGGTGGTGGCAAAGAGCAGAAGAGGCTGCAAAGAAATGTAAAAAAAAAACACATAAGAAAACGCATAGGGGTACAAATCACACGAGGCCCTCCAAACACTTACCTAATGGCACAAACACAGTGGTGGTGGTGGTGGTGGTGGTGGTGGTGGCAAAGAGCAGAAGAGGCTGCAAAGAAATGGAAAAAAAAACACATAAGAAAACGCATAGGGGTACAAATCACACGAGGCCCTCCAAACACTTACCTAATGGCACAAACACAGTGGTGGTGGTGGTGGTGGTGGTGGTGGTGGCAAAGAGCAGAAGAGGCTGCAAAGAAATGGAAAAAAAAAACACATAAGAAAACGCATAGGGGTACAAATCACACGAGGCCCTCCAAACACTTACCTAATGGCACAAACACGGTGGTGGTGGTGGTGGTGGCAAAAAAAGCAGAAGAGGTTGCAAAGAAATGTAAAAAAAAAACACATAAGAAAACGCATAGGGGTACAAATCACACGAGGCCCTCCAAACACTTACCTAATGGCACAAACACAGTGGTGGTGGTGGTGGTGGTGGTGGTGGTGGCAAAGAGCAGAAGAGGCTGCAAAGAAATGTAAAAAAAAAACACATAAGAAAACGCATAGGGGTACAAATCACACGAGGCCCTCCAAACACTTACCTAATGGCACAAACACAGTGGTGGTGGCAAAGAGCAGAAGAGGCTGCAAAGAAATGGAAAAAAAAAACACATAAGAAAACTCATAGGGGTACAAATCACACGAGGCCCTCCAAACACTTACCTAATGGCACAAACACAGTGGTGGTGGTGGTGGTGGTGGTGGTGGTGGCAAAGAGCAGAAGAGGCTGCAAAGAAATGGAAAAAAAAAACACATAAGAAAACTCATAGGGGTACAAATCACACGAGGCCCTCCAAACACTTACCTAATGGCACAAACACAGTGGTGGTGGTGGTGGTGGTGTAATCCTTTATAGGCAAAAGGAGGCTGCAAACATTAAACATACATGAGAAATCGCATGACCTACATACGTGCACATAATAAATTACAGTTATCAGGAAAGCAAAAATGGTGTCTTTGGAAGCTGGGAAGGTAAGGGGGCAGGTTTAGATGCCAAATCTAGACTGCACACCTTTAACAAACATGAGAAAACACATGTCCAAACCACATGCACATGGGGCCAACTGCCAATGATTAAAAGACACTTGAGGGGTTCCCAAGCTATTGTGGGTTGGAGGGGATTCACCATAGACAACTTAAGCACACCCAAGATAAGTACAAATTGTCTCCTTCCTTTTTTTTGGGAGAGAGAGATACAATTGTCTTACCTCCAGATAATGTAGGTTGTGGGTCACAGGGTCTTGCTAGCACATAAGAAACATCGATCTATAACATCCAGCAGCCATATTGGCCATGTGCTCCTTTTATAGCTGACTCACAGGTGTGATAATTAGCGGCCGTTTCTATATATATCTGCGCATTCGCGAATTTGCGCGTTCAAAATGGAGGACGATATCCCAGACGCATTAGATGGTGCAATGCTGGCATTTATTGGTGCCTTGTTTGAGGAGGCCCTGGCACAGGAGGCAGCAGAAGGTGGGGAAGCTGCAGCAGCAGCAGCAGCAGCACCTCCAGCAGCAGCACCTCCAGTCCGTGTGCCCTTACCTCGCCAGCCACGCATTTTTGCTCCAAGGATCTATTTGGACAAGCTGCGGGATTCTGATGTCAGGAGGAAGTTCCGGCTCGAGCGAGGAACTATTCTACACCTCTACCAGCTCATAGCAGAGAAAATTGACCCGGACACACAGCGCGGCCATGCGGTGCCCGGCATGGCCAGATTGCTGGCCACTTTGTATATTTTAGGGCGTGGCAGCTTCCAAGCCACTTCGGGAAGTATCATGGGCATTAGCCAGCCCACAGTTTCAAGGGTGTTCATGTTGGTCATTAATGCCATAGTGGATATAGTGCCCAATTTTATCCACTGGCCACAGAATGAAAATGAGTGGAATGAAGTCAAGTTGGGTTTCTACCGGCGGGCACACATGCCGCAAATCCTAGGGGCAATCGATGGCACCCACATAGCCATTAGGCCCCCAAGGAGCCACGAAAGTGAATACCGGAACCACAAGCAGTACCACTCCGTGAACGTCCAATTAGTGTGTGACGCCAAACAGCGCATCATGAGTGTCAACACTGGTCACCCAGGGTCGTGCCATGATTCCAGTATGTTAAGAACAAGTACTCTGTACGAGGTGTTTGAAAGTGGACAAATGCCCGAAGGGTGGCTTATTGGTAAAGTATTTTGTCTTAACAACATAAACTGTAAGATTACATAGACATAGGAATAAGCTACATCGGTGTACACCCTGATTTAAGCAAAGCCTACCTAAAATGGATGTGTTAGGAGTTGTCAGGCTGTTCACACACAACCAGATCAGCAGCTTAGCAGCTCACAAAAGAAAGATTTGCAAAGTTGTCTTTGAGTCCAATGAAGGTGGTTAACCAATGTGTAAATGGTGTCCTCTAGCCACCCAAAGAAAACCGACAAATGATTCCAATGGTATTGCCATATCCCCAAAGTACTTTGCATAAGTGAGTCAATATTGGTTTCCTCACTCTAGTTGCAGATATATTCCAGAAGTAAGACCTAGGCTAATGTAATAGGAACAAAATAGGGGCCAAGTTGTAACTTGCAAGAGAAACCCACCACTTTGTGTGTCCTTTTTCCCATTTGTATTAGTGATTTAGGCAGTTAGACAGAGTTGAGATGTTTCATATGATTTTTTGCAAACAGACGAGCAGGTTGTTTAGTAAAATGCCTAATTGTCTCCCATTTTGAGGAGTCATCTAAAGTCACATGATATGAATAACTAATGTATATTTTTCTTATTTTTCAGGGGATGCTGGTTACCCGCAGCTGACGTGGCTGATGGCTCCAATCAGGTACCCCCAGGGCCCAGCAGAGAGGAATTACAACAGGGCCTTGCGGAGAAGCCGGAGTATCATTGAGTTGACCATAGGTCTTCTCAAGTCCCGGTTTCTCTGCTTGGCCCGGCCTGGGGGTGAACTCCTGTACTCTCCTACAAAGGCTTCCAAGATCATCCTGGCGTGCTGCGTGTTGCACAACATGTGCGTTGCCCGGGATGATTCTTGGGAGCTGACGGAGGAGAGGGAGCCAGAGGTCCGTCAGCCGGCGGCCCCCAGGCGGCGGAGCACCGCTGCCGGTATGGCCACCCGGAATACCCTGGTTGCTAGCCACTTTACATGTAAGTACTGTAACCGGTCAAGATAGGGCATGTGTATTAATTAGCTAGTTAGCAGAGGTGCCACTCACAGGGAGACAGAGGGTGATTATCATCTGCCAATGACACTTGCCATTGTAGATAAAGTGTAGTCAACATTGGTAAAATTGTGTTACTTGAGCAAAAACATGCACCTCTAACCATAAACATGTTGGTATTGTGAATAGTGTAAAGGGCTGAGAAGAGCTGGCAGGTGTTTATTTGTGTCTATGCCACCTGTGTAGTTATTGATAACATGAACGGCTGCTTGGTATCTTATGGTGTTGTAATTTTCCAGAACATCAACATCTTGGAATCATGGCACGTACCATGGGAAGCCTGTGGTGATGGGCTGTCTGGCGTCACAGGTGTGTATTCAAATGTTTACATTAATGATTTCTGGTTTGTGTAAGTTGGCATAAAATGTGTTATTTCACTCGTGATGTCGAAATTAAATGAAGTTCAGAATGAAGCAAACAGGCATTAAGATGTGATTTTCATTATGAAATGTCTTATCCTTTGTTTTATTTTTCCAGGAGTGGTACTGCTTGCGGGTGTAGGTGGTAGAAACCCACCTTGATGGACTCCACTCATTTTCTTTTGTGGTCAGTGGATATTTGGTAAGGCACATGGCCAATGACCAACATGAACACCCTGGAACTTCGAAAGTGGCTTGGAAGCTGCCCAGCAACCTTGCCATGCCTGTCCCCTATGAGCTGGTAGAGGTGCAGAATGGATTCTGAACTCTGCCGGAAGTTGTGGAAGACATCAGAATCCCGTAGCCATGGAGCAAAGATCGTGGTCTGGCGCTGTAAAGGCACACGGACTGGAGAGTGACAATATTCTTTTGCTGCATCCCTCCTTCTGCTGTCATTCTCAAATAAATAAATACATTAGAATTGAACATGTGTTTTTTTGTTTTGTGTGGGTGCCTACAGACAAAAGGGCCATCCACACTGTAAGATTTAGAGAAGACTTTATCCTTCCGATTGACATTTTCTATGTAGTGCAAGGGCCTGCCTGATTGCATCCAAATTGAAAGTGTTGAGGTTTGAGCTTCTATTATATGGTTTGGTTAAGTCTACAGGAAAAAGTCTAGACAAATTGTTAGTGTATGGCCCATTAAGCTGCCAAGGCCGGAGTTTTGCACTTTGCATGCTGCTTGTACTGGTGATGTGAGGGGTTGTAATGTAGAGTAGGGATGTGACAGTGTTGTGTTGAGGTGTGAGGCAAATGTAGTGTTGGACTATGAGGGTCTGTGTTGTTGAAATATGGAGAGAGTCCAATATCAGACACCTATGTTTATTGGTCAAGAAATTGTAAGAACCATGGTAAATATGTAAAGAATTGCATCTCGATAAAACTAGGACCACACTCATAAAATCAAAATTGTGTTGTTTCCATTGATGTGCTTGAAATTTGGGTAGGACACCCCCCTCCCCCCCCAAATTCAAGATAGTTTAAAAAAACTGTTTAAAAAAATGAGAGTGAAAAGAGATCCCAAGTGTAGTGATGTGATTTGAACCCATGACGTTGTGAACTGCAGTGAAGTTGCAAAGCACTTAGCTATTGTGCAGAATAAAGCTGTATGGTGGAAAAAATGCAGTGTGTTAAGGCTAAAAAGCACATATAGCTAAAGAACTAAACATTGTATGGAATGTGGGAAGAAGACCATGGTAAAATTGTGAGGTTTCATCTTGCCCTGAAGTAGGGTAGGGGTTTGGTCACTTGCCTTTGGTACTTTCCTTCATAAGATCGATTCGACACACAGACAAGATCAAAAAAACACTTAAAATGGTGTAAGCTTGCAAGCGCTTCTGAGTGTAACATTATTTAGCAATATATATGATGTAATCCGTTACATTTTAGCAATATAAACAAAAAAAGAAAATAAAAAAAGTAGGTGGAGATGGTAAGCCTCGAACCTACAGCAGAGGGAGATGAATTACAGACATGTGATGTGTGCACTAATCCACTAGCCCACATCGCTATGTGAAACTGCTATAAGCACGAAGACATAAGTTTGCGAATTGGCGAAGCCGCGATCGTAAGTGAATCCCGCTGACGGCGGAATTCATTATTGCTGTTTTACTCGCCAATTCGCCGCAGCGCCAGTTAATTGATTTGAACGCGGCGAAACTGAAACACGTCATAGAGGTTTGAAGCTGCAGTTTCTTTAAATCCGGCCCCCCGTAACTATTTAACCTGATTTGGCTTAAAACAACCAGATAGTGAGGGTCATCCATAGGTAGCCATATACTGTATTGTTTAGGTGGTTGGGAGGGTTGACTATTTCAGCTGTTACCTGGAATAAAGCTGATAACTGCTGCAGAACTTCTTCCTTAGTTATTGCTGGATTATCCTTCTGCATTGTGGACAAGGTTAAACTGAATATTTATTAATGTAGGAGTGCAGCAGCTATCTTTAGGGAGATCACTTTGAAATGCTCATATATGAAGTGTCTCCAGTGCAGGGGGCAGCCATCTGGGCAGGGTCTGATTCGAGCTTGGAGGACAGTGATTGGCAGATGCAACAAAGTAAGGTGAGGAGGGTCTGCAGGAAGCTTAAACGGCGTGGGGGGGGGCTTAAACGGGGTGGGGGAACAATTTTAAAGCAGACAGGGTGAAAAAGACTGGATTGTGCTGGCTGAATGAAACCCTGACATATCTTATTACAATCGGGCGAGAATGCTCATGGCACATGACCTTGCTCCAGAGATGGGAACTTTTTTCCTTGAAAGGTGTGAAGTGTGATTTGAATGCCTGATGAGATCAGATTATACTACAGTACAATAAATTATATTTCTGTCTGAGGCCTTGAACTGAACCAGAGCACGTGTCCGGAGACCAAGAATAGGTTGCCCTGGATCTGGTAGCAGACTAACATTACATAAGTAAGGGCTCTTTCACACGGCCGCTGTGATTTTTTATTCCGCTGCGGCACTTTTTTTTTTTTCACGGACACGGATGACACTTGTGTCATCTGCTCCGTATGTCCGCATATCATCCCATTCGTTTGCGGATGATATACGGACATAATGTATGTCTGTGGGGATTGCGGATGTCATCCGATTATGCATCTGTTCCATTTTTTAAACGGAAGAAAAATAGGTTTCTGTTCCGTTCCAGAAAACGGAACAGAACTGAAAGGACGAAAATCGGATGTCAGCGGATGACCCATCCGCTGACATCCGCAATCCCATTGACATGCATTATGTCTGTTTTTCATCCGCAAAAAAATGGGATGAAATACGGACATACGGAGCGTCCGTGTGAAAGAGCCCTTATTCTGTTGCCTGCTGGGAACTGCTGTATATTCTTCAAGGACCCCTATTTTTTTTTCATCATTGACTGGCCAGTGGGATAACATGAGGACTGGTATAGCCACTTAAGACTGTCTTGTATACTGTTGCTAAGTAAAAGCCATTCTGTTCTGTCATTGCTGATAGTCAGAATACTACAGGTGTTAAATCACAGCTCTCAGGGTAACGTTATGGTCCTATTGTTTGTATAGATACACTTGCTAATCCTCTGTTCATTTAGGCTACGCTTAGCCTAATAAACTCTGCTAAATTTATAAGGCCCCTTTCTCACCTACGATCCGTTCAGTTCATCAGTTCAGTCGCATCAAAATGTATCAGTTTTCCATCCGTTTTTTATCCGTTTTTCATCAGTTGTCATCCGTTTTTCGTCAGTTGTTATCAGTTTTTCATCCGTTTTTCGTCAGTTGTTATCCGTTTTTCGTCAGTTGTTATCCGTTTTCATCCGTTTTTTGTCATTTATCTGTTTTTCATCAGTTGTCATCCGTTTTTCATCCGTTTTTGACGTATGAAAAATAGGGCATTCATACGTTCAAAAAAACGGACATTGACGGAAGCGGATGAAAACGGATGTTAACTGATGATCATCCGTTGTCATCCGTTTTTACATAGAGATACATTGATGTCCGTTTTTCATCCGTCAACGGACAAACGGACAGCATGTGTGAAAGGGGCCTCAAGGTGTTTAGGTAGGTGTTGGATCAGGGAAGTATATCATCTTCAGGTGTGCAGAAAAATAACAAGACAGTTCAGCAGCTCCTGTGGGTGTAGTGCTACACAGCTAAGCACTTCTAATTCTTTTTCTGTACAGCCATGGCCAAAAGTTTTGAGAATGACACAAATATTAATTTTCACAAAGCCTGCTGCCTCAGTTTTTATGATGGCCTTTTGCATTTACTCCAGAATGTTAGGAAGAGTGATCAGATGAATTGCAATTAATTGCAAAGTCCCTCTTTGCCATGAAAATTAACTTAATCCCCTATAAAACCATTTCCACTGCATTTGTGAAAAAGGCTTCAGGGCTCCCAAGAAAGTCCAGCAAGCGTCAGGACCACTTCCTACAGTTGATTTAGCTGCAGGATTGGGGCACCACCAGTGCAGAGCTTGCTCAGAAATGGCAGCAGGCAGGTGTAAGTGCATCTGCACACACATTGAGATGAGGATGGTCTGGTATCAAGAAGGGCATCAAAAAAGCCACTTCTCTCCAGGAAAAACATGAGGGACAGACTGATATTCTACAACAGTTACAGGGATTGGACTGCTGAGGAGGGTAATTTTCTCTGATGAATACCCTTTCTGATTGTTTGGGGTGAGCGCTACCATCAGTCTTGTGTCATGCCAACAGTAAAGCATCCTGAGACCATCCATGTGTGGGGTTGCTACTCAGCCAAGGAAGTAGGCTCACTCACAATTTTGCCTAAGAACACAGCAATTAATAAAGAATAGTAAAAAAACATCCTCCGAGTGCAACTTCTCCGAACTATCCAAGAACAGTTTGGTGACAAACAATGCCTTTTCCAGCACGATGGAGCATCTTGCCATAAGGCAAAAGAGATAACTAAGTGGCTTGGGGAACTAAACATCAAAATGTGGGTTCTATTTCCGGGAAATTCCCCACACCTTAATCCCATTAAGAACTTGTGGTCAATCCTCAAGAGGCGGGTGAACAAAAAAACAACCACAAATTCTGACATACTCCAAGCATTGATTATACAAGAATAAGCTGCCATCAGTCAGGATGTGGCTCAGAAGTTGATTGACAGCATTCCAGGGAACATTTCAGAGGTCTTGAAAAAGAAGTGTCAACACTGCAAATAAATGAGTCTCTGCATAAACTTCATGTCATTGTCAATGAAAGCCTTTGCCACTTATGAAATGCTTGTAATTATACTTCAGTATAACATAGTAATATCTGACAAAAAGATCTAAAACCACTGCAGCAGCAGACTTTGTGAAAATTAATATTTGTGTAATTCTGAAAACTTTTGGCCACGGCTGTACGTGTGAAATTTTCTAAACAATAGCAACTATTGAAGATGGCTTGTACTAATACTGTGCTCTGAAAAAAAAAAAACAAAAAAACATTTTTGCACCTTTTTTTTTTTTATCTTTCTTTGTTCTTGCTCATTTTCTCAAATTCCCCTTCTGCAGATTTTCCCAGTAAATAGGCTCATATTCTTTGTATGTTCTGATGGAAAATGTACATACTCCAAGAGAGACTAAAATCAAATAAATAATGGTTTAAGGGCCATACACACTATCAGATTATCTGAAGACTGACTTTTTCCTTCAGATTTACCTTTTCTATGTAGTGCAAGGGCCTGCCGGATTGCATACAAATTGAAAGTGTTTAGGTTTGACCTCATATTATCTGGTTTTGGTAAGTCTACAGACAAAAGTCTTCAGATAATCTGTTAGTGTGTATGGCCCATTAATGTGATCCGACTACCTTTCACACTAGCATAGGTCTTGACTGATTAACCTTTTGCTGAAAAACCCAGATGGTAGGCACATCAGATGTCTTTTAAAACCACAGACACAGTTGTTAATATGTGGTTCACACACCTTAACAAAAACATATATAAAGGCATTCATAGAATCATAGAAGAGTGACGGCAGAATAAAAGACCAAGTCATTGAATCTGACAAATTTTTTTTCTACATGTTTTGTTTTTTTTTAATCATTTATTTTAATTTTTTTGTCTAAGTATAGATCTATGTTTACAGTTACTGTTGACTGACACACTACCTCTGCTGAATGGGCTGAAATCATGCTGGGCCATACCAAAAATAGGGCATGCACTACTTTAACCCCTCGGCGCCGGCCAATCGCAAATATGCGGCCTCTCGGCATCTAGTCCTTAGTGATGAGCGGGTGCATATTTGCGTTGATTGCTGTGTATGCACCTGTGCTGAAGGAGCGCCCAGCACAGTTACCGCCCCCTAACCAAAAGCTTTCGGACCACATGACCGCCGTGACAGCCAATCATGTCGGGCACATGATCATAACCCGGGCCCCACCTCCCAAACCTCCTAAAGTCCTGGGAGAGGCCGGCTCTAAGAGGATAATGCACAGAAACCAGATTGCATGGTACTACTGTACCTAATCACCTGTATGCTGATTATTTTCTCCTTTACTATCATACTTACCTCTTTAGTGACCCATATTGTTTTTTTTTTTTTTTTTTTCATTTTGCTCCTACTAATTTACCTGATATTTAATCAATTTGCCTCCAGGATGGTAGACAATGCCCACTGATTACTGACACAAACAGTATTTACTATAGCAATATACGTTTATATTTAAAAATGTTTTATACAGTCCACAGAAAGGTTATACTCAATGTCACTTGTCAGCATAAGCAAAATACAGGATTACAGCATATAAGAGCACAAACAGGCACCATGATAGAAATGTAGCATGAATTAAGTAAAGATGCACAATATACAAATTTGAAATATCATACCAAAAACATCAAACGTGCATTAGTGACATCCGTGATACAAAAAGGAGAAGAACCTTAAATAGGCAACATTTCCAGTGGGAAACTTTCTTTATCAAGCCTGTTCTTACATAAAAACCACAGACACTGCATTATGTGAGTGTCCACTTCATTTAGTGTGTTTCCACTGCTAGGTGATCTTAGGCCAATGTCATTCTAGCAATCATACCAGTGACTGGATTGCTCACATGAGCAGGCAAAACACCTGCTTGTATGTGGCTCTCTTGGTCCCCCAAAGGAGGCACTAAGTCCAGTACCATATAAATGTCCATAACCTGGTACAAAATTTGCATAAACAATAGGAGGCAAAACTAGGTTAGCAGTCACATGAAAGCAAACAGTTAGCATTCAAAGAGAAACCTGGCAAGGAAACATTTCACTATTTGTCAGAGTTAGAGGGGTTGCCTTGGCCAAAAACCACTGATATTGGTAAGGTTCACTGTGATGTGTGGGGTTAGTTAGAGTTGCCCTCCCTTGGAAATAGAACAGGGAGGGTTGATGGTTCTGGAGTCCTTTGGGTGGTAAAGATGGCTTCTTCAGAACTCTCACCCAAAGTGTCATAGGTCAGTCTCTTATGTGAGTGAATGGCCCTCTTTGTCTTTGGTCTATGTTCCTTTGACTTGGATGGCCCCACAATGGATTCTTCACCCAGTTCTGGGGGTGATTGGACAGTCTCTATGTCTTGGACACTTGGTGAAGTTACGTCTTCCTCATCTTCACTCTTCAACAGCTAATTGAGGGGCCAGGCTATCTTAGCAAACTAATCTTCAATGCTATGAGCAGAACCCCAGGTCTTGGCCAGGAGGAGACAGCTCATAGCTTCTTGGGGTCAGTAGCCACTCCCTCAGCAGAAATCATATGCTCCAGATAAGTCACAAAAGCCTAGTAAAAATGGCACTTCTGTAGAGACAACTTCAACCCCTCATCAAAAAATCTCCTCAGGAACTTCTCCAGACACTCTTAATGCTCTTCCAGGGTTCTGCCAAAGATAATTATATGATACAGGTACACGAGAACGTTGATCAGGTTCATGTGCCCACTTTATTCTCCATCAGTCTCTGGAAGGTTTCTGGAAATCCCAAAATACCTTGGGGCATTCTGCCAAATCTGAAGAACCCAGTGGACAGATAAAGGCAGTCTTATCTCTATCTTCAGGGTGCATCTTATTAATACCCAATAGAAGAAACATAGGTACCGTGTGACTTTAGAATAATGCCCATTCTCTCTGCCAGTTACTCACAGAGATCTTGCAGATCACCCAGTGGGATCCATTAGGCTCTTTCCCTAAATGGCTTGTCCTCCTGAAGGCACTATTTAGTGTTGGGCAAACTTTGCACACCCCCAAATCACAACATTTCCCACCATCTCTATTTAGGTGAGAGCGGGGTGTTCTGAGGATAGAACCTCTTTACTGGGATCTCTTCCCCCCCCCCCCCACCAAATTAGATGGTGAAGCGTTAGTGTATTGGGTTCACTTATCCTATCAACATTCAGGACCAAAACTTCACTGGAGGATACATAATGATGTGAGCACTGATGGGAATCTTCCCATGACTTCATTGCAGAGCCCTGGTTGACACTACTTCAGGGATAAGCTCCACCCCCATGTCCTTTCCCTGAGAATAAACTTCAAGAACAACAAAGGGGCTGTTCCCAAATGTTCCCAAATGTACTTGACTGAAGCTCGTAGACATGCTTGACCTCCGCTGTTGCTTTTCTTTCTAAAGTCAAAGTGATTACTGCCTGTTTCACATCAGTAAGGGTTTCCTGCAGCCCTGCATGAGTTTGCACCACTTGTCCAACCATCCTCTGAACCTCAGAGAAGGCTTGCTGTAAAGTAGACTGTGTCTGAGACATCTGCACTACAGCCTCCTTCTGGTGCATATAGGATGGTCTGAACTGAGAATACAGAAGCTCCACTTCTGTGTCCATGATGACTCTCTCTGGCTCTTTGTCATTCATTCATAGAACAGAAATCTCGGGTGAGTCTCTACATGTAGGGCTTACTCTCGCAGGAGTTGCTAGTGATGATGGGCTTTCTGTTTCCCAATGACTCTTTAAGCTGTTCAGTTCCCACTGACACACCTGGTTGTAATTGGGAGGCTGCTCACATTTGTGTAACTTAAGTGTTAGTATGCTGCCACTCTACAACAATACACATAAAATAGGCCACAGGCAACTTTGTAGTAGATTAATTAGATGTAAGGCAAGTTGTGACATGTAATATAAATAGAAGAAAAATTTCCGCGCTAGATGTGACAGAAAACCAAATGATTAAAAACAATAGTGAGCAGCTGGCACAAAATCAACTAACAGTGATTCAAAAAATACAATAAAAACCAAAAAGTGCAGCGCTGAAATCAGTATACAATTATATAGCTGAAAAGCTCATATAAAGAAAACAAAAAAGGAGAGGGGATAATGTCCAAATGAATAGTCCCAATATTAAGTGCAGAGATGTGAATCCACGTGCAAAATAACTTTCTTCCAGTGACACCAGGGAAAAGTGTAGGAAGGGGACACCCTTGTGCTCAGGTATAACAAGCAGCTTACCGAAATTCCGTGGCTGCTCAATTTAATGAGACAGCCTCTCCCAGCTAGTAGTAAACCAGTAGGTCAACCGATATCAAGCTCAGGTGCTTCGAAAGACTCCAAAAGCCGAAAGCCGTTTCCGGTGTGTTGTTAAACCGATCACATTAATATGTGGCACACTTGGAACTTCTCATATACTCCATTGAACGTAAAGCCATATGTAGAAAGAAACAGAGGCCCATAGCGTAATCCCGTAAACCAATAGGTAAATTTATTAAAAAAACTACTTACAATTTAAAAGACAAAAACAGGCATGTAGTATGTGCCGGTCATGGATCTAACCGCGGCGTCCCGCAAGTCTCCAGATCAGCATATGGATAAACAGCCGGCTTCGTTGGGGGGCGTGTGGACGTTTATGTCTGGGATCGCCAACGTTTCGTCATAAGAAAGACTTCTTCTGGGCGTGACCCCAGACGCAACACACACGCCTATGTACCCCCACACCTATGTCACATGACGGTCACCTCTGCCAATGGGTGTTCAATCCCAGGGGGGCGGGAGTAATATGTTAATAACTCGATTCCAATAGGTTAAAAGACCAAAGGAAACCGTCTGGAGATAGGTGGTACAAAACGCTAATAGGAAGTGATGATCCGTCTTCCTTAATGCCCATTCGTTCAAAAGGCAAAGGGGCAGGGAGACGGTCGTCACGTGATGCACATCACATAATGAACAGGAAGTGATGATCAGTATCCTCCGATGACTCATCGTCATCCGGGCGGAAGTGACACGCTCACGCCCATAGCTGACAGGGTAAGAGGGCGGAGGCGGAGGTGCGGTCGTCACTCCAGACACATCCCTTGTAACAGGAAGTGATGATCCTCACTGTTCAAGAGTGGTGTCAGCAGAGTATGTCAAACCCTTGAAACAGGAAGTGATGATCCTCACTATTCAAGAGTGGTGTCAGCAGAGTATGTCAAACCCTTGAAACAGGAAGTGACGATCCTCACTGTTCAAGAATGGTGTCAGCAGAGTGTGTCAAACCCTTGTAACAGGAAGTGATGATCCTCACTGTTCAAGAATGGTGTCAGCAGAGTTTGTCAAACAACACCGTCGGTATTCAGGCGCCCCTGTGTACAGAGTGCAACCTCCAACAACATAATATGGTTAAAACCAAAATACATATATACCAAGGTCTATAACGGAATTAAAAATTATTAAGGATGTGGTGGAATGCTAGATAATCGTTGAAACAGGCAAAGGAGTTGATGTCCAATTCCTTCTATGTAATGAAAAATTTCTTTTACATATTTAATAATTGGCCATTGTGATACTTCATTCCATTGATATAAAACGCCATCTAGTGGCCAAATAAGTGTGACACCACTGAAGGAGATAAAAATCAAAAAGGATAAAAATTAATTATGTGAAAAAACACTGTTGGTGAAAACAGTGAAAATGGGAGTGGGTTAAAATAAGTGATATTTAATCGAATAATATAAATTAACATGTGAATGAACACATATTATTTTGTGAAATAATTAACCCTTACTTACTCTCCCTATATCCAAAATTTCCATAAAATTTTTTTTTTTTTTTTTTATTAGTGAGTGAATAAAAATAGTGATAAATATGTATAAAATGAAAAATATGTGAAAAATGCAAAATATTAATAAATGGAATGTGTATCACACATAGCCTCACAATTTAGAACCAGCCTGTATAAATCAAGATATACATCAACTTATGAGAAAGATTAAAAAGGTTGAAATCAGCTATTATTAATAAAACAATTTACATCCCATTCCACATTTAACCCATAGGGAATATAGGATTTTAGGCAATAGATCCAGCGAGTTTCCATCCTGGAAATTTCTCGCCTTACGTTGGATCCTCGCCAGTGAGCTTTAAACCTATCTATCCCTATAAAGAGTGTGTTTTTTGGGTTCTTGTGGTGGCATTGGTCATAGTGTTTGGAGACACTATGACCAGGGAAGCCTTTCCTAATGTTGCCCACATGCTCTCCTAGCCTGATCTGTAATTTCCTCGTTGTGCGTCCAATGTATTGTTGACCACATTTACATTGCAACATATAAACGACGTTAGTGGACGAGCAAGTGATGAAAGAATCTATCTTGTATTCTCGTCCAGTCGTGGAGGATACAAATTTTTCGATTTTTCTCCCTTTGAATGAATTGAGGGAGCAGATCTGGCATCTGTGACAGGGGTAAAAACCTCTAAAATCTCCAAAGAAAGTGGGCTGAATAGGCCTTTCAACAACGTTTTGAGCTATTTTATGTCTCAAAGATGGGACTCCCCTGAAAATAACTTTGGGATGTTCAGATAAAACAGGGCCCAGAACCCGGTCATTTTTAAGGACCGGCCAGTGTTTTTTAATAATATTTTTAATTAAAAAATGCTGGGTAGAATATGAAGTAATAAAAGAATTTTTAAAACTTTGGTTGTTATTACCCTTTAGACTTGGACGTAGCAATGAGGATCTGTCGACAGCCGCTACGTCTCTAATGGTAGTGTCTAATTGGGAAACGTTGTACCCTTTCTCTATAAATTTCATTTTAAGGGTGTTAGCCTGTTGAAAAAAGTCATTTAATTGGGTGCAGTTTCTGCGTAATCGCAGGAACTGTCCCTTTGGGACAGCATTGAGCCATGATTGGTGATGACAACTATCATGTGGAATGAAGCTGTTCCGGTCCGTTTTCTTAAAATGAGTGGTGGTAATGATTTTATCCTCCTGTACCACCAGATTCAGATCAAGAAACGTGATTTGTGTAGAGCTACTAGTGTGATCTAGTTTAATACCTCTATTGTTGATGTTTAAGTTCGAGATAAAGGAGTCAAGTGAGGGGGCATTGCCATCCCATAGGAGGAGGATGTCGTCAATGTAACGCCGCCACAGGATCAACTGCGGCGGTCGATTCGCAAAGACGACATCCTCCTCCCACTTGGCCATAAATAAGTTGGCCAAGCTGGGTGCAAATTTTGCCCCCATCGCGACCCCCCTGTTCTGCAGGTAATGAGTGTTGTTAAACCAGAAGAGGTTATGAGACATCGCAAATTTGATAATGTCTACTATAAACCTCTTCTGTTCGCTGGATAAAGAGCTCCACAGATCTAGATAATACTGTACAGCCTCTAATCCCTGCTCATGGTCAATTATGGTGTACAGGGACGCTACGTCCGCTGTAGCCATAATATACCCTTCTTTCCAGGAAATATCTTGGAGGATATTTAGGACATGGGTCGTGTCTTTGAGGTACGACGGAATTTGTTTAACAAGGGGTTGTAAAAATTCATCAGCATATTTGCCTATCCGGGAGCAAAGGGAATCTATCCCGCTGATTATGGGGCGTCCCGGAGGTTTAACGGGATTCTTGTGGACTTTAGGTAAAAAATAAATAATAGGCAAACGAGGTGCGGAAGGTATTAAAAACAATTTTTCTTTTTTGCTTAAAATCCCCTCTTCATGTGCCTTATCAACTAAGGATTGTAGCTCCTTTTTATACTTAGGAGTAGGATTGGAGGCTAAAACTTTATATGTCTCTCTATCGTTTAAGATACTATTCATTTCAGAAACATAGTCAGTTTTATCCAGAACTACTATGCCGCCCCCCTTGTCAGCGGGGCGGATCACTATGTCCTTATTATCACAGAGTTTTTGAAGCCCTGTATGGAATTTATCCTTAGTAGGAGGTTTTTTGATTCTGATGTTTTCTATGTCTTTCAAGACCAGATCTTTGAAAACCTGGACTGAGGGGGCAATTTTTCCAGGGGGGTTGAACAAGGAAGCGTTAGCCAGGGATGTGTGTACATACCTATGATCGGTATTAGCCAAAGTGCGAGTGGGATTAGAGATAATATATCTCTGAACGTTCAGTTTCCTGACGTACTTTTGCACGTCTATAAAGGCGCTGAATTTATTCAGCGCCTTAGGTGGTGCAAATTTTAATCCACGATCAAGAACGGCTTTTTCATCGTCAGAAAACTGAGCCTTTGACAAATTGAAGATGCCAGGATCTTTTACACTCTTCTTCTTTTCCTTCCTTGTCCGCCTCCCCCCTCTGGTCCCTCTCTGTGTTCTATATAGCGTTTGTTTCCTCCTCCCCTGTGAAAATCCCCTTGTTGATAATTATCTTCACGTGAATACTCGTAGGAAGGATAATTTGAACGGGGGGTATTCCTGGGTGGATAGTATTCATTTTGAGGTCTCCTGGTGGCTGACCATCCATTATTAGAGATATCACCCGGATGACGGGTGATTACTCGGTCTCCAGTGTCCAGGGGGGAATCCCATCCCCCATTTTCTAGGGGGGTGAACCTATTATAAAGGGGAACCTCAGACCGTCTTGGTGTTATAAAATTAGGGTTAGACCCTTGTTGATTGCCATTATTATTTCCCCTATTGTAGGGTGGATTTCTATAAGGCAATAGGGAATTATTTGAGTTGTTATTTCTCAAGGTCTGGGGTCCCTGTTTGTTTGGGGGGGGTTTTCGTCCTTTTCCCCTCCTTCCCACCTGTTGTGGTCTAGGGGGAAGGGGGGGGGGAGGAAGAGGTGTGTAGGACTGTGTCTGGATCTCCATTTCCTCATCACGAGGGTTAGAGGTCGCAGAACCTTCAGAATTCCTTACCATTTGCCATTTAAAAACAGTATCATTCTTATAGTCCTGTAAATCCCTATTGTATTTCCGTTTCTTTTTATTTTTTTGTTCAATTATTTCTTTTTCCAAATGTTTCTTGAGTGTGTCAGATCTCTTTTTGTATTCCTCATCATCTTTAAGATCAGCAAGGGACGTCTTGAGAGTCTCAATTTCCTCATTGATCTTAACCAGTTTACTTTTTTTCCTACTGATAAGGAATTGGATAAACCTGACACCTGCCTCATTAAAGTATTGAAACCAGCCTTCTATATCTGGTTCATCGCTTTGGGGGTTGACTTCCCACCTGAGGCTGCGGGGGACCATTTTATCAACTACGTATTTTTCTAAAAATGCAATATCCCAATTTGTATGGGTTTCAGATGTCATCAAATTTTTAAGGCGTAGAAAACGGCCAGCGATGTCATCTGAAACGACTCCGCTGCCATCAAAAACGTCCCCTACATCATAGGGGTACATAGGCGTGTGTGTTGCGTCTGGGGTCACGCCCAGAAGAAGTCTTTCTTATGACGAAACGTTGGCGATCCCAGACATAAACGTCCACACGCCCCCCAACGAAGCCGGCTGTTTATCCATATGCTGATCTGGAGACTTGCGGGACGCCGCGGTTAGATCCATGACCGGCACATACTACATGCCTGTTTTTGTCTTTTAAATTGTAAGTAGTTTTTTTAATAAATTTACCTATTGGTTTACGGGATTACGCTATGGGCCTCTGTTTCTTTCTACATATGGCTTTACGTTCAATGGAGTATATGAGAAGTTCCAAGTGTGCCACATATTAATGTGATCGGTTTAACAACACACCGGAAACGGCTTTCGGCTTTTGGAGTCTTTCGAAGCACCTGAGCTTGATATCGGTTGACCTACTGGTTTACTACTAGCTGGGAGAGGCTGTCTCATTAAATTGAGCAGCCACGGAATTTCGGTAAGCTGCTTGTTATACCTGAGCACAAGGGTGTCCCCTTCCTACACTTTTCCCTGGTGTCACTGGAAGAAAGTTATTTTGCACGTGGATTCACATCTCTGCACTTAATATTGGGACTATTCATTTGGACATTATCCCCTCTCCTTTTTTGTTTTCTTTATATGAGCTTTTCAGCTATATAATTGTATACTGATTTCAGCGCTGCACTTTTTGGTTTTTATTGTAAAGTTGTGACATGTGCCTACTGCTGCCTCTTATAAACTCTGATTGCATCATCACTTGCCTGCTGCTTGCGTGTCAAACAGTGATGATGCTGCACACCTGACAAAATCTATCACCTGAGGGGTTACAGTCCTTGCTCTTGCATTTGTGCTCCAAGGTGCATCTCTGCTAGCAGTCTTCTGTCTCCGTGTTCCTCCATGTATGACCTGGCTTGGCTGATGATTCTTCTGGCTCTCGACACCGCATCAGCAGAATACCCGCTTCTGGACTTGACCCTGGCTTGTTCCTGTTCCCACTTCCTCACTCTTGCTGTGTGTTTATTTTTTATTTTTTTTCCATCAAAATAGTTTATTCAAATTTAAGAAAAAGGGTTTTACAAACTTTTGCTCTAAAGAGCGCATGAAAATCTCACATAAGCATTTTGGATAGTAACATTAACACGTTGTACAGATACAAGACAGGTTAAGGTGTACAAAGCCTGGAACACATGTTGTGGCCATGTGGACAACAATCAAAGTGGAGGTAACAGTGCATATGCAGAGGAATGGAGCAGCCCGACCCGCCCACGGGGGTCGATCACAGTCGGGCTCTCCAACACGTCAGAACTGGTAGGGCTAGGGAAAAAAGAAAAGAAAAGAGGGAAGAAAGAAAGAGAAAGAAAGAAAAAAGGGGGGGGGAAGGTGGTGGACAGTGAGAGGGAGTAGGGGAAAGGTCCAGGGGGAACAGAGAAGGCTATAGGAGGAGACGAAAGCGGAAGGGAGGAGAGGGAAAGACAGTTGGGGAAGACGCACCAGGTGCATGCTCCAGCCCCCCCCGCCCCGGGCGCCCGGGTCCACCATCTCTGCAGGTGAGTCCAACCTATGTAAGCGGAACCGACCCCATCACTTCCGCATACGTCAGTGAGGATTTAAAAGCAGACCAGCATAGCCATGTAGCATGAAATTTGTGTATTCTATCCTGGGATGTAAGAATCAGGTCTTCCATTTCCTCCGTTTTGTTAATTCTAGAGAACCACTCCGCCAGAGCTGGGGCATGCGTGGATCTCCAATGTATGGGAATACACATCCTGGCAGCGTTAACCATATGCATAGCTAAGGATTTGAGGTAGTGGTGTTTGGGCAGGGACGAATGGTGAAGCAGGTATTGAGCAGGCGTAAAGTCCAAAGTGTAGGAGGTGACTCGGCAAATTATCTCGTGAACCATTTTCCAGAAAGGCTGGAGGAGGCCGCAGCCCCACCATATGTGCAAGAGAGACCCATCCTCCTGGTTGCACCTCCAGCAAAGTTTAGAGCAGCTGGGATAAAACCTGTGGAGGAGGGTAGGGGTTCTGTACCATCTGCTCCGTAGTTTGTGTGCGTTTTCTTGGACAGAGGTGTTAAGGGAGCTCTTGTGGATACACTCATTGACGGTTTTTCATTCCTCATCAGTGAGGGAAGTCTGTAAGTCGGATTCCCAAGCCTTGCGGGCCGAATCCTCTGGGTGCTGTGAATCTGCCAAAAGGATTGCGTATATATACGAGACAGTATGAGATTGTGGGGGTTGTCTGGTGCATAGGACCTCAAAGGGGGAAAGTTCCCTAGACCATTGGCCTGTCATAGGTGAGGAGGTAAGGAAATGTTGTAGCTGTCTATAGGACCAGGAAGGGAAAGAGCGCGTGAGAGATCTGGCAGCTAGTTGCGTCAAAGAGAGCAGCCTCCCCCTCTGTAGGAAGGAGCGCACTTCTAGAGTTTCAGTCGGAAATTCTTCCCGCAGGAAAGATTGAGACAGACCTGGGGCGAAAGCAGGATTGTTGCGGACAGGGGTCAGGGGTCCATGTAGTGAAGATAGAGAGGCTTTCCGGCAGGCCACGTGGAAACAGGTTAAGGTGGCGTTAACGAGAGGGTGATTCCGGGTCTGGCGGGGGGGGGGGGCGCGATGCTGCGGCATAAGCCAGGGCAGGGCACCAAGGTCGGTGTTAGACATGTGAGCTTCCAGCAGCACCCACGCCTTAGAGCCGGAATGAAGCCTCCGTGTGTTTATTTTTGTTTGCTCCAATAAATTGCTTTATGTTACCTGCATTCCCATGTGGTCTGGTTTCCTGTTATCCTGACGCCAACGAATGAATCAATAAATAGGCACTGAACACATTTAAAGATGCTGTACTAGATAAAGTACACTGACCCATAACATAGCAATCAACTGGACTGCAGCAATGCTAAACCAAATTATAACGGATGCAAACAGGGTTGAAAGTATCAGCATTAACTAACCCAAAATATATACATTTCTGCATGTGCATGCTACACACACAGCCCTAATAGTTTGGTGGGGGGGTGTATGCATTCCTGCGAGGAGGTGGCTACAAAGTACCTGGTGCCTAATTGTCAGTATTAGCCGGCTAACATTGGGGCCCTTCTGTAAAGTGGTGCATGTGAAGCTGTCCCTTTAAAACTATGTAATTAATGGCTGATGGACTGCTAATGAAGGAGCAGTCTCTATAGGCATTAACTGTGCGCCATAAGGGTTTGATCTTAGTTGTTTTTCTCACCACTCTTGGTGTGTAACAGACCTGGATCAAATGCTTGGTGATCATTTGTCCCAGAGGGGTCAGTCTCTCAGTTCTGGCATAGCAAAAGAATGTCACCAGCACGCCAAGGATCTCCAGAATGGGTCCAGAGCTTTAATCAGCAATCACAGCGTTACAGCAGATTGCAATGTTTCAGAGCCACGCAGTACCCCTTCATCAGGCATGTGGCTCCGAAAGTTGCAATCTGCTTTAACAATGTGATCACTGATTAAAGCTCTGGACCCACTCTGGAGATCCTTGGTGTGCTGGTGACATTCTTTTGCTCTGACTTGACACGGTTCCAGTTGGTGGTTGCTTCAGTACTCACTTGTATGCACAGCCATTTCTACAGGAATGTGTGCATTGGGATTAGTGTGTTGTCAGTTCTGGCATCTACACTAACCCTGCAGCAGGTCTCAAGACACTTGCAACTCTCTGTGACAGGTCCTCAGGCTCTATGGATTCTTACATCCTCAGACAGACACTGCAGCAGGTCTACACTCTCTCTTAGACCCTTCAGTCTCAGAATGCATGGGAAAGGTCTTGTCTTCTCCTTCAAAGTGTGCAAGGAATCCTGGATATTAATGTCAACAGTTTAATTCATTGTACTGTGCAGCACTCCTTTAGGAACATCATATCCCAGTGTCATCCTCCCTGAAGCTTCATCAAGTCTCCTTCTCTCAGGCTCACAGCTGCTGCCAGGAGTGGGGGGGGGGGGGGGGGGTCCCATAGAGAGCCAATTTGATCCCCAGCACAGCATTAGTGAGAGGAGAAAAGCCAGCACAGGAGGGAAGTGAGTGGTGAAAGGAACTTCTCCTGACGTTAAATTATGTTTCATTTTGTACACTGGAAATGGTTGAAATTAGTGCATATTGACTAGAATTTACACATCCTATCATTACACCTTAAAATGTTGTAATCACTATGGTAATATTGTCAACAAGTAATTGAAATGCACCAGAGGAATCAATTATATTGACAAGATTACTAGAAAATGAAAAATAGCACTGAAGCATAATTAATAATTAAGATTTTAAGGACAAGATACTTAATTACTGATTTCAAACAACTGATTCTTATTATAGCACTATTAAAACCATACATCATTTTGACAGGTGGACATTGATTAAACCTTGAACAAGATAATCTTCCTTGGCTAACAACTTTAAGTTGTCTTTGGTTTTAATGGCTGTAATTAGTAGGTTACCAAATTAAAAAATAACATTTACAGCAGGGGTATTGAATTCAATTTTTGGGAGGTCCGATCAGTAAGATTTTCTTCCAGCAGAGGTTCAAATAGTTTGTGCGAGAACTCCTGTACATCACAGTCCCCCTTATATCACAATCCCATTCTTACATCAGTGTCCTCAGTCCTCCACTTCCCTTCACAGTTTTCCCTTCAAAGTAGTGTTCTCAGGCCCCTTTCCCATCACCCCATCCCTCTTCACAGTAGCGTACTGAATCCCCTTCACATAACACAACCCCTTTTTCTAAGCACTCCTCGCCCTCCCTTTCAAATCATCACCCCTCACAGTACTGTCCTCCACCCGCTTCACATCACCCACGTCCCCTTACATCACAAATCCCCCCCAAACAGTAGAGCGCTCTTCCCCTTCACATCACCCCTCCCCCCACAGCACTGCCCCTCTTCACATCACCTGCGCCCACCCCCTCTACATCCCACCACAGCACTGCTCCCCTTCAGATCACCTGCCCACCCCCCTCCACATCAACACCTACAGCACTGTCTGTCTTCGCCTCACTGGCTCCCTGCACATCAACCCCCACTTAACCAGCCCCTTCACATCCACCCCCACACACAGAGAACTGCCCTCTTCACATCACTCCCCCCCCCCACATTACAAATCTCTCCCCTTCACATCACCTTCCCCCCACAGCACTGACCCTCATTACATCACTCTTATATCACAAATCCCCCGTCCCCCAGTAGTGTGCTCTGCCCTCTTCACTCCCCTACAGTACTGCTCCCTCTCAAATCACAACCCCCCCTCCCCACAGCACTGACAACCTTCACAGCCCCCTACAACACTAACCGGCGCCCCCACCTTTACCCCCAAAGTAGTGTGCTCTGCCCCCTGGATATCCAGCCAACCTCTCCTCTCCAGCACTGCCTCCTCTCACATCACCCCCCCCCCCCCTTCTGTAGTGTCCTCTGTCCTTCACTCTCCTACCTTATATCAATTGGAGGGCAGGAGACACAATGGTAATATGTCGGGCGAGGGAGCCACAACTCTGCATTGGGGGCAGGTAATAAGCTGAGTGCTAGTATTAAGCTGACTTCGGGAGGCACAGCTCTGCATTGGACGGGAGCGAGAGCTGCCGGCTACTTTTCATATTTACCAGCAAGTGATTGGTGGCTAGGATGCAGGACGATCTAATGAGTGGACATTGTTAGTCCACCTGCCAGTTGTCGCCGCCTTGAAGGTGGACGTTTTGTTGGTTACTAGTGGGCGGACTAACACTGTTCATTCATTATACCATGCACAGGATACATGGCCACCTGTTTTGTGAAAACACCAATTTCTCGAAATCTCCAATTATTCATGATGTTCAGTCTCCCGAAATAACACGATTGGAGTTCTCGGCAACTTGCAGTTCTTGGGAGAACACCAGCATATTAGCATTGTGTCTCCCGACATGCAGAGAATGACAGCGGCTGAGGCTGGTGAACAGAAGTGACTCCTAAATAGCTCAACTGCGGGTACGGATGTGACAGTGGCGAGGTCTGGATCCGGCCCACAGTCTGCCATTTAGTGATGCCTGATATACAGTATATATATTAAAGGTGTACTCCAGCTAGGTAACAATCCGTAGCACCAACCCCTTTAACTAATTGCTGTAGAAATAAAAAAAATATAAAAATTGAATTGCCTCATTTACTTACCTAAATCTGTTGTGACGTGTACCATTGAAGCCTGAGTTTCCCATCTTCTAGATTGCAGATTGGGAAGGTCCTTCTTTGATTGCTCATGTCACTACCTAGGAAATGTATTCAGTTGGCTATTCAGTGACAAAATCCACTGAGGCTTCAGGAGGCTGCTGCTAAGTGTTGATAACTCGACGAGGAGACAGGTCAGCAGTGGGCACAGACTGCACAACTGGATCACCAGTTCCCACTCCTGGAAAGAGTTGTGAGGACTTGTGAGGGCAGATTCAGATATATAAAGAAAAAAAAAAAAAGCTTTAACTTAACAGGTTGTAAATGGGTGGGAGTGTTAGTGGAATAGATGGGTGCAGGTTTTGGATTTGAGATTTTTGGGAGATGTTAAGTGCATAAAATGTTTAATTTCGTCATCACTTTAAAGCATCATGTTAGCAAAAAAAAAGAAAAAAACTGGAAAAGGTATAATACTTACCCTTTTGGTAGGTGATGACTTGAATATTTAACTCTTCTGTAGTTGTGTAGGGAGTGGTGGAGAAAACCATAGCATGCGGAGGGGGACCAGGCATCTGATGCACTCAGAAGTGTGTTTAGCTCTTTAGCCTTTAGAGCTCTTAAAAATTGTGAAGATCTGAGTCATCACCCACTGGAGAGGTAAGTACTATACCCTTCTTTTGAAGATACCCTTTTTTTTTTTCTTAGTAGCAGTGTTGTTTGAATTTGGATGGTACAAACATGTAGATAATATATACGCTTCCAACTTTTAGAATATTCATACAGAACTACAATTATTTATATCATCAGTCATGTTTGTTAAAAATCATTATAACTAGTACATGACGGGCTACATGGGTTGTTTGACATATTTCAGGTGTTTATGGACAAGGGATAGCAAGTGTAGAAAATGTTATGAATCAATAATAATAATACATGCGGAACATGATGACAGGAACATTACTCTTGCTAACTAGCTCAGATTGCTTTATCACATTACTAGCTGGGTCTTTGGTCATGTGCAAAGTAAGACAAGATGAATGACTAAGATGAATGAACTGCAGTACACCATCCAAGGATCCGCTGGTAATAGATACTCTCTCATCGAGACACCATATGTTTTTGCATTAAAAACAAATGGCAAATGCATTCACATGATTTGTAGAGCTGTAAGGATCCCATGTACTTGCTATATGTACGATAAATAAGCTACCTGACAGATATTTGGCATGTCGTGTCCCTGAATACATTTCCAGAAAATAGATGTCATCTGAAGAATAGTTTCTTATTAAGTAATAATAATTATTACTTAAAGGGAAAGTGTAATTTTATTGAGCACAAATAATATTGTTGCAGTGTGCACCTTAAATTTTTGAAATCACATTTTAACTTTTTTTGCTCTAACATATTTTTAATTTTGCATTACTATAGACATTTGTAAAGGTGTCCATATACTAATAGGATTTATTTTGAAATGTTTTGTTTTAAGAACGTTGGTTCGATTTTCTAATTGTTAGGGGGCAACATTCGTTTTTGACTGCAGGGATGAGAAAATTCGAGGGAGCAGGGATGGAAAGTTTTTTTTTGTACGTGGTTTTCATTTGGGAAATTACATTTATTCCAAAATTGAATGTTAGGAGCAAACTAGGTTTTGAAGTATTTTTTAACGACATTCAAGTCGTCAAATGTACTGAGATTTGTTGTATAAACATTTGTTTGAGAATCTACTAGTGCAGTGATGGCGAACCTTGGCACCCCAGATGTTTTGGAACTATATTTCCCATGATGCTCAACTACACTGCAGGGTGCATGAGCATCAAGGGAAATGTAGTTCAAAAACATCTGGGTGCCAAGGTTCGCCATCACTGTACTAGTGTATAGCCAACTTGATGAAACATAATGTTCTTTATCAAGGAACATACATTCTGCATTAATAATTATGCTATCAAAAATTAGTGTGTGCCTTCTAAATGCCTACAGCATTGTTCCTGTTTCTTCTCACCGAAGGTTGCCATTTTCCTTAAGCCCACAGACCCTGCTGCAGTAAATCTTTAGACTTTCAGCAGATCAGCCTCTACATTTTCAGCTAGCAGGACTTAATGTTCTGACTAAAATTCCACTTAAACCACTTCCCGCCCGCCCTATAGGCAAATGACGGCGGGAAGGTGGTTGCATTATCCTGACCGGACATCATATGACGGCGGCAGGATAATGCGCTCTGCGCGCCCCCCGGGGGGGGGGGGGGGGGAAACGGCGATCGGTGCTGCGGTGTGTCCCTCTGACACACCGCATCTCCGATCTCTGTAAAGAGCCTACTGACGTAGGCTCTTTACCATGTGGCAAGCTGTGTCCAATCACAGCTGGTCACATAGTAAATAGGAAATGCCGTTGATCGGCTTTCCTCAGTTCGTGCCGGACAGGCACGAGTAGAGGAGAGCCGATCTGCGGAGGGTCTGCACTGGTAATCAGAGCATTGATTACCAGTGCAGACCCTGGGGGGGGGGTGCCACTAGAACCACCAGGGATGCCCACCCATGACCCCAGAGATGCCCACCCATGACCCCAGGGATGCCCACCATGGCCACCAGGGATGGCAATCAGGGCTCAGGGAGCCCGCCAGTTCCCTCCCCATCAGTGCTGCCCACCAGTGCACATCATTGCCATCTATCAGTGCTGCCCACCAGTGCCGCATATCAGTGCCCATCAGTGCCGATCAGTGCGCCTATCAGTGCCCATCAGCGCTGCCTATCAGTGCCCATCAATGCCGCCTATCAGTGCCCAGAAGCGCCGCCTATCAGTGCCCACCAATGCTGCATATCAGTGCTACCTATCAGTGCCACATATCAGTGCCCATCAGTGCCGCATATTAGTGCCATCCCATCAGTGCCTCCTCATCAGTGCCTGTCAGTGCGGCCTAATCAGTGCTCATCAGTGCAGGGAAAAACGTATCTATTTACAAAATTGTATAACATAAACAAAAAAAATATATTTTTTTTCAAACTTTTCTATCTTTTTTTTATTTGTTTAGGAAAAAAGAAAAAACATTTGCGGTGATCAAATACCACCAAAAGAAAGTTCTATTTGTGGGGGAAAAAAGGACATAAATTTGGTTTAGGTACAGTGTTCAAAATGCAACAGCGCTAAATGCTGAACATTGGCCTGGGCAGGAAGGGGGTGAAAGTGCCCAGTATTGAAGTGGTTAAAGTGGCTCTTCAGTCATTTTTTCATCTTTCCAGCTAATAATTCCTCTGCCCTTGTTTAACTTTGGATAGTAAAACATTTTTTTTACTGCCAGTAAATACCTTATACACCCCACTACCTCTTTTTTGTCTGGTCATTAGCCTAGGCTAATGACAACATACACAGCTCTCTCTCAGTCTAGTGAGAGTTTGTCAGCAAGGTAGAGAGGGATTAGTCAAGGGAAAGCCAATGAGAGCTGCAGAGCTGGAGGGGACTGAGTGAGGGTGGAGATAACAGGAAACTGCAGAGATCCATGAGTATTCATCAAGAGAGGAGAAATGTGCATATATATATATGTTTGTATGTTTGTGTGTCTGTGAACAGGCAGCAGCTTCAGCTGCCCACAGTTAAAATGGCTGCAGCCAGACTTAGGGGAGGGAGATTTCTGCAGCATATTTGGCAAGTACAGAATCACAGTACATATAAAATAATATGCAAAGTATATGGAGGGAAGCTTTAGAATGGCAAAGATGTTTTTATTACAAATTATGTGAGCAGACTGCAGTTTCTCTTTAGATAAGGAAAAAGATTAAACTGGAAGTAAAGGCTACATATAAGTCTGCCTAAAAACACTGCTTCCCCTGTCCTCCTACCTGTGTCATGGAATCTTTGACAATGGGGCTTAATTCTGGGAGCCTTGGTATCACCTGCCAGCTTCCATTGCCCATCCCAAGTGACCCTGCTCTCCTTGGTAACAGCCACTTTGTGACACAAAGAAGCTGGAACTTCTGCATTACGTGACTACACCTGAGTGGATTGAAAAATGGTATTTACACAAAACTTTTTTACAGCATAGGTTTGAGGAAGGAAGAGCAATGTTTTTAAGCAGACATAATAGTAGCATTTACAGTGGGTATGGAAAGTATTCAGACCCCCTTAAATTTTTCACTCTTTGTTATATTGCAGCCATTTGCTAAAATCATTTAAGTTCATTCTTCTTCCTCATGAATGTACACACAGCTCCCCATACTGACAGAAAAACACAGAATTGTTGACATTGTTGCAGATTTATTAAAAAGAAAAACTGAAATATCACATGGTCCTAAGTATTCAGACCCTTTGCTCAGTATTTAGTAGAAGCCCCCTTTTGATCTAATACAGCCAGGAGTCTTTTTGGGAAAGATGCAACAAGTCTTTCACACCTGGATTTGGGGATCCTCTGCCATTCCTCCTTGCAGATCCTCTCCAGTTCTGTCAGGTTGGATGGTAAACGTTGGTGGACAGCCATTTTTAGGTCTCTCCAGAGATGCTCAATTGGGTTTAAGTCAGGGCTCTGGCTGGGCCATTCAAGAACAGTCACGGAGTTGTTGTGAAGCCACTCCTTCGTTATTTTAGCTGTGTGCTTAGGGTCATTGTCTTGTTGGAAGGTAAACCTTCGGCCCAGTCTGAAGTCCAGAGCACTCTGGAGAAGGTTTTTGTCCAGGATATCCCTGTACTTGGCCGCATTCATCTTTCCCTCGATTGCAACCAATCGTCCTGTCCCTGCAGCTGAAAAACACCCCCACAGCATGATGCTGCCACCACAATGCTTCACTGTTGGGACTGTATTGGACAGGTGATGAGCAGTGCCTGGTTTTCTCCACACATACCGCTTAGAATTAAGGCCAAAAAGTTCTATTTTGGTCTCATCAGACCAGAGAATCTTATTTCTCACCATCTTGGAGTCCTTCAGGTGTTTTTTAGCAAACTCCATGCGGGCTTTCATGTGTCTTACACTGAGGAGAGGCTTCCGTCGGGCCACTCTGCCATAAGGCCCCGACTGGTGGAGGGCTGCAGTGATGGTTGACTTTCTACAACTTTCTCCCATCTCCTGACTGCATCTCTGGAGCTCAGCCACAGTGATCTTTGGGTTCTTCTTTACCTCTCTCACCAAGGCTCTTCTCCCCCGATAGCTCAGTTTGGCCGGACGGCCAGCTCTAGGAAGGGTTCTGGTCGTCACAAACGTCTTCCATTTGAGGATTATGGAGGCCACTGTGCTCTTAGGAACCTTAAGTGCAGCAGAAATCTTTTTGTAACCTTGGCCAGATCTGTGCCTTGCCACAATTCTGTCTCTGAGCTCTTCAGGCAGTTCCTTTGACCTCATGATTCTCATTTGCTCTGACATGCATTGTGATCTGGAAGGTCTTATATAGACAGGTGTGTGGCTTTCCTAATCAAGTCCAATCAGTATAATCAAACACAGCTGGACTCAAATGAAGGTGTAGAACCATCTCAAGGATGATCAGAAGAAATGGAAAGCACCTGAGTTAAATATATGAGTGTCACAACAAAGGGTCTGAATACTTAGGACCATGTGATATTTCAGTTTTTCTTTTTTAATAAATCTGCAACAATGTCAACAATTCTGTGTTTTTCTGTCAGTATGGGGTGCTATGTGTACATTCATGAGGAAGAAGAATGAACTTAAATGATTTTAGCAAATGGCTGCAATATAACAAAGAGTGAAAAATTTAAGGGGGTCTGAATACTTTCCGTACCCACTGTACTTCCACTATAAAATGATTCTAAAGCCAAAGTTCTTTTTTTAGTAAAATAAAAAACATGTCCCTTACCTCTTCTTTGTGGTCCCTCGCCAGTGCTGGCTGCCTTTGAGTGCCCTCATAGCAAGCAGAGTGCTATGGGGCACCCATGCGGGCGCACTTCCAAGCTGGGCTATGTGTGTCTATAGACACACACAGTGCTCCTTGGCCACATGCCCAGCTCCTCAAAGAACTTTCCTGACAACAGCAGGAGTCAATGGCTCCTGCTGCTATTAGTGTAGGCTGTGAATCCATGAAGAGAGGAGAGTGGGACTGCTGGTGAGGACAGCACTGCATCATGAGAGGTGTAAGTAAGTGTTTAGGGCTGGGTGGGGGGGGGGGGAGAAGAGATAGTGGAAATTTTTTTAACGTTAAAGTGGTTGTAAAGTTAGAAGGTTTTTTATCCTAATGCATTCTGTGCATTAAGATAAAGAGCCTTCTGTGAGCAGCAGGCCTCCCCCTATATTTACCTGAGCCCATCTAGATCCAGCGATGTTGCAGGAGTGTCTCAGCTGCCTGAGACTCTCCCTTCTCATTGGCTTAGATGGCAGCGCAGCGCAAATGCTCCTGTCTATGAAATTCTGTGAACCAATGAGAAGAGGGGGGGGGCATGGCTCTGTGTCTGAATGGACACACGGAGCTGTGACTTCGCTCAGGTGCCCCCATAGCAAGCTGTTTGCTGTGGGGGCACTCAACAGGAGGGAGGGGCCAGGAGCAGCAAAGAGGGGCCCGAGAAGAGGAGGATCTGGGCTGCTCTGTGCAAAACCTCTTCACAGAGAAGGTGGGAGTAACATGTTTGTTATTTTTAACAAAATAAAAAAAGAGACTTTAGTATCCCTTTAATGCATTAAGGTAAAAACATGTTTTGCCTTTAGAACCATTTTAAGTTCTCTGTGGCTCAATGCAATTACTCTTCTGTAACTTGGGAGATAAGGTATCAGACACACACACAAGGAGTATATTTTCAATTACTAATCTGACTTCCAAAGATTTCCAAGGTGAGAAAAAGTAGTAAAGCACAATTACTGTGTAGCACTGCAAAGCATGAAAAAGAACTTTAGTAAATAATGAGCAATGAATATCTGCCTTTAAATACATATTTGATTATAAAAACCACAGTAAACAAATATAAAAATTATGGTCAAGAATACTTACATCAAGCTTACCTCTTTCAGGCCGCATTCACACCTTTGCATTTTAGTGCATGTTCGGAATGCAAAACAACCGATGTGTCAGAGGACCCAGAGGCTTAACTAGAACATTCAGGCCCGATGCAAGAAACCATGAAGGGCCCCTCTGCCCCCCTTCCATCCGCGCTCCGGGCTTCCAGTTTGGGAGGGCGACCATGAATACTGAATACATGAATCTCAGAATACTGCCTCCCACGAGCCCCCTGGGGCGCGTATCCAGCGTGCCCTGTGACTGATGTGTCCTTCGGACAATCACAGTGGCCCTTTACCATGTGATCAGCTGATCGGTTATCGGTACTCCTTTCTTCCCACGCTGTGTCTGTGTGTGGAAAGGAGAGCCGTTAACCAGCAAGACCATCAGTACATTGTTTACACTGATAATCAGGGCTCTGATCATCATTGTCCTGTTTATCAGTGCTGACTATCATTACTCATCAGTGCTGCCCATCAGTGCCACCTATTAGTGCTCATGAATGTTGCCTATTATTGCTCATGAATGCCGCCTATCAGTGCTCATCAGTGCCGCCTATCAATGCCCATCAGTGCTGCCTATCACTGTCACCTATCAGTGCTCATCAATGCTGCCTTTCAGTGCCACTTATCAGTGCTCATCAATGCCGCCTATCAGGGCCCATTAGTGCCACTTATCAGTGCTCATCAGTGCCGCCTATCAGTTCTCATCAATGCTGCCTATCAGTGCCACTTATCAGTGCTCATCAATGTTGCCTCTCAGTGCCACCTATCAGTGCTCATCAATGTTGCCTCTCAGTGCCACCTATCAGTGCTCATCAATGTTGCCTATCAGTGCAATCTATCAGTGCTCATCAATGCTGCCTATCAGGGCCACTTATCAGTGCTCATCAATGCTGCCTATCAGTTGTACTCGGAGCTGAGAGTGTCACTCTCATACAGCTCAGACTCAGAGCCTGCACTGACAGTTCCTCCTCCCTCCTACCTCGCATGGATGGGATAGGAGACAGCCGATCAGCTTCTTCTCCTCCCGCCCCTCAACTGCTTAGCTTCACACTTCCCACGGTGCACACAGGAGAGGGGCAGGAAGAGAAGGAACAGATCGGATGTCTCCTATCTGTGTGAGGGAGGAGGGACTGTCAGTACAGGCTCTGAGCCAGTGACAGAATGGGCAGGTGGGGGCGAACCCTACCAGTGACAGAACAGACAAGAAAGGGCAGGGGTGGACCTTCCCAGTGACAGAATGGCGGGCGGACCCCCTCACAGTGGCAGAATGGTGCCCCCCTACCATGGCGGAACTCCAGGGCCCATTCGCAAATGCGACTGGTGCGAGCCTGGTAGTTCCGCCACTGATAGAACCACATGCTCCTCAATTAAACTGTTGACATCTTTGCAATTAATTTAAAAAAACAGGGCATGTCAGTTCTTCTGTGCATTTTATTGCACTGTGAGGCCCTATAAAGTCTATGGCAATGCATGAAAATGCATGTATAGTGCGTTTTAATGTGTTTTTGTGAGTTGCCAGCATCTGAAAATAGATCCTTCTGAAGTCCACAAAAATTATGTAACTGGAGGAAATGAATCCCTATTGACCAGGCAAAAAACACATGAGGCATGAAACTTATATCACTGAATCAAAATTGCACTGCAATGCATAATAGCTGGAGATGGTATTTGGATAATATATGAGTTTGGTGCTATATAATACAAATCATTGTAGGTACTTTGAATACAATGACTTGCATAATTATAATTATTCACAGTAAAGGACCTATTTCCTAGTTGTTGCTGGTTGCACTTGTTTTATTTACATGCCTTTTATTAGGTGACAACAGTGGAATACGTCTGGGCAATGTGTATCAGCACAGATCCTTTGGGAGAGCATTTGACAGGCTCATTTACAGAGAGGAGATCATGGGAGATAGGGCAGAGTATATCTCCCAATAACATAGGCATTCTAAGTGATATTATGATATTAAAATGTATGTGAGATTTTAGTGGTTGTGTTTATATCTACTTTAGAGTTCAATTTTGGGGAAAAGAAAAATCTTCCCTTGTAGTTGGGCTTCCCCTGCACTTCAAGGTACCAATAAAAAGGCTTTCTACTTACATCATTCCTCACTCACACAGGCTCCCTTCATGCCTAAGGATAATATCAAATACACTGATGTCTCTGCTTGCGTTTTCATGTAGGGATGTCATCATAAGGGAAAAAGAAATGAAACAATTTAAAAAGAGTGAAAACTGAAATGAAAAGTCTAAAAAAATCTGTAAATAATGTCTTAAAAAACATAAAAAGAAAAAAAAATAGTGGTCAAGGGTAGGAAAAGGGATGAACCCACATTTGACCCTCAGCAATATCAAAGGTCAAGTTTATACCTTTTATCATTTGTTTCAAAGATTGGTGGCCAATTAAGCCTCGTACACACGCAATGAATTTCAGCCGACCGGTCGTCCGTCTTTTGTCCAGAGTGGTGTCTGTTGGTTGGAATGTGCTCTAGACTGCACACGGATTTTCCCGTACGACAGAATTCTATTTTAGAAGTGATGTCATGTGTTGGATTGCTTTCTTTGTGTTCTTTCATCTCTGAGCATGCCTAGTCTTGCTCATAAGATTTTTCCCCGTCGAAATCTGTACTAATGAGACGAAAATCGGACGTGTGTTGATGGTCAACAAAAATTATATAGCCTGCACACCAGAATTTTTTCGGCCAAAGAGTCGGAGTCGGTTGTTGGAAGCACCATACTAACAAGCCGGAAAATCGGCAGATCGGTCGTCGGACGAAATTTCCCAGCCGAATTTCTTATCATGTGTACGGGGCTTTACTCTTTGAGTAAGACCTAATCTAGTTCTCTGCTCTTTGAACCCATTAGAGATATTTCTTTCTTCTTTTCTTACCTATAAAGTGGCATTCCTTTTATTCATCACTTGCAGGGTGAGTATCTGAGCTAGTAGCCTTATTTCACAAGAAACTCTCTTTTATTTTTGTCAAGGGACAAAGTGGTGTTGAGGCTTAAAACTTTGCTCTTACTTAACCACTTTACGTCTGCCTGCAGTAATATTACTGCGGCAGAGTGGCTCATTATCGTCTGACGACGTAGTTCTACGTCGTCAGACACTCCCCTTTCTCGCTCCCGCTGTATTCAGTCACAGCGGGAGTCGGGCCAGGGGAGGAGCAGCGGCGATCGCCGCCGCTCTTCCCCGATCGTCGGGGATCTAGTGTGGAGATCCGCCTGCTTGTGTAGAACACAAGCGGGCGGATCTCCTAAGTGACAGGCAGGGTCAGATTGCAGGGTTCAGCATAGCTGAACCCTGGATCTGTCCTTGTGTCACTCAGTTACCTCCCCCCACATACGTCAGTAAGCACCAGGCATACATTAACCCCTCCCTCTCCAATAAAATTAACCCCTTCCCTGCCAGTGTCATTTTTACAGTAACAGTGCATATATATATAGCACTGATTACTGCAGTAATGTCACTGGTACCCCCAAAAGTGTCAAAAATGTCAGTCAAGGGTCCCATCTGTCCGCCGCAATGTCGCAGTCCCGCAAAAAAAATCGCAGATCGCCGCCATTACGCGTTAAAAAAAAAAACACCCAAAATTTCCCTTTGTTAGTAAACGCAATAACTTTTGCGCAAACCAATCAAAATACGCTTATTGTGAATTTTTTTACCAAACATAGGTAGCAGAAAACAAAATGGCCAAAAATTTTAAAAAATTTCGATTTTTACATTTTTTTGGGGGGAATTTCATATAAAAAAAATGTGAAAAATATTGTTGTTTTTTCAAAATTTACGCTCTTTTTTTGTTTATAGCGCAAAAAGTAAAAATCGCACAGGTTATCAAATACCACAAAAAGAAAGCTCTGTTTGTGGTTAAAAAAAAGGACATAAATTTCGTTTGGGTATGGCGTTGCACGACCGCGCAATTGTCAATTTAAGTCGCACAGCGCCGAATCGCAAAAAGTGGCCCAGACGTAAAACTTCAAAATCCTCTAGTGGTAAAGTGGTTAAGGAAGCACCAAGTTTGCTTTGCCATCCCTGCCTATGTTTGCTTGACTAGGGCAAAGACTGCCGTACAATACAAACAATTAAAATGTAAATAAAAAGGTTTTAAATATTTCTAAATATGTAAAAAATTGTATATACCCACCACAAACAGAGCATACACTACCAATGACAGTCAATATCCTTCAGATAACGTCTCTTAAATGTTTAATGATCCAAGGAATATTTGAAGAAAGGCGGGCAGTCTATGGCTGTTGGATTCAGAGCTTAACTTTTTTGCTCCTGCACAGCAGCTCTCTAAAGTAGTACTTTTCATAATCCCTCTGGGATGGTGGCAGTACATTTTTGTATTGAACCAGGGATCTAAACGTGTGGCTACCCAACAGTGGTCTCCTTTCTAGATGACCTGAATCCAGTAGAAGCAGTAGACCCCAAATACCCCCTACTCTTATAGTTATCTCCTATCTCACCCTCTCCCAAGTTCAACTTCCTAGGTTTGGTAAAGGTGAAACATCCCCCTTAAAACCTGTCCAATTTCCTTGTCCTCACTGCCATCATCTCAACCCACTCCTCTTCATATCCCTTATCTGCCTCCTGCTGCCTCATAAAATTCCAAATGCTGGTCAAGGGCACAGGTAGCCTTCTGGGCAAAATAATAGTGGCTGGTGGATTCCAAAGATTTGTCCCCTTAGACTTCAGTGGGGTTCCATGCTAAGTTCGGGGTTTGTGGACTTCACACAAGATTTGATGAGCACCTGGGCAGACTTGCTCATCCCTAGTTCAGACCCTTTAATCAATTCTAACATTATCTTGTGAATTAACTAATGTTCCTTAGTAATTTTAGTTGTATACCACATTCATATATTAAGAGGTAGGAAAATAGGTTTAATTTTGTTGCAGTTATCTAGTTCTCTTACTGTAGCATACTGCAAAGCATAACATGGGTGGTATTTGTTGCGCAATAACAACAGTAATTAGTTATACAGCATTTCTGTCTGCAAATTGTGCACCTGATTTACTAAGCCATTTTGTTTCACTGCAGCCCAACCTATGGTAAAAAATGTTTTACTTCGTGTTAAAACTATGTACTATTTTTAACAAAAACACATAGAACAATTGCGGGGTCTTCATTTCTTAACAGCGACAGCAAATTACATTTTTTTTTTTTGCCAAAAAGTAGGTATTGCATGCTGTGTGACGGATTGATGAATACACTGCAAAATTTACAGTTTTTTTTTTTCTCTACAGCTATGAAGAAGAACTTTTGAAAAAAGTAATGCAAGACCCAGAATGTATTTGCTATATATGAGTCGGTCAGTATGTAAAAATGGCTTCAACGTGGAATTTTTAGGAATGGTGATTCTATTCAGAAAATAACAAAATAAAACAAAGGGAATATAGGCTACATATAGGCTTCTTGTCTGAGCAGAGCAATTTTCAGGCAAATTTGTTTGTTTTTTGTGCGGAATAAAAAATGGTTTAGAAGTGCATTTCAAATGTTTTCCATGTGCATTCAAGCTTCAGCCATTTTTGTTGTAGTCAATAGAAGGCACTTGCTAAAAAAGCCTCGAACACTCTCTTTACATCTTGTTGGGCATTCCCATTCAAGTCTATGTGGTCAACAAGCCCAATTGTGTCTTAAAAGTAGCTTTGGAGTGTCAGGAGTCAAGGTACAGGTGCCTGAGCACTTATATGTGAACAGTCACTATTGAAAGACATAGGATTTTGGATGTTAAGCATTTTGGAGCTCGAGCTACAAAAAGCTCAGGTGTAAATGGGCTTTAGACCTATTTTACACAAGAGACTGCCCTCCTTGGCCATCCACCGACAGCTTACAATACAGCTGGAGGGGGTTGTTGACATTCTGTGGCCATGATGCTTTGGAGTAGAAAATTGTAATGTGGCATGTCGGGTTGACAGGCAAACTCATCCATTCAGATCGATGTGAGCCCACTGAACCCTCAAGCAAATGTTTGCCTTGCGGTTTCAGGTGTATTAATCTTATTGAAAACTGCTGTTCGCCTTAAAAACAAAAAACAAAAAAAAACAGCATTATGGATGGGGCAGGATTCCCTTCTGAACGTCCGACAGAGGATGCTTTGCCGCACGCTGAGAAGCGATCCGCCTCGGATCACTTTTAAGAGAATGGGCAAGTGTGAACTTAGCCTTTAGGATTAACCAGTGAAAGCTTTTATTTACCAAAAAAGGAAGGTGTTGTTATATCCCTTTGTATACTTACTTATGTCACTAAATCTTTTTTTTCATTGCTCTATATGATGAGGATATAAAGATTTAAGTGCTAGTAATAAGCCACGTAGAAATCAGTTCTCTAAAATGAAAGCATGAAAGGACAGCTGTCAATAAACTGTGTTTTTATAGGAAGTGAAGATCACAACATGACACATGACAACACATGTTATGACAAAATAATATGTCAGTTTTGTTACTGAAGCATGCACTTTGTCGAATGGTGGCATTTGAAGGAAAGGCAAAGGAAACTGTCCATACATCTAATCACATTTTCCACATCAATGCACCTGCCCTTTGGAATATGTTCACCCTGTAGCAATGATCAGACTGTTTCTAATCTACGTACTTTAGTTCTCTTTTGTTTTTTATTTATTTTCCTAGAACAGACAGTGAAACACAAGAAAGATTTAGTTTATTTAGAACAATATGACTGTCCTAACATATTATAAAGAAGATGTGTGCTCATCATTCATTTCATGTTTTAGGTGAAGCAGCCTACTGAGCATTAACTGACACATGTTCTAACACTGCAAGGCTTCATGTAATAAAGCCATCAGAACCGAATGTATCTGTGTTGAAATTTGCATATGTTGGATGCCAGGTGCCTCTTTTCTATTGCATGCAGGTTAAAACTATGAAAGGAAGAATCTGGTTAATTTGATGGCTAAGATACAAATGGTAAAAAAAAGACAGTTTACTACTACATTTGGCATATGCACAGTCATCTGTGCTGAAAAGGATGCTATCCTTTAGAGATGTGCATGTCGTAAAAGTTTTGCTTCGTTTTGGACTCGTTTGTTAAGATAATAATTTCATTTTGTCATATTCGTTATGTTAGAATGATTCATTTTCTGAATTAATTTCATATCTTTTTTTTTTTTAATCAAAAGAAAGCTTTATTGAGAATGGCAGAAGGCAATAACACAATGCACAAATGAAACAGGGAACACTCAACAAAAGGGTAGATCGGCAAGTATTCACAAGATACAGTGCATTACAGTGCAAAATAAGCATGACAACAAAGAAAAAACAGAAGGAGAAAAATAAGTGTCACAATATCAGCAATAGTAAGTGCCATTCATCATAGAACGCTCATAGTAAGTGCCATTCATCATAGAACGCTCAACAAAATACAAAGAAAACAGTTAAGCCAAACCAAATAGAACATACTGCCACCATCCCAGCTGCTATATAGCCACCGTCATTATAAAAGCAGGCAATTCATGACAAGTTGAGGAGGAGCCACCGCAGGGGCAACCAACCAGCAACCCCAGATGCTCTCAAACTTCAAGGGTGATTTCCTGTGATAATAAGTATGTTTTTCACGTATCAGAATAGAGTTAACAGACTGAATCCACTGTGCACCGGTGGGGGGGCTGGAAGACCTCCACAATCTAGCAATAGGTTTCTTGGCCAAATATAAAAGTCTGAGCAAAGCCACATAAATGTGCGGATGGTAAAGAGTTTCATCCAGGCCACTCAACAAGCATGCCAGCGGATCCAACAGAATTTGAACTTGATAAACCTGATTAATAGTGGATACCACGAAGCTCCAGTAGCGTGCTAATTTAGGGCACCTCCAGAGCATGTGGATAAAATCACCTGTATGTAGGTTACACTTAGGGCACATGGGTGAATCTCGCCTACCCCACTCATGAAGTTGTCGCGGAGTCCTATAGGTGCGATGTAGCACAAACAAATGAGATAGTTTATTACTAGTGGATACAGAAACTAAGGGACCTTGTCTCAAGTATTTGTTCCCAACGATCACCATCAATGGGACCAATATCCCTCTCCCACTTAGCCCTACAGGGGAGTAGGGAAGAATCCTGTAAATAAGAGAGCAAAGTATTGTACATCCGAGAAATTATGCCCTTCTTTTCCCTGTCCATGAAAGTGGATTCCAAAAAAATTGATTGAATCAGCCTCAAGCGGGTATGCCAGCCCTGACTCCGAAGTGCATGAATTAAATGTATATATTGATATCTACAATTTCCAAGCTGTGGGAATTCCGCAACCAATTGAGCAAAGGGTTTAATAGCCCTGCCACACAGCTGGGAAAAATATCTTACCCCAGCCCGAATCCAAGCAGGAAAGCTACCCAATCTAGCCAGTTCCCCGTAGAAACAATTATTCCACAGCTGGGTGCATGCAAAAAAACAGAAAGACCCAGGGACTGTTTTACCATCTTCCACAGCCGGACAAAAAGCTGCAAAGTAGGGCAGTGGGGGGGTTAATCCCAGGGAACCCCCTCTCCATCTGAGAGAAGGAGGTATACCCAGAGTCAGGCTGCAAGAGCAGGTCCCGGGAGGGATCCACACAAGTAGGAAGGTCCCAGCCCGTGAAGTGCTGCAGCTGTGACGCAAAGAAATACATCTGTGCATTGCAGAGTCTCAAGTTTTAAACGTGCTGTACCACCTTTCCAAATGAGGGACCTTATCTGAGAGTCTATTTTATCAAACCAATACCTAGGTATCCATACCGGGGAGTTATGGAGAATATAAAGTAATTGAGGTGCCCAGATATTTTTGATTAAGTTCACACGACCCTTAACAGTAAGAGGAAGCTTACACCAACTAGCACTCTTAACATGAAATTGGCGAAGGAGGGGTTTAAGATTCAAGGAGATATAGTCCTTAGCGTCAGCGGAGATCACAACACCCAGATACCTGAACGTGGAGACCACCTGGACCTGGGAGACAGCAGGCGGCAGTGCCGTCGGGAGGGGATCAAAGGGAAGCAGAACCAACTTATTCCACTTTATGGCAAAGCCCGAAAAAGTTCCAAACCATTTAATGAGGGACATAGCCTCCAGTAGTGATCCCTCAGCATCTCCCAAAAACAGTAGGGCATCATCAATGTACAGAGAAATCTTGTCTTCCCTATCAGCCCTTCAGAAACCCACTATGGAGGGGGAGCCCCTAATCATGATCGCAAGGGGTTCAATTGCCAGAGCAAACAGCAAAGGGGAAAGGGGGCACCCCTGCCTAGTACCTCTATGCAAGGGAAAGGAATCAGAGAGGGATCCATTGATTCTAATGCGTGCTCTAGGCCCAGTATAAAGCAACTGAACCCATGAGATAAATTCAGTACCCAGTCAAAATTTACGTAACACAGCCCAGAAATAGTTCCACTCAACGCTGTCAAAAGCTTTGGCAGCATCAAGTGAAAAAATGGTCCTGCCCCCCCGGATTATCAACCGGGATCTGAAGGTTTAAAAATAAGCGTTGGAGATTTAAGGAAGTAGATCTGGCCGGGATGAAACCCGACTGATCAACATGCACCAACCCAGAAACAACTTTCGCCAATCTGTTAGCCAACACTCTAGCCAACAGCTTGACATCCATATTGGGCAAGGAGATAGGCCTGGAAGAATCGAGGTGTAAACGGCCCTTACCAGGTTTAGGAATAACAACCACTATAGCCTCTCACATAGAATCCGGTAACCCCATTTCATATCTTTGGATTCATATTGTATGTTTGGATTTAGCTATTACATTTATTTTTTTTCAATCAATTCAAATTTTGGAAGATGGCTATATTCATTCTGTTTTATTCTATTCTATTTGTTTCTGTTCTATTCTATTCTGTTCTATTCTATTCTTTTATTTTCTGTTCTATCCTGTTCTGTTTTATTCTACTCTGTTTTATTCTATTTTATTTCTTTCTTTCTATTCTTTTTTTCTAGTTTATTCTGTTCTATTCTTTTCTATTTTTTCTAATGTAATCTATTCTAATTTATTCATTTTTTTATATTCTATTCAAATTTTTTATATTCTGTTCTATTTTTTATTCTATTCTGTTTCTTTCAATTATATTGTATTTGTTTTGATTATATAAAGCAGCCTTTAGGAATCATCAAGTGGGAATCATAATTTTATTTTGCTCTTTTATCTTACTGTGTGAATTGCAATATGTTTTCATTTTGAATTCAAATTTATTTTCAAATTCAAATTCATTTTCATATTCAAATTTGGATAATTTGTTAATTCATTACGTTATTTCATTTAGTTATAATTTATTTTGGATTTGTTTAAATGTGTTACTATTGTGATTCAGGAATTCAGATACATTAGAATCTCCGAACAATTAAAATTTTGTCTGAATTTCGATTCATAAGGAAACTAATTGCACATGTCTACTATTCGTTTCTGTCCTAGAGACAAAGTAGGAAATCAGAGATCTTTCCAAAGCAAGGGGATCTTTTTTTTTAGATGGTCATCACCAGAAAAGGTGTCCTCATTGGAAAATGCCCCCTCACCTGCCCCTGTAATTTTCCCCTCTGTACCGGAACAATGGTCACCAGAACCAATAGTGAGAGTAAATCTATCACTATAAAACTAGTGGTTATAAAGCAAAGCAAGCTAAATTGTAGTATTAGATCAAGGATTTGTAGCAAATATAATTTCCAAATAGAGGCTTAAACCCTTCCCAATTGTACTGAAAGGAAAAAGTGTTCTTATGTAGTCTGTGTCCTTTATAGAGAGATTTCTCACTACTTCCTGTACAAACAGGAAGTAGTGGGAAAACGCTCCAAAGGTGAAGCAGACTGCAACAAAAACCAGATGATCCCTCTCTTCTCTGTTTTACCCACAACAACACAAATTTTTTTTTGCTGGAGTTGGGCTTCAAAGGATAAGTTCACCTTTTTTAAATAAGTAAATAAATGCACATCTTTTTGCAGGTAAAAAAAATGTGCTTGCATTATTTTACTTGGTGCCTGCATAGCATTACCCCTGCAATCAGCAGATTACAGGTAGCATGCAGCACTCTTCAGTGAATCTGTCAGCTCGTACCTCGTACGTACAGTCAAATACACACGGACAAGAAGAGAGAATGAACTAACAGAGCACTTAACAGTGCCATGATAGTTAATTGAAACTGCAAGCTGACTGCTGCAAAGGCTGTAGGTACTTGTAGTTTGCCATTCACAGAACTATATAAATGAATGACACATCTGGGTGGCCACACAGAATTTTTTTTTTAAAATAGTGACTGCAAGTGGGGGCAGAAGATCAGAGCGAGTGGTGGCTGCAGGAGTGGGAACTTGTTACATGTTTCACCCTTACAACATGTTTCCAAAGGTGAACTTATCCTGTAACTAGAACCAAGATTTCCATTAAAGCATAAGTTCACCTTTTAGGAAGATTTTCAGAAAATCCCCCTTTGCAGTTTTATATCCAGTGAATAGTAGATCCCATAGATCCTCCTATTGGAAATGGTAAAATTCCTCCCATCCCAGATGCAGCTGTTTTGGGTCCTCTCCAAAAAAAAAAAAAGCACTGCCCCCCCACCCCTGCCCCCCAATTCAATCCATCCAAGCATCATTTGCAGAATGTGCTGACCTCCACAATATTGTGCCCCATAGTGGCCTCTCTGAGTCATTCAAACTGTGCTCATGCTAGAATGAGCTCGCTCTAGAACGCTAGAAAACGTTAACATCTAAATATTTACAGATTTTCTTTGACTTATCTTCATTTTATGTTCTGAGGCTGCTTTACATGCATGATATCATAAAAATCACACACAAAGATTGGTATTTGGTAAATGCAGCATATGAACATTTGAATAGTTGTCGTGAGGTTTCATAGCAGCCTTCATTTTGCTGCAGTGTCTCTTAAAAGCGGCGGTTCCCCTTCCAGTGAGGACTGTATGCGAGTGCAGAGAAGCTCGGCACGGGTCTCTATAGGATCATAGGAGATACGCTTTATACAATAGGCTCCCTCCTATACAGTGTTTGATATTAAACATAGAGTGACTATCCTCACTGCTATGTAACCCCTCAGGTGCCAACACATGAGCTCTCTAAAATGCATAACAGTCCTTTTCGTTAACAAATTCTCTACGAATTGATATATCTGCCCTACTATTTAGTGTACAGACAAGCCAAATGATATGCTCCAGACGAAGCTTTTCTCATAAGAAAGTGAAACATGTTGAGCAAAGGTCAAATATTGTATGGTGAAAGCTAATTCACATTCCCAGTTGACCCTGTCGACCGGCACCATAGTGTTCGGATGTCCGCTGGCAGGTTTCTTCTGAGATTAAGTATATAGCTCTGAGATATATATGATCACCAATTGTCTTGTACCTTGAATTGTATGTAATTTGTTGTTGTATACTTTATGTATTAGGAAACACTACAGCACAGACCATTTATTGGTTTTGTTTGGTCCTCAATACATAACTATCTGCCTGTATTTTCTTATGATTTTAAATGTTTTTTCAATAAAAGTAATTTTATATAAACTCTTGTGCCCGAAATCCTTGCTTCCCAATCCTTCCATGTAATAATTTTGCTGCAGTGGAAAGACAAAGTGATTTGCCTCACAAACAGATTTACAGTAAAACCTTGGATTGTGAGCATAATTTGTTCTAGAAACATGCTTTAATTCAAAGCACTCTTATATCAAAGCAAATTTCCCCATAAGAAATAATGGAAACTCATATGATTCGTTCCACAACCATTCATAAGTCCTTCATTTTATTGTTCATATAAAAAGATTATAGCAATGTGATCGGTTGTGTGACCATAAAATGTCCATCCACAACTGGCAAACTCCACCAGGGGAGTAGAAGAATCCAACAGGAACTACAGAGTATAAAAGAAAAAAGAGGCGCCTCTAAGTGTAGCAATTTGGTTACATTTAATAAAGGTTCAACATTTAGCAACTCACATGGTTGATGATTAGAGAGGCACATCTAAGTATGCAGGCATCCGGGGTAAAGCTGTCCACATAGACCATCCTCCGCAGCGCCAGCTCTCACTGCAGTCAGTCTGCAATTGTAACCGGGAACACTACCCTGCAGTAGAGCGATCTGAAAGCTCGGCTTGAAGCGCTAGTGGAACGCTCCGTGGAAGGGATGATGTCGATGGCGGTGCAGAAGATGGTCTATATGGACAGCATTACCTCAGATGCCTGCATACTTGGATGTGCCTGTTTAAATCATCAACCATGTGAGTTACTAAATGCTGTACCTTCATTAAATGTAACCATATTGCTACACATAGAGGCACCTCTCTTCTCTTTTATACTCAGTTGTGACATGACGCTACTTATATATCAAGACATTTCTCGTTTGTCAAGTCAGAATTTATGAAAACATTTTGCAGCATGTCTTGCAAAACGCTCTCAAACCAAGTTACTCTCAATCCAAGGTTTTACTGTATTTCCAGATCTATTCTAGCTACAGAATTTATAAAGTGCATTAAGCCAAAGGGTGATTTCTCATTAAAAACGCATTTAGGCTTCTCCCCTTTAGGATGCCCCAGTTCACTGAGTAGGCATTAGACTGGCCTTGCAGCAGATTCTGTCACCTATGTATATTGCTCCTTCTGTCTTTTCTGCTAAGAAAAAGATGAATCTATTTTCTCCTAGAAAATGGTTTTTACCTTACAGAAAACATTTCTTGCCCTAAGCCTGCATTCCTATCTGAAAGATCTCTTGTTCTGTACACAACTAAAAAGAATTTATACAGCATCATGATTGTAATTCCACTGTACCTTTATGTTGAGCTACAAGAACATTGGATTCAAGTCAATAATCTGATAAAGCAAATAGGAGGTAGAGTTCTTTTATTTTGCTCAATGCGCTTGTTGTCCTTTGGATGTTGTTTTTCTGCTATATTCAGTAAAATCTTTGCACAATTTACCTATTAAAATACTGACAGGGGATGAAATGAATGCCTTAAAGCTCTGAAGTCCTGTGGTCATTTCCAACCAAGTAGTTTGCATCTAGTTTGTAGATCTTTCTCAGATTTGTATTTGTTTCCTCCTGGCGAGTTTGCTTTCACAATCTGATGCCACGCTGTCTAAGTTGTTATTAGTTAGTATGTACTGCTTGGATGTGGTAGGGGCATAGGGATTAGTACAGTTTGATGTTATTAATCATCTACTTATGTGCTACTTGTATATAAAATGCTGTTCCAGATAATAAAACATAAAAAAATACATATGTCAATAATAAGGAAAATGTTAAAGCACCAAAATATAGCAAATGTCTCAGGTTCTTTTTTTTTCTCAGATAGGGCTTTAACTAAAACCACCCATAGACTTTAAAGTGGAACTTAAATTACAGGAAGGATTTTATTGCAGAATAGTCATACTTTGCCTCTTCTGCATTAAAATGTATCTCTTGCCTGTCCGCAGCTGTACACTGAGGTTTGCAAGTGCAGTTCAGTGCACAATTTCAGCTGACTGAATCCCCCCACATGTGCGGAGTGTCGTCATCACAGTCTGACCAAATAAAATGGCTGGAGATTGGTACCCATAAACCATTTGGTCAAAGATGACAATGCAGTGCGGGAGCTCTGGGACAGTGCAGTTCTGGAGTGAAGTATAGTTCCTCTTTAAAGGGTTTGTAACCCTAAATTATGCCTTGCTGCCAGCCTCTCTCTTTCAAGCTCCCATCCTGCACTGTATAAGTGTTTGTAAGAAGCAAAGCCTCTAAATACCTTTTTGTGATGTTTCTTCAGGCCGGTCACGTGACTCCCGTCTGCTTTGCTACTACAATCCAGGCCTACAGCAGGAGGAGCCGAGCCAGGAGTCAGGTGACCGCCGAGCTTGCCACCCAAGCCCCTCCCACTGTAGCCCTGGATCGCAGTATCAGAGTGGCCGGGAGTCACATGACAATCTGCTGTTCAAGCTCTTTTGAAGAAGCACAAATAAAGGGGCAATGTTGAGGACTGTAGATGCAGTGGTAAGTCAAGGAAACTTAATGTAGTAGATGAAAGACACATCATGCATACTTCCCATCGACATTGGAAAATGTCCAGTAGTGTCATCAGCACAGAGCTGGAGGAAACCAGTGGGACCCAGGTACACCCATCTGCTGTCTGGAGAAGTCTGACCAGAAGTGGTCTTCATGGAAGAATTGCAGCCAAAAAGCAATACCTTCAATATGGAAACAAGGTTAGGAGATTTAGCTATACACAAAAACATAGGAACTGAGGTGCAGAAAAATGGCAGCAGGTGCTCTGGACTCAGGAGTCAAAATGTAATAAATTTAGCTTTAGCAGGAAGTGGTTTGCCAAAGTGACGGAGAGCGGTATAATAACTACTGTCTGCAGGGAACAGTGAAGCATTGTGGAGGTTCATTGAAAGCTTGGGGCTGCATTTCTGCAAATGGAGTTGTAAATTTGGTCAGAATCAATGGTGTCCTCAATGCTGAAAAATACAGACAGATACTTAGCTATCATGCCAGCAGGGAGGCGTGTGATTGGCCTAAAATTTATTTTGCAGCAGGACAACGCCCCCAAACATGCAACCAATGTCATTAAGGCCAGCCATAGACGGAGCAGTTTTGTTTCCTGCAACTACGGACTATGTTGATGGAGGAATCCCTCCTGTGGGGCCCCTGAACACAGTGATTATTGTTTGCAGCTATAACAGCCGCTGGCAAAAATCGCACGTAAAGCAGATAAACTTGGGTACTTTCAGCCTGCCCATACATGGTTTAAATTTTGGCCAGTTCCTGCAGAACCAGCCAAGATTTGAACTGTCTATGGCCAGCTTGAAACTATCTTCAGCATAAAGAGTCATGGAAGTGACGATTTGGCCCCCACAGAGCCCTGTTCTCAACATCATTGGGTCTGTCTTGGATTACATGAAGAGACAGAAGGATTTGAGGCAGCCTCCATCCACAGAGGTTCTGTGGTTTGTTCTCCAAGATGTTTGGAATAAGCTACCCACCAAGTTCCTTCAAAAACAAGTCTACCTAGAAGAACTGATGCTGTTTTAAAGGCAAAGGGTGGACCAAATATTGATTTGATTTGCATTTCTCTTCTGTTTATTTACTTTGCATTTTGCTAATTCATACAAATAAACTATTTAGGCTCGGTTCACACTACGTCGCTCCGACTTAGGGGACGACCTGTGAAGTCGCGTGTAGCGAGACTTCGGCGCGACTTGCACGGACTTCATAAAATGCAAGTCGCTCCAGGTCGCCCCGAAGTAGTACAGGACCCTTTTTCTAAGTCGGAGCGACTTGTGTCGCTCCTATTAGAACCGGTCCTGTACTACACTATGGGACACGACGGTGCGTGACTTGTCAGGCTGACCAAGTCGCCTGACAAGTCGTACCAGTGTGAATGGAGACTAACACTTTTATTTCTAAAAGCATTCTTAATTTCCAACATGTTTTCACTTCTGCCTAAAACTTTTGCACAGTACTGTATCTCTGCAGACAATTCCTTTCCAGGGTACAACGGCTATCTCAGGGACAAGAAATAAGGAGAAATCTCCCGCAATGGCCTCAGGTGACTACCAAAACATGACAGAGAATTTAACTGTTGCTTACTTTATCCACAACTAAAACTATGGTTTGCCTGGGGTTACATTTTAGAATATAAAGGTTCTCAAAAAGAATTACTGTCTGAATGATTGTGAAGATTTTACCACTAGACAATACTTCAAATAAAATGTGGAATTTGCCCAATGCTGATTAAAATTCAGGAGGTGTCGGTGGGTGTCACCTCTGCGTGTTATGACACAACAGAATTCCACTGGAATTCCCCTTCAATGTACACTAGCAGTATTTTGATGCAACTAAATCAATGGAAATCATGATGAACATGTATAAACATCAGAACACTGTATAACCTTTTTGTCTGTTCTTCCATTTGAGAGATTGTCAGTACTAGAATGAGTTACTTTACTGAGTAAGCATTATTTAAAAAAATATGGTAATTTTAATCTAACATCGTTTAAAAAACCCTAATAAATCTTTGTTATTTGTTAGCAAAATAATAGGTTTTCCTGGCAACTGTTTGTGTTCATTATCTTAGTTGGCACAACTCAAAAACTTGGCAGAAAAATGACTGTGTGGGGTTCATGATCTATTGATTTGTGTGGTATTCATCACACTCTCTCCTTCAGAAAAGGGCAAGTTGTTGTTTTTGAACACATTTGTTCAGTGAAAGTATTGTAGATATTTTCCTTTCCTGCAGTGCAGTGGATAATAAAAGATTGTATAAATTTACAATAAAAAAACTGATTTACACCCTTCTCTGTCACAAATAAGGTTGCGATTCTTCCATCTGTTTCAAATTTTAGAATATCTCAGAAACAAAAGTCCTGTGAACAGTATCTTTAGCAGCAAAGGCACAGAGTAAATGACTTTAGCAATCAGCTGACTTTAAATGCAGCTTTTTAAAAATCCATTTAAATATATTTTGTTGGTAATGTACTTCAATGTAAAGCTGTAATAGGTTTAACAGATATGGCTGTAAGTGCACACATTATGTTCAGAGAATAGAAAGTATGATGTAATTGTAGCGCCCTCTTTTAGTTAGGCTGTTAGGTAAATGTAATTTTTGGCTCCTCTGAAGTGAGTGGAGCAGTGGTTGATTGTGTTGGTCTGTTCAGGGTTTCCTGAGCTGAGAGTTTGATTACTTCCAACTGCCTCTTAAAGAAGTTTATAGATCATAGGGCTAGTAGATTCAACTGATCAGTTAAAAATGTATCATGCCCAAGCCAATTCCTGAAAGAGGGTGTCCAGAAGGTGACTGGGGAGGTGATAAATGAACAGGAGGCCTAAGAAGATTATTTCCCCTCAGGGGAGAATTACAGTTCTCCTGGTGGTGCTGTTTCCTCTGGGTGACAGCCAGAGAGACAAGAAGCTGCAGTTTAGACCTCAGTGGCAGCTGGGCTAAGGGCCTGGGGTAGATTGCTTGAGGATTACATTTTCTGGAGGGCACTTTACTGAAGTCCTGAGTCTGAAGAAAGAACCTGTTCTCTCCTTCTCTAGGGATCAAGCTGTGAATGCTGGATGGCAGTCAGTACCTGGAACACTATGAGTAAAGATCTTTTTGGGTACTGATAGCTGTGAGAGTGCTATCAAGGAATTAGGCACCAGAAGTGCTTTTGTGGACTAAAAATGTAGGGTCCTATGCAAAGGCTTGCACAAGGTGTGTGTCAGATGTGCCAATGCGTGCAGTGCCGATTCCCCCTACTGCCCAGGCTTCCCCTGTGTTGCCCCCTCTGCCCTGCGGTGCTGCTGGCTTCCCTCTTCTCCTCTCCCCCCAGCTGTTGCGGGGAAGAGTGGGAGAAGGGGCTAGTGCATAGGTCTTTTTCCAGTGCCTCCCTTTTTTAAATGAACACAGTGAACACACTCACTCACTGTGTTCATTCATAACTAAATCATAGCAAACTGTGTTTACTATGCTTCAATTTGTGAATAAACAGGAAGCCGCTCAGCACAGAGTACTTCCTATTCATTCACTTTCCAGGGCAGCTGACTCTGCAAAGAAAGTCAGGTGTGTTTGAGCTTTGGGGTGTACACCCTAATGCAATAGGCTGTGCACACATATGGTTCCATGTATACTGGCTATTCCCTGTTACCTCCAAGAAAAGCAGTTATCAGAAGATAGTGAGAAGTTTGTCCTCACATTACTTGCTATTGATCATTTCTGTTAAAGTTCTCCAGCAATAAATATAAAAAGACATCCCCTAGACCAGTGAAGGCGAACCTTGGCACCCCAGATGTTTTGGAACTACATTTCCCATGATGCTCAGCTACACTGCAGAGTGCATGGGCATCATGGGAAATGTAGTTCCAAAACATCTGGAGTGCCAAGGTTCGCCATCACTGCCCTAGACTGATCCAAAATTGTCGGTGTGCGTGGGACTGTGCTTGTGTGCCTGACAGTCTCTGTACTACTGTGAGAGACCTGGGTATATTCTCAGTGGCCCCTTTTGGGGTAAGCACTATATAATATTTACAAGTACATCAATTTTTACATATGTTTTTTCCTAAAGAGGAACTGCAGTCAATATTTTTGTTTTTCATATGGTAATGAAGAATACAAAGTCTCCTCATTTGATGTCCAAGCAGCTGTGATCACAGCAACCAGAAGTGAGGGTAAAACACCCTTTAAAGGGACAGAGACAGCGAATGTTTTAACTACACATTCCCCAAAGTGTCAGAAATAGTTAGTCTAAAGTTTAATTTTAATATGCATCTAATAAAAGTGTATATCAAGGAAAAAGTAAAAAAAAAAAGGAAATTTCTGCAATACATGCACATTTAATTATATCATTTTAACCACCTCATCTCCAGAAGGTTTTAACTTCTTCATGACCATGTCATTTTTTGCTATTTTACTTTAACTGGTAAATGTGTGGTCGTGCAATACCGTACCCAAATTAAATTTACATTCTTTTTCACACAAATAGACCTTTGTTTTGTTTTGTTGGTATTTAATCAAATCTATTTTTTTCTAATTTTTTTAAAAAAAAAATATTGTACAAACAAAAAAAGACATTTTGAAAAAAAAAAAAAATGTTTTTCTTACATGTTCAATAATAAAAAAAAAATATTAATTGGTTTGCATGAAAGTTATAGCGTCTAAAATCTACGATATATATATATATATATATATATATATATATATATATATATATATATATATATATTGGATTTTTTTTATACTACTAACGGCAGTGATCAGCGACTTATAATAGGACTGCGATAGTGCATCTGACAATCTGACACTAACTGATGCTGGGGAGGAACTGACTAACTGCCAGTGACATTACCAGTGACACTAATACAATGATCAGTGATAATACTATACAGTGTCACTGTAATAATGGCACTGGCTGGAAAGGGGTTAACATCTAGGGTAATAAGGGGTAAATGTGTGCCTAACAATGTGTAATGTGTATAATGTGTGCCGCTTTTTACTAAAGATGTCTTTGTTTCTTATACCTACTAAGAAACAGAGAAATCGTTCCCTCTGTGCAGAGCCATGTTTTGATTGTCAACACAGGGCTCTGGGCTGTGATTAGATACAGCTGATCAGTAGGACCCAGCCATGAATCATTGGCTGGGACCTGCTGACAGACCCCTGCAGTGTGCAATCACAGTAAGGTGTCAGCGCAAACAGACAGTGACATACCAGTACCTTGCTTTATCAGTTAATACTTTGTAGCGCCACCTTTTGCTGCGATTACAGCTGTAAGTCACTTGGGGTATGTCTCTCTCAGTTTTGCACATCGAGAGACTGATAATTTTGCCCATTCCTCCTTGCAAAACAGCTCAAGCTCAGTGAGGTTGGATGGAGAGTGTTTGTGAACAGCAGTTTTCAGTTCTTTCCACAGATTCTCGATTGGATTCAGGTCTGGACTTTGACTTGGCCATTCTAACACCTGGATATGTTTATTTGTGAACCATTCCATTGTAGATTTTGCTTTATGTTTTGGATCATTGTCTTGTTGGAAGACAAATCACCGTCCCAGTCTCAGGTCTTTTGCAGACTCCATCAGGTTTTTTTCCAGAATGGTCCTGTATTTGGCTCCATCCATCTTCCCATCAATTTTAACCATCTTCCCTGTCCCTGCTGTAGAAAAGCAGGCCCAAACCATGATGCTGCCACCACCATGTTTGACAGTGGGGAGGGTGATGAGCTGTGTTGGTTTTACACCAAACCTAACATTTTGCATTGTTGCCAAAAAGTTTGATTTTGGTTTCATTTGACCAGAGCACCTTCTTCCACATGTTTGGTGTGTCTCCCAGGTGGCTTGTGGCAAACTTTAAACAACACTTTTTATGGATATCTTTAAGAAATGGCTTTCTTCTTGCCACTCTTCCATAAAGGCCAGATTTGTGCAGTATATGACTGATTGTTGTCCTATGGACAGAGTCTCCCACCTCAGCTGTAGATCTCTGCAGTTCATCCGGAGTGATAATGGGCCTCTTGGCTGCATCTCTGATCAGTCTTCTCCTTGTATGGGCTGAAAGTTTAGAGGGATGGCCAGGTCTTCGTAGATTTGCAGTGGTCTGATACTCCTTCCATTTTAATATTATCGCTTGCACAGTGCTCCTTGGGATGTTTAAAGCTTGGGAAATCTTTTTGTATCCAAATCCGGCTTTAAACTTCTCCACAACAGTATCTCGGACCTGCCTGGTGTGTTCCTTGTTCTTCATGATGCTCTCTGTGCTTTAAACGGACCTCTGAGACTATCACAGTGCAGGTGCATTTATACGGAGACTTGATTACACACATCATTAGTCATTTAGGTCAACATTGGATCATTCAGAGATCCTCACTGAACTTCTGGAGAGAGTTTGCTGCACTGAAAGTAAAGGGGCTGAATAATTTTGCACGCTCAATTTTTCAGTTTTTTATTTGTTAACAAAATTTGAAATATCCAATAAATTTCATTCCACTTCATCATTGTGTCCCACTTGTTGTTGATTCTTCACAAAAAATTACAGTTTTATATCTTTATGTTTGAAGCCTGAAATGTGGCAAAAGATTGCAAAGTTTAAGGGGGCCGAATACTTTCGCAAGGCACTGAATTTGGGATGTAATTGCAAGTTTATCTATGCCATGTGTGAGAAATAACTTGTTAATATGACAATTTTGTGGAAAAAAACGATATTACCCAAACTGTTGTGGGCAAAAATTTGCAACTTAAAAAAGAAGAAACAGAGAGACCATTCCCTCTGTACAGAGCCCTGTGTTGATTGTCAATGAAAGGCTCTGGGCTGTGATTAGATACAGCTGATCAACAGGTCCCAGTCATGAACCCTTGGCTGGGACCTGCTGACAGACCCCCCGCTGTGTGCAATCTCAGTAAGGTGTCAGCAGAAACAGACAGTGACATACCAGTACCTCGCTTTACCTATAAAGGCTGCCCATCTGCAGTACATTGGTTTAATTTGATTGGTGGTTAAAGACCCTGCAACTACAGAAAAATAACAGTTTATTTGCCAGAAATGCACTCAGTTCCTATGTCCTGTATAGGACTGACAACACAAAGCTTTTTTTGTTGACAAAGTGTTGTCACTGTCAGCCCTCTCAGTTGTCTGTTACTCAATGACTCAGCCATTCCCACTCTCAGATCAGTGCAGAGGACAAAGAACAACTCTAAATTTCTGACATGGTCAACAGTTTTTTTTTGCACTTATCAAACAGAAACAAGTATATCAAAATCAATTCAACTGTATATTTAACAAACCGAAAGGGAGTTAAACGGACTAGGTAATTGGCCAAATCAAACAAGAAGTAACTATAACTTGCAGTTTACTAAACAGATGCAAATTTGGAAACAATAATGTAACACAGGTTCACGATGGCAAAGAGCATGCATACCCTTTAGAATAATACTAAAGAAAATATGAAAACTGCACAAACATGGACTCTCCAAAGCAATGTCTGTGTGACTCAATCAGGGTGATATGGGGCTGCAAAGAAAAGTCTCTATAGGATTGTAGACAAAAATCACTACTTCAGTACAACAGTTCAGAACACAGAAATTTGCTATATTGCTTATAAACCAAAAGCCCTGGTGTGTGGGAGACATGGGGCACCTCCCATGAGAACAGGAAACATATTGCCCAAAGAGTGCAAAAGGCAGCCCCAAAACATACTCATGACAGACAGATCTAGTTTCTCAAAAAGAGAGGTCAGCAATATCAGCTCCCATTTTTCTCTTAATACAGAAAAAATCTTCCATGAAAGGAATAAGGAAAATGTTAGTTGCCTGACTGTCTCATTGGTCCTCCTACTTCCACATACTTCTTGAGATACTGATCAGAACAAGATGTAGATAGGCACTACTGACTTTTCTCTGACACGCCTCATCTGTTCCAGTTCAACTGGCATTTTCAGACGAAGGGCAGCAATAGAAGTCTCTATACTTCTACCATGACAGGTTAACTTTAAACAAAGCTTGCATTGAAATCTGTAGGCTGCATTCCCTTTATAAAATACAAATTGCTGAGCTAACATGCTGATGATTAAGCTTAGAGGGATGCCTCCCTAAAAATGTCACTTATACAAAAATATTTTTAATAATATTATAGTAAGATAGTAGATACTAAACTCAGATCACATGATCCCTCAGTTCTGCATCCTGTTTTAAAGAATGTAGCCTATGAGTTGGAAGCACAACAGAGCCTTTTGTTGTTAATTCGTGACAGTAGAAAAAGATTTAGCTGAAAAACATTCAAAAGACATGACACAGAAGGGGAATCTGCTGTAATTAGCTTCTATGGGGAGTAGGAGAGTTGGATAAGTGCTGATGCTGCTGGAGGGCTATTTCTCCAGTGTGTCCTCCAAGCCATGATGACACCACAAGTTCATAAATGCTGCTGCTTTTTGTTGTTTCACCACTACAGATCTGTTAACTAGGGCAACTTAAACACGAGTGTCTCTGGCTGCAAAGTATATGAGGTTATAATCACCCATTGTAATCAGTTTCTTATTTCTTTGGGAAGAACTCGATTACACTTTCTGGGGCAATTGTTGATTGGGCAGCTCCCATACTCACTATTCTTTCTATAACTATCAGCAATGGAGCTTCACTATCTACTGGTTGTTAATCAATGCTGCACTCAGTGGCCAGAATTTAAGGCCTTTGTCAGATAAATTGTCAGTTTTCCCATGCCCTGGACAGAGATCTGTTGTTCACTGACCTCTCTGGAATTGTACCTGAAGATCAACCTACTGACTTGTGACTTTACTACTGTCTGTTGTTTGCTGTGTTCTGGCTGAGGACATAAACTGCTCTAGCATCTGTCCTGTCTGTTTTTAGCAGTTTGCTCCTTGTAACAAAGAAGATCTACTTAATGTTGTAATAGTCTCCCCTTGAGAGATAAGTGGTATTATCTGCCATCATTGCTCTTCTTTTTCCTACTCCCCACACATAATCGAGAACAGGAAGCCTTGCACATTCATACTGTTCAAGGACCGTCTAGCCAATCCTGAAAACAGATGGCAGTTGGGCTGTACATGCATGTTGAACTGTTCTCATACATAGATCTAAATGTCAAGAGGCTATGCTTAAAAATGCCATATATAACCATATATAGCTGAGTATAGGAGTGTTAGTTACCAAATATATTGACTGGAAGCAATTTTTTTTATTTCAAACAAAGATATTGTAATAGAATGAAAAATGTCTTCACCATCAGTAGCTGGTCATCATTAGAAAAGGGATTGAAACTATAAAGTTGTGTGTACCACTAACTAAAGTCACCTAAAGAGGATCCAACACACTTTAACACACCATTTGAAACACAAATCATTTATGTGAATAATATTTTTGTTTCAACTTTTTATTTTGTTAAATTATGCTGCAGAAATATCTTTATTTATCTTAACCTTTTCATTTAAATTTTTCATGATTTTTCATATTGTTCATTTTAAGCTGTCTTTCCGAAAATAGTGTTAAATGCTTGAATGCAGTTTAATCATAAATGAGTTTAATTTTGCCACATCACGCTTCAATAAATGAGACAGAAATCAGCTGATCAGCAAATGCGAAACCTTATAGCCTAACAATGGCTGGTAATCTCATGGTATTACTATCTTTTGGCACATAGCGTATTAGAATGTATTGCACAGTTATTTCTTTTCTTTGTCTTATTGTACGCCTGTTATTCCCAACGCTACTTAGGTTTTGTTTAATTTTTCATAAAGCTCCCACTGGATTTCCGTTGAATGGAGTCTAGGTTCGTAAGATCATATTTGAAACATGAATAGATGCTGGATGCCAAAGCATTGTGGGTAAAAAGATAATAAAATCTCTCAGATGTTCCTTTTTACTGCGTGGAGTACATTCCATCTTAATGTCATAATTGTTTCCTCACTACATGTGGCTTATTCGAATTTGACTCCAGGATTACCTTGAAATGTGTTTTTCAGCCATTTCACACAGCAATTAATCTTTGTTAGGAAGAAAGATCCAAGGAAGCCAGAGTCAAGAATAGGTTTTATGTTGGGTTACTGTTTTGTGTTGAAAGAGATATAGATATAGTACACAATGACTGACAAAGCTTCTATATTATGGTTTGGAAAGAGGCATTACCAAGTACCTTGCATGATTAGAATACAAATGGTAAAATTGTTTAGTCCTGCCTTTGAACTTTTACCCCAATTTTATGTTGGAAAAAGATGAGTGATAACCATTAAAAGCATATATGAAGTTAAGAAGAAGAGCAATTACAGTACTCTACTGAGTGATCTTCCTGGTCAGTTCCAAAAAAAAAAAAAAAAATATATATATATATATATATATATATATATATATATATACAGTGTATATACTGTATATACACTGTATAACTAGGCCGGTATTAAAACTTACAAACATTATCTATAAAGTTTCAAATTTTAAATAGAACATATCTAAAACCATTATAATTTCCTAAGTTTTAATTCAAATATTTGCCTGTCATGAGTTAAAAAATTAGAAAAGAGCACAATGGCTTGTGAAGCATGTGTTATGTTTATTTCCTAAAAATTGTACTAGTAATCTACTCTTAACCACTTGCCGACCGGGCCATAGCCGAATGATGGCTACAGCGCGGTTGGAAAATCCTGGGAGGGTGTACAATGAGGTCCTCCCAGAATCGCGCTTCCTGCGCGCCTCGGCGCATCATAGATCATGGAAAAAGGGCCAATGACAGTGGCCCGTTACCACGTGACCGCTACGTCCAATGATGGAGCGATCACTTGTCAACAAACCGGCGCATGTCCGATTCATTCCTCTCCTTTCCTTGCACACTGTACACAATGATCGGTACAGCGTGTGAGGCGAGGAGAGAAACTGCAGCTGCACCCGTCCTCTGCCTCTTCTATATACCTCAATTATGCTAATCCATGCCTCATCCATGCCACATTCATGCCTCATCTGTGCCACATCCATGCCTCATCCGTGCCACATCCATGCCCACCTATACCATCTCAGTGCTCATCCATGGCTCATCCATGCCACATCTGTGCTTATCTATGCCACATCAGTGCTCATACATGCCATGCCAGGGCTCATTCATGCCACATCCATGCCACGTCAGTGCTCATCCATTACACGTCAGTGCTCATCAATGCCACATCAATGCTCATCCGTGCCACATCCATGCCACGTCAGAGCTCATCCATGCCACATTCATGTCACATCAGTGCTCATCTATGCCACATCCATGCCACGTCAGTGGTCATTGGTGCCACGTCCATGCCACATCAGTGCTCATCCGTGCTACATCCATGCCACGTCAGTGCTTATCAATGCCACATCAGTGCTCATCCGTGCCACATCCATGCCACATCAGTGCTCATCCATGCCACATCTGTGCCACATCAGTGCTCATCCGTGCCACTACAGTGCTTATCAGTGCTCTACAGTGCCTCACAAAATTGTAATGGGAAGTCAGGAAATGACGGTGCTCCTTGCATGTTGGGCCTCTGTATGTGGTTAGACTGTAAAAGTGTCTACATTGTGGTATCTCCATACTCAGGAGGAGTAGCAGAATGTATTTTGGGGTGTCATTTTTGCTATGTACATGCTATGTGTTAGAAATATTTTATAAATGGACAACTTTGTGTAAAAAAAAAAAAAATGCTTTTTCATTTTTTTCCCACATTTTCCAAAACTTGTGCAAAAAAATGACATGTTCAAAATACGCAATATGCCTCTTAGAATATGTGTTGGGGTGTTTGCTTTCCAAAATGGGGTCATTTTGTGGGTGTTTCCATTGTCCTGGTGCTCCAGGGCCTTCAAAAGTGTGATAGGTTGTCAGGAAATTATATGTGTAATTTTTGCTCCTAGAACACCATATGGTGCTACTTGGATGTTGGACCTCTGTATGTGGTCAGGCTGTGGAAAAGTCCCACACATGTGGTATTGCCATACTCAGGAGGAGTAGCAGGATGTATTTTGGGATGTAGTTGCAAGTATACCTATATGTGAGAAATAACTTTGTAATATGACCATTTTGTGAAAAAATAAAAAGATCTTCATTTTGCAAAGAATTGCGGAAAAAAAAATTCCAACTTCAAAAAACTCATCATGCCTCTTACTGAATACCTTGGAATGTCTACTTTCCCAAAAGGGTCATTTGGGGGGTATTTGTACTTTACTGGCTTGTTAGGGTCTCAAGAAATGAGATAGGCCATCAGTACATCAGGTGTGATCAATGTTCAATGATGGGCACCACAGCTTGTAGTCTCTATAACTTTCACAAAGACCACAAAATGTATACTTATTTGAGTTATTTTTACTAAAGATATGTAGCAGTATAAATTTTGGGCAACATTTATGAAGAAAAATTACTAAATTTGCTAAATTTTAAAATCGTAATGAAGAAAAATGCATTTTTTTTACAAAATGTTTAGTCTTTTTTCATTTATAGCACAAAAAATAAAAAACCCAATGATGATTAAATACCACCAAAATAAAGCTCTGTTTGTGTGGAAAAAAAGGATGAAAATGTCATATGGGTAAAGTGTTGCATGACTGAGTAATTGTCATTCAAAATGTGTGAGCACTGAAAGCTTGAAAATTGGTCTGGTTAGGAAGGGGGATTAAGTGCGCAGTGGGTAATTGGTTAAACATTAGGATGGTCAGGCATAAAAATGAAAGGCAGTTCATGGTCATATGTAAAAAAAAAAAGTGGTCCTGCCATCAGCATAAACACAGCACAATATAGGCTGCCGTGCTTCTAGGGTCAATTGCTCCTTTCCTTCAGAATGTTTTGGGTACCCTCACCTCTCACGTTGTCTCTTGCCTCCTCTTCAGTGAAGAATTACGATATATATTGTTATTATGATAAGGTCCTAGGAGATGCACCCTTTATAAGTCTTTGTCATTGTATTTATTTCGTGTTGTGCATGAGATGTCAGTCCATTGGATGAATACTATTTTGGTTCTTTATGGTGACTTTTGTGTTTTGTAACCTTTTGTTAAAATGAATAAAAAGAATTTAAACACAGAATGTTATGTCTCCTCCTCACCGCTTGATTTAACCCTGTAAATGCCGAACTAGCAAACCACAATCACATGTATTGCACATAGCAATGGCACGGCCCCCTACACTTGCATTGGTCGTGTCTGGAGGCGGTAATGCCGGCTTAAATCAACATGCTGTTTCGTTTTCGCTGAGGCTGAGAAACACAGCTTTGTGGCTGCGGCTTGTTTACTGTTTTGAATGGCCAGATGTCAGTGTTAAGGCAGGTGGTCGGAGGTCAGAGAAGTGCAGCTCAGCCACCTTGTTTTACCTCCCCCTGGGTGTGTGAACAAGGCCTTACTGTGATTTTCTAAACCTTGTTTTTTCCGCCTTGAGCTCCAAAACTTCTTTCCCCTTTACTTATTTATGTGTATGTTATGTGCGGCCAAGTGCACTGCTGTATGCACACTACAAATCCCATAGTCCCTAGTCCATCTCCAGAGAGGGTAGCTACATTCTTACATACAGTGGGACCATGTAGAATGAACATATCCACCTTTGTAACAAAAAGTAAGATCACAGAAGCAAAAACAGGAATTTGGAGATTTGAGAGAGCAATAGAAGGTACAATATTATACCTCTTAAGTCTTAACTCTGAATGTCACCTACTCATCAGGAAGTTTGCAATGTCAGGTCTGCCAGGAGGAAAAGATTTACTTCCTATATTGATAGCCTGAGGCAATGTAGATCCAATCAAACATTGGAGGTAACCCAAAGGGTCTATGTGCATTTTGCCAGAGCCACCTAACTGCTTTCTATAATAGCACATGTGTGGAACTGCACAAGTGCATGGACTATCATAACAGATGGGGAAGTGTTCTACAGAGGGCCCTGATGCATCTTTATGCTCTTGCTCACATGTAAATGATTACTCACCAATCTGAGTATAAACCCTAGCTTCAACAAAGTATATCTATCCATATAAAGTTGTGCCAGTTCTGATTTTGAGCAATACTTTCCCGACTTAAAATAAAAGAATAAAATACCCTGCAAAATAAGACTGTTTATGTTTACTTTCCTGCCAACCATTCATCATTCTCTTCCAGAGCAATGCTTTTAGCAGAATCTTCAAAATCACATTTGGGTGTATTGAATGCCTGGTCCTTCACTATGTGCTGTGGTTTCATCTGCTGGCCCCTACATCATTGCTGTATCTTGTAGAATTTAGGGCCAATGGGGTGGAACAACAACAGATCCTGAAGATTCTGCTGGTGACTTTGCTCTGCAAAAGAGTGATGATCGAGAAATGGATAGTGGAAAAGGTAAGTATAAACATTGTTGCTCTGCAATTTGGTGACAAAATCATTTTAAAAGTTATCTATTCTATGAGAGATATAACAGCTGCAGATTTCCTTCTAAAAATGCTAGTTGCTAAATAATGCTGATCCTTTAACTTCAGTACGTATTGAATCTCTGACTCCAAACAAGCATGCATAAAATAAAGGCAGGGCTCCTAATGAGCATGCTTGCTCCAGGTCAGTGACTTGAGGGATTCAAATCATAAAATCTCATTCACACTATTGTGGAAACACACATTACACTTGTTGGTGTAATGCGGTGTCATTTATTCTGAATGGCATGCCAACGCACCTTGCGGATGGATGTGCATTGCAGTGCAGTGTGACGCTCCCCAGCATCCTGACCTGCAATGCAGTCGACTGGCAAAAATGGCACATGCACCTTTTTTGGTGCATTTTTGTGCGTTAGGCAAATAAATGGGCTGCCTTGACTCAATGCATGTAGGAAAATAATTAGCCGCATCTCCAGGGATTCCAATAGGTTTCAAATACCTTTATTTCCAAAAAGTTGCAAGTGATGACACCAAAGACACCAGCATGAAGTCTTGTAGACGCGTTTCACACATACATCTTGTGCTTAATCATTACGTAATGATTAAGCACAAGATGTATGTGTAAAACGCGTCTACGAGACTTCATGCTGGTGTCTTTGGTGTCATCACTTGCAACTTTTTGGAAATAAAGGTATTTGAAACCTATTGGAATCCCTGGATATGCGGGTAATTCTTTTCCTACAAGTGTTCCCACGGAGGCGGGCCGGGGCCAGCACTCTACTGGATATCCTATCTCCTGGCAATCACCACACACTGTACACCTGGAGCAGTGTCTTTCCTTTCTTCAGTATCTTGACTCAATGCACATTAATAATACACTGCAATGGTGTGATTGGGTCCTCAGAGGCTGTATCACAATAATACTTTTTTTTAATAAAAAAATAAGAAAACAGTAAAGTTAACCCATTTTTTTTCTAGAATGTGAAAGATAATGTTAAAGAGTAAATTTATACTTAACATGTCGTGCTTCAAAATTGCACATGCTCGTGGAATGGCGATAAACATTGGTACTAGTTACAGAGAAGGTCTAGGGCTAGAATTATTGCTCTCGCTAACGATCATGGCGATACCTCACATGTGTGGTTTGAATACCGTTTACATATGCGGGTGCAACTTGCGTGTTCGCTTCTGTGCCGGAGCTCGGAGGGACAGGGTGCTTTGAATTTTTTATTTTTTCTTATTTATTTTATCTTTTATTTTTTATTATTACACTGTCCCTTTTAAAAAAAAAAATGTTTTTGATCACTTTTTTTCCTATTACAAGGAATGTAAACATCCCTTGTAATATAAATCAGCATGACAGGTCCTCTTTAATGTGAGATCTGGGGTCAAAGAAACCCCAGATCTCACATCTACACTTCAAAAGCAAAAAAATATATATAATTTTTTTTTTTAAGTAAAAAAAAAAAAAAAAAAAAAAAAGCCCTTTAACGCCAATGGGCGGAAGCGACGTATGACGTCACTCCAGTTCTCCAAGGCCATAGATTCGAGTAGGGGCCATCTTGCCCTCACTCAACTTCCTGCTCAAGACTGCAATAAACGATCGAACGACCAGGAAGCGGCCAGAGATGTATAGTAACTAAGTGGAACTACTTCACTACTGTACTTAAGTACCGAAAAACGGTATCTGTATTTTCCTGGAGTAGAATTTTTTTCTCCTACTTCCACTTTTACTTCACTACATTTTTTCGATGATTTCAATACTTCTACACCGATATTTTTTTTTTGTGCTGCATAGTTACTCGTTACAATTATAAAAATTACCACTGCCAGAACAGTAGATGGCAGGTTTCATGAAGTCCAAAAAATTGTGGTGTAAGTCTGCACCTATTATTTGGAATAGCACCTGTTTGATTCCTGCACCGTTGAAAATATATTCATCTTGTTTTGTCACATATATATATATATATTTGAAGATTCACAATATTTTGGACTTTTTATTGACTTTGATTTTATACACTCTTCCTTTATTTCATTATTGGAATATATTGTTGTATATCACATTGGTTTATATATGATTTTGCGCACCAATAAGCTGTGGAGAAAAAAAAACATGCAGGGAAGAGAAGGATGGATGTTTTAAAGGTGGAAGGGAGGGACATACTTTATCTGTTTTTGTTTACAAAAAGTTACAGCCAAAGGAATTGTGATTGTCCTTTAGGTAATCATTTGAAATAATAAAAAACAATATGATGTTCAAACTTTTGACTTCTTTCTTTAATAACTTCATAACACAGTACTTGTACTTTTACTTTCAGTACTTGAGTAGCAATTTTTTTAAAAAACTACTGGTACTTTTACTTTCAGTACTTGAATAGCAAAATGTAAAAAAAAACTACTTGCAATACTTAAGTACAAAAAATGTTGAATACTTTAGTACTTCTACTCAAGTCACTTTTTGATAGAGCACTTCCACTTCTACTCAAGTCACTTTTTGATCTAGCACTTGTACTTTTACTCAAGTATGGGCTTCGAGTACTTTATACAACTCTGGAAGCGGCAGGGTGGGCACCTCTCCCGCCGCCGCGGCGAATATCCTGCTGGGACCACTTTTATGTAAAAGAGGACCACCAGCCATGTAGAGAAATACTGGGGTTATGGCAGCTATCTGCTGCCATAACACCGGTATTTAACGTCAACTTAGCAACATAAATATGCGGTGGGCGGCAGGGCCGCTGATAGAAATCATGGGGCCCCGTACAGCCTACCTGACGGGGCCCCCTTTAGCCCCACCCTCAAATCCGCCCCGGGTCCCGCCCCAGACCCTGCCTTATATGTAACATGTGCTGCTTTTACTAACAGAACAGTCTGTTTTTTCTCCTTGCTTTGCAGTGAGACGAAATAGCCAGATCGCTGATCTGTGTACAAAGCATACAGCAAAGTCAGTATAACTAGCAGAAGATGGAGGATATATAGGCTCACAACATCCATTGCTCTTTTACGTTTGGAAAATTGTTACTGCCATCAGAACCTTATCACACGGGTATTTTGTTACATGACAGGGTCTCTTAAAGAAATACAGTGATTATAAAAATTTGTAATCAGCCATTGCTGACCATTGCTTTTGAAAATGCTAGCTGCTTTACTGGCACATGATGCAGTGGCTTCAATACATTCTGCAATTTTAGCTAAAATTAGCAAAACTAATTTAGGTGGGTCTTATATTACAAAGCAAAGTATACTTATTTACTTAGGGCCCATTCTGCATGCCGCAGTACAATTAAAAATAAAAAACCTGTGGAGGAAAAAAAGTTAATAATTTACTTAGGAAACGTACTAAACCTGCAGCTTACATGTGCTCCATCCACAATATAGTGTGGTTCCCTCTGCTCACTGTAAACTGTCTCTCCTTGCCACTGCTGCTGCCACCCACCTCACATAAGCCTCTTGATCTTGGCTGCTGAGTGGGGACCTGAGCGGAGGAAGATCACTCTGCCAGGGTAGGCAATGGGCAGCCACAGTGGCAGGCATCCGGGACTTTAGCACAGCAGCCAGCAACATGTGGAGCAGGTGCGGGAATGCGCATGCGCCCAAAATTGAAAAAAAAAAGTCCCTCAACTGCTCCGCCTCCACCATCCCATAATCAGAAAGGGGAACTGGAATTGCATGTAGTATATAACACCCCCTAAGCTAGTAGGAGTGGAATGAGCGGGGGTGCATTTTGTCTGTGAGGCTGCCCGGGCCCTCCCTGCTAAGCTCATGTACTGGCTTATCAGTGGTCCTGCATCGAGAACCCTCAAGTGTTTTTCTAATGGGGTAATGTCTGTTGAGGACCATAGCATCAGGAAGTCCTGAACCTCTTGCAAGTCAGAACCCGGGATCCATAGGACCTTGAAGTGCCTAGCCCCGAACTGATCCACAATGGGGTCGGGCCCCAAAATCATGCCAATCAATAGCCCTGTCTATGAATGACTTGTAATGTCTCTATGGGTGGCCAGATGTAAATGCACTCATATCCATTTTTACATCATGCTAGCTGTGATCTATAACATTTAGGTCTGGAAAGATATTCAATCTTTTTTTTCTAGATCTCCGCAGACCCGCCGGAAGGAGGGTGTATGGACACAAGTCCATTTACATCCAAACCCCCATAGACCTACATGGAACATTCAATCAGATGCGCATGTAAAGCTGACAGGCGGACCTAATTGAAAAGCTTGGTTGAAAGGCTATTTAAGGGGAGCGGTGGTAGTGGGAGGTAAAAACATGGCTCAGCTGCACGTTCTCCCCCCTTTCCCCTTCCAAACACAAGTGTGAACTAGCAACTCATGCTTATAATCATATTCATTATGATGATCACAGCACAGCATGGACTTTATGGCTCTGTGTCACATGGCTGCTGGGTGCTGACTTTGTTAAGGCTGCACTGTGTTACAATCAGTATGGCCATAAGTTAACAAAGTCAGCACCAAAAGCCATATAACACAGAGCCAGAGCCATAAAGTACATGCTGTGCTGTGATCATTATAATGAATATGATTATAAGCACACAGTCAGGGAGTCTGGGAGCTGTACCTTCCTTCCATAGAAGTCTGTCAGTGTCACTGTGTGCTGCTGGTCTGTGCACTGCTGAGCCCTCTCATCCATCTCTCATCAGTCACTTCCTCATTCCACAGCATGCACAAACGAATCACTCCGCCAGGGCGGCCGGAACTACATATTCATTCAGTGCAGCATAGACACAGTGCACAAGGTTAGTGTGCCTACGCCCCGAAAATGGAAATAAAGTCCCTCCCCTGCTATCACCTCCTGGGCCCCTCTGTTGACCTCATGGGGCCCAGGAAAATATATTTATACACCCTGTAAGCAAATTGAAGTGGGGGATGGGATTAAAAGGCTTTCTATTTATTTAGGCAGAAGTTAACTTTAAAGCTGCCCGGGCCCCTAGTGGAGCTCATGGAGCCCGGGCCCGGTACAGCAGGGCTGGTTGTACTGCCCTATCAGCGGCCCTGGTGGGCGGTCCGGAAGTGGTTAAGCAATATACCATTAATATATTTAAAGTATAACTACCATTAGACGAGACCCTAAAACCTGTCTCCTGGGTGTATTGGAGGACCTGCTAGTAGAGGAGGTCACCAAACAGGCATTAACCCTGGCCTTATTTCAGGACAGGAAACTAATCGTTCGACATTGGAAGTCAGCTGATTCTCCCTCGTGAAAAGAGTGGGTTACCACAATGAGGCATACATTATGCTTAGAAAAATGTATCTTCCAGCATAGGGGATGCCCGAACAAATTTCAAGCGGTTTGGTGTCCTTGGTTAAACACACCTGGTTTGTCGCCTGTCGATCTAATTTTAGACAGAGTTTTGTGAATGTAGTTTTATGTGTGGTATAATTATGATAGTAACACAGGCTGGGCATGTATAAACTGGTACCTAAAGGTAACAGAGTAGTTGGAAGGGTACAAGAGGGACACTGTCGGGATATGGTATTGTAATACTTTTATATATGCTGTATCTAAAGGCAATTTTTTTTTTTTTTTTTTTTAATTTTGGATAGAATGCAGAGGGATTAGAATACCTATCCGTTTTTACTGCCAACTGTGTCCCCTTTAGGAAGATTCACCCTCTCTATTTGTCCTGTTTATTATTATCACTGAGAGTGAAAGTGAAAGAAAATCCCAAAGTTTGCATTGTCTCCAGTACAGGAACAGCAGGAAATCTGTCAATTGAGACAATGGTTCTGGTGAGTCAGGTGACAACTAGGGATTTCCCCCACTCTGGTGGGATTTCCTCTTACTAACAGTTTTGGCTATGGGACAGGAAGTAAAGAAAAAATCTCCCCAATTTGACATCAATGGGAAAAAAATGACAGGGTTATAACCTCCCCTTACGCTATTCAAAATAATTTTAGAAATGCCTTTAGTTGTACTTTAACAAAATAACTAGATGTTTCTACTGACTCCCTGACCAGAAACAAAAGTGCACTGATATTTTGTTAAATTGGATTTAAAATGTGACTTCAGACAAAACAACGTTGCCGCTAGAAATAAAAATGAGGGTGCAGCTAGAATTAGTTATACTGTAATGTTCTCAAAGACATCCAGCTGAATGTGACTTACTACTATTAGATACATACACTGAGTGCACAATTTTTAGGCAACTTGTATTTTTGAAGATTCATTTAAATATTGAAAAACTACAGTGCTCTTGGTCAATCCAAAATATTAATAAACCTCTAACCTGAATATTTAAGAAAGTAAAAGTGAGGCTTTGGCATTCTTAGGAAAATATCTGTGTGTGCACAATTATTGGGCAACTGTTGCCGGTTCACACTACTGCGGGTGCGCTGATCGCATGTAATTTGGAGCGCACTGCTCCTTCATTACATTCGATCTCCTGTGCAGATGCGAATTCAGCCATACACTTTGTATGGCTGAATTCGCACTGCACCCGCACAAAAGACGCACAGGACCCTTTTTTTTCAGCCGCATCAGGATCGGATCGCACAGTGGTTCACACTTGTGTGATCCGATCCTGTGCGAACTGTCAGATCGCACTGCGATATGCGATCAAACTGGGGGTGTCGTTAACATTTAATTGACACCCCCTGTGTATCGCATATGGCAGTGTGAACTGCCTCTTGTGCGGATGCGATGCGGGAACAGGCTGCGAATTCGCAGCCTTCCTGCATCGCACAAGTGTGAACCGGCCCTTAGTGTGCAGAATTATTCTGCAACTAAATGAAAATTGAAAATTTTCCCATCTCACTTTTTATCTGTTAAAGTAAAAAATAAAAAACAAACAACTCAAAATTTACAAAGAAACATTCCTGACATTTCACAAAAAAACCCCCAAAAAACAAATCAGTGACCAATATGGCCACTCTTCTTTTAGTCAGAAGCCTTCTGTTCATGGAGTCTGTCAAATTCTTGATCTGTGGACCATACTGTTTTCCTTCAACGTAAATCTCCTGTTTAAGAAGGGCCCACAAGTTCTCAATAGGGTTTAGGTCAGGTTATGAAATGAGCCATATCATTATTCCTTCATCTTTAAGGTCTTTATTGGCTAGCACGCAGTGGAGTACTTTGATGCATGTGATAGAGCGTTGTCCTGCATAAATATCATGGTCTTCTTAAAAGATGCAGACTTTTTTCTGCAGCACTGCTTGAAGAAAGTGTCTTCTAAAAACTGGCAGTAGGTTTGGGAGTTGATTATGAGCCCAGCCACAAGTCCATCCATCTGGTCACTCTGATCTCATCAGTCCATAAAACCTTTGAAAAAATATGTTTTCAGAAATTTCTTGGACCAGTGCTGAAGTTTCAACTTACATGTCTTGTTCAGTGGTGGCCGGGTTTCAGCCTTCCTTACCTTGGCTAATGGCTATGTCTCTGAGCACTGAACACCTTGTACTTCTGGGCACTCCAAGCAGGTTGCAGTTCTGGACCATGACAGCACTGGAGTGGAGGATAATCGGTTCCTGGTAGCTTCACATTTGTTTATTCTCAAATCTTTGGCAGTTGATTTGTGTCTTTTTTTTCTCAACACGTTTTTTGCAACCCTGTTGACTATTTGCAACAAAACGTTTGATGGTTCTGTGATCACGCCCCAACATCTTAGCAATTTCAGGAGTGCTGCATCCCTCTGAAAGACTTTTTACAATTTTTGTTTTTCAGAGTCAGTTAAAACTCTTTTTTGTCCATTTTGCCTGTGGAAAAGAAACTGCCTAATAATTATGCACACCTTGATATAGGGTGTTGATCTCCTTAGGCCACACCCTCCCTCATTATAAAAATGCACATCATCTAATATGCTTAAATCCAATAAGCATTCAAGTTTATACAGCTTGGAGTTGGACAATTTCCATAAATGATGATTTGGTCAAAATACTCACTTGCCTAATATTTGTGCACACAGTGTACCGTGCCGTCTAAAATTACTAATAATGTTTTTATGGGTTTTTGGTTTATTTATTGTATTTATTATTTTTCTAGACATTTATTTTGTATTTCAGTATAACAGATCCTGTGCCCACAGCTGTAAAAAAAACTCACATAAGATCTTGCTGGCAGCAAGTTTCTGTGTGATTTGGAGTAGCCCCTGTGCTATCACTATTATCTGAAAGGAATATTGCAACAAAATGTGGAAAACAGGATCAGCTGCAGCTCTCAACTCAGCCTTTCAAATTAAACCGAATCAGTCACAATACGTAAAAATATTAAAGCCGCGCTTATCCTGACGTAAATAGTATCAATAAACAATTAATATGTATAATCTTAGGTGAATAAATAAATAAATAATAAATATCGTGCTAAATAGACAATAATAAATAGTTAATAGACCAAGGTGCTCGTAGTGCCATCAAAAGTGCAATAATATAGAACATACTGTATATAGGCGTAAATAGTCTGTGAAATGCAATCTGCTATAAAGAAAGTGCTAAGTGCAAAAATCTAAATCCAGGGACGTCAATGCAAGCTATTTGTCCCATTGTAAGTACTAGCTACGCCTCCAAAAAATGGATATAAAGTGAAAACGGTGACAGGGGAACATCAGCTGCGTGACAGTAAATTGACACAGTGATTCATATAAATAATATAAAAATAAATAATCAGAAACTAGCTAGTAAATAAAGTCCATTCAGTGATCTGTTGCAGCTTCAGTTATCATAAAGTGAAGGTGACAAAAACTCAGGTGATAGGATCAGATGTGTGATTCCAGGCACCAAACAGTGAACTGTGATGAAGAGGATATGCAAAGCTTCTGGGTGTGCTACACCCTTACCTTACTACTGTAAGGTTACAGCATTTGAATCATATTATTCCCGTGTTCCTGCGTGTATCCAAAGGGGGTGCTGGGAGGGGGTATTTGGATAGGATCCTTCCGCCTTCCAGGGGTGGGGGGGGGGGGGGTTGGAGTTTTTTCTATCCAGTGTACTCCCGAGTGGGGGCAGACAAACAAAAAGCTTCCTCTGGTGCAGTATTCCAAAATGTTTATTTACAAAAAAATGTAGCAACTTACATTTCAGATTACAGTAGACGGTGTATGTAGATAGCATTCATGAGCGGTCCGTGATGCCGCACTTCCGCATATACGCCTATATATGTTCTATATTATTGCACTTTTGATGGCACTACTAGCACCTTGGATCTATTAACTATTTATTATTGTCTATTTAGCATGATATTTATACATTATACATATTAATTGTTTATAGATACTATTTACGTCACGATAAGCACGGCTTTAATATTTTTACGTAAGTTTCTGTGTAAAAAGTGGTCCATACTGCATTTTGTGACCCACGATAAATGCTTAAGTGTCTCCTCTCAGGCTATCAAGATTCAATGAGTTGGATGCCGCTGACTAGTGAAGGTACAGGCTGAGGAAAGGTCCGTCCAGACCCAAAGCATGCTGCAGAAACAGGAAGAGATAGTTCTCCATGATTAAGCCCAGGGAGGGGTGAAACATGTTGGGGAAGTTGCCTGGATGATTCGAGCTGAGGCTGCTTTTACCTGCTAACCACTCAGGCTTGACAAGGAGTGTGGCGGCCCAGCTATCTATTCTTGTTTCTGCACCGTACTGCATTTTAACTTATATTGACATACACATGCTATGTACTCAATATGCACATATGCCAATCTGGCTGCCTACACATTGTTGATATTTACATCTCGTCCTGAATGTGCCATTCATGCAGCAGTGGTGTCGATTGTGCAGAATGACCTTGACCTTCAGTTATTCTAAATGACTCCACACTGCTGATTTGCACAAATGTTTACATACATACTGCAATAAATATGGTCAAAATTGGACCACACACCACAATTAATTTACACGGGTAAATTCTAAAGACCAAAACTGAGATGTGTGAATTGACCACTTCTACATTCAGATCGATACACTGCTGGCTATTGTATTGAGCAGTCGGTACACCAGAGGCTGCCCAAATACAGAGGCACTGTTAAACAGTGATTGTGGGGTGGTGGTCCTCAAAGGTGTACAAAGAAAGAAGGTAGCAGAGCTTCAAAAGGTCCACCAGAAAAATAAAAAGAGAGGCAGAAGGGCCCTTAGCAGGATGTGCCTCAAAAGTAGGCAAAAAAAAAAAGGAGAATAACTTACATTTGGCGAAGTTGCAAATGACTAATTGGTATGGTGGATGCAACCTTTGAGAAAGCGTGTAGAAAATATTACTGTCTCCATGCAGGACAAAAGGTAGGTTGCTCTCGATGCCTCTGAGAACAAGGTCCTACGTTCTCATGAGAGCATGGGGTGATAGACTGGAGATTGGAGAGAAGGAAAAAGTCCTGTTGACTGTTAGAATGGCAGTTGAGTCAATTTTTAAATAGCTTTTTCTCAAGCTGAGTGGTGCTTGCAGTGACACCTAAAGAAGGGATTAGTCGGAATTTGAGCCATCTATCCCCAGCCTCAAAAGAAGGCTGGGACACCATGGATTACTTCACAAAGCTGCTCAGCTCCAGAGAGTGCCTGATTCTCAATAAGTTGACACATTTTTTTTTGAGCCGTAAGCACGCTGTAGGGGAATGGATCTGCCAGGAATTACCACCAAGGAATAGGGTCCAGTTGTGTCGGTGCAAGCACTGAAATCCAGTATACTGTAGACCAGGGATCCTTAAACTACGACCCTCCAGCTGTTGCGGAACTACACATCCCATGAGACATTGTAAAACTCTGACATGCACAGGCATGACTAGGCATGATGGGAATTGTAGTTCCTGAACAACTGGAGGGCCATAGTTTGAAGACCCCTGCTGTAGACACTACATGCCCTGGGACCATGGCAGCCATGTTAAATAAACGGTACTGTATCAGGTAAACCGGTACATTTGGAGAATCATTCTATATCATGACCAGGATAACTTAAAAGCTTCACAGACAGGAAGAGATGGGAAATCTGTCCAGCCAGTCAACAGTCAGCAATAAAAAGCCAGACGGACATTCTAAGCCTTCCACACCTATCCAAAAAAAAAAACGATTTTGACTGGAGTTCCACTTTTGCTATGTCACAATAGAATGGTAAAACATATATCATCTCATTTACAAAGATTTTAATTTGCTAGTATATTCTTTAAAGCATCAATTTTGGAGGTATTATTTCCAGACATTGCTGCTGAATAGAAAATGCATAAATATTGGCACTGGAATGGACTGGGGGCATTTTTATCACAACATTGAAAGATTATTGGCTCCCTCTATCTGAAGCACATGTCTAACATCCACAGAACTCATCTGTTTCTTATGTAAATGATGACAAGTTCTTGGCTGCAAAAAACATTTGGTCAGCTTTACCCCAAAAAATTGCAATACATTTCACAGATATGTTATGATAAAAAAAAAACCTGTTAGCCAAGCCATTCACAAGGAGAATAAAAGTTCACACAAGAATTGCTTCTGTCTTATATTACATTTGTGTATCTAGAGCCTTCCACACTGGTTGATACTCCCCCTACTTAAGCTCCTGCCAAGCATCTGATGCACAAGTACACCAGGCAAATGACTGACAGACTTGGTAGATAATATTGTTAAAGAAAATGTCATGTCAGATGGCTTTTATCATACAGGCTAGCTATCTAGTAGGAGCAGTGATAATAAACACTTTGCTAAAGCAGCTTTTATTTTTCCTTATCCAGAATAGGTTTTGGTCATAGGTTTCTGGTTAATTTTACTTTTTAGGCTTGTAAGTTTATACATTATATATATCTGTGTAAAAATGTGTATTTATATATTGTTATTTTATTTCACAAATATTCTTTCAAAAAAAAAAGGCTGGTTGTGTATCTGTCATGCTGATATTTGGGCTTTAGTACATTCTGGATTACTAGTTCATTATTTTCGATCAGCCAGCAGAAAAAGAACAGATTCCCCCACAACACATGCTAGATTTGAGGTGTGTGGAGGAATTCTTCCCGCTGTGCCATTGTATTTTGACAGCAGGACTCCTTTGCTGCAAGATGAGAGGTATGGACAGCAGAGAGAGAGAGATGTAATTTTACTGCTGTACAAATCATTAATAAGACCTCATCTGGAATATGCAGTTCAGTTTTGGACACCAGTTCTTAAAAAGGATATCGGGGAAATGGAGAAAGTGCAGAGAAGGGCAACCAAACTAAAGCATGGAGGATTTCAGCTATGAGGATAGATTAGAGGAACTAAATGTATTCTCTCTTTAGGCAAAATGATTAAGGTGGATAGGATCAACATGTATAAATATGGGACATAAGTGGTCCATATAGAGAACTTGGTGTTGAGTTATACACAGAGGACAAGGGGGCACTCTTTACATCTGGAGGAAAATAGATTTATTCTCCAAATATGGAAGGGTTTCTTCACAGTCAGAGGTGTGAACATGTGGAATAGACTCCCTCAAGAGGTGTTTCTGGCCAGCTCAGTAGATTACTTAAAAAAAGGCCTGGATTCTTTCCTAAATGTACATAATATAACTGGGTAATAACATTTATAGGTACAGTTGATGCAGGGAATATCCAGTTGCCTCCTGGTGGATAAGGAAGGGTTTTTTCCCCCGCTGGAGCAAATTGCTGGGGTTTACTGCCTTCCTCTGGATCAACTGTGGGTATAGCTTTGTGTATAAAATATTGTATGATTTTCTTTTCCCTTTTATTGGTTGACTCGTGTCTTTTTTTCAACCAGACTAACTATGTAACTATGTAAGCTGCTGATCAACAAAAGTTTTCCAACAGTTCTGTTCGACAGTTGATCCTTAGATTGCCTTCTGAAGAGCAGGAATGGCCATAGCTTGAAATTAATTGAAGTAAATCAATGAAAAGTTGACCTGAAAAGTGGTCCACAGTGGATTGCTTTTCAGAGGGTGGTAAAGTAGGTTAGTAGGCATTCAGGAGATGAAGCAACAGTCTCCTGATACTTATGTTTTTTTTACATTTTGGGACCACACCACAACCATGTGAGCCAAGGGTTTCGTCTACATGGGGGAGATTGACAGGCGGTGCCACCTATCAAACTCTTTATGTGGTGTGTACTGCTCAAAGCAGCACCATGTCTGCTTGTAGGTGAATGGTCATGGGATGGTAAAAACGTGGATCAATAGCATTTGTTTACGCCCTCTGACTGCCTGTTTGAAAGGAACCTAACAGGAAACACATATGGTGATTCTGAATTCTGACATTTTTTTTTTTTTTCCAAACAGATTTTTATTGAGGAAAATTAAAGGAATGGGTTATAGCAGTACAACAATTAAATTGCAACTTATTGTAACAGTAGACAATAATAATAGTAGCAAGGCAATGGAACATATAAAAAGTTTAGGAACGTAGGTACTTGGTATACCAAACAAAATGCATATGTGTGTCAATACAAAATGAGTAGCAAGTTTCTTATAACAGCATATAATTGCCTCAGAGTGGTTAACACCAGATTAATAGGAGGAGATGCGTATATACAGTTTCTCACAAACCCTCACATTTTTGTTAATATTTTCTTATATCTTTTCACGTGACAACACTGTAGAAATGACACTTTGCTACAATGTAAATTAGTGAATGTACAGCTTGTATAATAGTGTAAATTTGCTGTCCCCTCAAAATAACTCAATACACAGCCATTAATGTTTAAACCGCTGGCAACAAAAGTGAGTACACCCCTAAGTGAACATCAAAAAATATGGGAAAAATGTGTCACTCTGACTTCTCCCGCAGCACAGCATTTGCTAGATATAAAAGTGCTCTCAATTATACAAGTGCAGATGAATCCCTACACAATGGGACTTAGATATAAGTAACAAAGAGATACCAATAAAAGTACAGTGCTGTAAACCTAAATAAAGGCTTATGTCAAGAAAGAAATTCCAAAGGACTTACAACACCTCTGAATAAAGTGCAAGTGCTACAGTATAAATAAATATCAAAAACAATACTGTATATCATAAATATAAAACATGAAGTATGCAAAAAATGATGGCGCCACTAGGGGGCTTACTAAAGTGCATTGATACAAAAAGAGGTTTTCATACTGTAGCACCCTCCTAGGTAGGTGCTAGGAAAAAGTATATGGGTGGCCCTGTCTGCATATCAGGGGGGCCTGATCATTTAGTTAGGTTGTCACATGCTTCCAGGTGTGACCTGTTGTTCCTGGGGAGTCTCTCCACTGTGTCCAATGAGGGCTCTTATTGGACAGTGGAGGAAACCTAGCCAATAGCACACCAGGGCTTGTGGCTATCTCAGTGGGTGGAGTTTGCCACAATGCACCCTGGGATAAGCTATAAGTCTGAAGGGAGCATGTGACAGGGTGTCTTTGGCGGGAAGCAGAGTCCCAGGAGGGGGGTGACAGCTGTCTCTTCTCCTGTAAGCGCTAGTGAGGGTGTCCTGGGCAGTCAGCCTAGAGGACGAAGGTTGAGCTGGGCTGCAGAGAGGGATCCAGAGTGCTGTGGACCAAGTGGAGCTGCTGGGCAGAATATTCGGAGAAAAACAGTGTTGTGAGTACTTGAAACTGCCCAGGGGTCTGCCTAGGAGAGGGGACCACTTCAGAAGGTCAGAGGGATCCGGGAGCCAGCTAACCTGTGGAGAAGGCTTAGAGAAAGGGGGTGCGAGTGTCTAAGCCCTGAAGATAAGTGAGAGAAAAAGGGTGCCGGTGTGGGCCCTCAAGTGTTTAGCAGCGCAGCAGTAGTACTAGTAGCTACCTCAGCAAGGAGTGCTTAAGGGAGCTCAAAGAGGACTTCTTTATGTAAGAAAGCAGTCCAAAGTCAGTTTGGAGTTAACAGGCAGCAAGCCAGCATTAACCAGCGTTAACCGGCATCTAGCCAGCATCAAATCAGCACCAATCTGCATTTTCAGTTGTCCCTAGCAAATTGTGCATAGTTTAGCCAAAGGAGTATCCCACTCATCCCCTTCTCTCATCCAAGTTCTCAATAAATACAAAAATCCAAAGATACTGGACTGGTCATTGTCTCAGTGCTCACACTTAGAGGAACATGCACAAAGGTACTTTTGTTGCACCCGGTGACCCAGGGGGACCCATATCCAGCAAAACGGCTGGGAATCCTGCTACATTACAAAGTGGAGGGTGAATCTATGCAGTCACTAAATCAGTGATTGAACAAAAAAGATCTAAATAAACATTTTCAGTAGAGATGAGGAGAGTGGTATTAGTCCCATAAAGAATGATGATCACTGTGTCATACAAAATATGCAAACCAGGGACACCACGGAAGAATGATGGTTGCTGTGTCGTACAAAATATGGAAACCAGGGCCACCACGAGTGCTCAGGGGGTATGAGGAAACTCACCAGATGGTGTGGATCCTCTCTTGCCTTATGGCAAGAGGATCACAAAAGCTCAGGTGGCCTCCGTGACCAATTAAGTTATACTCCTGGGTACATCCTCACTCTCCTCCTTCCTCTCGTGCTCCAGGCAAGCCAGTATAGGTTTATATGTGGATGTAAATGGAAAAAGTGGTCCACATAGTGAATTCCGTAAAAATAATCTTTTTATTATATTAAAAATGGGTTTACAAAAGAACTTGGGTACTGGTACAGGCAATAAAAAATATCTTAAGCATCAGAACATGGCACTAAGGTTAGATTGCAGTACTGACCCACAGACTGTTGTGAAACAGTATACTGGGCATGTAGGCCGGAACCAGCGTGTGTTCCACCTGCTACTTGTGCCTCGAGACCACGTAACTGTAAGGTTCTGGCACTCCCAGTGCCTCCTATCACATTTATTCCGGGTGATTTCCATCTACCTAGACAGAAGAAACACATATAGGTGTGTTTCCCTTTAAGGCTGAAGCTGTCATCACCCAGCGCCGGACTAGATGGCTATTTAGGGCGTCGGTTCTCACTCACATGTGTTCGTTCAAACACCAGTACCTGGATACTAATCTTGCTTGAAGCTTCCATGCTTGCAAGCTCTCCTCGCTGACGAACCTCGCTGCGCTGATCCCTGCATCCTGCTACTGGATCATCCGCATCTCCTGAGCGATCCTTCGGCTATCGCTATTAGTGCTAAGTACCCCACAGGGGAAATCTCTATAGACTTGTACTAGGCTTACACTATTTAGCTCTGCATAGCAAGGACTGTCTTTTACATCTGCATAACTAGATTGCTAGCTCTTGAGGCTACTGCTCCTATTTCCTGCACTGGGTTGATCTCTCCTGTATGCACCTGCTACTCTGTCATCTGTTATCATACATGATCGCTAACCCTTCCTGCATCCATCTGCACTGTCTCACCTCAAGTGTCTGTCACCTACCACTTCCACTCAAACCTATCCCTAAGACCTTTATCATTGTCTTACCACATGTATATAAAGTCACACTAGGAACCAGCTTAATTACTGTGTGTATTTACTTGCTGAAATAAGACCTTCCATACATGATGAGTCATTGAGGTTGGGATTGGTATCTCAGCATATCTCCTACATGACTACTGACGTGGAACTACTTCTGCAGCTGAAAATCCACACCTTATAAGAAACGCAAGGAGCGTTAAAGATTGAACGAACCCAAAAAATGGATTCAGCAGAAGTAGCCACTCAGGTGACACAATTAAAACAGCAGGTATCTGCGTTAATACACGCACTTGCTGAATTGAAAAACGACAATCAGGCTCTGTCGCAGCAGGTAATTAGACTGACACAACTTACCTCTGCACAGTCTCCTGAACCCAAGATAAATCCCCCTTTGGTATTTACAGGCGATCGCAAAAAATTTCGCGAATTTAAAAACGCATGTGAGTTACTTTTTTTTTGCTAAAACCTTGTACCTACCTTACTGATCACATTAAGGTTTGTACTATTATTTCTTACCTATCAGGCGATCCTCGAGCCTGGGCAGATTCTCTTTTTGAAAAAAACGACCAGCTTCTCAACTCCTATGCCTTGTTCCTGGCAGAGCTCACTTGCCTATATGATGACCCCAATAGGCAGAGTACTGCCGATCTTCAGTTAAGATCCTTGAAACAAGGAAAAAGGCCTGTAGAAGACTTTGTCGCAGAATTCAAGAGATGGACCCTTGATTCAGGATGGAATGATGCATCTCTGAAAACCCAATTTAGGCTTGGCCTATCAGAAGCCGTCAAGGACGAGCTCGCCCGAGCAGAGATGCCAAAAACCCTGGATACATTGATACAACTCAGTATCACCATAGATAGAAGACTACGAGAAAGGAAGTCTGAAAAAATGGAAATGCCATTATCCAGTTCTTCTCAGAATTCAGCTATTGACCCCACTCCTAAACCCGCTCCAGGTAACCACAGACCCCGGCTACCTAAGGAAAAAAGGAGACCTAGTAGATATGGTGATCCTGCCTGGTCATGGTCCGAGCCTGCCTCAAACAGTCGACCTTGTCACTCTGACACATCCCATTTGGACCCTGATCCTACAGAGATGGATGAGGAGCCTATGGAGATTGGTGCCATACATGCTAGGTTGTCCTCACAAGAAAAAAGAGATCACAGGAGAATCTGTGGCCTTTGTTTTTATTGTGGTGAAGGGGGACATTTCATTACATTCTGCCCAACCAGACCCCATAGGCCTAAGGCTCTCCCAATGGAGGCCAGGCGAATCCGAAGGGTCTTCCCTGAAAAACAGCCTGGAAATTATCAAGGCTGTTGCCAGCCCTGTCCCCGTTCTATATCAGTGAAGGACACCCAGAAATTAACAAATATTGGAATAGATATTCCTTCAACTCCAGTGAACTTTATACCACGTTCAAAAAAACCTCCTGTACCACCTCCTGAGGATACTCCTATTTTTGCAAGCACATTTCTGGCTTCCGATGAAAATACAGAGATTCTTGCACCTGACTGCGTACGTGCTTCTAATGGCACGGTGGTATGTAGGAAGGATCTGAGGATGTTTGAAGAAGCATTGGTTGCTAGGTCTACTAGGATTACTTCGGATGGTTATGCGTCCGATTCTAGTGAGGGGTCCATGTAGCAGACACCCTAACAACAAGTGATCCGATTCTCATCGTTTACCAACCTGATCCGATTTTTATATCGGCAACAAGGGATCCGATTCTCATCGGCTACCAACCTGATCCGATTCTCATATCGGCAACCATTTTTTTTTTTCCCGATTTTCATATCGGAGACCAGTCTTATCCGATTCTCGTATCGGCAACCAGTATTATCCGATTCTCATATCGGCAACCAATTTTTTTTTTTTCTTCCCGATTTTCATATCGGCAACCAGTCTTATCCGATTCTCGCATCGGAGACCAGTCTCATTCCGATTCTCATATCGGCAACAAAAAAAAAAAAAAAAGAGAAATTTTTTTTTTTCCTTCCGGCAACCAGTCTCATGTGATTCTTATATCAACAACCAGCCTTAGAGGCCTTCCGGAGCCGGCCTTACGGGGGGGGGGGGGTAATGTAAGGTTCTGGCACTCTCAGTGCCTCCTATCACATTTATTCCGGGTGATTTCCATCTACCTAGACAGAAGAAACACATATAGGTGTGTTTCCCTTTAAGGCTGAAGCTGTCATCACCCAGCGCCGGACTAGATGGCTATTTAGGGCGTCGGTTCTCACTCACATGTGTTCGTTCAAACACCAGTACCTGGATACTAATCTTGCTTGAAGCTTCCATGCTTGCAAGCTCTCCTCGCTGACGAACCTCACTGCGCTGATCCCTGCATCCTGCTACTGGATCATCCGCATCTCCTGAGCGATCCTTCGGCTATCGCTATTAGTGCTAAGTACCCCACAGGGGAAATCTCTATAGACTTGTACTAGGCTTACACTATTTAGCTCTGCATAGCAAGGACTGTCTTTTACATCTGCATAACTAGATTGCTAGCTCTTGAGGCTACTGCTCCTATTTCCTGCACTGGGTTGATCTCTCCTGTATGCACCTGCTACTCTGTCATCTGTTATCATACATGATCGCTAACCCTTCCTGCATCCATCTGCACTGTCTCACCTCAAGTGTCTGTCACCTACCACTTCCACTCAAACCTATCCCTAAGACCTTTATCATTGTCTTACCACATGTATATAAAGTCACACTAGGAACCAGCTTAATTACTGTGTGTATTTACTTGCTGAAATAAGACCTTCCATACATGATGAGTCATTGAGGTTGGGATTGGTATCTCAGCATATCTCCTACATGACTACTGACGTGGAACTACTTCTGCAGCTGAAAATCCACACCTTATAAGAAATGCAAGGAGCGTTACAGTAACCAACGTGCTTTCCAAAATGAAGCGTTTTGTCACAGGGTGTGACATCTTCAGAAAATTCCAGACCTTGGTGCCAATTTCGTTAAGTAGGGAGAGAGGAGAGTGAGAGGAAAAAAGAAAATGGGGGTGGGGGGTGCGCCTAATGTATTCAAAATTACTCCAGTGATGTAAAGCTAAATTTGTAAAGGATATTAGCAATAAGTCAAAGAGGGATTGGCAGTTTGGGTATAATTAGCAATACATCAGATGATATTCATGTGTCTCATTGAGTGTGGTTGTGGGATGTTATTTCTTGGAGGTATTCATTTGTTGATTTAAAGTGAAGCCAACAGGCCCATATGTGGGTGAATTTGGAAGATGTGTTTTTTGCGATGACAATACGTTCTTCTATGTCTGGTATCCTGTTTATTCTATTATACCATTCACGTAAAGTAGGGCCTTGAGGAGTGCCCCAGTTTTCGGTATACACATTTTAGCAGCATTTACCATCATCATGGCTAGTGATTTAAAGTACGAGGTAATAGTATCTGGGTTGTAGTGGAGAAGGTATTGAGCAGGGGAGAATTTTAGTTTATATGTTGTCACTCAAGTTATTTTTTTCGTGAATTGCTATCCAGAAAAGTTGGATGTGCAGGCAAATGGGTAGCAGTGTACCATCCGCTTGATGACAACGTCAGCAGTTTTTGGATAGGGATGGGTTGAATTTGTGTAATAAGGCGGGCGTGCGATACCATCGGGACATGAGTTTAAAACCGTTTTCTTGGATCTATACATTTATTGACCCTTTGTGAATGAGTTGGTAGATACGTTCCCAATCTTCACAAGAAAGATCAAGCTGTAGGACACAGGCCCAGGATGTACATGCTCTACCTGTGTCGGCAGGTTTGTTTGCCCAAAGAAGGCTGTGAACAGTGGAGATGACGTGTTGTTGAGGTTCAGGTTTAGAACCGAGGATCTCAAAGGGAGTGAGAGGGCGTGACTCAGAGTCCGAGCATTCAAGTGAGTTGAGGAAGTGATGGAGTTCCCTGTATGTCCATGGGGGTCACATGGGCTTCTGGCCAAAGGTCATTATTGTGTTCCAGCGTGTGTATTTTACCTGATTGATGGAGGTGATGTATGCGTAACTTGGATTCAGGTTCTGTACCCTGAAAGAATGTGTTTGTTAATCCCGGTGGGAAGTCAGGGTTTGATAGAACTAGAGTCATCAGGCTGGGAATCAAGGACAAATTTAATTTTGCGCAAACTGTTCTGGAGCAAATCAAAGTAAGAACAATAAGCATCAATGCCAATGGATGATTTAATAATTCTTTTGGGATATGGCATTTTTTGACCCACAGGATACCTACGATAGGTATATTAGAATGTGAGACTTCAAGGTTAACCCAGTCTTTTACTTGTTTATGTGCGTTCCAATCTAGTACGCAAGCTAGGTGACATGCCCAGTAGTAATGTCTAATGTCTGGTAGATTGATTCCCCCTTGTAGTTTAGGTGTAGTTAATTGTTCAAACCGTATTTTTGGGCGACCCTGGCTCCAGAGAAAGGTGACGCATATTCTATTATAAGAGCGTAGGAAGGATTGAGGCAATTGTAATGGGATAGCTTGAAGTAAATAAAGTATGCATGGTACTAGTTCAGTTTGAGGATGGCTGCCCTCTGGAACCATAAGAAGAGTGGTTTGTGCCTTTTTTGAGGTCTGCTGTGATGGAGTGTAGAACCGGAAGATAGTTTCTTTTGTATAAGTCGGACAGATGTATTGGGATTTGGATGCCTAAATAGGTGATGGAATCAGATTTCCAAGAAAAGGGAAAGTTTTGCTTGCACTGTGTTACCTGTGATGGTGGGAGTGAAATATTAAGAGCATTTGATTTGCTGAAATTGATTTTAAAATTTGTGATGTATTGGAAGGATTGTACATTTTTTAGAAGGTTTAGGAGGGTGGTATGGCATTTTGTTAAAAAAAAAGCAAGATGTCGTCCGCAAAGGCGGCTACCTTGTAATGGTGTCTGGATATTGTCCCTCCACTGATATCTTCATTTGCTCATATTATTCTTAAGAAGCACTCAAGCGTAAGTATGAATAGGAGGGGTGATAAGGGGCATCCTTGGCGTTTTCCATCATGTATGGAGAAGGCATTAGACAGGAGGCTATTTACCCTGACTTTTACTGATGGGTTTGCATAGATGGACATGATGAAATGCACCAGGTGATTTCCTAAACCCAGAGCCTGAAGAACAGCTTCCAGGTAGTCCCATGCCAATCTGTCAAACGTCTTCTCCGCGTCAAGTGACAGAAAGAATCCTTGTTGCTTGGAATTGGTAAGCCAGTGTTGTCCCTGGCTTCTCTACCAGAGACAAAACCCACTTAGTTTGTTGAAATGAGACTGGAGAAGAGTTTTTTATGTCAACATTTAGCAGTAATATCGGCCGATAATTTGAGGCAGATATAGGGTCTTTTCCTGATTTGGAGATGACCTAAATATGGGCTTCTAGTAGGTTATTGCAAGGTAGGTTTGACTAAGATAACTGATTAAATGTGCGTGTAAACGGCTGGGCTAGAAAATCAGGGAATATTTTATAATTGGATGAAGAAAATCCATCACGACCTGGGCTTTTGCCAAGCTTAAGTTGTTTCAGGGCAAGAGAAAACTCCTCTGTAGTGAGTGGACTATTTAATTCTTGGGCTGTTTGGCTCGCGATAGGTGGGGGGCAATATTTTCTTAGAAAATACTCTAATATCTCCTTACGGTGTTGTTGGCTTTTTTTGGCCTGAAGGGCTCTGGCTAAGAGTTTTTTTATTGCTTTGCTCATAAAATAGTTTCTGGGATAAAATACATTTCTGCTTAAATTTATAGCCAAGTTCTTCTAAGAGTTGGGTGCGTGCATGAAGCAGATCTGTGTGGGTTTGTAGGGCTCGTGTTTTCTTATGAAACTGTTCTAATGTTTTGATCTTTCTAAGAAGAGCATTTATGGTTGCTTGTTTAGCTTGTTTACACGCTGCGGCCAATGCGAGAATAGAGCCTCTTATAAAGCACTTATGAGCCTCCCACTGGCTGAGGGGATTGGTTTCTGGTACATTATTGTTTTCGAAATGTGTTTTTATGGATTGATTTCACTTGCATTGGGTTTGTTATTAGTGTTGGATCAAATCTCCAAGTCTTAGTAAAGGTAATCTTGTCCGTAAATTGTAGGGTTATTGTTATGGGGTGGTTGTTGGATAGGAACATTGGTTCAATTGTGGCAGTTGAAAGAAGGGGACGATTTTTTTGCGTGGGGCAGATGTAGTCAATTTTCGAGTAATGGTTGCATGGCGGGGGCAAAAATATATAATCTTTCTCCCCAGGGTGGGGGGTGTGCCAAGTATCATGGAGTAAAATGTCATGTAGTTGGAGTTTGATCTGGTTAAGAGCCCAAAATGGCAGGGAGGAAGTGCCTGATGATGTGTCTTCAACCGGATTAGGCATTATGTTAAAATCTGCTCCTACAATGGGAATACCGGATTGGAAAGAGGATAACATTGACACTATATTGCGGAAGAAACCCACTTGAGCTGCATTCGGACTGTATATATTAGCCAATGTGATTGATCTTCCCCAAAGGGAACCTTTTTGATAAATAGGTAACAACCTTTCTTCTCTTCAAGCACATCAGATATTTCCAAAGGGAAGTGTTTAGAGATTATGATGGCAACACCTTTTGTCTTTGCAGATGGGTTTGCAGAATGATAAACTGTAGTCAAATCTCTGTTAGAGTATTTGGGGATCTTATCAGAGTGGAAGTGAGTTTCCAGTAAAAGGATACCATCTGCTTTTATGTTATGCATACTCATTAGAAGTTTTTCAGGGATGTTAAGTCCCTTAGCGTTAAGAGAGACGACTTTAAGAGTCAATGAAAAGGAATTTTTGTTTTGTTTTGGGCTTCATGGAGTCTAGATTTTGGGATAGTTGTAGTTAGTAAGTATACGGTACAAGGGTATAATGTATTGCACGGATAGGCAAGTATGGTTGCCAGTTCGAGGTGTCAGCCCGGATGTTAGAAACTTGAGTTAGAGAAAAAAAAAAAAAAAACCCACAAAACAAAAACACAAAAAATCCTGTCTAGATGGTGGTGGTGGTGGGGGGGGGGGGGTAGGTGAGGGCTAAGGGGCAATGTAAGTGATAAGGGAAGAAGATGGGGAAGTAGGTTATTCGTTTGGTAGCAAGATTAGACCGGGAATGGGGGAGGAAGAACCGATGTGTCAGTGCAAGCACTTAGGCCCTGGTGTAGTGGCAAGGCACAGAAGAAGATGATGATATCACTTTCACCGAAGGTATGAACTATAATAAGGGCTAGTGGCCCACCATAGCCACATGGACTACGGGCTAAAGATTAATATAGATGAATAGCGAGGGAGAGTGCTGAGAAGAGTGTAAGGTATTTTTGGGCAATGGAAATGCACAAATTTGGAACTTGGAGTGTAATTTTAGGTTCTACATTCCCTGAGGATGAGATATAAAGTGCGGAATGTTTTTGTGGAAAAGGTAAAAAGTGTTAGTGAGATTGATCTTTTAGGACAGAGTATGTTGCATGCATGTAGTTGTGCATGATGGCAGACTTTTGTGGCATTCTAGGTTTAGTTGTCGGCTTGTTAACCTATTCTGCTTTGGGGTTTATTGACCCCTGGACTATAGGGAGGGGTATATTTCTTAGGAACAGGGCTCAGGGCTTGTCCTTCAGAATTTTGGTAGGACATTTATTTAAAATCCAGTATATATTTTCTGAGGGGATCAGTAGCTGTGTGTAAAATAAGGAGAGGAAAGTAACTATGCATGGTAGTTAAGTGTAAGCACTATATGAATGTGATCTATAACATTTTAAGAACAGTGAACATCATATAGTAAGGGAGCACAGTCAGAAAACTCAAGTCTAAAGAGAAAAAGTGTTATTAACTGGGAGTAAGAGTACTGTTCTTAGCCCCTCATCAAAAAAAGAAAAATCGTAATTACCTCAAAGTGGGTTGTTGATGCAATAGGTTTCCTATCACAGTCATCCGGCTTAATATAGGTGACTTCAACACAGGAAGTGAGACACGATGTGAACCGCGGACTTCAAACTGATTAACTGGAATCTTGATTGTGTACACTGCTCTCTTTTATCTACCCAATTGTAAGTAGTCTATATAAATCTTCCCATTTTCAACTACATACTACGCTATGAGGCCTCTTTTTATTTGGGTACCCATTGATAATCCCTGACTGATGGTCTCTGCTGGATTCATCTGATATACTGTTATATACACAGATATTAAGTTGACATGAGGAGATCCGAATAGCTGTTACCATCTTGCAGTAATAAATGTGTCTGGTAAGCAGATAAATTTGACACATTATGGTGACGAGTGATTCTTTATAATCACCAGGTGTCTGGCTCTCTGCATGCTCTGTAGTATATATTCATTTTTTATTTACTACACTATAAGAATTTATGCTGGATCCTGCTTACCCTGTCCCTCTCGGATTGAGTGCACCTTTGGACAGTTCAGCCTTGCTCATTCTGGAGGAATTCAACTGCGTTTTTTCTTCTTATGTCTGGTAAGCAGTTTGAACTACCCATTTTGAACTGCAGAGTTCAGGACCACTGAAATTGGTTTTGGAACCCTATATATTGCTAGTCTTAAATCTTCTTTTCTCCTGTCAGTCAGACAGCCATAATAAGGCACTCTACATCACTTTCTGAGTTTTTAAAGATTATTTTCCCTCTTAAACACAAATAAACCGAGTCATATAAATTAAACTTATTTCCACACATCAGGGGGAGGGGGGAATGGTTGGTAGGAAAATGGGGGGGGGGGGTTAAGGAGGTGGGGGGGGGTTAGTGTTGCTGAGTTGAGGTTTTAGAAGGAGATATAAGCTTTGATAGGGTTAATTAATGGCTGTGGGATTAGTGTTGCTCGGCTGAAATCCATATCCTAGATCTGTTCATATCTTGTCTTAAAAACGAAATAACTTTGTAAAAGTACAGGTATATAAGGCAACTTCAAACTTTAGTTTGAGTTTATAAGGCTACCAATACAGATGTAGATTATCAATGTGTGACTACAAACCCTGCTAAAGCAGATCGCACTTGCATATATCAAGTAGTATTGTAGTAATAGTTTCATTTATTATTTATCCCTTATAGAGACAGGATCATTGGTGTCACATAGAGAAAAGGATTTACATAACATTCGAGTATTGAAACAATTACCAGAGTGTTGCTTGATCCGTGTCTCCCGTTGAAGTAACCGGTGAAGGCGGAGGACATGAACCGCAAGAGGGTCGAGCTGGAAAGGTGCTAAATAGGTGTGGGGGAAGGTTTAGGCAAAGGGGAGCAGGGGATAGTAGGGAGGGAAGAGAGGCGTTGAACAGGGATGGTGAAGGGGGATTTTCAAAAGTCACCTTGATATTGTGGGGAGGGAATGAGGATATGTAGTTGATGAGGGAATAAGAAGCAAATGGTTTCTGCTTATGCTTGGTTAAAGTTTTGCAGACTGTTTGCAATGATGACCATAAGGGGTAAAGTTCACATGGGATTTTGGCATTAGGCGTAGGGCTCTGGAGAGGTGATGCAGGGTCAATGAGAGATATAGTCAAAGACATAGTGTTACCAAGAGGATGGTATGCCTATCCACATAAAAAATAAAAAAGGTGAGAAGCCAGGCTAGAGAGCATATCCTGGAAACGTGGTAGTCTAGTGAAGCCTGAACATTATTCGTTGTAGAGGCAAAGTAAGTGTCATTACAAAGAGGATGTGGTGGATTCTCCTGTGCCTTCTCCTGGACAGTGACAATTCGCTGGTGGAGGCGAAGCATGGTGGAGGCGAAGCATAAGTAGGAGAACAGCATCTCCTGGAAGCATGTGGACCTCTTTGATATTGCTGAACTTCTATCTGGTCATTGAGAGCTTGCGAGGGTAAGCGAAAGTTATTATACCAGTCAGGTAGCTCTATGACCAGTAAATCTAGGTTCTCGCAGAAAGCAGTGATGTCTTTGGAAACTCTCTTCTGTGCCGTATGTCCTGCAGATCCCGCCGATAGACAGAAAGTAAAATTTTCACCGATACTGTATCTTGCGTTCTCAGAGTAGCTCAAGTAGAGGTCTAAGATCCTTGCAATGTTGTAGAGTGATGTAGGATAAATCTTGATATAGTTTGATCTCACTGCCAATTAAGAGAAGGTGGCTTCTTATTCTAGCTTTTCGAAGTATCTCCTCTTTTTACTTTTTCACAATGCAGCGTATCACAACCCTAGGGGGGTCTGTAGCTCTTCCTCTTGGTGTGCTCATTCCATTTCGTTTGGTGTTTCTGGAGGTCTTCCCAGGAGGTCAATAAAGATGGTGACTATAGCCTGTGAGAGCTGACCTGGTTCAACTGATTCAGAGGGGGCCCCTAACCCTAAGGTTGTGGAGGCGACCCCTGTTATCTAGAACTTCTATGTATCTGTGTAAATCATGTAGAAGCATGGATTGTGAGGCTTTGGCTTGCTGTACCTGCTGTATAGTTGTGTCATGGCAAGCTGTTGTTTCCTCTAATTCCTCAAGCCTCGTGGCCTTTGCTTGGATGTCTAGACGGAGGTCCAAGATTGTAGCCAATAGTGTGTTCTTGATGTCAGCTGCTACTACTTGTAGATCGTCTAAGCATAGCATTCTGGTCAGCTGATTATCAGTTTCTGGATGCGGGGCGTGAAGGCCTAAAGCTGCCTGGGGCTTGGGAGGAGGCCACCATGTCTTGGGGCTGTGTGCAGAATATCTCTGGTATATTCTGACTTAGACTTATTTCTCTCACCCACAACATGCTTCTTCTAGATTTGTATCCCAGAAATATTAAAGTCAGACAACCAGAATTTTTAGAAGGAGGCTATCAGTGACATTCCCTATAGTTTTCTCATGACAGTCATCTTCCCATGCAGCCAAAAGCTAGACCCAAGCATTGTAACATTACCAAGAGAGTGATGTCACCCCTCTCCCAGTTTCTTGTTCAGCAAACTGGCTAAAGGGGTGAAAAATAAGTATATTCCTCTCTCCATGCTGTTTAAAATGTATGAAGAAATCTATGTTTTTCAACTGTTTAGCCTGCAGGGTGAACAAGAGGAATTTTTCAGTTTCAATCTTTCTATTATATATCTGGCTATTGTATTTAGAAAGCTGCAGAACCCCAGCGACTGCTTGAATACCCAGACAGTGACCGACAGTGACCTGGAGGTTGGGAGTGCCTTTCCAAATACAGCATTTTGTACCCACTAAAAAAGTTTTGGCTATGACAAAACAGCTGTTGAAATAAAGGGGTGTATTTACTAAAGGGAATGTGGAGCAAAGAATATCCAATCACATGCAAGGGAAATGAAAAACAGTACTTTTTCTTGCACATGATGGAATTCAGCAGAGCTTTACCTTATTCACTAAGTTCTGGGGAAAATTCCTTTGCAAAATGCAAATTACCCTTGCCAAGTGAACAGTCTATTTGCCTTTACTAAATTAATCCCATAGCATCTGCTACATAGAAAGTACATCGTTTTCAATTACACACTTGATTCACAGTGGCAGGCTGTTCACTTTGCAATTGAAGTTGCTCTTAACAAGGGAATTTGCACCAGAGGTTAGAAAATCAACCCAATAGATTTGCAGAGTTAGAAGGAGCAGTAAAGCACCATTATTGTGTAGCAATGCATAGTAAAAAATAGTCTGTGTAGGTAATGATGAAATATGGCTGCCCCCGTGCACACATATACATAAAAACTATATTAAAAAAAGTATTTTGGGTCTCCAAAGTTATCCATGTGCTGGAGGATTTATATATAGGCCCTTCAATTAAAACCTTTAGAACACTGCAGCTAAAATATGGTATCCCTAAAAGCTGGATGTCTGGGTTCGGCGGGTCTGGCCGAACTTGAAAAAAAAGTCCGGGTTCACGACCCAGACTTAACCCGAACTTGACCCCGATCCCGAACCCCATTGAAGTTAATGGTGACCCAAACTTTTGAGTACTAAAATGGCTCTAAAAAAAAAACATGGAAAGGGCTAGAGGGCTGCAAATGGCAGCAAAAGCTTGTTAAGAGCATGGCAAGTGCTCTGCACACAAATGTGGATAGGGAAATAACTTAAAATAACATAAAAAAACATAAAAATAAAAAAGAATAATCTTGATCTAGGAGGATGAGGCCCATATGGAGTAGGAGGTTGAGGTGGCGGTGGATGTGGCGGTGTAGGTGGAAGCGGCAGTGGAGGAGGATGAGGTAGCCAACACTGGTTTTTGTTTTTAATTTTATTTCTTTTTAAATTAGGGTACACCCCAAAAGAGTGAGAAAGATCAAAAATACAACAATGGCTGAGTAAGGCCAGTATACATGTCTATTCTGCACAAGGTACGGACAAGTGCTGCGGGATCCATGCCTGGTTCATTTTAATGAACGTGAGCTTGTCCACATTGGCTCTGGACAGGTGGCTGCGCTTGTCTGTGATAAAGCCCCCAGCCGTGCTAAATACGCATTCCGATAATACACTGGCTGCAGGGCAGGCCAGCACCTCCAAGGCGTAAAGGGCAAGCTAAGGCTATGTGCCCAATTTGGAGACCCAGAAGTTGAAGGGGGCAGACCCGTCATTCAGTACGTGTATAGTACGTAAGGAACGGTAAAGAACTCTAAGGAACTGTATATGGTATATGGTAAGGAACGGTGATGGCGGCGGGGGGCTTTTTTCCCCCTTCTGGGTTGAGTCTGGCCTTGGAAAAGGTATGTGTCCCTGGTTGTGGGCTTGGCTCTCCAAAAGCTGTCTAAGTTCTGAGGCCTTCTGGTGGGGACGGGGCTGCACTGGTCTTGCCAGGGACTGGGATTCTGAAAAGCCTGTGGTGTATGTGCCCCTGTAGTGGCAGTCCAGGGGTGCCATAATTCACGGTGGATTGCAACACTATGAGTATGGCACCAAGGACACTGCACTTCCTACACATGTTTTTCACACCTGCCTCTAGGGCCGGGCCTTTTGGTCAGGAGTCAGGACCAGAGGAATTTTTTATTCCTGGCCGAAGGGCCTGCCATAGTATTGCAATGTGGCACTAACCTTGCACTTCTCCACTATCCCTTTCCCCACTTCTATGTGTTATGTGTCTCGCGTTTTTTTGTTTTTTATTGTTGCGGTACACTTTATTTTACACAGCGTGATTAGTAGAGTGTAGGTCCTTGGGCCTGTCCCTGAAAGTCTTGGGAAGGGGTGGATATGGCCTTCTGGCTTGGTTTGCCCTCTCTCATGGGGTCTCTCTTCGGGAGAGCCCCACTTAGTACTTGGGGTGGTCTGTTTCAGCAGACCACCTAAATAATGAGGCTGCCTAGTTTCGGCCAGGTTAGCCAGTGTAAGTACCTCTGTCCCTGTCAGGAGCCTTGCGCCCCGGGGGATCAGGGTCAGGGACCATGTGTACACCCTGTGCACTTTTTGTGTTTCACTTTTTTGGTGTGTACTTTTTTATGCACCCACGGGCTTAAAAAAAAAAAACAGCTGGTGGTCCTGGTTGTTGTGGTGTACCGACAAAGCTTTTCCACATTTCATATATGCTAACCCTGCCTTCTGAGGTGCTGGCGGTGCCTTGGCTGTGTTGGCGACCTCCTCTGCCTTCGCCTTGTGCTTCCACTGTGCCCCCGCTGTCAGGTGGGAATGCCACCAGCATCTCTTCTTCCCCTTTTGGCTAAGATCAAGTGTAGTATCTGTTGTTATCAGTTAAATCAGTAATCAGTAAAACTGCCAAATAAAAAAGTGACACTGGAAGTGTCGGTCTCCTCTTGAAAAGGGGGGATTTTTAAGGCAATGATAAACTGAAAAGCAATATATATTAAAAATAACATTTTATTGGACTAAAAAATGACAGATGGTGCCATTATTGAACAATTGAAGAGACACCACGACCGAACGTGGAACACCACCATAGGTCATGGATCACAGAACAAACGTACAATGCATATAAACATACTTGGTGATACATGGAATCACCAAGTATGTTGGTCGTGGTGTCTCTTCAATTGTTCAATAATGGCACCATCTGTCATTTTTTAGTCCAATAAAATGTTATTTTTAATATATATTGCTTTTCAGTTTATCATTGCCTTAAAAATCCCCCCTTTTCAAGAGGAGACCGACACTTCCAGTGTCACTTTTTTATTCGATATATGGGATGATGGCAATTACATGTCACTGATCATCTGGGATTAACTTTTTTGTATCAGTAAAACTGCCTGCTGTCGTTTACCCCTGGCTGTGCTGAAGTTGGTGGTGAAGGTGTTACGCTGACCGGATGTGGAGGCGGTAGATGATGAGGATGAGGAAGCAGAGTAGGAGGAGTTAGCAACAGGAGGCAAACTGAAGCGCCCTGCAATCCTCGGTGGTGGAAGGAGATGCGCCAAACAAATTTAAAGGGTGTATCTCACAGTAACATATTCAGCAAACGCTGCAAAATTATTAATTTTCCCCTAAATGGGTGTTTATTGAATAGCAGAATAGAAAAACAGTATCCAAAGGGTGTATCTCACACGTACAGATACAGATTAGGCCGCAATTTAATATCTTTCTTTCCCCTAAATGGGTGTTTATTGAATAGCAGAATAGAACAACAGTATCCAAAGGGTGTATCTCACACGTACAGATACAGATTAGGCCGCAATTTAATATCTTTCTTTCCCCTAAATGGGTGTTTATTGAATAGCAGAATAAAACAACAGTATCCAAAGGGTGTATCTTAAACCTACAGATACAGACTAGGCCGCAATTTAATATCTTTCTTTGCCCTAAATGGGTGTTTATTGAATAGCAGAATAGAATTACAGTATCCAAAGGGTGTATCTCACACGTACAGATACAGACTAAGCCGCAATTTAATATCTTTCTTTCCCCTAAATGGGTGTTTATTGAATAGCAGAATAGAACAACAGTATCCAAAGGGTGTATCTCACACTGTCACGTACCTGATCCGAGGCCAAGATGCAGAGAGGGCTCCCCTTGCGGCTGAGTGCGGCACACCCCTGGGGTTGAGACAGAGGGTGTAGCGCCCACAGAAGCACTGGTTGCCGGCAGGGTCCTGATGGAAGACAGGCGGTCTCTAGCAGAGTGCTGGGCAGGAATACACCGGACAGTCCGAGGAGGAATCAGGAACAACCAGGCAGTAGGTGTAAGACCGGCCGGGGGTCAAACACAGGAAGCTGCAACAGGTGCAAGCCAAAGGTGTAGTAGAAAAGCCAGAAGCAGACAAGTCCGTGGGGAAGCCAAGATCAGGTACTGGAGGACAGGTAGACAGGAAGCAAGTCCGTGAGCCAAGCCGAGATCAGATAATGGGAGAGCCAAACTGGAGCAGGGATGGTCAGACGAAGCCGAGGGTCAAAGCCAGGAGAGAGAGCAGACAGGTCAGGAACAAGCCGGGTCAAACTGGAATCCAGGAAGTAGCAATGCACAGGAAACAGGAAGAGCTGAAGACAATCCAGCAATCTGATGGGCTGAGCAGAGCCCTTTTATAGGCCAGTGAATTAGTCTATGGCCTGAGTCCATTGCGGCCATGGGAAGTACTGGCAAAGTTGCCAGTTTGCAGCACAGCCATTTCACTGGCAATGAGTCTATGGCCTGAGTCCATTGCGGCCATTGGAAGTACTGGCAGAGTCGCCGGTTGCAGCATGGCTGTTTCTCTGACACACACGTACAGCTACAGACTAAGCCGCAATATAATACCTTTCTTTCCCCTAAATGGGTGTTTATTGAATAGCGGAATAGAACAACAGTAACCAAAGGGTGTATCTCACAGTAACATATGAATGAAAAATGTTTATTTTTCCCTTTTAATTGGTGATTTTTGAAGAGCAGATTAGAACAGAGCATTGTCTAAAGGCTTTATCTCACAGTAACATATAAAGCCACTTAAGCCCCGGAGGATTTGGCTGCTCAAAGACCAGGGCCTATTTTGCGATTCGACACTGCGTGATTTTAACGGACAATTGCGCGGTCGTGTGATGCTGTACCCAAATGAAATTGATGTCTTTTTTTTCCCCACAAACAGAGCTTTCTTTTGGTGGTATATGATCACCTGTGCGATTTTTACTTTTTGCGCTATAAACAAAAAAAGAGCGACAATTTTGAAAGAATAACAATATTTTTCACATTTTTTATATGAAATTCTCAAAAAAATGTAAAAATCTAAATTTTTTAACATTTTAGGCCAATTTGTTTTCTGCTACATATTTTTGGTAAAAAAAATCGCAATAAGCAGATTTTGATTGGTTTGCGCAAAAGTTATTGCATTTACTAACTACGGGAAAGATTTATGTCATTTTTATTGTTTCTTTTAACTAGTAATGGCGGTGATCTGCGATTTTTTTTGTGGGACTGCGACATTGCGGTGGACAGATTGGACCCCTGACTGAAATTTTTGACACTTTTGGGGGTACCAGTGACATTACTACAGTAATCAGGGCTATAAATATGCAATGTTACTGTAAAAATGACACTGGCAGGGAAGGGGTTAACTTAATTAGTGATCAAGAGGTTAAGTGTGTCCCTAGGGACATGATTCTAACTGTCAAGGGGCGTGGCTTGTGATGTAACCACAGAGACATACGATCCTACATAGCAGGATTGTATAGTCTCTGCAGTTACACCATGGAGAATGACAGGCAGCTTTGTTTACATTAGCCACCTGCCTTTCTCCCTCTCCAGCGGGAGATCGCGAGTGGCCGGGTATGTCAGGGAATGAGCGGGAGCGCGCCTCCGGCGGGGCGCGCTCGCCCCCTAGAGGCTTGTGGGCGAGCGACATACCGATAAGTCGCTTTGCCCAGGAGGGGCTGACCGCCGCAGTATATGTACTTGCGGCAGTCGGCAAGTGGTTAAATTGGTGATTTTTGAATAGCAGATTAGAACAGCACTGTCCGTAAAGGCTGTATGTCACAGTAACATATGAATGAAAAACTGAAAAATAATTATTTTTCCCTTAAATTGGTGATTTTTGAATAGCACATTAGAACACAGCTGTGTCTAAATGCTTTATGTCACAGTAAAGTATGAATAAAAAACTGAAAAATAATTATTTTTCCCTTAAATTGGTGATTTTTGAATAGCAGATTAGAACAGCAGTGTCTAAACGCTGGATGTCACAGTAAAATATGAAGGAAAAAACTTTTTTTTTTAAATCCAGATTAAGCAGACACATATGCACTGAGCTTGCATTAAATGTCCGCTGCACGCCACCCACCTAATAGACTGATAAAAGTTTTTTTTTTTTTCCCACCTCCTCACTGGGCTCAGGTCAGGGCAAAAAGATCTTGCACTGCACCCCCACACAATAAAATCGATGTAGATCGCTGTCTGATTAAAGAACATTCTTCTGTCCTGTGTCCTATTCTTTCCCTGAAAGCAATCTCCAGCCTGCCTCTACAATGATCTCCTATCTCTCCCTCAAATAAGCAGCAGCAGGAACCTGTCGCTACAATAGTTAGAGCAGAGTGACGTGCTGCGCTACGTGACTCCAGCTTATATAGAGGCTGGGTCACATGCTGCACTGGCCAATCACAGCCATGCCATTAGCAGGAACACTAGATGCTCCTAACAGTGCCTCATATTTTTCTAGCTGCAGTGTTTCATTCTCAACTCCGTTCCTCAGGGCACACTAACAGACCAGATTTTAAGTATTACCTTGGGGAGACTAGAATACTGCAATCACTGAGCAGCAAATGATATCACCTGTGATGTATTTCAGTTTTCTTGCAAATATGGGCTGTTAGTGTGCCCTGAGGACCGGAGTTAAGAAACACTGCTATAGTCAGACACTGGATAGACCCTAAAGTCCCAAGCTTTGAAGAGGTGATACAAACGTCTCATGTTCATGCCAACTACAAAATACTTTTTGTATCATTCACCAGGAAATACCATGTAGCTGTTATTATTTGGAAACATTGAGTTAGAGTGTAGAGTTAGAGAGTATTTATGTACCTGATTGCTGTACAAATAATGTGGATACAGAATAAGTTTTTTCCATAAAGTTCAATTATGAATGTATTAAACCTTGACTGTGATTCTTTATTTGACTGTTTCTACCTCTGAACTTCCAACCCATTTGATATTTACGCATGCGTTTGCAAATGTGTGCTAACTTAACCCCTGTTTTAACGCATAATGTTAGACAGGTTAATTAGGTTGGTAAGCAGACTGGTTGATGGGTTGAGCTGGGAATTTCTCTGGTTTTGTCTTGCTCCTTGCTGCGAACGCCAGTTACAGTAAAGGGTTGGGGCAGGGGCCATTTTGTTTGTTACTGATTTAATATTGGTGGGGGGACACACTGGACACCTTCGCTGCCATTGTGGTATGTGCTGGGTGTCCGGTGTTCCCCTGTACCTTTAAGGAGGATTGGGCTAGCTACCTCCAGGCCCACCTGCCCCCTATCTATCCATTAGAATGCATGTGCTTCCACTGTGGAGTTTCTCATAAAAATACATGAGTTAGGACTGCAGGTAATACAGGATGCAGTGAAGTGGCCTTGCAGCTTATGTATGCGTGCACAAATGTGTGCTAACTAAACCCCTGTTTTAATGCATAATGTTAGACAGGATAATTTGGTTGGTAAGCTTTGGTTGGTGAGTTAAGCTGGGAATTTCTCTTGTTTTTGTCTTGGTTTTGTCTTGCATGTGTTGCCTTTTTATGTGCTCCTTGCTGTGAAGGCCAGTTATAGGTGGGGGCAGGGGCCATTTTGTTTGTTACTGATCATATTTTGGGGTTCCCAAAAGTTTGCACTAACTTCGTATGTGCCTTACTATTGTACTTTTCATGATTGCTCAAATGTTGTTGTCTTACTATACAAAAGTATTTGTATCTTTTTATAAAATCTCAAAAAAGGTTTATTGAAACCAAAAAGAAGTACTTTTTTTTTTTTTTTATAAACATCAACACACATTGAAAACATTATTTTGGCTAAGCTTAAAATACAAATATGGCTTGATAAGACAAAGGCCTAACATTTTAGAGAGAGAAGAAGAATGAAATAGGAATGGAAACTCAACAAGATCAATAGCAAATGCTCCTTATATTTTGCAGCTATGTGAAGGGAGTAAACTCATCTCTAGTAATTGACATAAAATAATGTATGATACAAAAAGTACAAATAACTGAACATCTGCGTTATGTTCAAAAGTAGAAAACATACTTTTTCCAAAGACGATGTGTCAACTTTCTCTGAGATATTCTGTATCAGCAACAAGATGTAAATCCCTTTAGAAATCCTGTCACCATTTTGCTAAATACCATAAAGGACTGACAGACATAAAACAGAGCATTTCCTGTCTAGGGTATTGAACCGAGGCTCTGGGGGAGAGACTGGGGGATGCCAGAGTCTTGGAGAGATGTTCAGAAAGTGTTTGGAATGCCTCAGTTAGGCTCCCTTGAGAATCTATTTCACAATAATAAAATATGAAATGGAATACCTTAGCCACCCACCAAGTTAAACACCAACATCAACTAAGCATTTTACAGAGTCAGTTATTGACTGAGCAGTCACACTAAAGCTGCACTCCAGTCAATACTCTAAATCCAAAGCCTCTGCCTTACCTTTCCTCAAAATGTTGTCAACTCATGAAAACCGCAACTTCTTTGGGGAGGCCTCATAGTAGGGCATATATGGTTTTAATCCAGGAATGTAAATAGTTCTATGCAAAGGCTTTTATTTAAGTACTTAAATTGTTCATGTATAAGATGTTATGACACTGGCAAGGCACAGCCTGCAAGAGGGTGCTGAAAAGTGCAACAAGCAGCCAGCAGGTGTCCAGGAAGTGTCATGGGGAGCAGGAACCATTTGTGACAGAGAGAGAGAGATAGAGAGACAGATGTGTGCTGCTTGGTGACTGCGACACTGCTAAACTGCTGGGGACCTTTTCTTTGGACTCCTAGAATGGGTGGGGGCTTAAAACCTTTAAAGCAAATGTTTTCGCAGAGATTGGTGGGCTCTGGGCTGTTTATTTTTCATGCTGAAGACATGCTACTTTTGGTTTAAAAAAAATAAAGACTGTGTGCCTGGTGATCTGAACCCTCAATATATCACAATATGTGCTGGTGCCATGCATTTCAATGATATTTTGATGCCTTTGTGATAAAACATTATACTGTTTATTAAATCGCTATGTTGCTATGTATATATTCAGAGGCATATAAAGAATCTATAAGATATATAAGAAGGCACCACTAAAGGCCCTGAAAATTTTGCTTTTAAATGATTCTAAAGGCTAGACATTATCTACCTTAACCACTTGCCGACCGCCGCACGACTATGTACGTCGACAGTCAGCCCCTCACAGGCAAAGTGACGTAGATCTACGTCGCTCGCCTGTGAGGCTCTAGGGTGCGAGCGCGCGCCGCCGGAGGCGCGCTCCCGCCCCCGCTCGCTCCCTAACATCTCCGCGCGTGTGACCGGGGACCCGATGTCCGCCGTCACTAGCGATCGTCGGGTGTAGAGGGAGAAAGGCAGGCGGCTGATGTAAACAAAGCCGCCTGCCATTCTCCCCTGTATAATGACAGAGATCATACGGTTCTGCTATGCAGGATCGTATTTCTCTGTTGTTACACAAAAAGCCACGCCCCTTTACAGTTAGAAACACACCCATAGGGACACACTTAACCCCTCTTTCTCCAATAAAGTTAACCCCTTCCCTGCCAGTGTCATGTTTACAGTAACAGTGCATATTTATAGCACTGATTACTGTAGTAATGTCACTGGTAACCCCAAAAGTGTCAAAAATGTCAGTCAAGGGCCCGACCTGTGCGCCGCAATGTCGCAGTCCCGCAAAAAAATTTGCAGATCACCGCCATTACTCGGTAAAAAAAAAAAACAACAAAAATGACAAAAATCTTTCCCTTAGTTAGTAAATGCAATAACTTTTGTGCAAACCAATCAAAATACACTTATTGCGATTTTTTTTTACCAAACATATGTAGCAGAAAAAAAATTGGCCTAAAATGTTAAAAAATTTTGATTTTTACATTTTTTTGGGGAATTTCATATAAAAAAATGTGAAAAATATTGTTATTTTTTCAAAATTTACGCTCTTTTTTTTGCTTATAGCGCAAAAAATAAAAATCGCACAGGTGATCAAATACCACCACAAGCTCTGTTTGTGGGAAAAAAGGACATAAATGTCGTTTAGGTACAGAGTTGCACGACCGCGCAATTGTCCGTTAAAGTCGTGCAGTGCCGAATCGCAAAATAGGGCCTGGTCAGGAAGGGGGTAAAATCTTCCGGGGCTTAAGTGGTTAAAGGATAAGTTCACCTTTTTAAAAAAAATAAATACATTTGCAGGTAAAAAAATGTGCATTTACTGTTTGTTTTCGTAGGAGCCTGTGAAGCATTGCACCTGCGATCGGCAGATTGCTGGTGCATTGTCAGGCTCCTGCAGACTGTCAGTATAACTGTTAATCTGTACCTTCGATACCAGCAGGCAGTTATTTCAGTCCAGGAAGATTCAATGAACTACAAGGATTCTCACCATTGCCCTCGTAGTTCTTTGAGAACTACAAGCCGCCAGGTACAAAGGCTGTCGGTACTTGTTGTCTATTCATTCATGGCTGCACATTTTTCAAATTGTGACAGTGTGTGCGGAAGAGAAGATCCCTAGCCCACTGCCATGGCTCAGGAGTGAGCCCACAGTTGCGCCAATATATGAAGAGGCTTCCTATGGGGACACACCGAGAAGAGGAGAAGCTCAGATCACTGGTAGGGGACCTTAGAAGAGGAGGTTTGGGGATGCTCTGTTCAATACCATTGCAAAGGGCAAGTAAGTATACCATGTTTGCTATTTTAAAAAAGCTTTAATGTTCCTACTAAGGAATGTAGATACAGAGCTTCAGTTCCTTGATTTACAGTATGTACCCCATATCTCAAAATCTTACCCTTATTAAAATGTCTTTCTTTGCCACCAATATTAAACCAAGAAGAAAGAGACGGAGCGCCTTTAAGTGCAATATGCTTTTAATCCAAGATTTATACATACGATATACAACTCACATGGGGTACAGTTATAGAAGGCTCAAACGATGGTGACGGTAGATGGTAGCGAAATCCAGTGTCCGAGGGTAGAATTCAGGTGGAAGCTGATGAATACAGCAGGAAGACAAGCTAAGCCGGCCGCTCTCAAGTAGATCTACACTTGAAAAAAGAGCGCGCATGCTCGCTGGGAGCTCGACGCATGCTCTGAAACGCGTTGTGTTTTTCCATTGACGTTGGTGACGTCACGCAGCTTTACGCTGCATTCCAGTCCGACACGTGGAAGTACCGGATCCTGGATGATAGCGGCCGGCTTAGCTTGTCTTCCTGCTGTATTCGTCAGCTTCCACCTGCATTCTACCTTCGGACGCTGGATTTTGCTACCATCTACCGTCACCATCGTTTGAGCCTTCTATAACTGTACCCCATGTGAGTTGTATATCGTATGTATAAATCTTGGATTAAAAGCATATTGCACTTAGAGGCACTCCGTCTCTTTCTTCTTATACTTTTCACAGAGTCTTGACTTCCCTGTGTTATGGAGCCTGCCCTTCGTTGCGGACTGCTTGTTCCTTGATGGACTTACATACCCTCACAGTATGTCCTATGCACACTTGTACCTCTGCTACTTGAAGGTCTGACATTTTTTGTGTATTGTTTACCACACGCCGGTCAAACCGACTCTTGATAATCACCCTGAGCGCCAGCGGATCCACTGTTTTTTCATCCAATATTAAACCAATATTAAACCTGTACCATATCTCTCAGCAAGCCACTGGTCACTGCTGCCCTCTCTGTATTGAACATAGTGAACTGTATTGGTATTGTCCCCTTGTAGTCTAAGGAAGACAACACTTATGTCTTTATGTCAGCACTTCCTGGGTGAGTCCAGTCTGTTTGATCACCCGATCTTGCCTCACCCACAGTCAATAATTTGGAGCCCAAATCACCAAGGAATCATAGGCACGTAGTTCTTAGAGGATTCGACTATAGTAAGGATGTCTTCTGCTTGTCAGTGACATTACCAGTATATAATATCATATTTTTGATGACTAAGAATACAATTTGTAAAAGGTAACATGTATGTGCATGGGGAAGGGAAGAATTGTGGTGTGGTGTCCTCTCAAGTTTAGCTTTAAAGTGTATGTCAAAGCAAAATATAAAAAAAACATATTTGGTACATTACATGCACATTTCCCTAAGTTTTATCCCTCTAAACGCATTGCAAGTACAGAAAAATAATTGTTATGTGTGAGAAATATAGTGTGCTCCCACCTTCCTCCAATATGACAACATATGTATTTTTGGCTGTGAATTCAATTCAGTCCTGCCTACATCATTGCCTCCTCATCTCCATAACCCCTTCCTGTGCACGGGCAGAGAGCACAGGAAGTTACCAGATCACAAGATTTGTAGCAAAATCAACAAGCATATTTTTGCGCATATCGAACAAATATAATAAAAAACTTTCAATGGTATATTTAGCAGACTAAATGGGAGCAAATAGGGGGAGTTCATTGTAGGGATTACATGCACATTTAAGAATTAATGCTAAATTTATTAAATGTACACTCTGTGGATCTATATCATAAAATAACTGTGACTCTGTAATAGGCAATGTCATCAATCTTATTGCATTTACTAGTAAGTTAACTTTCAGATTCTCAAGCTTACATCAACAATTTTTAACCAACTTAAGTATAAATGTTCCATAGCCCACAATGACTCCTTTACTGTTACATGTATTTGACAATTTTTAACCAACGCAAGTATAAATGTTCCACAATGACACCTTTACTGTTACATGTATTTGACAATTTTTACCATAGGCTAAATAAAACAACTAACTAGCATTTATCAGTTAACTACAAGTGAAGAGGTCCATGCACATATGCAGATAAGCATGGTCCTATTTCTAGATTTTCAAGAGCTTTAAATTTTTTTTTTTTTTTTTCTATCGATGACTTGAGTGAATGTTAAACTATTTTAAAGCAGCATGTGCATGGAAGGTTTTGTTTAAATCCTATTTTTTTAATTTGTCATGCATCTATATCAATAATATTTGAACATTTGGTAAAATTAGGTATTCCGCTCCACCTATACAAATGCTTGCTATTACCCATCATGGAATTCTTGTTGTTCCAATAGGAATAAATCTAAATTCCAGCACCCTTCTGTTCTTATTATAGGCTTACCTGTAGGTAAAAGTGTAAAAAAGCATAATACTACCGCTTTAAGCACACATGACAAGTTTGTCCTAGTCATGTTTCTCACTCTTTTCTCATTCCTTCTATTCCTAAACTCCTTCCTGCCACCTGTACATGTAAAAATGGCCTCACTGGAGTGGTTACTATACCATGAGGCTGCAAAAATGCATAGATGTGTTTGTGCTTCAAGCATACAGCACAGTGACCAGACTCTCAACAAGAGCCCCAGGTCTTGTACTAATATTCAGGAACTGGAAGACCCAGTTCCCGATCACCTGGTTGCTGTGATAGCCTTTGATAAAGAAGAAAAATAAAGGAACAATAGCTAGATGAAGGTTTGATCTAGGTCTAGGTTAGTATTAAGGTCAAGGCCAGGGTCAGTATTTTTTCGGTAAGATTTTTTAAAAAAGCATTTTATAAATTAGTATCAATGTCAGTTAGTTTTAGTGTGTTTTAGATAGAAAAACAAAAGCAAAATGTGTACCATTGTTTCTGGACTCTACTAATGGTACAAACAACAAATAACACACACATACTGTATGTAGTAATGTGGTATCAGTGCGATCGTCAGGAGTAGGAGAATTTATTTTGGGTTGTTCTTCGGTGGTAAGTTATGGAGAAAGAAATATACAGCTAAATTAAAAATATTACTTTTTTTTTTTTTTTTTTACTATTTTGGCCCAGATTTTCTTTGAAAAAAAAAAAAAAAAAAAAGGATTCCATAACCATTTACCACCAAATAAAAGCCAAATTTGTCCTGAAAAAAAAGTATAGTCCACATAGATACACAAAGTAATGGCAATGATATGTACAGTTTTACTAACACATGTCAAGGTTGCAAAAATGTGTTCAGACATTAACATTTGTTTTACCTTCCGTCATGACAGGGTTAAACAAATTTCTGGTAGTCTGAGGTCTTATGTAATAAATGATATAATAAATGATAACCCATATTTTTGATATGGCCCTGATTTGCATTTTCAATACATAAACCTTCTAGATTGTAAGCTCTAAGGAGCAGGGCCCTCTTATTCCTCCTGTATTGAATTGTATTGTAACTGTATGGTCTTCCCTCATATTGTAAAGCGCTGCACAAACAGTTGGCGCTATATAAATCCTGTATAATAATAATAATAATAATAAACACAATACATAAGAATTATTAATGAAGATCATGGGACAACAAGGAAAAAAAATGAAAGAATGCTTCATTTTCATATGGATGGAAAATGGGAAATCATAATTACATAATAATCAGGATTGTTATTGTTCATCGAAGCCTGAGCTGATTTAATAGTACCAAGACAGATTCTTAAAATTGGGCTAAATATTGCAGGAAAATGACAGCAGCTTAACAAGATTCAGGCAAATTATCTATGTCTAAATGGGGCTAATAAGCATATGCATGTGCAGTGACGTTATGATTGACAACCCCATGAGGCACTGTACATTAGCAGACATGAAATATTATCAACACATCTGGTTTTCACACATGAGTGGAGCTTTGAAATCCCCAGAATCTGGACAGTGCTTTTTCTTTTCTAGCTAATGGACTGTATACTGTATACTATGGTAAAACCTGACCCTGTATGTAAATGTTCCTTTTACAATGACTACAACTGCTATACACCATATTGTGGACCAAGTACACAATTTAGTACACATTTAAAATTGATTTCCAGAAGAAAATACAAAGAAAATTATATCTATACTCACTAATACTATCAAGCATAAAGAGACCACATAGGAGCATTTTATCAGAAAGTACACATTTACATGCTTTTTATTGCATTACTGTTGCATGTTTCTTTCGTATGTGCACATTATTAAACCCATTACTGTTTGAACTCAAATTTGAAATTGGTGATGTAAACATTAAAGCTAATTCCAGGCAAATATTAAGGGCACAAATTATTGCAGTTCTGTAAGCATTATTGCAGTAATAAATATATTATTAAATACAAGTAAACAGTAAGTAACTGGATTTGATTTTGTATTATCATACAGGATTTATTATTATGAAGGATTTATATAGTGCCACCAGTTTGTGCAGCACTTTACAGAATAGAAGGAAGCCAGTACCATTACAATACAGTTTAAATATTATGAATTTGATCTTTAAAAGATTGAGCCCTGGTTAACACCAGTGCGACTTGTCATGCAATTTGACAGTTTAAAGTCACATGACAAGTCACAACCTATTTGTGCGAAGGAAACATAGATCATTTGCTTAAATCTTGTTAAGCTGCTGTCATTTTCCTGCAATATTTAGCCCATTTTTAAGAATCTGTCTTGTTACTATTAAATCAGCTCAGCCTTCGATGAACAATAACAATCCTCATTATCATATAATTATGATTTTCCATTTTCCATCCATATGAAAATGAAGCATGCTTTTAATTTTTTTCCGTATTGTCCCATGATCTTCATTAATACTTCTTATGTATTGTGTTTATGTATTGAAAATGCAAATCAGGGCACATTTAAAAAATATGGATCATCATTTATTACATAAGACCTCAGACTACCTGCATTTTTATCCCTGTCAAGACAGAGGGTAAAACCAATATTAATGCCTGAACACAATTTTGCAACCTTGACATGAGTTAGTAAAACTGTACATATCATCACAACTGATTTGTGTATCTATGTGGATTATACCTTGTTTTTTTTTTCAGGACAAATTGGGCTTTTATTTGGTGGTAAATGGTTGTAGATTATTATTATTTTATTTTATTATTATTTTTTATTATCAAATGAAAACTGGTACAAAATAGTAAATATTAATAGTAAATTAGCTGTATATTTCTTGCTGTTGCCATAACTTACCACCAATGAACAACCCAAAATAAATTCTCCTTCTCCTGATGATCACAGTGATACCACATTAATCCATATGTGTGTTATTTGTTGTTTGTGCTGGTAGCAGGGTCCAGAAACAATAGTGCACTTTTTGCTTTTTTATCCTACCTAAAACACATTGAAACTAACTGACATTGATATTAATTAAAAAAATGCTTTTTAACAAAAATCCTACCGAAAATGTCCTGACCCTAACACTAACTCTAAGGGCTCTTTCACACGGCCGCTCCACTTACATTATGTCCGCAAATCATCCGCAAAAAAATAGGATGATTTGCGGACATAATGTAAGTCTATGGCATTGCGGATGTCAGCGGAATACCATCCGCTGACATCCGATTTTCTTCCTTTCAGTTCTGTTCCATTTTTTGGAACGGAACAGAACCCTATTTTTCCTCCGTGTAAAAAATGGAAAGGAAGGAAAATCGGATGTCAGCGGTGTCATCCGCTGACATCCGCAATGTCCATAGACTTACATTATGTCCGCATATCATCCACAAACGGATGGGATGATATGCGGACACACGGAGCGGATGACAGAAATGTCATCCGCTCCGTGAAAAAAAAAAAAAAGTCGCGCAGCGGAGCTTTCACACGGAGCGGCCGTGTGAAAGAGCCCTAACACCGACCTAGATCAAACCTTGATCTAGCTATTTTTTCTTGTAGTGCACAGTGGATTTGGCCTTTAGAAAATAAACCCCATAATATCTTAGAGGGAAAAAAGGAGGCTCCACGCTTAAGGGGGGGGGGGGGGGACGGTTGCACATCAACTGTTAGGGGCGTCACTCGTAAAAATAGGATACAGCTTGTTTTAATGCCTGCTGCCTCAGACCAAGCCTATTGTTTTAGACCAGTCTGTCTCCTTGCCTGCTGCTGTAGACCAGTCTGCCTCTATGTTTGCTACTTCAGACTAGCCTGCCTATATGCTTACTGCTCCAGACAAGATTGTCTCCATGCCAACTGTTCTAGTTCTGCCAATCTCAGTGCAATCAACTGCTGTTTCTGGGTCACCTATTCCAGTCCATCCTGTGTTCTGTGCCAATCACTTCAGTTCTGCCTGTGCCAGCTGTTCCAGTTTAGCCTGTCTCTTTGCCAGCCATGTGTCAATCTGCTCTTGTATAAGCTTCTGCCCAGACTCCACTGACCCTAAGCCTGCTGCCCAGTCAGACTCTGCTGATCCTTGGCCACTTCCCAGTCAGATTCCGCTGATCTTCTACCTGCTACCCAGCCTGATTTTGCTGATCCTCTGTCTGCTGCCCAGCCTGACTCTGCTGATCTTCTGACTGCGTCCCATCCATATTCCACTGATCCTCTGACTGCTTCCCATCCATATTCCACTGATCCTTTGCCTGCTAGCCAGCCTGTCACTGCTGATCCCGTGCCTGACTCCTGACGCTGCCTGCTAGGATGAAATTTAATTCCTCCACAAGGTTTCCACAGTGTTCTTTTTTGTGTTTTGTCCTTAACCTTCTGCTTCTGCTGTTTTGTACACACTATCCTACTCCTTTACATGTTACCTAGTTTGCTTTGTACCTGCCACAGTGACCCAGCTGCCTTGAACTTGTCATCTTGTACCCACTACTTGTACCTCTTACCATAATCCTGTGGACTTTTGCCAGCACACCACAGATCTTCAATTAAATCCAAATGTTCATCACACGCCTGACGAAGGGGTCATGTGTGACTCTGAAATGTTGCACTCTCTTGTTTGTTATGTGATCATACTTCAATTAAAAAACTATTTGCACTTAACTTGAAGATCTGTGGTGTGCTGGCAAATATCTACAATGTGTCATGCATAAAAAGTCTCCAGCTGGTGGTTGCTGCAGCAGCCAGTATCCTAGAGCCACTTCCTGGAACATGGGTGATGGGACTATGGATGGTTATCTGTTACCATACTCCCACTGCCTCTACCTCCTCCCCTCGTACCTGATCCCCTTTTTGAACCCCTTCTTGACCAATCTCACCCACGGCCCCCTACACCTTCCATCTGACCTAGTCTTACTTGATCTTTGGCCCTGATTGCAGCTACACATCCCTGGTCACACCTGTTTTTGAAAGTACTAGCACTTGGTAATAGCACTTCTGGTTTACCTTTTATTTTCCAGTCACAGAGTGGGTAGGGGACCTGGAAGTGAATGTGAATCTGCAAGAGAGAAAGATCCTCTACCCTGTCAAACAGGGCTGTGCTGTGTGACCGAAATGGGTGAACCGCAGGACTGAAAGGACAGTAATGCAAATGCTTTGACAGGTAAAACAGCTCCCTCATTTTTTTTGTCTGTGTATTTAGCTGTTTGCTGGAGTTCATATAAAACATGGTAATCTTATGTAGTGTATTGGTAGGTACTGCATGAGAGCATTTTGGACTGTAATTTGTGCCAGATTAGATACAATGCCAAAGGTTTTGGTCCAAATTATCAAAGCCCTAGAAATTTACAGATGGCACTGAACTTTTTCCCAAAAGAAGTTACGGTCAAATGTTTATACAGCATAAAGTCACACACATAGACAACACAGCCAGTTTGGGTGGAAGTTAATAAACCTGTTGGTATGCTTTTGGACTGTGGTTCAGGCAGAAGAAGGCAACACAAACAAGTTGACAAGAAATTAAGAGCATCTCTAGCAGATTTGAAAATTTGAACCTGTTTAGCCTGTTCCTGTGCTACAGCCTACAGTGAAGAATTATAGCCAGAAAGGTTGGAATTAGGTCTCCCCCTTATAGAATTAGGTGGGCCCTGATCCTGTGGTTGCACGGCTGGTTCTTTGGGAACTGTGCCACTACCTGGCCCAAATAATTCAGGGTCATGGGTTACAAAGTACATGGTCTACACAGGAGACCCGTCACCACCCCCAGGCTGGCCGACCCTCATTCCCTCAACCACACCCAGTCCACTGACTGAGCCAATTACTAAGTTTACTCTCTACAGGTATTGACTTTGCTTTATCACCTCCAAGAGACCAGATGACCAGTCTAGCATATTGAAAGGCAACTTTTCTAATTTCTAACCGTTGGCAGCTATACAGTAAACTAAGTCTATATTACATGGGGGTAATCTTCACCAAACACATTAATAAGACACTTTCATGCTTTTTATTAAACAACTGGATGGTTTACAGAGTAAATGGCACATTGATTTTGCATACTAATCTAGAAAACATGGTAAAATCTGAAGCATGAATATTTGAGTCTTACCTGCTACTTTGTCACTGTCAGGTGCCTCTAAATAGGTGATGCGATGCTCACAATGCTGTGCATAGCAAACTGCACATGTGTTTCTTTATACTTTGCTCCTCTCCCCCATGATTTAGTCCAGCCTGAGCAATAACTGGCAAAATTACTTGTTTTCCCATGGTGGAAGCCCATTAGATGGTCTCTTACATATTCCTGGTCCAGCCCACCTCATTAGCAAGGTTCTTACTGTACTGCGGTGCAAGGCCACTCCCTGGAAGGGATGGCCATGTGGGCCTTTTCATCACTTGCTAAGATGTCCTCCCTGCTTTCTTTTCATGCAGGCCTTCCTGACTCCTTCCACCAGGTCCTTATATTTCCTCCTAGGAAGCATGGTTACTAGACATAAGCACTGCCTAGCACCCTTAGGCGTGTTTAACAGAAACCTAATACCCTGTTACAACTCTGGCACTGTGAAGCAAGAGTAGTAAATATAGCCACACTTAATGAAGTAAGCTTGATGTGTATGTGTCACAGTGTCCAGGTGTTTTGATAAATCTAATGTCCCTTACTCTGTGTTTATGGTTTCATCATCATCTCCATGTAATAAGTGCTGGGCATTATAGATTATGTGTAGTGTTGAGCGAACACGGACTGTATTATTCGTGTTCGTACCGAATAATTGGATTTTTTTTACCCGAACACGGACACGGACACTTTACTGTATGTTCGGGTAAAAATCCGTGTTCGGTCGTTTTATTTCCGGGTTTTGCATGCTTTGGCGCTCTTTTCATGGCGGGCTTTCAACAGCCAATCAACAATCGTTTAACTGGTGTGCCTTAAGCCATCCCAGCCATGCCTGCAAATGTCTTAGTAGCTGTGATTGGCCGTCTGAAGCATGTGACCAAGTCTTTATAAGTTAGAGGCAGCCGCCGCAGCAGCGTCATTCTGCTGCTTAGCTAAGGGACAGAGCACACATCAATGTGCTGGCTGCTGATTAGGGAAAGATAGGCAGGAAAAAACCATTTGTGTCCGGATAGAATTGAGGGACAGGTCGGAGTGTTTAGGCAGGGCGAGTTGTAGGCATTTTAGGGATAGAGTCTGCTGAATTATAGGGTCAGTGTCTTCTACAAACTACAATCGATATTGCTGTGTGGGGGGTGGGGTGAATCTGCACTCAATCCTGATCTACGATCTCTTCTCAATCCTGTTAGGGACAGAGTCTGCTGAATTTTAGGGAAACTGTGTTCTACAAACTACAATCGATATTGCTGTGTGGTGTGGGATTGGAGATAGGCAGGTGTCAGTGATCCACATCCATTTTTCTGTGTGTGAGCTGCAGTGAACACAATCTTTTTGGGCTGCAGTGAACACAATCTTTTTGGGCTGCAGTGAACACAATCTTTTTGGGCTGCAGTGAACACAATCTTTTTGGGCTGCAGTGAACACAATCTTTTTGGGCTGCAGTGAACACAATCTTTTTGGGGTGCAGTGAACAAAATCTTTTTGGGGTGCAGTGAACACAATCCTTTTTGGTGTGCAGTGAACACAATCTTTGTGGGGTGCAGTGAACAAAATCCTTTGTGGGGTGCAGTGAACACAATCTTTTTGGGGTGCAGTGAACAAAATCCTTTTTGGGGTGCAGTGAACAACATCCTTTTTGGGGTGCAGTGAACACAATCTTTTTGGGGTGCAGTGAACAAAATCCTTTGTGGGGTGCAGTGAACACAATCTTTTTGGGGTGCAGTGAACACAATCTTTTTGGGGTGGAGTGAACAACATCCTTTTTGGGGTGCAGTGAACAAAATCCTTTTTGGGGTGCAGTGAACAAAATCATTTTTGGGGTGCAGTGAACACAATCTTTTTGGGGTGCAGTGAACACAATCTTTGTGGGGTGCAGTGAACACAATCTTTTTGGGGTGGAGTGAACAACATCCTTTTTGGGGTGCAGTGAACAACATCCTTTTTGGGGTGCAGTGAACACAATCTTTTTGGGGTGCAGTGAACACAATCTTTGTGGGGTACAGTGAACAGAATCTTTGTGGGGTGCAGTGAACACAATCTTTGGGGGGTACAGTGAACACAATCTTTTTGGGGTGCAGTGAACACAATCTTTGTGGGGTGCAGTGAACACAATCTTTTTGGGGTGGAGTGAACAAAATCATTTTTGGGGTGCAGTGAACAACATCCTTTTTGGGGTGCAGTGATCAAAATCCTTTTTGGGGTGCAGTGAACACAATCTTTTTGGGGTGCAGTGAACAAAATCCTTTGTGGGGTGCAGTGAACAGAATCTTTGTGGGGTGCAGTGAACACAATCTTTGGGGGGGTACAGTGAACACAATCTTTTTGGGGTGCAGTGAACACAATCTTTGTGGGGTACAGTGAACAGAATCTTTGTGGGGTGCAGTGAACACAATCTTTGGGGGGTACAGTGAACACAATCTTTTTGGGGTGCAGTGAACACAATCTTTGGGGGGTACAGTGAACACAATCTTTTTGGGGTGCAGTGAACACAATCTTTGTGGGGTGCAGTGAACACAATCTTTGGGGGGGGTACAGTGAACACAATCTTTTTGGGGTGCAGTGAACAACATCCTTTTAGGGTGCAGTGAACACAATCTTTGTGGGGTGCAGTGAACAACATCCTTTTAGGGTGCAGTGAACACAATCTTTGTGGGGTACAGTGAACAGAATCTTTGTGGGGTGCAGTGAACACAATCTTTGGGGGGTACAGTGAACACAATCTTTGTGAGGTGCAGTGAACACAATCTTTGTGGGGTGCAGTGAACACAATCATTGTGGGGTGCAGTGAACTCAATCTTTGTGGGGTACAGTGAACACAATCTCATACTTCTGAAGATTTGAGGGTGCTGCCTGTTCCATACTCCCCCTACTCCTCATCTAGCCTTTTAGGGGTACAAACAATAGTAATTGGGGCCTAGTGTGGTTGTGTACGTGTGATATACATACACTTTTTTTGGATCATATTTTCTATTCCGCTATTTAATCAAAAACCTTTGGGGATCAGTTAAATTGGGGGATAGTCTGTGTTGGTACGTGTGAGAGAGATCCACCTTTCCAAGTTGTTGGGGTTCATCTCATACTTCTGAAGGTTTGAGGGTGCTGCCTGTTCCATACTCCCCCTACTCCTAGCCTTTTAGGGGTACAAACAATAGTAATTGGGGCCTAGTGTGGTTGTGTACGTGTGATATACATACACTTTTTTTGGATCATATTTTCTATTCCGCTATTTAATCAAAAACCTTTGGGGATCAGTTAAATTGGGGGATAGTCTGTGTTGGTACGTGTGAGAGAGATCCACCTTTCCAAGTTGTTGGGGTTCATCTCATACTTCTGAAGGTTTGAGGGTGCTGCCTGTTCCATACTCCCCCTACTCCTAGCCTTTTAGGGGTACAAACAATAGTAATTGGGGCCTAGTGTGGTTGTGTACGTGTGATATACATACACTTTTTTTGGATCATATTTTCTATTCCGCTATTTAATCAAAAACCTTTGGGGATCAGTTAAATTGGGGGATAGTCTGTGTTGGTACGTGTGAGAGAGATCCACCTTTCCAAGTTGTTGGGGTTCATCTCATACTTCTGAAGATTTGAGGGTGCTGCCTGTTCCATACTCCCCCTACTCCTCATCTAGCCTTTTAGGGGTACAAACAATAGTAATTGGGGCCTAGTGTGGTTGTGTACGTGTGATATACATACACTTTTTTTGGATCATATTTTCTATTCCGCTATTTAATCAAAAACCTTTGGGGATCAGTTAAATTGGGGGATAGTCTGTGTTGGTACGTGTGAGAGAGATCCACCTTTCCAAGTTGTTGGGGTTCATCTCATACTTCTGAAGGTTTGAGGGTGCTGCCTGTTCCATACTCCCCCTACTCCTCATCTAGCCTTTTAGGGGTACAAACAATAGTAATTGGGGCCTAGTGTGGTTGTGTACGTGTGATATACATACACTTTTTTTGGATCATATTTTCTATTCCGCTATTTAATCAAAAACCTTTGGGGATCAGTTAAATTGGGGGATAGTCTGTGTTGGTACGTGTGAGAGAGATCCACCTTTCCAAGTTGTTGGGGTTCATCTCATACTTCTGAAGGTTTGAGGGTGCTGCCTGTTCCATACTCCCCCTACTCCTAGCCTTTTAGGGGTACAAACAATAGTAATTGGGGCCTAGTGTGGTTGTGTACGTGTGATATACATACACTTTTTTTGGATCATATTTTCTATTCCGCTATTTAATCAAAAACCTTTGGGGATCAGTTAAATTGGGGGATAGTCTGTGTTGGTACGTGTGAGAGAGATCCACCTTTCCAAGTTGTTGGGGTTCATCTCATACTTCTGAAGGTTTGAGGGTGCTGCCTGTTCCATACCCCCCCTACTCCTCATCTAGCCTTTTAGGGGTACAAACAATAGTAATTGGGGCCTAGTGTGGTTGTGTACGTGTGATATACATACACTTTTTTTGGATCATATTTTCTATTCCGCTATTTAATCAAAAACCTTTGGGGATCAGTTAAATTGGGGGATAGTCTGTGTTGGTACGTGTGAGAGAGATCCACCTTTCCAAGTTGTTGGGGTTCATCTCATACTTCTGAAGGTTTGAGGGTGCTGCCTGTTCCATACCCCCCCTACTCCTCATCTAGCCTTTTAGGGGTACAAACAATAGTAATTGGGGCCTAGTGTGGTTGTGTACGTGTGATATACATACACTTTTTTTGGATCATATTTTCTATTCCGCTATTTAATCAAAAACCTTTGGGGATCAGTTAAATTGGGGGATAGTCTGTGTTGGTACGTGTGAGAGAGATCCACCTTTCCAAGTTTTTGGGGTTCATCTCATACTTCTGAAGATTTGAGGGTGCTGCCTGTTCCATACTCCTCCTCCTACTGCTCAACCATCCTTTTAGGGGTACAAACAATAGTAGTTGGGGCCTAGTGTGGTGGTGTACGTGCGAGATACATACACTTTCTTTTTGATCATATTTTCTATTCCGCTATTCAATTAAAACCTTTGGGGATCAATTCAATTGCGAGATAGTCTGTGTCGGTACGTGTGAGATCCACCTTTCCAAGTTGTTGGGGTTCATCTCATACTTCTGAAGATTTGAGGGTGCTGCCTGTTCCATACTCCTGCTCCTACTGCTCAACCATCCTTTTAGGGGTACAAACAATAGTAATTGGGGCCTAGTGTGGTTGTGTACGTGCGAGATACATAGACTTTTTTTGATCATATTTCCTATTCCGCTATTCAATAAAAACCTTTGAGGATCAATTGAATTGCGGGATAGTCTGTGTCGGTACGTGTGAGATCCACCTTTCCAAGTTTTTGGGGTTCATCTCATACTTCTGAAGATTTGAGGGTGCTGCCTGTTCCATACTCCTCCTCCTACTCCTCATCCATCCTTTTAGGGGTACAAACAATAGTAATTGGGGCCTAGTGTGGTTGTGTACGTGCGAGATACATACACTTTTTTTGATCATATTTCCTATTCCGCTATTCAATAAAAACCTTTGAGGATCAATTGAATTGCGGGATAGTCTGTGTCGGTACGTGTGAGATCCACCTTTCCAAGTTTTTGGGGTTCATCTCATACTTCTGAAGATTTGAGGGTGCTGTCTGTTCCATACTCCTCCTACTCCTCATCCATCCTTTTAGGGGTAGAAACAATAGTAATTGGGGCCTAGTGTGGTTTTGTACGTGCGAGATACATACACTTTTTTGGATCATATTTCCTATTCCGCTATTCAATAAAAACCTTTCTAGGGCAAGATCTTAAATTACAGAAATATGAGGAGACCGTCAAATAAGGGCCGTGGCCTGGGTCGTGGTGCTGCTGGTAGAGCTCCTGTTGCAAGGAGAGGACGTGGTCGATCTGTGCCAGCTACACGCACAAGTGAAACACCTTCCTCAAGTGTGAGTAGGCGACAGAACCTGCATCAGTATTTGGTAGGGCATCAAACGCCCCTAGAAGTGATGAGGCCAGAACAAGTTGAGGCGATAGTAGATTGGTTTGCTGCTGACAGTGCCTCCAGTTCCTTCACATTGTCTCCCACCCAGTCTACTGCAGAAAGGTCAGAGTTGGCACCTGCAGCCAATGTCCAACCGTCTTTCACCTCACCCCCTTGCAAATCAGGCCAGCAGTCTGAGCCCCAAGCCATACAGCAGTCTCTTATTCTTTTTGAGGACTCTGTCAGCAGGGTTTCCCAGGGCCATCCACCTAGCCCTGCCCCAGAAGTGGAAGAGATTGAGTGCAGCGATGCCCAACCACTTATTTCTCAAGATGAGTACATGCAAGGATCATCGCAGCACGTCTCCGATGATGACGAAACGCAGGTGCCAACTGCTGCGGCGTTCAGCATTGTGGAGACCGACAAGGAGGGCAGGGGTGAAGACTGGGTGGAAGATGATGTGGAGGACGATGAGGTCCTCGACCCCACATGGAATGAACGTCATGCAGGTGACCTGAGTAGTTTGGAGGAAGAGGCGGTGGTCGCACAGAGCCACCAGCACAGCAGAAGAGGGAGCAGGGTGCAGAAGCGGAGCGGCCGTGCCCTAGACACTACGCCCGCTACTGCCCAACGCAGCAAGGGAACGAGCGCACCAAAGTCAGCTCAAAGGAGTTCTCTAGCGTGGAAGTTCTTTAGAAAATGTGCTGATGACAGGACACGAGTGGTTTGCACCCTGTGCAATCAGAGCTTGAAGCGAGGCATAAACCTTCTCAACCTGAGCACAACCTGCATGATCAGGCATCTAAGTGCAAAGCACGAGCTGCAGTGGAGTACACACCTTCAAAACCAAGAAACGTCTCTGGCTCATCCTGCTTCCTCTTCTGCTGCAGTCTCGGCCGCTCCAGCCACATCTGTAGTGATACCGGCACCTGCCACCCCGCAAACAGACGATCTGTCAGCAACACCACCACCTGGGTCACCAACAACCATCTCCACAATGTCCCGTGGAAGCGTTCAGCTTTCCATCTCCCAAACACTTGAGAGGAAGAGGAAGTACCCCCCTACCCACCCGCGATCCCTGGCCCTGAATGCCAGCATTTCAAAATTATTGGCCTTTGAAATGCTGTCATTCCGTCTGGTGGAGACGCACAGTTTTAAAAACCTTATGTCGGTGGCTGTCCCACAGTACGTCGTGCCCAGCCGCCACTACTTTTCCAGGCAAGCCATCCCTTCCCTGCACAACCAAGTGGGGGAAAATATCAGGTGTGCACTGCGCAACGCCATCTGTGCCAAGGTCCACCTAACTACGGATACGTGGACCAGTAAGCACGGTCAGGGGCGTTATATCTCCCTAACGGCACACTGGGTAAATGCAGTGGCGGATGGGCCTGAGGCGGATAGCAATTTGGCGCATGTCCTTCCACCACCGAGGATTGCAGGGCGCTTCAGTTTGCCTCCTGTTCCTAACTCCTCCTACTCCGCTTCCTCATCCTCTACCGCCTCCTCATCCGGACAGCGTAACACCTTCACCACCAACTTCAGCACGGCCAGGGGTAAACGACAGCAGGCAGTTTTACAACTTGCCTGTTTGGGGGACAAACCACACACCGCGCAGGAGTTGTGGAGGAGCATGGAACAGCAGACAAATGAGTGGTTGCTGCCAGCGAGCCTCAAGCCCGGCCTGGTGGTGTGCGATAACGGGCGAAATCTCATAGCAGCTCTGGGCCTAGCCGGTTTGACGCACATCCCTTGCCTGGCGCATGTGCTGAATTTGGTGGTGCAGAGGTTCCTTAAAAACTACCCCGATATGTCAGAGCTGCTGCAGAAAGTGCGGGCCGTTTGTGCGCACTTTCGGCGTTCTCACCCTGCTGCTGCTCGCCTGGCAGCGCTGCAGCGTAACTTCGGCCTTCCCGCTCACCGCCTCATATGTGACGTGCCCACAAGGTGGAACTCCACCTTGCACATGCTGGAAAGACTGTGCGAGCAGCAGCAGGCCATAGTGGAGTTTCAGCTGCAGCACGCACGCGTGAGTCGCTCTGCGGAACAGCACCACTTCACCACCAATAACTGGGCCTCCATGCGAGACCTGTGTGCCTTGTTGCGCTGTTTTGAGTACTCCACCAACATGGCCAGTGGCAATGACGCCGTTCTCAGCTTAACTATCCCACTTCTATGCCTCCTTGAAAAAACAATTCGGGCGATGATGGAAGAGGATGTGGCACAGGATGAGGAGGAGGAGGAGGATGAAGAGGTAACATTTCCAAGGCTTTCAGGGCAGTCATTCGCAAGGGGCTCCGAGGGTGGGTTCCTGCACACGCAAACGCCAGGGACGCAATTGTCCAGCAGGGGCACAGTTCTGGAGGATGAGGAGGATGAGGAGGAGGAGGAGCTGGAGGAGGAGATGGAACCATGTTCACAGCAGGGTGGCACCCAGGCCAGCTCATGGCCATCACTGGTGCGTGGCTGGGGGGATACAGAGGACACGGACCATACACCTCCCACAGAGGACAGCCTTTCGTCGCCTCTGGGCAGCCTGGCACACATGAGCGATTACATGCTGCAGTGTCTCCACAACGACCGCCGAGTTGCCCACATTCTAACTTGTGCTGATTACTGGGTGGCCACGCTGCTGGATCCCCGTTACAAGGACAACGTACCGTCCTTAATTCACTCACTGGAGCGCGATCGCAAGATGCGCGAGTACAAGCGCACGCTGGTAGACGCCATGCTGCTGGCATTCCCATCTGACAGCGGGGCCACAGTGGAAGCACAAGGCAGAGGAGGAGGAGGAGGAGGTCGCCAACGCAACCAGGGCACCGCCAGCACCTCAGAAGGCAGGGTTAGCATGGCCGAAATGTGGAAAAGCTTTGTCAGCACGCCACAACAAACAGCAGCACCAGCAGCTCAGATGGAACGTCTTAGCAGGAGGCAGCATTTTACCAACATGGTGGAGCAGTATGTGTGCACACGCCTACATGTAGTGAATGACGGGTCTGCCCCCTTCAACTTCTGGGTCTCCAAATTGGGCACATGGCCTGAGCTTGCCCTTTACGCCTTGGAGGTGCTGGCGTGCCCTGCAGCCAGTGTATTATCTGAACGGGTATTTAGCACGGCTGGGGGCGTTATAACAGACAAGCGCAGCCGCCTGTCCAGAGACAATGTGGACAAGCTCACGTTCATTAAAATGAACCAGGCATGGATCCCACGGGACTTTTCCGTACCTTATGCAGAATAGCAATGGATACCGACCTTACCCACCCATTGTTCCATTTTTGCTCTTTCTCACTCTTTTGGGGTGTACCCTCATTTAAAATTTTTGAAAAGAAGCAGTGTTGGCTACCTCGTCCTCCTCCTCAGGGCCAGATTAATGTAGGGGCTATTGGAGCTGCAGCTCCAGGCCCCTACCTTTTATATAGGCCCCGGGTTGGCCATATTCACTGTTACCGCTCTTCTGTCACTTGTAAACACAGAAGTCTGGCTTCTATGCTCGCTTCCCCAGGCAGCACCCTCAGAACCTCCCCACACAGCGTGAAGGCCGGACAAGGAGGGACAGTTGGCGATGCATGGATGTGTTTATGGGCTTCAGAGACAGCATCCCATGTTGAATTAGGCATGCATGGCTGCACCCTTCCTCCTCTGGGTGCATGGCAAGGCACGGCCCTTAAGGCCCTTCAAAATCCTCAGCACCAAGCCCATGATGCTGTTAATCCGGCCCTGGTCCTCCTCCACCGCCGCTTCCACCTACACCGCCCATAGGTGTGCGCAGCCTATTGCATTAAGGTGTGCACCCCAAAGTTGAAATACACATGCATGTGTTTGCCAGCAGGGAGAGTAATGTATCGGGGCCATGTACCTGTAGGCAAGGAGAAATAGAGCAGAGCAGGTCCCAGGGAGATCTTTCCCATCTCCTCACTGGCAATGCTATGTGCCCTAGGTGATTAGGGTGTGCCCAGGCACACCCAGCACACCCTGTGCGCACGCCTATGTCACCGCCACATCCACCACCACCTCAACCTCCCTCCTACTCCATATGGGCCTCGTCCTTCAGAGATGAAGAAGAACATTGTTTTATTTTTCTGTTTTTTTTTGTTGTTTTAAGTTATTTCCCTATCCACATTTGTTTGCAGAGCACTTGCCATGCTCTTAATTACGTTTTGCTGCCATTTGCAGCACTCTAGCCCTTTCCTTTGGTGTTTTAGAGCCATTTTAGTGCCTTAAAGTTCGGGTCCCCATTGACTTCAATGGGGTTCGGTGTCCGGGAAAAGTTCGGTAAAAGTCCGGGACACGGACCCGGACTTTTTTTTAAAGTTCGGCCGAACCCGTCGAACACGGACATCTAGGTGTCCGCTCAACCCTAATTATGTGCAAAAAATATTCCATATAGAAAGTGTATCTAAACTCTAACAATGAATTTTTTTTATTTGCTCCCTTTTTCGTCTGTTAAATATACCTTTTTAAGCATTTTTTTTTCAATGTTCCTTAACCACTTAAGCCCCGGAAGATTTTACCCCCTTCCTGACCAGGGGGTATTTTGTGATTCGGCACTGCGTGACTTTAACGGACAATTGCGTGGTCGTGCGATGCCATACCTAAACGAATTTGACGTCCTTTTTTTCCCACAAACAGAGCTTTCTTTTGGTGGTATTTGATCACCTGTGCGATTTTTTGATCATGCGCTATAAACAAAAAAAGAGCGTAAATTTTGCAAAAATAACAATATTTTTCACATTTTTTTATATGAAATTCCCCCCAAAAAAAGTGTAAAAATCAAAATTTTTTAACATTTTCGGCCAATTTGTTTTATGCTACATATGTTTGGTAAAAAAAATCGCAAAAAGCGTATTTTGATTGGTTTGCGCAAAAGTTATCGCGTTTACTAACAAAGGGAAAGATTTTTGTCATTTTTGTTGTTTTTTTTAACGCGTAATGACGGCGATCTGCGATTTTTTTTGCGGTACTGCGACATTGGGGTGGACAGATCGGACCCTTGACTGACATTTTTGACACTTTTGGGGTTACCAGTGACATTACTGCAGTAATCAGTGCTATACATTTGCACTGTTACTGTAAAATTACACTGGTAGTGAAGGGTTAACTTTATTTGAGAGGGAGGGGCTGTGTGTGTCCCTAGGGGCATGATTCTAACTGTGATTGGCTGTGGCTTGAGCTGTAGGAACAATGATCAACGGTCCTACATAGTAGAACCGTATTATCAGTGTTTCTTCACAGGGGAGAATGACAGGCGGCTTGTTTACACTAGCCGCCTGACTTTCTCCCTCTACAGCGACGATCGCAGAGTGACCGGCGGACATCGGGTCTGCCGGTCACACGCGTGGGGGGGACCGTGACCGCGCGGGAGCGCGCCTCCGGCGGCGCGCGCTCCCTCCCCAGAGCCTCACAGGCTAGTGACGTTTATATACGTCATTTTTGTGAGGGGCTGACTGCCGCAGTATATCTACTTGTGGCGGTCGGCAAGTGGTTAATACAGTAAGTGCAAGAAAATATCTTTTGATCAGAATTTCAAAGCTTTCCTGTGTCCTATGCACACTTTCTGTGTTATCTCAAAGAGTCAAATTAGTCCTCCTAATTCTTATATTAGTATGTTGCGGATAATAGAGGTGGATCTGAAATGTATATTTATTATAGTTATTTTTTATAGTAAAATAAAACTGGGAAGCACTGACAGTTTACAAAAATGCTGTGTACATTTCTGGTAAATTAAGAGGTATTTTTCTGTATTTGCAGGGTCTTTAATGGGATAAACATTGGTTAAAGTGCAGAGATGTTTTTCATATATATTTTTTTTATTTTGCCCTGACATATACTTTAAAAACATAGAGGTGGCCAAGCAAAATAGATATCAAAGCTGCCTCATACATTTTAAAGCACTGCATAAAGTCCACTTTAAGAAAAAAAAGCAACCTGTGGAAAAAAAATATATTCTTGACTGTAAAGAAAGCAGAATAAATAATTCAACGTTTTTGATACCAGCAGAAATGTGCCTTTTTTCAAGTTTCACCTTGTCTCATTCTAATCACAAAATGTTTCTTCATGTATTGTATACTGTCTGTTACATGACAACGTTGTCATAGATGTTTTATTTAAAGGGAAAGGTGATGGTTTAGCTATACTTTTTAGATTTTTCATCTATTTTCATTAATTTTCAAATTTTTGATAATCATTATTAATAAAGCACTGAATTCACTTTTTTTTATAGCTCTGTGATCCTTTTTAGTGACTGTTCTTTTTGTGGTCTGTCAAGTAAGTATTTAATAGTAGGGTTTCAGTGATAGAATCATGCCAGATTTGGGAATGAGCATTAATTATGACACCACATTTTTATAAGATTGAAATATTTTTTTTTTGTATTTGCGCTGCATGAAGTCCACTTCTAGAAAAACCAGTGACCTGTCAAAAAACAGTTGACTGTAAAGAAAGCAGAATAAACAGTTCACCTTTTTTGATACCAGCTTAAATGTGCCTTTTTTCAACTTTTACCTTGTCTCCTTCTAATCACAAAATGATTCTTTGTGTACTGTATATATACAGACTTTAATATCTCCTACTTTTCCACTATCAAACCCAGTTACTCTTGAATTGTAAAAGCAGAAGTGCTAAATACATGCAAGTATATGTTACCACCGTTCATGAATCTTGTTGTCTGTTTTCACTCGCTTCATTGGCAGATCCCTGAAGCTCTAGGCTAAAATTGGGAGTAATGCCAACCTCATGAATAACAAGAAATAATTACTTCTTTACAACAGAATATAATAGATCTGTTTTGAATTTAATGTAATTTGCAGATAACATATGATCTAGGAACTGTGTGGCCAGCAATCACCCATACGTTCTATTGACAGCACCACAACTGAAGACCAGGTCGTGAGTGCTAAGATCATTGCAAATGTACTGTTTTCAGATAGAACATTTATGCATTATTTAATATCATGGTGGGTTCACCAAATTTGTTTCCCTTATTTATAACACTAAAACTCTGTATAGAATTTCCAGAAAGGATACATTTGCTCTTACTACTGTGTCAGGTCACAAAGGAATACAAATCAGCCTAAAGGTTGCTGATGAAAATTTAATGTCATAGCATCCCTCTGTGCTGGATTTGGCAATGCATAAGACTGACGGATAGCTGTGAAAAAGACTCTTTGACCCAGGAAAGGTCAATATTGAAAATTCTTTCAGTGTCTATGATCTGCTATTGCAGCACTGGGGCAGTGTTTTACCTAACCATGGTCTTGAGTTTAGATTTTCTTTTCATTGTATTATATAGTTGAAAAGTATTTCCATTTTTTGTCTCTTTGTTGACAAGCCTAAAGCTAGCCATATAAAAATATAAATTTGTTCAAAATTGTTTGTTTTAAGAACGTTTGTTAAATTTTTTAATAGTGGGGTCAAATCAATGTTTGTTTTTGACTGCAGTTATAGAACAATTTGAAGGAGCAGGATGGAATTTTTGCTTGAATGAACAAATTCCTAAAAGCAAACAATTTGATATACTTTGACGACATTTGAAAAGTCATTGAATGTACTAAGAATTTTTGTACTATTAGTGTATGGCCAGCTTTTGTCTTATCCTTACCAATTGAATACTGGGCACTTTCACCCCCTTCCTGCCCAGGTCAGTTTTCAGCTTTTAGCACTGTTGCATTTTGAATGACAATTGTGCGGTCATGCAACACTGTACCTAAACCACATTTATGCCATTTTTTCCCACAATAGAGCCTTCTTTTGGTGGTATTTGATCACCACAAGGTTTTTTCTTTTTTGCTAAACAAATTTAACCACTTACCGCATACTAACGTATATTTACGTCTGTAAACTTTGCGGTAGTATACCGGGATGATGCCTCTAGCTAGAGACACCATCCTGGAACCATGGTTAAGTGTCAACGGTCGGCTTTCCGTTGGTGATGACCGATGCGGCTCGGGATCATTACCCGGGTGAGCGGCAATATGTCTGATACATTACATTTCAGGAGTGGGTAATGTGCATAATTCAGGGGTCAGGAGTGGGTATTTTACCTAGTTAAGGGTCAGGAGTGGGTAATGTACATAGTTCAGGGGTCAGGAGTGGGTAATGTACATAGTTCAGGGGTCAGGAGTGAGTAACACATAGAGGTCTTGTGTGTAATGGTCCTGTGTGTAATCTACATAGTTCAGGGGTCAGGGTTGGGTAATGTACAGAGTGCAGGGATCAGAAGTGGGTAATGTACATAGTTCAAGGTGGATTAGGATTGGGTAATGCATAGAGTGCAGGGGTCAAGAGTATGTAACCTAGAGAGCACAAGGGTCAGGAGCAAGTAACACTCAGGCAAAGGCAGTGGTGGAGGTGTATTTATGCTTCAGCTGCAATTCTTTGCTTCATGACATGGCAATAATTATCCCCCAGTTGCCAAACACGACCCATCATGGATCCCTCGTCAGAAGGTGACAAGGTATACAATAATGAAGCTTCTGGACACTTTGGGTTTGCTGAGCCACAGTTTTACCACCCCCAGCTTCCCACCCAAACTGTCAGAATAGAGCCGGACATCTGTACTATAAATCAAAAGGTGCAGAGTAAAACAAAATGACAAAATTATATGACCATGCACACTCACATATAGAACTCCTGTGTCATACACAATAAAAACATAAGCTAAAATCAAATCCTGTTCATCTGGCCACGGCCACTGTGATGATGATGATGATGATGTCACATGTCATGTCAGACTTTGTCCTACATATTTCATCTCACAATGACATCTTCAGAAACCCTGATCAATCTTCTTTAATAATTCAAAAGTAATTTTATCTCTACTACACAATGGTGCTTCCTTTATTTATTTATTTTTTTTTTATCTCTGTTGTCTGTGAGTTTGGTTTCTATCTAGAGAGGAGTGAAGTTGGCCTTGGTTGCTTAGGATCATTCCCATAAGTGCACATGACCACTCATTATTTGATGGTCATGGTAGTCTGGTAAGCAGTACATGTGGGCAGTTTGTGTCCTTACTGTCACCTAAAGGGCTCTTTGATCCTTGCATCTGACAATTGGGGTTGATGCCACCTGTTTCTGAAGTTTTTATTTACCTAATATCAGATCCTTCTAAGTGCACAGTTTGACTATTAGAGCCAGTTCACACTGGCCGCGGGTCGCCTGCCATAAATTAGCACAGGACCCGTTCTAATAGGAGCGACACAAGTCGCTCCGACTTAGAAAAAGGGTCCTGTACTACTTTGGGGCGACCTAGAGCGACCTGCATTGACTTCAATGATATGAAGTCCGTGCATGTCGTGCATGTCGCTCCCGGCAAGTCGGGTCGCCTGTATGTGAACCGGCTCTAAGGAGCAAGATTATTCTGTGTGAGTCATCAATTCACAATTTTTACTGTCTGTTTAGACAAAAGGACACTTATTGCACATCGCGATTTGCACAAATTTATTCTTGAACATTGTGATTTGCACACACTGTTGTTATTAATATATTTATGTATATTTTCAGTTAGTATTTTGTGTCATGGTCATATCATTTTATTTCACCTTTTAGTACTGCACCTTTTGATTTATAGAGCTGTACACATGCCATGGCCGCGATTGCGGCAGAAGCATTTTTAACTCGGGTGCAGAGTTTGACAAGTGGCAGCACTTGTCAAACTTGCTCAATGAGTTAAATTGGGCCACCTCGCAACTGTGCACAATGCATGCAATTGCAGGGCATTTGTGCGACATTACAGGGTGGTGGGCACTGGTTAAATGGAGTGAATAGGCATATATATATGTATAGATGGGTGAGGATAGTTTACATGTAACGATGTCAACCATTCATTTTTATCTATATGGTATTATACTGATTTGGTAATAATATATATACTAGGCCTGCGGAATATAATTGAAAGATCGATGCATCGCGATTCGACCCTTCGCGATTCTGCATCGATGCGGGTTGCCGGCATAATCGATTAGGAAATGACGTCATCTGCCGTGGCAACGCCCTATCGCGCAAGGGAGAAAAAGTCACAAGATCGCTGATTGGTGGATTAGTGCGGGAGCTTAATAAAAAGGCTCCGCCCCTACTCTTCCGTCTCTTTGACCCGGGCCGAGGCACAGCAAGAACATCCCCCGCGTGTATCGGCGTCCCACCTGCGGCCTTGCAGCCAAGAAGCCAGCCAAGCCAGAAGCCAAGCCAGTCCACAGACTCCACACACAGGAGCCCCAAGTGCGTCCCCATCACAGCCAGCCAGCGCCACCGCCTCACCGTAGCTGTCCCAGGCCCAGCCGCCACGCCACTGCCAGTGATGCCAGCCGCCCGCCACTGAGCCCAAAGAGCAGCACAGCACCTGTCCTCCTCTGCAATGCAGTGCACAACAACAACCCACACAGTCACACAGCAGGTATGTAGTCCAAACAAATAATTGTATAATCATTCATGGGGGTCTCGAGTCTGTATCTCTGGGGGATGTCTGTGATTGGGGGGACAGGGGACGGTCGGTCGGGGCCCGGGGGTACTGTTCTGTTGTGGCAGGCTGACAGCCAGGGGGGCTCTCTCTGAGTGTTAGTGGGGGCCTGGGGGTCTCTGTCAGTGTGGACTGTGGGGGTCTGGGCAAGGGGGGGACTCACTCAGTGCTGTGGGGGATTGGGGAAGGTGTGGGACAGTGGGACATCCAGGTCTCTGTCAGTGTGTCAGGCTGTCAGCTCAGCTGTGGGGGGAGGGGGTCTCTGTCAGTGTCACTGTCACAGGCAGGCAGCTGTGGGGTAAGGGGGGGGGGGTTTCAGTGGCTCTGGCTCAGTGCATGCAGAGGGAGTCTGACAGACAGATAGACAGACAGTCATATTTTATGAAAGATGTTGCTTGCTTGACTTGTTGCGGCTTAGTTTACAAGTGGTATTTTTTTTAAACACTGACAGAGTTTGGCAACTTACGTCATCCGTCTCCGTCACATACGTGGTAGTATGGTAATGGCAGAAGGAGAAAAAGATCGAGAGATAAAAAAATGCACCTAGCGTTTTAAGAGCAAACATCTGGGCACATTTCAGATTTTACGAACACACAGGGAAGCGTGAGTTGGACAAGACACACGCCGTGTGTAAAGCCTGTCACACAAAAATTAAATACCTAGGGAATACTACAAACTTGAGAAAACATGTTAGCCGTTTTCACTCTGAGTTAGTTACACCCACCACCACTAGCAGTGCCACCACTGCCAAGGAAAGACTGCTAGACCCAGATCAGCCAAGAATTGATGCCATACTGTCAACTTATCCGCCCAACTCAGAAAAAGGGAAGAAACTAACCAAAGCTGTGGCAGCTTTCATCGCCAAGGACCTACGGCCTTACTCAGTTGTGGACAACGCCGGGTTTCGCTACCTTTTGAAGACGCTAGAGCCACGTTATAAGATCCCATCACGCAGTCACTTTACAGAAAACGTTATACCTGCACTCTACCACGACACCAAAGCTCAGGTACTTGCGTCAATGAACCAAGCCAGTCGAGTCGCAATAACGTGTGATTCATGGACTTCAGTCACAACGGAGTCCTATGTTACAATAACAGCACATTACGTTACTAAGGACTGGCAGGTCTTGTCACATGTGTTGCAAACAAGAGCCATTTATGAGTCTCACACAGGTGCTCATCTGGCAGAGCTACTGTCTCATGTCGTGGAAGAATGGCAGCTGTCTGATAAATATGTAGTGCTTGTGACCGACAACGCGGCGAACATGATAGTTGCAGCTCAAGTTGGTAAATTTCCTCATGTTAAATGTTTTGCCCATGCACTCAATCTTGCATGTCAGCGGGCACTGAAAGGGGCCACGCTCTCCAGGCTTCTCGCCAGAGTGCGACGAATATCCACATTCTTCCATCGCAGCAGTAGAGCAAGCCACTGTCTAAAAGAGAAACAGAAATGTCTGGGCCTGAAGAATCATAAGCTAGTAACTGATGTGCCAACAAGATGGAACAGCGCATATGACATGGTCGAGAGGTACTTAGAACAACAACCTGCAGTTTGTGCCACCTTGCTGTCTCCAGAAGTCAGAAAAGGAGATTCTGATCTCTGCACTCTCAATGAAACAGATGTGTCAAATGCAGAGGACGCTGTGAGTGCATTAAAGCCAATGAAGGATGCAACCTTGCTGATGTCAGAAGAGCGCAACCCAACAGTGTCTCTCATTGCCCCTCTAAATGCACAACTTCTCCAGAGCATGACAGACACCATGGGAGACACACCTATGACCCATGAGATCAAGAATGCCATCAAAACAGATCTCCTGAAGAGGTACAGCAGTGAGGCAGAGAAGAAGATCCTTCATACAGCCTCTGCACTGGATCCTCACTTTAAAGGACTGCCTTTTATTATCACAGAGGAGGAGAGATCGGAGATATACAGAGGAGTGACTGAGGAGGCTACATCTTTGGAGGTAATTAGAATTTCATCATGTTTCCTCCCAGACAGCTAGAAGCTCAGCTACATTGTGTTGTGTAATAACATGCCCTGATTCACTGATGCGGTGTGGGAAGTGGAACTGTATGGTATGGATTACCGTGCAGTTTCCCACACCTCATCAATGAATCACACTCTTAGTCAGTTCAGCTCTTCTTATACTATTATCTTTTGTTCAAACACACAGATTACATCTAATAGAAGGACAAATGTGGATGAAGTGCCTAGGGAAAAAGCAACTGTGGAAGAAGAAACACCCATTGAGGACAGCCATTCTCCTCCCAAAAAAAAGGCCACAACATCGCTGCTCATGACTTTGCTGGGCCAGTCTTTCACTGATGGTGCAATAGAACCTAAGACCCCCTATGCCAAGGCAGAAGACGAAATGGAAAAATATTGTAAAGCCCCACCTCTGCCTCTCACTGAGGACCCTTTGAAATGGTGGCGTGAGCATGAGGTCATATTTCCCCTCCTCTCTCAGCTGTCAAAGCAATACTTGTGCATCCCAGGTAAAAGTGTATCTGCAGAGCGGGTTTTCTCTACTGCAGGAGATGTTATAACAGCGAAAAGAAGCAGTCTGAAACCTGAGCATGTGGATCATCTAGTGTTCTTACAGAAAAACCTACATGTTCCCAAATGCTAAGCACTGAAATAATTCCTAATTCATGTTTTTAATGAATAAGTAATTACTAATTCAGTCTGCCGCCAGTCACCAGTCAGTCACACCACCAGTCTTGTTTTATAGCTTTATAGCACTGATGGTTTGTTTTTGAAGATTGTCCTGTCCAATGTGTCCATTTCCAATCCATAATCCGTTCCGTTGCTTCACACTAAAAGTGTCTAGGCATTGTAGGCAAGTAGGCACTAGGCAGGGGTTCATTTAACCCTCAACCAAATAAATAATATTAAAGTGTATTTTCTTCTAGACAACTGACTGACACCAAACCAGCCACGGTGCAGCATTATAGGAAGGAAAATCATTGAGAGAAATAACTTGTACATTTGAAGCTTAACCTCAAGTAAATCTTATCTTATTGGATCACAAATAAATACACCAATTGTGGATTCTTGTGTAATATACTATATTTGTGAGTTTGTGAATGTGACCCCCATAGGATTTCCTCAAGGTTAAGCTTCAGTTTACAATTTATTCTCTCAAGGATTTTCCTTCCTCTAATGGTGGCTTGTTGGCTAGCTTGGCTTCATTAACAGATGTAATCGACGTGGTAGAGTGCTGCTCAGTGCAGTGCAGGTAAAGTTTTCTTTCTGTAACGTGACTGACTGACTGTCGTGACAACTCAAGAGCTTATCGCAGCTCTAGCATTAACTCAACACACACACACAGTGTGTGTGTGTGTTGAGTTGATGCTGAGGCTGCGTATAAGCTTTTGAGTTGTCACGAGTCACGACACACACATACTGTGTTTAGTTGACTGGGAATGGCAGGGGCAAACACAATCGCAGTGAACCTGGAACATTTTATATTTTTTACAGCTTTTCTGGCACTGGAGAGATGGAGAATGGCTTGTTTTCAAAAATGGTCCATTCCCATAAGTGAATTGATATTTAAGCTTAAGCTTATATTTGTATAACTCCCCTCTAGCAGCCATCAACTCACTTCACTTGAATTGACTGGCAGTTGCAGGGGGAAACATACATCACAGTGAACATGGAAGAAGTTATGCAGCAGTGCACTATTGCCAGGTTCACCTTTGATATTTGCTACTAGTCAGGAAGTGCTCTGTTTTGTAGAGGACAGGTTATGGCACACACCTGGAATTTATTGCAACGCATGTCTGTCTGCTGGTGTCTGTTGTTCTCTGTAGCAATAGCAAGAGTAGGGGGTTCCCTCAACCAAACAAATACTAAAGGTAAAACGTGTATCTAGACAACTGAAGGCAAGCCAGCCAGCCATGGTACAGGAAAGGACATCCTTGATTAAATCAATCATACATTGAAGCGTAAAACCTTGATTAAATCTTTACTGGATCACAAATACACACAAACCTGCACTAACCTATATGCCTTGAGTTGTACCAGTGTGCCAATGCCAAACCTTTCTTCAGTTCTCATGATTCTGATGCAGACAATCGTGTTGTGTGTTTTTTTTGTGATCCCATGAAGATTTACTCAAGGTTTAAGCTTCAGTTGATGATTTACTCTGTCAAGGGTTTTCCTTCCTCTAATGGTGGCTTTGGCTTGGCTTCAGTTGGGTTTAATCGTGGTAGAGACAGACTGTCTGCAGGACAGGTAACGTTTTCTGTAAATTAAGTGACATAAAAGTGACATAAGTGAATTGATAAGCTTAAAGCTTATATTTGTAACTCCCCTCTAGCAGCCATCAACTCAATTGAGTTGACTGGCAGTTGCAGAGGGAAACAAAAATCACGGTGAACATGGAAGTTATGCAGCAGTGCACTATTGCCAGGTTCACTCTTGATGTTTGCTACTAGTCAGGAAGTGCTCTGTTTTGTAGAGGACAGGTTATAGCACACCTGGAATTTATTGCAATGCATATATTCACATATAAAGAATTTATAAATATATAATGTTTTGTGGGAATTTATGATGACCATTTTCACAAGAATATTAGCTTGGCTGGCTGGCTTCTTCTATCTTGGCTTTAAAGTACAACTATAGGCAAAACTTTATCCAAAATCAAAAAAGTTTTGCCTTTAGTTGTACTTTAAATGGTGGTAGACCTGGCTTATATTAATATTTTCTTTTATGAAGCAGTAAACTGCACTACTACAGTTTTTTACTAATTTTACTGTTACTTCTAGTAAAATACTAGTGTTGTTGTCTGTCTCTGCTATGCTGTTTGCATTTTCAGACCTTCCTATATGTTTGCAGTGCAAGTGCACTAAAGTATGCAGGGCTTGCAGGCCATGAGGGTCCAGGAAAGCGTCCTTAAGCAAATGAAAATAAAAAGGATTCTTTTATTTGTGACTGCTTGATTGTTTGTTTGTTTTTTTTGATAATGTTTTGAAAACCATTGGGCAGTGGGCTGGGCATGGGCATTGGGCAGTAATCGTGATGCATCGCGGAATCGAATCGTATTGAATCGCGACCCTAATAATCGTAATCGCATCGAATCGTGAGGTAAGTGAAGATGCGCAGCCCTAATATATACTATATAAAGTACCAATCAACCACCTGCTTCCCAAGCCTATTCTGACACTTCATTCTTACATGTAAAAATCGACTTTTCTTTGCTAGAAAATTACTTAGAACCCTTAAACATTATATTTTTTTTTTAGCAGAGACCCTATAAAAAAAATGGTGCGTGTTGCAATTTTTTATGTCAAACGATATTTACGCAGCGGTTTTTTAAACGCAATTTAAAAAAAAACAAAAAACACTTTCATGAATTAAAAAAAAAAAACAGTAAAGTTAGCCCAGTTTTTCTGTATAATGTGAAAGATGATGTTAAACCAAGTAAATAGATACCTAACATGTCACGCTTTAAAATTGCGTCTGCCCGCAGAATGGTGGCAAACTACAGAGCTTAAAATTCTCAGGTTACCAGTTTAGGGCTGCACAGGCGGTCTGGTGCTAGAATTATTACTCTCGCTCTGAGGCTCAGGACAACACCTCACATGTGTGGTGCGACCAACGTTTACATATGCATACGGGAGTAACGTATGCGTTTGCATTTGCACGTAAGCACAGTGGGACAGGGGTGCTTTAAATCTTTTTATTATTATTTATTTATTACAAAAATTTTTTTTTTTTTACACTTTATAAAAAAAAAAGTTTTGTATTAACTTTATTGCTACTACAAGGGATAAACAACATCCTTGTGACAGCATGGGCCGTGACAGGTCCTCTTTATGGAAAAATTTGGGGTCTCTTAGACCCCAAATCTCTCCTCTGGCCCTCCATGCAGCCAATCAGACTGAGATCGGTCTGATCTGCTGCTTTTCTGGCTGCTGGTGGCCAAGTAAACAAAGGGGCGGAACCGAAAGAGATGAATACTCATTGCTCCCAGTTTCCAGGGTTACAGAGAGAGGGGAATGATGTCAGTTCCCCTCTCTCTGTACCGGGGAGACATTGCCACTGGCTGCATCGCTCCCGGCCTCTGCGATGGGACTGGAAAGCCTAGGAGAGGTGGCGGCGGGAGGGGCTGGGACCCCCTTCTGCTACTCGCAGAAGTGATCAAGTGGCCACTCAGATCACTTCTGCCTTGTACAGAATTGCCAGCTGCTAAGAATGATACTGGGATGATGCCTGTAGGTGGGAATCCCGGGAAACCCACTGAACCCAAGGACATACGTGTATGTCTATTTGGGGGAAGTGGTTAAAAATGCTGAAAGGTTTTTAGGCAAGTATTCAGGGTTGCCCAAATATGATAGGTAGTCGGGAAATGAGATGCATAATTTATGCCCCTTGAAAGCCTAAAGGTGCTCCTTGGATGTCGGTCCCCTCTATGTGGTTAGGCTGCAAAAAAGTCCCAAATATGTGGCATCCCCATTCATTTCATTTTCTTTTTGCATTTTGTTGGTGTTTCTAGTGTTCTGGTGCTCCAGAGCCTCCAAAATGTGTAAGGTAGTCAGGAAATTAGATGCAAAATGTATGCTCCCTGTAAGCCCGAAGGTGCTTCTTGGATTTTGGGTCACTTTATGCAGCTGGATAACTCTTACATATGTGGTATCCTCATATTTAGGATGAGTAGTATAATGTGTCTTGGCATGTTATTCTAAGTATGCTAATGCTGTGTTTTAAAAATATTTGATTAATTTACAACTTATGTGTGTAAAAAAATAAATTTTTATTTTTTTCTGCATTTTCCAAAAACTTGTGCAATAAAAATGAAATCATTAAAACACACTGTGCCTCCTCAAAATATCTTGGGGTGTTAACTTTCCAAATTGTGGTCATTTTGTGGGTGTTTCTGTCCTTGCACTCCAGGGCCTCCAAACATTTAATAAGTAGTCAGAAATGAGATGCATAGTTTATGACCCTTGAAAGCTTGAAATCGGTCCTTGGATTTTGGGTCCTTCTATGTGGCTAGGGTTCAAAAAAGTATCACATATGTAATATCCCCATACTTGTAAGGAGTAGCAGAATGTGTTTTGGAATTCAATTCTACATGTGCCCATGCTGTGTGTGAGCAATGTCTTATTAATTGATAACTGTGCGTAAAAAAAAAAATAATACAATTTCATTTTTTTTCTTCATATTCCAAAAACTTGTGGCAAAAATAATGTAATGTTCAAAAGACTCACCATGCCTCTAAATAAATGCATTAGAGGGTCTACTTTGCAAAATGTGGTCATATGTGGGTGTTTCACCTGTCGTGTTGCTAAAGGGCTCAAAGAAGTGTAATAGGTAGTCAGGAAATCAAATGCAAAAATTTTGCCTCTTGAAAGACTACCATTCCTCCTTGGATTTTGGGCCCCTCTATGCATCTAGGCAGAGAAATATCTCACATGTGTGGTATCTCAATAGGAGGAGTAGAAAATGTGCATTGGCATGTAATCCCAGATATGCCCATGCTGTTTGTGAGAAATAACCTATTAAAATGGAAACTTTGTGAAATAAAAACCATATTTATTTACTTTATTTTCCCAAAAAAATGGTGGCAAAGAAATTACAACTTCATAAAAACGTACCATGTTTCTTACCTTAGAGTGTCTACTTTGCAAAAATGGATCATTTTCAGAGTGACTGTACTGTCCTGGAATTTTAGAGACTTAAGAAATTAGATAGGCATTCAGAACATCAGGGTTGATAAATTTCATGCATATATATACTATAGTTCATAGGCTCTTTCATACAGACTAAATAATATACACTTACAGTTTTTTTTTCTTTTTACCAAAGAAATGTAGCAGAATATAAAAAACTGATAATTGGCATGAACAGGGAGAATGTTTGGTGTTCAAGTGGTTAAGAATTACACAGGTGTTGCCTCTCTACTCTAATCCTTTTGTCTGAACAGTGAAAGAGCAGCAGCAGACTGATGGAGAAATAATTCTACTCTGTTATCTCCTCCTATCACCATGTTCCTTGTTAACACATTTGCCATGCCTCTCCTAATCAGAGAGTTGCTATATAAGGGATTGCAAGAAGCTGATACCAAGTCAAATTCAGGTACTTCCTCTAGTTACATTTTAAAAAAAAAGAAAAATTGGAATATTCATTACTTAATACATAGTTAATATCTACCTGGAGTACAATTTTAAGCTCTGTAAAGGATTTTATATTAAGCTTTTAAGCCTTGTGCTAAATATGTTTAGTGTCATTTTACACAATGCTGATCTGAACATATTTACTGCCTCAGTAAACATTTTTTCATTTAACAATTGCCTGTTGTCAGCACTGTTATGCCTTCAGGTCCTGCTACAGTATGATATGATGATCAGATGTGCTAATTGGCTACATACATTCATCTAATTGTATCCATATATATAAAATAGCTTTTTATGTTTCCCATATTGTTTAATGTGTTTGAAAATCCACTTAAATTCAAAGAGCTTTACGGTTACAGTAAATCAACCCCAATAGTACCAGCCTGCTTGTAATGCAACAAAAGGTACAGTTTAAGCTCCTACCAATCATAACTGTAGCTCTGTGTGATCTTACTGGATGTAATCAAGTAAGGAGTATTTGCACCTTAGTATGCCATATGCAACTATCACATAAAAGTGGTAGCAAACTCTTCCCCACACGTTTTGCCCATATCAATCATCACTACAAACAGTTAAAACCGCTGTATGTAAATGTCATCTTACTTGCTCCGTTTTCTTGTAATCTGTCCCGTTGCATTTGCTGACAGCACCAGCGCATGCACATCTTTATCCCGATTCACAGCACGCTCATAGTGTCGTCAGTCTAATATGATTTATGCCACATCTGTCATATCCTCTCTGTGTGGCCCAGCACCGAGATCCTGTGATATTACAGTCTCCTGATACATCCAATGTGACCTTACACATTACAGTGTGAACATGGGGACATCATGGCACACTGCAGCGGGGATGAGCCACGGGTTGCCAAAGTTATTCCCGAAACTAGAACCAGGCTTGCTAAGAACACAGTGTGAAAAAAAGCATATTAAGTGTAGTATTAAAATGTCATAATTTATTGCACAAGATTAAAAGGACTTACAGGAAGCAAGAGAAATTCATGCCCATCATAGTACTGGTCAGTCCTGGTGGTCCTTGCCATCCTGCAGGCTCCACAAACAGTCCAAGCTGGGGAAGATTTGAGCCAGGGATGGACCGGGGACTCCACGCTAACCAGCATGGAATGTGGATGTGAAAGTGACGTCACCGGAACAGGGCAGAAGTCACGTCACTGGAATAGGGCGGAAGTCAGGATCAAGGGCTGTCAGTTCATAGAGGCTATGCACTCTCAGCTCACAGCTCCTTCTACTGGCCTCTGATGGGCATGAATTTCTCTTTCTTCCTGTAAATTTTATTAATCTTGTGCAAAAAATTATGTCATTTTAATACCAAACTAAGTTGGCGCCTCCCCCTCTCTGCTTTTCACATGTTTTACAGAGTTCCTTGACACACTCTGAGGGTGGCTGAATGCTTTTAGTTCTTTTTTACTCATCTTCTTGGCCTAGCAGATTCTTATTACCCCCATTTTAGCAGTCTGGCTTAGTTAGGAGACATATATCATTTGTAGCTCCAGATCCCTACTTTGTACATCTCATAAGAACACAATGCGCATGCGCAAGATTAAGAATCAGACTAGCAGAAAGGGCGGCAGTAAATAGCAAGATGGACTCAGAAGATAATAGTTAAAATGGCGATGGCTTATCTCGGGAAGGAGGATTTTTAAAACGGCTGCAAAACAGTAAAGAAACAACCGATTGGATGTTATTTTTAATGTTAAATGTGTTGGAATACATTGCTATACTGGCTTATTTTTAAAACAGATTCATTGAGGTCCATCAACTGGGTCACCTCACTCTTTCCTCTCCTCCTTGTACAGTAAAGCTGGTCTTGTGTTGGTTTCCCTCTAGAAACCAACCTTTCTATATATAAAAAAAATAAATAAAAAAAACCTTGTTCACACAAATTCTATGTACAACTTCAACTTCCCCCTGTGTCTGACAGGCTTGCCAAACCCATTAATAAAATGTGGGATGAAAAAGCAGCAGAGAAATGTGTTATCAATTCTAAACAGTAAGGACCATGAAGGTAACAATACACACTGAACTGGCATGCATAAGGCAGCAGAGTTTTCCTATTTTGCATAAAGAGTGTGATGCAAACTATTTATTTCAGGTTTACATATTCAGTTCAGTCGATTTCCATTGAACTTTGACAAAATATTATTATTTGGAGTTTTCCCTAGCTAAACGTGTGCCAAAAACCGCATACCTCCTGAGAACAGCATGGCTTCAGAGCCCATACCTGATCTAGCTATGTGTTATGCCTGCATTTGGCTCAGACATCTGCTTGGAGGTAATTTTCATCACTCTGGTGGGTTTCCAAGTGTGGCAATTGAAAGATAACGCATTTAATAGAGGCATTTATTAAATATTCAGCTTTCCCGTGAGATATCTTGCCAATGGGCTAAATTAGCAAAATATCTAGTACTTTTAATAAACCCTCCAAGGTAGATTGAGAACAAAGCTCCATTTCCTGCTTCTCATTATCATTTAGTTACTGAATTAAGGGAGTTTTTAATGCTTATGCAGGTTTTGTTTTGTATTATATTGTATTGTTAGGAAGCAGATGGACCAGTTGGCATAGTGTTCGATCAGTTTGATTTATTTAAAAAGAAAAAAATTCTCTTGTAAGTTGTAAATCAATCAGAAATATTTACTACAAATCTATCAAATATTACACAGAATTGAAAAAAATTCTGTATACGACTATAGGGGATGAAGCTAAAATATACTTATACTCATCTAAACATAGGGCTTGTACCTCTGCAAGTGTCCCTTATCTCACTGCTCTATATAGTCACTGGACTGGTTAGAGTCCACATTAAAGCCTTGTTCAGATGGGTGCTGGCACCCGTACTGCATGCAGAAATCATTTGTTTTGACGTCGGTATCCACCCCCAGCTGCGTGTTGGTAGCCTATAGAAATGGATGCAGATGCAGCAAGTTCATGGACATCGCCACATCTCAAAATTTGACAGCCATGCACGGGTGCAAAGCCCTGAATTCACGCTATCTGCATCCAGGGCCATACCCCTGCTCTTGCAGGGCTGTCAAATTTTGAAATGCGGCTTTGCATGTGAAGGTGTTGTGCTTGCACCTACCCATTTTGTCTGCCTGTACTCAGCTGGGGGCAAATGCAGATACCAAAATAAATGCCTCCTGCACACAGTATGGGTGCCAGCTCTTGTCTGAAAGAGGCCTTACAAATATAACACACCTAAAAGTGTTGCAGCACAAAAAATGTGGTTACATTGTGAATTTGCAAGAGCTGACACTTTGGGCATTTTTACTGCCTATTTTGTTCAGAGGCTTTATAACAAACATATTATTTAATTCTCTTCCTGTGAAAAAGATCTAAAATGAACAATCACTTAAAGTGTTCATGTTTATAAACCCCTTTTTGTATATTTTTGTAATATGTACTGTACATGAGGGTAGAAATTTACATAGGTAGCCTCCGCATCCTGCTGATCTTCTCATATCACTGATGAAATATGTTTGATTGAATGCAATAGATACTCTGCAGTTTATATGTATGTGACCCTAAATAATGCTTGTGGGAGCTAGAGGTTAAGTCATTTTAGCCTAGGTTGTGACGACCTAAAGGAGGAAGGGAGGGAGAGAATGTGTTCTGTAGCTGTGAAGTGTATCCAAAGAGCCTGGGTCGGTCTTCTAGTGGTATAATCAGCTTTATAGATTCAGCAAGAAACAGCTGAAGTCTGAAGGTAGATAATCTTGCAGCCACAATGACCGCAACTTCTTGAAGGATGCCATTTTATCATTTACTATTTACTATCATTTTATCATTGATCATCATTCTAGTTACTCTAGATTCACCAGAAATATAGTGAATTCAGTGTGGTCGATTGCCATGCTTTTTCTATGATTTGTGTTCAGCATATTTTATTTTCGCTTGCAGAATAAACATTTTCATCCCTAAGGGGCTCAAAATCCTTCTCATGGTCTTGTGTTCGTATTATTCATCTGGGATTCAAGAGCCATTGTACCAATGTCCTAGGTCCCTGATTTACTTAAGGAGCTTTTCAGTAATTTGTTGTGATGCTGCCTGCCATGCTTTATAAAGTAATATATCAAACTGAGCCAGCAGCTCCTTATGGAGGTCAGAGACGAGGAGGCTGTTCTCATCCTGGTTGCTGTCTGTGTCTTCTTGGTCTTGGTAACAGGTTGCATGCCAAGGCCTCTTAAATAATTTGGGGGTTTTGTCTCTACTGTGAGCTAGTTGACTGCGGCCAAGATAACAAAGGAGTGGCTAAGGGACAACTCTTTGAATGTTCTTGAGTGGCCCAGCCAGAGCCCAGACTTGAACCCGATTGAACATCTCTGGAGAGATCTGAAAATGGCTGTGCACCGATGCTCCCGATCCAACCTGATGGAGCTTGAGAGGTCCTGCAAAGAAGAATGGGAAAACCTGTCAAATAATAGGTGTACCAAGCTTTTAGCATCATACTCAAAAAGACTTGAGGCTGTAATTTGGTGCCAAAGGAGCTTCAACAAAGTATTGAGCAAAGGCTGTGAGTACAGCCATACATACGGTATACAGAATACAGTACATGTGATTTTTTTTAATAAATTTGCAAAAAATTCAAACAAACTACTTTCACGTTGTCATTATGGGGTATTGTTTGCAGAATTTTGAGGAAAGTAATGAATTTAATAAATTTTGGAATAAGACTGTAACATAACCAAATGTGGAAAAAGTGAAGTGCTGTGTGCCTAAGAGCAAATTTAATTCACAGAAAGAATGCATTACTTTGGTTTACTCCACTGTGGTATACTAAACTGTTACTTTGGTTGCGTTTATCAATAATGCTGTCAAGTTCCCGACTGATTCATTTGAAATGTGTTTTTTAATGATGTGTCCATTTTATGGGTCATTCAGACCTTGACAATCTGGTGTGTTCTGGTAACACATGTTTTTTCAAGGGTTAACAATCAAATGGATAGGCTGGCAAAGCACCAAAATGTTCAGAAAATGTCCATGCATTTTTGGCAGCACATCACAATGCATTCTATCATGTATTTTAGATGTGTTGCCTTAGTGCCTTGGGATTCCATTGAAAATGAGTTGCACCACAATGAGCTCACATAGTTGTTTTAATGTAAATTTTGGTAACACAAGTGTTACAGTGACACACTGCATGGGTCAACTGAACCTTACTGAGGTATGCTACTATTAATAAATAATGGTATGTTTGGTAAAACACTGACTGGACTATGACCCAGATTTTTTTTTTTTAACAGGAAAGTATAGTGCATTTGTAATGAGCATTTATTAGAATTTATTATTGCAGTCTTTATTATGTATAGTCCTCGCTACTAGGTGCCTCTCTAGGGAACAGTGTGTGCACAAAGGGGGAAATGTGTACAGGGGGGCAGTGTTTACAGGGAGGGGGGCAATGAGTACAGGGGGGGCAGTGTGTACAGGGAGGGGGGCAGTAATTACAGGGGGGCAGTGTGTACAGAGAGGTGGACAATATGTACAAGGGGGCAGTGTGAACAGGGGGGCAGTGTGTATGGGGGGAGGGGCAGTGTGTACAGATAGGGCCAATGTGTACTGGGAGGGGCTAATGTGTATAGAAGAAACAGTGTTCACAGGGAGAGGGGCAATATGTTTAGGGGAGAAGAATGTGTGCAGTGGAAAAGGGGAGCAATATATACAGTCTGGAAATTTAATTTGGTCTAATTCAAAGGTGGTATTTGTTGTTTCTAATCAGACTCTGTTAAAGAATATGTTGCCCCCAACCTTTTATATTCCTGATATGTGTCAGTTGTACCATATACCATTGTGTTAAAATTCTGTTTTGTTGCTTTCTTTGTGTGAAATACTTGGTGTTCCTGCCAATCCCTCTGCTTTCCTATGAAAAACTGACCAACCTGGCACTAGAGCCCCCTATGCAGCTGCGAAATACACTTAATAAAAAAGGGTATTTATAAATTTTTTAATGTACATAAACAAATTTATTTTTTGTATTTAATTTTTGTTTTAAACGGAATGGATTGTTTTACCAGGTAAGGTTTCATATATACTGTACTTTAAGCCACCCTCAACACTCAGCATATTTTAACCATGCCCACTTTTTTCCACAATGTGATGCATGTGCTGCAATCCCTGCCTGCCCATAAAGTGTCCGCATTCTCAAGTTCAAGAATTAGGAGACATGCTTATGTAAAAAAAAACAAAGGAAACAAAAATGTAGCAGGAAAACGCATGGCATCTTTTTTTTTCTGGTGTTCTCTTTGTAAATTTTATTTTGTTTAGAATGATTATCGATCAATCATATTGTATCATTGCAAAAATTTGTTAAACTTTTCCTCTAATGAGCTGCATTGATCTATCTCCCCAATAGAAAATGTTCTTGACCTTTTCTTTTATCAGCAGAAATGTCTCTTTCAACTTGAATGAAAACAAAACTGACACAGTGGAAACCTGCTGTCTGCAGGGAGGAAAACATTCTGCTGGACAAATGCTGCAGAAATAAAAATGGTATACATGTCATTGTAATGTAAAACATTATTTTGTTCAGTGGCATCACTAGGGTTGGTGTCATACATGATCTCACCCACCCCCCCAATATTTTTTTCCCCGTAGAACACTGCATGTTAGCAGGCTAGCTCATCGGCGTGGCTCTCCCTCCTAGCCTGCCAGTGTTCTGTCCTGACACTGTGGAGCGACAACAGGAGCAGGACAGAGCAGTAGACACTGGACAGGCTAGATGCTAGAACATTGGGCTTTCTTCTGTCTAGCCTACCAAAGGCTAGTTTTGCGCCAGCAGCACATGGTCATGGTGCGCAGCCCAAACCAGCCCCTGTAAATGATATAGTTGGTGCCGACACGCCAATCCATGCACTGTCACGGATGGGGGTGACCACATCGCAGTCAGATATTACTTTCTACTTGATGTTGTCATCCCTCTGGCGGGTGCAACTCCTGCACCCTAATAGCAACACTACTGATTGTATTCAGTTTTCTCCAGAAGCTGTGCCCAAAAATGGCAGACAGAAGGCAAAGGACTAGTCACCATCATTGTCTTTGGTTTCTCTGCAGCTAATTTTTTCTGACTGACCTACCTATCTTGCCTTGCCCTTGCCCTATATGTCCATTATGATTTGGGGAGCCAGTCCTCTGCTGGTGTTGGTCCACTGTGTTTTATCAAGTCCAAAGTCAGCGCAGACCTCTACCAGGAAATTAAAAAGCACTTTATGCTTCCCTCTGCTGACCAGCTTCATGACGATACTGATTTCATTTCCGAGCACCTGCCCACACTGCCAAAAATACCATTACCTGGTTTAATAATCATGGTATTACTGTGCTTGATTGGCCAGCAAACTCACCTGACCTAAACCCCATAGAAAATCTGTGGGGTATTGTCAAGAGGAAGATGAGAAACACCAGACCCAACAATGCAGATGAGCTGAAGGCCACTATCAAAGAAACCCATTGCCTCCATGCTACGCCGCATTGATACAGTAATTAATGAAAAAGGAGCCTCAACCAAGTATTGAGTGCATACTATACTGTACATGGATATACTTTTCAGTAAGCCGACATTTCTGTATTAAAAATCCTTTTTTTTTTATTGGTCTTATGCAATATTCTAATTTTCTGAGATACTAAATTTTGGGTTTTCACTAGCTGTAAGCCATAATCATCACAATTAAAAGAAAGAAATGCTTGAAATATATCACTGTGTGTAATGCATCTGCATAAAAAATATATGAGTTTTACTTTTTTAATTGAATTACCAAAAGAAATTAACTTTTTGATTATATTCTAATTTTATGAGATGCACCTGTATATTCACACCTTAGAACACCTAAATTCAATCAGCGTGAAATGTGTAAAGCCCCGTACACACGTACCGATTGTCGGCCGAAAAGCTTCGGCCGACGACCGATCTGCCGATTGTGGGCTTGTTAGTATGATGCCTCCGACAGCACATTCGGCCGAAAAGAATCTGTCATGCAAGCATTAAAATTTTTGTATGCCGACACCAGAGCGGCCGATTGTTCGCCAGTCAGTACAGATTTCGGCCGACAGACCGCAGATTTGCAAGACTGGGCATGCTCAGAAAAGGAAAAACACAGGGAAAGTTAACCATTACATGACATCACTTCTGCAGTCGGCTGTAGTCGGCGGCCAAAATTCTTGTGCAGTCTTTTGCACTTTTCAACAGACACCGACAGCCCTGGACAAAAGACGGCCGATCGTTCGCCGACGATCGGTACGTGTGTACGGGGCTTAAGGCCTCATTCACACCATAAAAAAAATACATAAAAAATGATGGAAAAACACACACAGACTTGACTTGCATAGGTTTGTTAACACCATGTAAAGAAATGTGCAAATTTATTATGTGTGTCTCTGCAAGGACGCAAAGAAAACAATTGTTTTCTATGTGTCCTGGTCATACCATAACAATGGTATCATGTACAGATTTTTTTTCTGCAGAGAGATATGTAAGATACATTTTCCACAAGGGCAAAAACAAACACTTGTTCTCCATGTGCCCTGTTGACACCACAATGTTGATGTCACATCAGTTTTCTTTTTCCACGCAGAAAACTGCATGCATGTTGCAGATCCCTGTGCAGAAAAACTCCACACATGATACCAGTGTTGTGGTGTAAATAGGGCACATAGAGAGCGCTTGTTTTCTTTGTGCCCTTGCAGAAACAGGTGCAGAAAAACTCACCTATCTGCACATGGTGTGAAGGAGGCCTCAGGCTCCATGCACACCTGAGCATATCCATTTACTGGCTTTTTTGGGCTTTTTACATGCTTTTTTAAAGTGTTTTAGAAGCGTATTACAAGCATTTTACAGATTCAGGCATTTTTGTTTAGCCAATAGAAAATACTAAGGGGAGGAGAGGAAATTAGGGGGGCAGAACTGCTATTTGAGCAGAAAATGCTCGTAAAATGCTATAGTCAGGCCAAAAATTCTTGATATTTGCCAAATAGAAGCCCATGTACTTTTTTGAGCAACAGGCGTTTTGCTTCAGGCGACAGAACGCTCAGATGTGAACAGGGGCCATTGAAATTAATGGGATTTTGCTTGTTAAGCATTTTAGAGCTACAAGCTTCAGGCATTGATACACCTGAATGTATCAATTTACTGGAGCTTTTCTGGCTTTTTTAAAGCTTTTTTGCAGCTTTTACAAGCTTTTTAAAGCGTTTTAGAAGGGTATTACAAGTGTTTTACAGTTTCAGGCATTTTTGTTTAGCCATTAGAAAGCACTAGGGGAGGATAGGGAAAGGAAATTAGGGGTGAAGAGCTGCTATTTGAGCGTTTTGAGAGCATTTTTCTGCTCAAGTCAGGCGTTTCTATTGATGTCTATGGGGCCAAAAACACTTGTAATCTGCCAAAAAGAAGCTCATGTACTTTTTTGAGCTTCAGGTGTTTTGCTTCAGGCAACAGAAGGCTCAGATGTGAACAGGGGTCATTGAAATGAAAGGAATTTTGCTTGTTGGGCAGTTTGGAGCTTCAGAGCTGAGCGTTTTACAAGCTGAAAATTGCTCAGGTGTGAACTGGGCCTCAGGCTGAAAATTGCTCAGGTGTGAACTGGGCCTCAGGCTGAAAATTGCTCAGGTGTGAACTGGGCCTCAGGCTGAAAATTGCTCAGGTGTGAACTGGGCCTCAGGCTGAAAATTGCTCAGGTGTGAACTGGGCCTCAGGCTGAAAATTGCTCAGGTGTGAACTGGGCCTCAGGCTGAAAATTGCTCAGGTGTGAACTGGGCCTCAGGCTGAAAATTGCTCAGGTGTGAATGGGGCCTGGATTGCCATAGCATGAACAAAGCCTAATGTTAATAGTTCAAGAGCAGGATAGGAGGTGTGAAAGTTGTAGTGACGTCCTGTTCTAGTTACATAACGCAATGCTGCTAGGGTATCTTCCTAACACACTTGAAAACTGTGGCTTGGTTGAGCTACAAAACATCTTCAACAATAACCACTTGACGACTGCCCACCACAGATAGAACTACGTCGCTCGCTCAGGAGACTCTAGGGGGCGCGCTCCTGCTCGTCAGCCGGGGAGCCAGTGCATGTGACAGGAAGCTCCAATGGCCGCCGGCCACTCACGCTCTCCTCCCCGCTGACAGAGAAGGACGGACCGTCCGTTCTTCTCCCTGAAGTGATCACAGAGGCTATGTGATCCTGCTATATAGGATCACATGTCTCTGTGATGACCTCACAAGCCAAACCCCCCACAGTTAGAATCACTCCCCTAGGCTTACATTTAACCCCTTGATCACAAATAGTATTAACCCCTTCCCTGCCAATGGCATTATTATAGTAAGAGTGCATATTTTTAGCACTGATTACTGTAGTAATGTCACTGCTACCCCCAAAAGTGTCAAAAATGTCAGTTGGGGGTCCGATCTGTCCGCCGCAATGTCGCAGTCCCGCAAAAAAACACAAATCGCTGCCATTACTAGTAAAAAAAAACAATAAAAATGACATAAATCTTTCCCGTAGTTAGTAGACGCAATAACTTTTGCGCAAACCAATCAAAATACGCCTATTGCAATTTTTTTTACCAAAAATGTGTAGTAGAAAACAAATTGGCCTAAAATGTTAAAAAATTTTGATTTTTAAATTTTTTTTGGGGAATGTTATGTAGCAGAATGTGAAAAATATTGTTTTTTTTTTTTTTCAAAATTGTCGCTCTTTTTTTGTTTATAGCGCAAAAAATTAAAATTGCACAGGTGATCAAATAACACCCAAAAAGAAAGCTCTATTTGTGGAAAAAAAAGGACTTCAATTTTATTTGGGTACAGCGTCGCACAACCGCGCAATTGTCCCTTAAATTACACAGTGCCGAATCGCAAAATAGCGCCTGGTCATTAGGCAGCAAAATCCTCCAGGGCTAAAGTGGTTAAAGTGTTTGTAAACCCACTTTTATAACTTTTACCTATAGGTAAGCCTTTAATAAGGCTTACCTATAGGTACTGTGAAATTCTCCTAAACTTGCACAGTTTCCTCTTTAGGCTACATTCACACCTGAGCGTAGCGTTTTTCGCACGTTTTTTACCGCGATTTTACCGCGATTTTTGCGGCGTTTTTTACAGCGATTTTACCGCGATTTTTACCGCGATTTTTGTGCAGGCGTTTTTAGATTGAATAGAGATCAATGGAAAACGCCTGTAATCTGCCCAAAAAGAAGCTCATGTACTTTTTTGAGCGTTGGGCGTTTTGTATACAGCGTCAAAACGCTCAGATGTGAACAGGGGCCATTGAAATGAATAGGATTTGTCTTGTTGGGCGTTTTGAGAGCTGATCCTAGAGCAGAAAAACGCCCCAAAAACGCCCCAAAACGCCTAGATGTGAACGGAGCCTTAAGTCTAGTACACACAATGAGATTATCAGCTCAGGTGTGAACTGGGCCTTAGGCTGAAAATTGCTCAGGTGAGTTTTTTTTATTTTTGCATGCTAGTCTCAATATCAAAAACGAATAGATTACTAATATATGAAAATTCTCGTACGACAGAGTAAAAATTTGGAAGTGATGTAATGTATTTGTTTTGTCTTTTCGGATGAAAACTGTACTAATTAAACAAAAATCGTATGATCTAGTATTATACGAGAACATTTTTGGGCAAAAGCTGTGTACTAACGGTCAGATTAAGGTATGGTCGCTTCGAAAGAGGTCATTTTTGTACGATATTCTGATCGTGTGCACGGTGCTTTACAGAACAAGCCCAGTCCAATGGGGTTACTACTAGAAACAGTATACCATGACCTGGATAAATGAGAACTTTCACAGACCTATTAAATATAACAGTTTCATAACATAAAGCTGGATACACACTATCCAACTTTTGTGGTTAGATTTCCTTCAGATTTACCTTTTCTATGTAGTGCAAGGGCCTGCCAGATTGCATACAAATTGAAAGTGTTTAGGTTTGACCTCATATTATATGGTTTTGGTAAATCTAAAGGAAAAAGTCTTCAGAAAATCTTATAGTGTGTATGGCCCATAAGGCACACATAGACATGTGAAGAAAAAGGAATCCACAGGACAGCATGCAAGATTTCTGCACACATGATTACTACAGTATGGATGTCAATGATCACAATTCCAAAGGCTGATAAATTGCACACAGCTAGTTTGTTTCTCAGTCTACTGACATCTGCTGGTCAAAGAGTGATAATGTTTCAAGAAACTTGCAGGATGCACTGACACTATAAAACACTGGGGGTGATTTACTAAAACTAGAGATTAGCTTAATCAGCTTCCAGGTTATATTGTCAAAGCTTAATTGAAAAAGCTGATGTTAGCAGCTGATTGGCCACCATGCACAGCTACACCAGATTCTGAGTGCACTAGTTTTAGTACATCTCCCACACTATTTACATAATATACAGTATATTAATTATTAATTATTAAGCAACCAAACTACCAAAATAATATCTGCGCTAGCTCTATTTGTGTGAACAAGTAGCCACTTAAAACTATGATACCATTTGACCTTTTCAGCTCCGGAAAGTTTACCTCCCTTAATGACCAGGCTGTTTTTTGTGATACGGCAATGCATTACTTTAAATGAAAATTGCATGGTCGTGCGACGCTGTACCCAAATAAAATTTATGTCCATTTTTTTGCCACAAATAGAGCTTTCTTTTGGTGGTATTTGATAACCTCTGCGGTTTTTAATTTTGTGCTCTATACCTTCTGCTATAAATTAGACCCAATGAAAAAATGTAAAAAATCAAATTTCTTCATCAGTTTAGGCCAATATGTATTCTGCTACATGTTTTTGGTTAAGAAAACTCCCAATAAGCATATAATGATTGGTTTGCACAAAAGTTATAGTGGAAAGAAAGAGAGGCACCTCTAAGTGCAGGTATCCAGTTTAATGCAATAAAAACAATAGTATCAACTCACATTGATGTAGAGATAGACAGGCACATCTGATGCAGAAAATGGTGCCTAGTGCATCAGATGTGCCTGTCTACCTATACTTCAATGTGAGTTGATACTATTGTTTTTATTGCATTAAACTGGATACCTGCACTTATAGGCGCCTCTCTTTCTTTTATCTTTACCACAGCTCCGGATACCTGGTCTCACTTTTTCCCTGGATGGCAGCCCTAAGCTTATGGACTTCCTAGTATATGTCCAGTATATTGGATTGTAACACCCAGGGCCATCTTACCATATGGGCACGCTGGGCAGTTACCCGGGGGCCCCACTTGCCCGGGGGGCCCCACCTGCCCAGCCACCTAGCCCCAGCCAAGCATTAGTCCCTGTCGGCCCTGCGCTGCTGTCAGGCCACTTGGGCCTTGGCGGGGGAGCCCACAACTGCAGGAATGCCTGTCCGCCTCCACAGGAACAGGCACACACAGGACAGTCGGGTCTGACTCCCGTCCGTGTGTGTGTTCACTGGACCCAGCCGTCGAACTTGGGAGCTGTCACTAGCCTGGCACTGCTGTACCAATAAATATCGCCTTATCAATAATTTGCATGTTTATTCTTGTGGGTGATTGTGTAGGCAGGGCCCCAGTGTACTGCATTGCCCGGGGCCCTTTAATGCTCTTAAGATGGCACTGGTAACACCCCTTTTCTCTGTCATTTGGTTTTAACCTTGTCACCCCCCCCCTGCCTTTGTACTGTTAGCTCTAGCACAGGGGGCTTCAAACTATGGCCCTCCAGTTGTTTAGGAACTACAATTCCCATCATGCCTAGTCATGGCTGTGAATGTCAGAGTTTTACAATGCCTCATGGGATGTGTAGTTCCGCAACAGCTATGGGCCGAAGTTTGAGGATCCCTGCTCTAGCACCTAAACTCCTTGTTATACAAAAGCTATAGTGTCTACAAACTATGAGATATTTTTATATAATTTTTTTTTTTTTTTTTTAATGACGATGATCAGCGACTTCTATGTGGACTGCGACATTGCAGCGGACAAGTCAGACACAGAGTGACACTTTTTGAGGACCTGTGACACCAATGCAGTGATCTGTGCTAAAAATATATGCAATGTCACTGTGCTAATGACACTGGCAGGGAAGGGGTTGACATCAGGGTTGATTAAAGAGTTAAATGTGTCCCTAGGGAGTAATTTATAACTGTGTGGGGGGTGCTTATACTGTGGGAAGGCATAGGGTCCACTGGACCGACTGATTGGCTCCCGCTGTGTCCGATCACAGTGGAAGCTGGTCGCCGGTGGTGCACATGCATGCAGCAAACCTGGAAGAGGCAATGACCTACAGGTACGTGATTTTGCCTGTAAGAGCGGCCGCCCTGCAGTATATACATGCAAGGCAGGGCAGCAAGTGGTTCAACAAATAATGTGCAAAGAAAGCAGTTAAAATAACTGTATATAATAGCAGTTGTAATTCAAATAATAATGTTGTTGACAATTATAACATATAATAACTGTGACAATATAGATACAAAAGTATCAGAAATAAATATAAATAAAGAAAAGTGTCCAGAAAGAAAGTCCTAATAATCAGAGAGTCTTTACTCATAAGTGATCAACTTTCTAATTTGTGCACAAATTTGTTCCGATCAGATGCGCAGGAAAACTTCACCACCAAATGAGACTAATCAGATGCGCCTCTTACCAGATTGGTTGGACCATTAAGTTGTAAATGGTCATACACGTTCAACATATCAGGGTTAGATACGATTCCTCCAATCTATATCAGCAACTTCCAGCATCAAGGTTACCAATTGAAAAAAATGACATACGAGCTCCCATGGTGAAGTATAAAGCAAGCTTAGTCCATTTATTCATTTATAGCTTCAACATGACAATAAAAGTAGATCACCCGATCCATGCATAAAAGTCTTGTAGCAGGCTGATGGCTCAATAGAGAGACGCCTAGTCGGACCGACAAGCAGCACCGACCCACGCCACCATGCAATATTGTCACAGACAGGCCACGCCCTACATGTTTTGTCAAAATAACATCTTTAGGGGACAGGCTGAATCCAATAAAGAATGGGCCCGAGTGCGCAACAAAGACTGAAGTAGATATAATCCAAAAAAAGAGTGTGTTACTCAGGGGTCTTGGGAAGTCAATGCACAATGACGATTTTATTTCTACATTTCGAGGAGGCACAAGCTTGTCTTCCTTAGGACAGAGGAAGATTTTTTGGATTATACTGTATGTATGTATATATATGTATGATAAAATCAGGCAATACTTTTTCCTGGGAGGCGTAGGGGATTCAGATGCCCTAATTTTGTACTAAGGGTTCAGCTTGCCTGCAGGTGACATGGCAATAATGACTACATAATGCATTTTGGTATTTAAATTAATAAATATGGTACTTAACAGCAGTTTTCATAGCTCTTGACAAAGTGGGGCAGCATACTCCAGAAATTTGCCTAGACAACATCACCATAATCAACATGTTATATAAAAGTGACATTTGTCTGATATATGGAAAGTTTTGATGGGTCAATTAACCAGGGTTGTAAGTGAAAAGTTTTTGTGAGATATTAAAGATGTTATATTTACCTGCTCTGTGCAATGGTATTGCACAGAACGGTCCCTTACCTCTTTTTCTGCAGTCCCCCACCAATGCTATTCTTTTTCCTGCAGGCACCCTCTCAGCATGCTGTGTGGAGAGTGTTTTACCTTAATGTAGGGAAAGCATTAGGGTAAAAAAACATTTTGGTTTTTTAAGTTAATGCATTTTTTGAATTTATGTAAAAAAACTCCTCACTGACTATCCTACCCACTCCCATCCATAAACACTTACCTGACTCCTGTCGCAGCACTGTCCCGGCTGCAGCATCATCCCTCTCACTTCCTGGTCTCACAGGAGACACTGAGAGCAGCAAGAGGCATCGGCTCCTGCTGCTGTCAGTCAAACGCCTGTGAGGAGGGAGCAGGACAGGGTTTACTGTAACTGTGTTTTTCTATGGATGCACACAGCCCTGCTCAGGAGTGCATGCACGGGTGCCCCTTAGTAGGGATGGGCTTAGAGTTTGAGTTGTAAGTTCGACTCAAACATCAGGCGTTTATGTTTTCGCTGAACACATGAACAGATGGGGTAGTTCGCGGGAAATTCGCCCTGCCGCCGCACCCGAAAAATAGAAAAGAAAAAAAATGCTCCCGCCACTTCAGACGCCTCTGGCGTAATGAGCTGCTGGAACTGTGACAGCTCTTTTATAGGAAAGGGGTGAGGACACCACCCGGTTCAATTTATTCACTGCACCTCAGCAGTGCATTATGGGGCGCTCGTGACGTCAGATTCCTATAAAAGAGCTGTCAAACCCAAACAGCTCATTACGGGGAAGTGTCTGAGGAGGCAAGAGCTTCTTTTTTTTCTATTTTTCGGGTGCGCGGGCGACGTGATTGACTAAGGATTTACATCGGCGGACACTATTTTTTTATTTTTTTAATAAAGGATTTGTCAAAAACTGGCTTTTGCCTTTATTTTTTTTTTGTACAATATTTTGGTGAATGGGTAGGGGTATGATGTACCCGATATCCATTCACATGGGGGGCCGGGATCTGGGGGCCCCCTTGTTAAAAGGGGCATCCAGATTACGATAAGCCCCCACCCACAGACCCCCACAACCACAGCCCAGAGTTGTTGGGAAGAGACCCTTGCACCCCAAAGCACCCTCCCCATGTTGATGGGCAAGTGGCCTGATATGGTTCAGGAGGGGGGGTGCTCGCTCGTACCCCCCCCTTATCCTGTCTAGCCAGGCTGCTTGTTTAGATAAGGGTCTGGTATGGATTTTGAGGAGGACCCCACGTCATTTTTTTTTCAGTTTTGGCGTGGAGTTCCCCTTAAAATCTGTACTGGACTGGGGGGGGACCCCAAGCCATTTTTTTCATTTGTTTTCATCTGTATTGCCAGGAGCAAACAATACATTACAGCCGTGAACAAGTTTAAATTACATTTTTTCCTTCAGAAATGTCAGTATTGCTGCAGCAGGCTACATACATCACACAAATGCACCACTTTACAGGCACATTAAGGGGACACCCCAGGCACGATATGTAAAGGATTTTTTTATTTTTATTGTTTCACTTTAAGCATCATTAAAATCACTGCTCCTGTAAAAACGATTGTTTTAAAAAAAAAAAAATTGAATTGATACATGTCCCCCAGGGCAGTACCCAGACCCCCATACACTTTTTTTGGGCAATAACTTGCATTTAAGCCTTTAAAATTAGGACTTTTGATTTTTTTATTGTCCAGTCCCATAGACTATAATGGAGTTCGCATGTTCTAACGAACTGTAGCAAGGTTTCCAGGCCTGTGGCCTGATGTGGGTCTGCCATTAGTACCGGAATCCTCTCCAGCCCATGTGAGCTGAGTCCCTGGGTGTGACAACTGAAGCAGCGACAACTCCGGCATCTTTGTTTGTGGCTTTTATTATAAGTTAAAGGGGATGGGAGAAGGGAATGAGTGGGATACTCCTTTAGGCTCAAACTAATTACAATTGGGACTTTGATCCTGAAAATGCCCATTGGCGCTTCCTTGACGCCAGCCGGCGCAAGCCAACGCTAACTAACACTGAGTACACACTGCAACTTGATAGAAGTGCTGAATCCTAGACTGAAAGTCCAAAAGATCCAGAACTGTGAAACTGTAGAACTCCTGACACTGTTATGCTGTACAATTCACTGAATACTGTCCCCCGCTTTGGCCAGCTTGAGGTAGTATGAAGTAGAACTCTGCAAATATGTACTTGCACCTGACACTCTATACAATTCAGGGCCCAGATGCAGATGCCCCCTTGACTGTAATTCTTCAGGGTCCACTGACTAGGTACCCCTTTGCAGCTAGCTGACACTGGATCCCAGAACCTCTTCCGGAGTGGTCCCCTTTAATTTCAGGCAGACCCCCTCAGTGCTCAGTACTCACAACCTGTGTAGGCTTTCCTGGGACTGGACCCCTCTTGCTCTCCGCAGGCTCTCGGCACACCGAATCCCCTCAGCTCAACTCAGCACTCTCTGGATACTCAGGCGCCACCCCGAGATATCCTCTTCCTCAGACAGGAGGAGAGACAGACGTATTTTCCCTCCTGGGACTCTGCTCCCGCCAAAGACACTGTGCCACACACTTCCCCCCAAACTTATACCCACTCCCAGAATCCTTTGCAGCCTAATCTGCCTTCTGGGGTAGTTACAAGCTGGGATGTGTCCCCTGATTGGGCTTCCCACACTGCCCTATGAGAAGCCTTTCACAGGAGCCAGTGGGGATACTTCTCCCCTCAGCAGGCACATCTGGAAGCCCTGACACCCTGGCTAAATAAATAACAGCCCTGCTGTTAGGCAGACAAGGCTCACTATACATTTACCTAGCACCTACCTGTAGGGTGCTACAGAACATTTCCCCTGTTTGCGGTGTTCTGGTGCGAACCGAAACCGAAGAGTGTTTGGCTCATCACTATCCATTAGTACCCAGCTTTCTAAGGGGGAACCTTGAAGAAGGAGTGGACAGCGCAAGCGGAGAACTTTTAGTATTACTTTAGGATTATTGGCTGTATCAAGTGCCTAACAGCCCCCTAGGCAAATTCGTTTTTTCTTATTTTCTTTCAATTCAAGTTTTTAATGCATTATTATGTTAATGAAATGTATGATTTTAAAGGAAAGCACAGTCTATGTGATTGTGTATAACATGTATGCAGCACCTGAAAAGTTTCAGCAACTGGGTATTCTGAATATTAAAAACGAGGGATGTGAAGTAGTGATTTGGCAGGCCAGCCAGAAAACACCCAATAAGCAATAATGTTCAGACACTGTAAAATATTTGTGCTGCCCTGTGATAAGTCAAGGGGACCCACCAGTTTACAAATCAAATAGGGCTCATTCACATGGCTGATTAGGGCCTTAAACCACCCAGATCAGCATGCATGTTTCTGATTAGCTGCAGACAGGGATCCTATACATATCAATGACAGGCTCTGTTCCAATGGATTGATTATCTGAAGTTAAGGATGAATGTGTGCTCCTGGACACGAACTGTGTACATAGTGATCTGATGCAGAAATAGACTTCACCGGGCAGTGCATTGCTTTAATCGAATAAGCCCTTATAAACAAAAGGAAAAGGTTATCTGTAACATAAGGCAGTAAATCTGGTGGAAGTAAACTCTTTGCAGAGATAAACCAATCTTGCACCTCTGGACACACATCTTCAACTAAAATGTGCCCTCCATTAAAAACAGAAACAGCGAATGCCGAACCTGTCCATGCCCATACCCCCCTGTGGGACAATCATTGCTTGCCTAAATTACTTATTGTGGCTGATTTTGAGCTGTGGGTGAACAAAGGGGTTATATATGTGCCCCGTGTATTTTCTAGGAGTGGTTTTTAACCTTAAAGTGGAGTTCCAGCCTCAAAACGAAAATTTGACACCCGCTTGCTTTTTTTCCCCTTTACTTACCTTGTTTTTTAAGAAAATATACTTACCTTCCTTCCACTTCCTCCCTCTGCGGCCACGGCCTTTGTCGTGACTTCTTGCTTGTATTGACTCCTGGGAGCCGAACGTCATCGCTCCCAGGAGTCAATGCGCCTGCACCGGCCCTGCTGTGCAGGGATTTCACGCTTGCACCGGAAGTGATGAGCAGGGCATTCTGGGACTCCGATGTCACCGAAGAGGACACCGAAGAGGATGCTCTGGCTTCAGCTGCCCACACCTGAGATGGCAGCACTGGACAAGACATTTTCAAGGTAAGTACTGTATTTCTTCTAATAGGTAAGTGAACCCGGGGACAGTTCAGAGGCTATCATTGCTGAAATGCACTAGCCCTGACTGTCCCAGGGATATTTTTATTAAAAAAATCTTTTTGAGGCCGGAACTCCGCTTTAAGTCCAAATTTGAGCTACCCAATGCTATGCTTTTCTGCTAACTCCAGCTCCAAGTTTAGACTCCCCTTATTTGGTGGACTACATGCTTCTTGGTTCAGAGTCCAAAAAGCTGACCTCCACCTTTACAGTAGTGCCCTCTTATCAACTGAAAAACCACAGGGGGGCAGACGTGGGGGAGCTGGAGGGTGGAGTATGGGACAATGTGTTAGAATCATGTAAGATGGTCTATATTGTCTGAGCGTACTTAACCCCTGTTTGCTAGATACTTGGCGAACTACAGTCCTCTTTGTTCTATATGTGGAGAGACCAGTAGCACCTTTTTTCATTTGCTGTGGTCATACCCCACTAATTCAAGGTTATCGGGCTGAAGTAGTCCGGCTCTTGCACATTCGAATAGGCTTGTCATTAACTCTCTGCCCCCAGCAATGTCTTCTGGGCTTCCTTCCCAATCCAGACACTGATAAATATTTCAAAGTTTTTTTTTTTTTTTGCAAGAATCTTTCTTTATGGCTAGAATGTAAAATGATCATGCCAAGCTCAGGGCCTTGCCACCAACATTCCAGGAATGGGTGGCTGCTGTTAATAATTTTCTTCTGTATAAGAAATTAATACATGTCAATAGAGGGTGCCCAACTAAATACCACGAAATTTGAGACAGATGGCTAGTTCAACCTGTGATGATGATACCATGGCCACATGATAATATGTTTTTTGTGCACACTATATCACCCATTGGTTTCATCTATTTGGCTTTTAATGCTGTTTGAAGTCTGTATTACTTGGTTTTTGCTTATGACCATCTGGTAGACAGAAGGACACTATAAGTTGTTGTACCTGGGATTTATATGATATGTTCCTTCATTGAATGTATTATTCTAGCAATATGTCACTGTTAGCTATGGTCCCTGCCTTGATGTTGGTGTTTGTAATTGTTGTTGTAATGTTCTCTTTTATGCTTTTTCAGGACCATGCTTTTATCCTATTAGGGACGCTGGAAAATACAGAGAACAACAGTTGTATTGCCCATCCTTGTTGGCTCCCAATGACCAACATATTATTATTATACAGGATTTATATAGCGCCAACAGTTTGCACAGCGCTTTACAGTGTGGGGGAAGACAATACCGTTACAGTACAATTCAAAACAGGAGGAATCAGAGGGCCCTGCTCGTTAGAGCTTACAATCTAGAAGGGAGGGTCATGTGAAACAAAAGGCAGTAACCGAGGGGGATGGGCAGATGGATAAAATGGAGGTAGAGTTTTTAGGTGTGGGTGGGATAGGCTTCTCTGAAGAGAACATATCTCAGGATCCAAACCTCATTGCCTTTGGACATTGGATACAAAGGCAATTATCACATTTTCTCTCTTCACTGCCTGCGGCCCAGGTGTAGACTGCCCCTTGTCACTGTTTAAACAAGTGTGCACTTACAGCAGGTGTTCCCCAACTGTCTTTTGGCCAGATCTATTTTCCATCAATTCCACAGCACTATGTAGCTGGGAAGCATCAACCATGTTAGGGGAATGTTGGCTTTAAAGGCTAAGTTCACCTTTTACAGAAAATAGCCTGTGCAGTTAAGTGGCCCCAGGAGATATAAAAAAATCAGTGCAACTTTGCAAAATAATGATTGATGTTATTGTTTTACCTGTAAGCCCTTTGGGTCCCCTTAAAAGCCTGGCTAAAAAAAAAAAAAAAAAAACTCCTCTACCGATTCAGTAAACTGTTTAAAGGCATTCCTGGTGTGGACTTCTTCCTCCGTTAAGTCTATTTTTTTTTTTTTTTTAGTTAAAAATAACAAACATGTCATACTTACCTGCTCTGTGTAGTGGATTTGCACAGAGCAGCCCACATCCTCCTCTTCTCGGATCCCTCCTTGGCTCTCCTGGCCCCTCCCTCCTGCCGAGTGCATCCACAGCAAGCAACTTGCTATGTGGCAATTTGAGCCGAGCCACATCTCCATGTGTCAATGCAGACATGGAGCCATGGCCCGTCTGTTTCCCCTTTCTCTCCCCATTGGCTGACTGACTTTAAAAGCAGCGGGAGCCATTGGCGTCGCACGGCTGTCATAGTCAATGAGCAGGTGTCGAGGTCTTAACTTGCCCTCCTGTTGGCAGCCATCTTGGACATGTTCAGACTGCTGCCTCTTATAAACTCTGATTGCACCATCATTTGTCTGCTGCTTGGGTGTCGCACAGTGATGATGCTGCACACCTGACTATATCAATCACCTGATGGGTTACAGACCTTGCCCTTGCGTTTGTGCTCTGATGACTCTCCAGGCTCTCGACCCCACAGCGGCAGACGACCTGGCATTGGCAGACTACCCACTTCTCTGGACTCGACCCCCGCTTGGATGACTACCCACTTCTGGATTTGCCCCCAGCTGGTTCTGATCTTGCTCCTTTCTCTTGCTGTGTGTTTATTGTTGTTTGATCCAAAACTTTATGTCTTTAAGTCTTACTTTACCTGCATCTTTGTGTCGTATGGTTTCCTGCCACCCTGACAGTACGCAAGGGCAATGAATCGTGACGATGCAGGTACTCCCTCGCTCCCATGCTGGTTACCAGGCTCGATCAACAAGATCCCCTTTTGGGTCAGTTCCCTCAGGTGTTGCAGATGTTGCTTGCATGCATAGGACACCTTCCTCCTGTTTTTGCTTCTGCTGCTGCACCTGTTGCTGCTCCTGCAATTGCAGCCGAAGCCACTGTTTCCAGAGGGATGACCGGTTCAACCCCCTTCCGCAGCACTATGGGGGTGAACCGAGTCAGTGTCGTGGCTTCCTAACCCTAGATCCAAGGTGGCCTTCCTAATCTTGTTGCTCTCTGGAAAGGCCTTGGCCTGAGGAATCCCTTATCCTGTAAAACTCGATTACCTGAGTTTTGTTGTCTTCATTTGTAGGGTATCTGATGTGCCTGCTCTCTCTGCCTCTGCGGCAAAGCTGCTCCTGTCCATTCAACAGGGTATATGAACCGTTGCAGAGTATGCCATCAAATTTTTTACCCTGGCAGCAGAGGTGGGCTGGAATAATAAGGCTCTGGTGGCTGCCTTCTCTCATGGTCTCTCCGATGCATTGAAGGATGAGATTGCGGCCAAGGATATACCTGACAAGCTCGAGGCTCTCATTTCCTTCCTGATTTTGAGCGATACCAGGCTCAGGGAGAGACCATTATTTAAGGAGCGCTTGCAGATTGGCTCTTACATTTTCTTACCCACCCATTCCTCCCTTACCTCCCACACCTCCTGTGAATGGTGCGTCTGCCTGTGAACCTATGCAGCTGGGATTCACTCGCCTTTCCGAGGCTGAGAGGGCCCTTAGGAGGAGAAAGGGCCAGTGCCTGTACTGCGGTCTTATGTTTCTCCACTGGTTATCGAGGCTGACTCCTGAAACCGGCACAGGTTATCCATGAGACTGTTCGGGTTTATATGGCAATAGGGAGCTGTTCACTATGAGTCGACCTGTTTCCAGGTTATATCGTCCCTGCACTACTCCCTTGTTTTGGGGGTACCCTTGGCTTCAGAAACACAATCCGGCCTTTGATTGGTAGTCGGTCGAGATCCTCTCTTGGTCTCCATAGTGTGGTGCTGTTTGTATCCGTGGGCCTGTTAAGGTACATTGTACCTCCTCAGATTCAGTGTTGCCTACTGAATATCGTAAGTATCAAGATGTATTTGACAAGGTGCGCACTGGTTCTCTTCCTCCTCATCGTTTTGTACGATTGTGCTATAGACTTGGGTGGGTGCCGTTTTTTTCTTCGTAAAGAAAAAGGGGGGTGAGTTGAGACCTTGCATTGATTATAGGGGCCTCAATTGCATCACGGTCAAGAATGCATACTCGATTATGTGAATTTCTGAGTTGTTCGACCGCGTCAAGGGAGCAATGGACTTTACCCAGCTTGACCTAAGGGCCGCATATAACCTCGTAAGGATCAAGGAAGGCGATGAGTGGAAGACCGCGTTTAATACCAGAAGCGGTCAATATGAATCTCTAGTTATGCCTTTTGGCTTGTGCAATGAGCCCTCTGTCTTCCAAGAGTTCATCAATGATGTATTTTGTGATATGTTGCAGCAATGCCTGGTAGTCTATTTGAACGACATGTGATTTGCTTGGACTCCGATGAATCTCACTACCTGGATGTCAGACGGGTGTTGCAACGGTTATGTAAGAATGGGCTTTTCTGTAAGATTGAGAAATGTGAATTCCGCCTGCTTCTTGGGTTACATAATTTCTGCTGAAGGGTTCTCCATAGACCCTCAGAAGGTTTTGGCTGTTCTACAATGGCCTCATCCCAGTGGTCTCTGTTCCATTCAGCATTACCTTGGGTTTGCCAACTACTATTTGAAATTTATCAGGAACTTTTCCTCTTTGGCCAAACCTATCTCTGACCAAGAGGAGCAGCAATTCCCACAATTTGACGCCTGCTGCCATCCAAGCTTTCAAGGTCCTCAAGTCTGCTTTCACTTCGGCTCCTATTCTTTCTCATCCCAATCCTGGTTTGTCCTTTGTCCTAGAGGTGGATGCACCTGAGACAGGAGTAGGCGCCCTCCTGTCTCAGCGTCGGACACCTGATTGACCCTTACTTCCTTGTGGGTTCTACTCCAAGAAGCTGCCTCCAGTTGAATGCAATTACGAGTTTAGAGACAGAGAGCTCTTGGCCATTATCCTGGCTCTTAAAGACTGGAGACACTTGTTCTGTGATTCTAATTCTCATTCTTACCGATCATAAGAATCTGATGTATCTCTCAGAGGCCAAGAGGCTCACACCCCGTCAGGCCAGATGGGCCTTATTTTTTGTCTCATTTTAACTATGTGGTCTCCTATTTGCCCGTCTTCAAGAATGTTAAGGCTGATGCCTTGTCTCGCCAGTATTCTGATATACCTTCAGATCATATCCAGGCTGCCATCCACACCAACTTAACCTCTCCTCTTGGGGAGCAGATCTTGGCTGCTCAACCTGATGCTCACACATAGAGACCTGCTGGCAAATGTTTTGTACCTGAGGGGATGCGCATCAGATTGCTGCACATGTACCACAATTCCAAGACTGCCGGTTATCCTGGCATAAGCCAGATGTCCTGGGCAATTTCCCGTCAGTTCTGGTGGCCGTCTCTTGGCACTGATGTTGCTGCGTATGTGGTTGCTTGTTCGGTCTGTGCCCAGAACAAATCTCCACCGCACCTTCCCTACTGCATCCCATTTCCAAGGGGGAGTGTCCCTGGTCTCACCTTGCCATGGATTTTATTGTGGAACTTCCCCTCGTCTCGAGGTTACACGGTTATCCTCATGGTGGTCGACCGATTCTCCAAGAAGTGCCACTGTGTTCAATTTAAGAGGCTGTCTACTGCTCAGGAGCTTGCCTCGGTGTTTGCCAGGGAGGTCTTCCATTTACACAGATTGCCTAAGGAGATTGTCTCGGACTGTGGGAGCCAGTTTGTCTCTAGGTTCTAGTGCGCCTTTTGCTCCCAGTTAGATTAGGTAGAACCTATCACTCAATACCCAGTGTGAGTGGCCATCATCCCGATTAGTAGGAAAAGGAAAATCCCCCAATGGTGTGGGACTTTATATGCCACATGCACACTGAACAGGAATACGAGAATTGTATGGGTACAAAACAATTTTATTACACAAAACACAAAAATTATACAACGTATATGTCTAAAAAAGGATAGACACACAATTAAAAAACCTTGCAAGTGTTGACAGACCAGTATCCGTACAGAAGACCCTTGGGTGTCATTGGTAGGATGAACCGGACAAGACCCTACGCGTTTCGGGTTACAAACCCTTCATCAGGGGTCAACCAGAGTTCAGTACACAATGTCAACCACAAGGGGAACTTCTTAGTAGGGGCAACTGGGCTGTCGATTAAAATCGGTGTCAACCGATGAGAGGATGTCAGGGGCTGCAAGAACAATATTCATTGGAAAGATAGCAACAGGATAGACCAATGTTGGCGGAAGCTGACCGGATCGAGGACACCGCAGTGATCCGTAACTGGTCCTCAGCAGAGGATGTCCACGCCGAGGTGAACAAGACGAAGGAGAATATCCACGTCAGACAATTACCCTACTCTTTACACCATATTTACCTTCTGCCATGAATATAATGTACTTTACAGAGTGATATTTTGGGATTCGTTTGAGTGACATTATTACCTCCAAGTTATTTGGACCAGTTACGGATCACTGCGGTGCCCTCGATCCGGTCAGCTTCCGCCAACATTGGTCTATCCTGTTGCTATCTTTCCAATGAATATTGTTCTTGCAGCCCCTGACATCCTCTCATCGGTTGACACCGATTTTAATCGACAGCCCAGTTGCCCCTACTAAGAAGTTCCCCTTGTGGTTGACATTGTGTACTGAACTCTGGTTGACCCCTGATGAAGGGTTTGTAACCCAAAACGCGTAGGGTCTTGTCCGGTTCATCCTACCAATGACACCCAAGTGTCTTCTGTACGGATACTGGTCTGTCAACACTTGCAAGGTTTTTTAATTGTGTGTCTATCCTTTTTTAGACATATACGTTGTATAATTTTTGTGTTTTGTGTAATAAAATAGTTTTTTACCCATACAATTCTCGTATTCTTGTTCAGTGTGCATGTGGCAAATAAAGTCCCACACCATTGGGGGATTTTCCTTTTCCTTTTGCTCCCAGTTGGGTATTCGACTTTCTTCCTCGGGCTACCATCCGCAGTCCAATGTTGTCGCTAAACGTTCAGAACAAGATCTGGAGCAATTTCTCAGATGCTAAATCTCTGACCATCTGGACAATTGGGTTGATCTGCTACCCTGGGGGGAGTTTGCCAGGAACTCTGCCATCAACTCGTCTTCTGGAATGTCTCTATTTATGGCTAATTATGGGTTCCAACCCACCTGTGTTGCCCGAGTCATTCTCACCACAGGACATCCCGGCTGTGGAGGATTATCTTCGTGCCCTCCATTCCTCTTGGGTGCAGATTTAAGAGTCTTTACAGGTCTCTGCACAGCATCAGAAGCTCCAGGCAGACCGGAGACGTTTATCTGCTCCTTCGTACCAGGTCAGGGAGAGGGTGTGGTTGTCGACCCGTAATCTCAACCTCAGGGTGCCCACTCTAAAACTGGCACCTCGTTTTGTTGGGCCTTTTCGCATCCTCCGTAAGGTGAACCCAGTGGCCTATGCCCTTAGTCTTCCCCCTGGCATGCGTATCTCCAATGTCTTTCACGTGTCACTTTTGAAGCCACTGGTTTGCAATCGCTAAACTTCCTCACTTTCTTATTCTCGTCCCATTTCTGTGGGCAACTATGAGGAGTATGAGGTTAGTAGCATCTTGTCTGTTCCGAGGTCAGGTTCAATACCTTGTGCCCTGGAAGGATTATGGTCCTGAGGAGTGCTCCTGGGTTCCCTCTGCTGATGTTCATGCTCCCACCCTTCTCCGCGTCTTCCGTGCTCGCTTTTCTCAGAAACCGTTTTTTTTGCTCCGGGAAGGAGGGGCCGTTAAACTCTAGAAAAAAAAGGGGGGAAATTACAGCGGTATAGAACAGACTGTATAAAATAGGCACAAAATTAGCCATGCATTATAATGTACAAAAATGTATTTGTCTTAATAAAATATACGGAAAAACCTTCCGAGCGAGCGGCTCACACCTTTCAGAAAACCAACACAAGACACAAAGACAAAATATAGAAACAATCCTGGTAGATAAATCAATGTGTAGGAGCCTATTAACAAGAGTGACTCAGCAATATGTGAATTTAGCCAAGAATACAGTGACAGCCTGGGTGTATATAACACCTTGAATTATAGCATGAATTAAGGAATGACACTGGATTGGTGGCTAACTCCTTTTGTTATCATGGGTGATCACTATACATCATAACACTTTCAGATTTCTAGATTTTTATTGCAGGGAGTTATATAGTATAGCATGAGGTGAGGTTTATGCAATATAATGGTTTGTATTCAGTCTAGAAGTTTGGGAATGGAATGGATATCCTTTGGGATCCTCAAGAAGCTGTATTAGTGTGGTTTAGCAGGACCAGCACTTAATGATTATATAAAATAAGGCCATAAATCTTCAGCATTTAAGGAAAGTTCAATTAATATCTATTCACAATTGCCATCATTGCTTCCATGATAACATGCTGTATTCACATTATATAGTAGTAGGTAGCAAGCAAAATAGCTTATCAAGAAGATGGATGAAGCAAGCTAGAGGTGCATATTGCAGATAGCATGACACAGTGTGATAGTGCAAGCAGAGGGGGAGGGAGCCAAGCAGAGTAATTTCCTTTAAATAATCAAGTCTTGTTATTCATGGTATCCATCGGGTGCTTACCGCTCTACCTTCCCATGTAAGGCCAGTCATCTGAGTCCTCCTCTGTTGTTTCCCTTGCACCAGCTGTTTAGAACTTACTCCGTAAATGGTAATGGTGGCTTGCTACCTTCTCCGTGGTCCCTTGTTTGCCATCCTCCAGTGCGGAGCACAAGCCGGCTGGCTTGGTTCCTTGCTTTCTCACACGTGGATCAGCATTTGGAATGCACGGTGGTTCCCCTTCCAGGTGTGATTACATAACTGCGTTGTCGCGTTTCGTTCGCCAATCAGCAAACTTCTTCAGAACAAGGAGGGGTTATTCTTTTTTGCTAGATCCGAGTCAGTGAACATCTGTGTTTTTTCAACAAAGGGGCACATCTGGCAATGTCCACATGGGTACATTCCCACTGGTCTCGGCGTATCAGAGAGCCAATTACTTGGACTCCCTTTTCTAAATTCAGAGTGTACAAGGAGATCATTTAAATTGGTGGCTCTACGTGCCACCATAAGTGGTCTAGGGCCAATTATCTTTAAAATCGAAGAGGTAGCGGTAAGGATATGCCAATGTTTTTGTAAAATATTGCCCCATTGTCATCCACATTTAGTTATGAATCTTGTGTAGGTTTATTTTCTCTCTTAACTTTCTTTTCTTTTTTTCAATCAGGTAGCTCTCACTATTTCTAATGTTTTTTTTTTTTGCTCTTCTTAATACTTTGTGTGAATAACCTCTCTCACTGAATCGTTCGTACATTTGGTTGGCCTCCTGATGGAACTGTACAGTTCCTGCTGATCCTCAGGAATTGACCTATTGGGATCCCATTTTTTAGGGGTTTAGGGTGATTTTACTACACAATTTACTACGTGATTACTACACGGCTTTCTGTGTGTAGTAATGTATTAGCTGCAGTTTCCTTTCTAAATGTCTGTGTTACCAATTTATTCCTTGTAATGGAGATATTTAAATCCAGAAATGAAATTTCCTTGTTGTTAAATGTATAAGTTGGTTTAAAGCGGTTGTAAACCCAAAAACACAAAAAAAAAAAAAACCTGCAAGACAAATGCATAATGAGCTAGTATGCATCGCATACTAGCTCATTATGTATTACTTACCTCAGAACGAAACCCCGACATGGACCCCCGGACATCGCTGCGGGTGCTGCCATGATCCCTCGCCGTCTCTTCTGGGTTCGGCGGCTCCGGCACTGTGATTGGCCTGGGCCGCGATGACGTCACGTGATTTTCCGGCAAGCTCCCGGCAAGGGAAGCTGAAGGTCAAGTTTGGACTTGACCCTGGCTTGGAGGACCACCTCTTTCTGGACTTGACCCTGGCTGTTCCTGATCTCGCTTCTTTCTCTTGCTGTATGTTTATTGTTGTTTGCACCAATAAACTGCCTAATTTTACCTGCATCTCCGTGTGGTCTGGTTTCCTGGCACCCTGACAGAAGGGGAGTCCCCGGCAGCCTAGACACTCCTGCAACATGGCTGAATCAAGATGGGCTAAAGTAGGTATTAAGGGGGCTGAGGGCGGCTGCTGCACACAGAAGGCTTTATAGGGGGACATCTGCTGGAAACAAAACTTGTGCCCAAGGGGCATAGTAGGGTCCATTCATGTAAGGCCTGAAGCAGATGTGTAGTAAACTGTCAGCAAGTACTAGTTAGGTGAGAGCGACTAGCCCCTCTGGTGTCCCCACATGTAAGGGAGAGTAGGGTAGTTCCCTTGTGAGGCCCTATGCCCATGGAATACTGTTATGGCAGGTCGCTACCCCCTGGATCTGGCAGGAACAAGTTAAAGAAAGGGTATGCACACCTATTATACAATTATGCCATCCTAACTTAACTTCTTGTTAGGTATGCCAAAACGGTAACCAACTCTCCTTATTTTGCACTGGGAGCCAGTATCAATATCAAGTAGTCTTTTTGCTATCTTATATAGCAAAGAGCACCCTCCTAGGTAGGTGCTAGTGAGAGAGTATAGTTTTTAGCTCTGTCTGCCTATCAGAGGAGCAGCAGGCAAATCTATATTGCTTTCTGTGTGATTCATCTGGTCTAGGGAGTGTTTCATACTGGTCCAATAGGGAGGCATATTGGACAGTGGAGGAAATCTGACCAATGGGTACACAGGCTTTGATACAGCCCCAGTGATTGGCACAGACTGACTGTCTCAGTGCATTGATGGGTGTGGTATAAAAGCCAGGAGCGCATGTGCTGCGGGGTCTTTGGCTGGTGAGCAGAATCCTGGAGGGAGGGTGGCGGCTGCCTCCTCCTCTTTAGCAGTGGCATGTAGTCACAGGCAGTCGGCCTGGGGACCAGAAGGAAGGAGCTGAACCCAGAGGTCCATGAGAGCTGACTGAAGGGGTAGAGACACTGGAGACCCTCGAAAAACAGTATGGTGAGTACAGGGGATCGTGTCTAGGGGCCTGACCTGAGAGGGGCCACCCCGATGTAGGCTAGTCAGAGGACCGGTGTCAGCAGGTGGAGTGAAAGGGGGTACTAGGTGTGTATCCCGAAGATAATTCATCCTACTGTGAATAGTTCAAGTTTGAGTATTCCACTCTTCCCTTCTCCCATCCCTAATTTAAATAAAACCCCACAAAAACAACTACATCCCCTAGACCAGGGGTACTCAAATATTAAATTGAAAGGTCCACTTACCAATTTTCCATTCCATCCAAGGTCCGGAAAAGTGACCGTCAAATTCCAAATACAGAACGCCAACAACAAAAAAAGGCATTCCCCAAAACTTTTGAACTATACACAAAAAAATGTGGTAGACCTTTAGTGTGAAAGGTGACACCTTCTTTGTGCCACCAGTTTTTTAAACTTTGGCATAAAAAGTGTGAGGGTCAGGCGGAGGCACTGATGTAAGTGTTCATTGGTGAGCTTACCTTTCATCCACTCCTGAGCGTTTTGTGGCTTAAAGCTCCAAAAACGCTCAAACAAACAAAATCCCACCTGGTTATGTCCGGTCACATATGAGCGCTTAGGCACATATAGCTCTGTGCCTAAACCTGAAAAAAAAAATAAAACCTTAAAAATAATAATAAAGAGGTACACAAGCCACTGTGGATGCAGACTGGGGTGATTTTGGCATCTGAAAAATACAATGCTTGTAATAGCATTTTTCAAGCCTAAACAACCATCCCACTTCCTGGTTATTAGCTTTCCATAGCTAATAGGAACGCACTTCAGGGTAGGTAAGCATGTTTTAAGGGGGATTTACTAAGGTTGAAGTAGCTGCCCATTACAACCAATCAGTTTCTAGCTTTTATTTTGAAAGCTTATCTGAACAAGCTATAGCTAGAAGCTGATTGGTTACTATGTAATGCTGCTCTATTCTTACTAAATTCCTCTGCTAACTTTATAATAAAACAAAATAAGATGAATCCCACAAAGAGAAAACGGCCACTCACTATAAATAAGCACAAGGTGCCACTAAACACAGCCAAGAGGCTATTTATCCACCAAGCATTAGTAGATGTCTCTTCACTGCCTGCCGCTGAAGCCTGGCTTCCCTCAGCTCCATGTGTCCATAGACTACTACGGGGGACTACAACTCCCGGAAGGCAGCGCGGTGGGGGTGCTCAGGCACGAGGAGGAATAAGTTCCTCCTCCGCTGTGACGTCACTGACGGGCGGCCGGTGATCTAGTAACCAGTGATAAAAGGAATAGGTAGCTTCAGCACAGACCGCCGCGGTCCAGATCTAAGCGCGTCTGGGTCTGGACGCGGCCCCGAGTCCGCCTATTGAGGACCTGGGCTCTAGACTGTTCATTGACTGAGCCAAAGAGTAAAGAGTTAAATTGTGCATGCTGCAGTTGCTATGGGTAACCCAGGGGGATCCCAAAGTGAACAATCCAGCAGTCCTCAAGGGGGCAGTGCTACATATACAGTATATTTAATTGATAGTATTCAGAAGTTTCCTTGCAGAATCAAATCTGCATGGGTAGTCTGAATTTGATTGGTGTTGTAGAAAAAGGTGAAGCCTCACATAGCAGGTTTTGGAAACCCTCCTATTTAAACGTGTGTGTTGCACCTTTATTAATTTCAGTAAATCTTTTCTGCTGCAGCATTTGCTGTATAGCATTTGACTAACTCACTAACTGCTTTTTCTCTAAGGTCTACTTTTTATTCCTTCCCTTCTTAGATGCTAGCATTCTAAAATGCACGTAGCAGTATTAACTTCCAGCTAGATCCATCAGCAAAATGTTTAGTGGAACCATCTTCAGTTAAGTCAAAATATATAAACATTTATGTACAGATTTTATTAAGTGTTTCCTTTATATGAGTAATTATATTCTTAGTAAAGATTCTTACCATAAGCACTGCATTTTTAGTATATCTATTCTATTTAGCTTTTTGACTGTTTTGAAATTGTAAACTGACTGATCTGCACTTTATGTTAAATAGATAATTATGTGCTGAAGAAGCTGGGCACTTAGAGATGAGCTGTGAAAAGTTTGGAATAAATTAGCACAAATGAATGTAGGAAAGCTAAAGATCTCAGAGGATAGAAGAGGTGCGAAGAGGAGGCAGATGGTTGGGCTCTCAAGTTAGCACAAGTGTTAAAGTACAGTAAAACTACAGTTTGGAAAACAGGTTAAGGGGTATCTTTTGCCCAGAAAAAAAAAATGTGACCAGGTTAGATTTTTTTTTTTTTTTGACTAAGTTGGACAGGCAAATGACTGACTGTCAATACCTGACTGAGAAAGGGGTTCTCAGAGTCCCTGAAATGTCAGTTTGTCCTATGGTGGTGAAGAAATGATTTGCTTATTACTCTCGTTAATGGTGTTAGTGTTATCCCTATAAATAGACTTTATATTTTGACAATCGCCATCCATCACTTCTTTGCAGCACTCAGAATTTCATAATCTATTGCTGTAAGGTGTGCGCAGGATCATACAAATTCAAAGGGGCAATTGTTTTGGTTTATTTTAAGGCTGATTTTCAAGCTTTTTGGTTAAAAAGGGTACAAGTACCTGGGCGCTGCCATTAACCATTTCCCACTGGGAGGACATCCATGGGCGTCTTCTGGTTTCAGTGGTTATACTGGAATGATGCCTGCACCTACAGGCATCATTACGGTATGCATGTTTTCAGCCGACGATTCAGTTTCTGGCAGAAATTATCCAAGTGGCTAATTAGTCACTTGATGATCACTTCTGTGGGTGGTGGAAGGAGGTCCCACCCCCCCTCCCGCTGCCGCCGCTGCCTCTCCTGAGTTCTACCATACAATCGCAGTGCCCGGGAGCTATGCAGCCGACGCCGTTGGCTGGCCTGAACAGAGAGAGAGAGGAACTAATATTGTTCCCTCTCTCTGTAACCCCGGAAACCAGGAGCGATGAACATCACAAACAGCAGAGCAGAATTCTAGCCCCAGATCTCGTATGCAACTCTAAACTGGTAACCTGTAAAGGCGTTTAAAGAGTTGCCTATGGAGAATTTTTAGCACCGTAGTTTACCACCATTCCACGGGCAGACACAACTTTAAAGTGTGACATGTTAGGTATCTACTTACTCAGTGTAAAATATTACACATTATACAAAAATATTGTGCTAACTTTAGTGTTTTGTTTTTTTTAATTCATGAAAGTGTTGTTTTTAAAAAAAAAATAAAAAATACGTTTCAAAAACCTCTGTGCAAATATCGTGTGACATAAAAAATTGCAACACCCACCATTTTATTCTTATAAGGCCTCTGCTAAATAAAACTATATAGTATTGGGGGGTTCTAAGTAATTTTCTAGCAAAAAAAGTAGGGAAAAAGTGTCAGAATTTGCCCAGATGTCAAGTAGTTAATCCAAAACATTTACCAAAAAATTGAGTGAAATTCCCCTTAAAATACATAGTAGATCTGTATCCAGACATGCAACCTGATTGGCTAGAAAAGAAAGGTCAGCGAGTGCCTGAACACTATTCCTATGCCAGACCAGGAGAGTTTGATATAACATTGGAGAGGTACCTTGCAAAGGGGGAAGGCAACAAAGCCTGACCTCTTTAAAATATGAAGCACACAACATCTTCTCAGGAGGCAACTGAGCTCCACAAGCCCAGCAAACACCAGCACCAGGATAACTAGAGATAAGCCTTCTCAGAAGTGAAGAAGTATGAAGATGTTGATGACCTGGGCTTTCAGTCCTTTCATGGCTTTTGTGTTAAGTATAAGCCCAGGAAGCTTTTTAGTTTCAAAGGGCAACTCCAACCTAAGATGATTGTTTGGGCTTGTCCTCATATTGCATGATATTGGGGGGGGGGGGGGGGGGGTTGTACAGGGATTGTAAAATCTGATTGTATGATGTATGGCTTGTTTCATGTGCATATTAACTTTTAGATACATTTTATTTACATATTCATTTAAGGAGTGTAGCCTGGTATGGTAAACAAACGATGGAGGCTTTGCTCTCACTGTCCTCCTTTTCCTAGCCAACCAGGCTGCATGCCTGGATAAGATTCTGGTTTGAATATAAAAGGAAACCGCATACCAGGTCTTTCCCATTTTTTTTTTTTTTTTTTTAAGAAGCAGGACACATTTATGATGCGATAGATTTTTATTAGAATTTAAAAAAAAAAAAAACAAAACATACAAACTTTGCAGAGTGTACATTGGGTATACAATAAACAATTAATAGAAACAACCAAGAGGGGTCAGGAGACCCCGCTAATAGGGTCCCAATGGCCCTCATTGCAGTTTGTTTTACAGTGCCAAATGTAGTAAATTTCCCCCGCAGGAGTTCATTGAGAATACAATCCGTTAATTCTATAAAGCAGTGAATCAATAAACTAAGAATAGCATGGCCTGTTAGGTCTCCAGAGAGACGCCCCCAGCCCCCAGGCACCCCAACTGGGATCAAACTGTGCCCAGGGCCCGGTGGCCCCGCCCATAGAACCCCAGCCCGCCTTCAATGCCCCATGGGGCCTACAACCCACCAACAGGCAGTATGCTGATAATAAAATAAACATTGTAGAACATGGCAAAAGTAGTCACATTATAGTTGAAACCCAGTCAGAAAAAAATGCATGTACACATCCAGTGTAAGATTAATGAAAGAGAAGGATAAGAAGGGAGAAATTAAGGAAGAAGAAAGAAAGAAGGCAGATAGAAAGACATTAAACACCGTCAATAACATAGATATAGTGTAGGTATGCGTACACCAATAAGGTAAGTGTTAAATTGGATAAGGGAGGGCCAAGTCACGGAGGTGGGTGTAACTGTGTCCAGGTAGACCATTTATGGGCGAATTCTCACAGAGAGCCATTATTGCATGCAATTGCTCTTTCGTATTGGTAGTGTATGTTGACCCTATCAATAACTTCAGAGACATTGGGTGCTAAGTTAGTTTTCCATTTAGCTGTGATCGTAACATGGGCCGCAATAAGAATATGAAAGACAATGGTTCTGTATTGAGACGGAAAGATATTCAGCTTTATATTTAGAAGTGCCATGTGAGCAGAACACATTTAAAAAAAAAAAAAACACTGAAAAAAACAGTGTGGGGATCACCCTAAAATCCCAACCAGACCCTTTTCAAAGGAAGCAGCCTGTGTGGCCAAGAAAGGAATTTACAGACCTCAGAGCCAAATGAGAATTCCTTTCTTCTCTGTTCTTGCCACCCGTGGTTAGAATGACATCTGTGCCCTGTACCCCCAGTGATGCTGAACCCATCCCCAGGCAGCTGCCCTCAGCTCCAACAGGAGCTGCTTGTGACTCTGAGTCACATAGGATCATGTGAAGAGCCAGGCAGGATCATGTGAAGGGCCAGGCAGTGGGTTGTGATAGGTATGGCTGCAGTGCCTCAGACTTGTCTTGTCTATTCCAATTCCCCTCCATAGGTGCATTGTGTATCAGAGCACAGTGGGCATCAACCCCCTCAGAGCCTGTGTGCACTGCACATATTGCACCTATTGAGGATACATCACTGCTCAGGTCACACCTTTAAGAGGCAGGGCACATCTTCCTTTTCTTTCTGGCTGTGGGAGTGCTTTACAGCAAGAACACATGGAGGAGATGGTGGATTAACTAAGCCATCATCATTAGTCATCATCAGAAATTACAAATGTGTCTTCTTTCTCTTCTACCGCTAACCCTGCTGTTGCCTCAAAACTGGCATTGAAAAGACAACTGAATTATTTGCTGCAGGATGATGTACAGAAATTACATTTAACAGTTAGGAAAAGCGTGCCAGGAGCATAGTGGGAGAGGGCAACAGGCAAGGAAGAGCAGTCGGCAGTGCAGTTTCTACAGCTGCAGTTTCCTGCCAAGTAAGCTCAAGTGATGGGGGGGGGGGTGGATGAAGTGGCAGGCCATACCCTGTGCCAGAGATTGTAGAGTACAGGAGAGGCATAACATCAGCAAGGCAGGATGTCATTCAAGGGCAGCTAGCAGAGGAGTGGAGGGAGCAGTTGGCCTATTCCACTGAATGGCACTGTGCCATAGGTGCAGGCCATTTATATCCCCATGTCCACTCCACGGAGCTCAGCAGTCTGGGCTTTTTTTCACACATCTGCTGCAAATAGCACCATAGTGCATTGCAGCCCTTCCGTCAGACTATCAAGCATGGTAAATGTACCAGTCTTTGTGTGTATCACCTGCATGTGGAGACACATGACTGTTTTACCACAATGATCAATGGCAGCAGCAAATGGATGACACTGGTCAGCACAAAAAGCTTGTACTCATCCTTCTCACACCTCCATTTTCACCTCGCCCCACTACACAAGACAAGAATCTCCATCTGCATTTGCTACAACATCTGTGGCTTCAAGTGATATGGATGGAAGTCTTACAAGAGGTTTGGGAGGTTTATTTCATGGCACATTACATGGAGAAGAAAGTCCACATGGGACCACACAGTGTAGGTCCAAGCACAGGTTTCATCCTCACTGTAAGTCAGTCTCCTAACCCCACCAACTGTTTCCAGCTGCATCCTTCAGTAGGTAGGTGTCTTTTTCTCAGCTACTAGAATGTAAGGAAGGAGGGCGGTATCGGTGCCACCCCAGGTCCTGCAACTTGTTTAGGTGACAGCTCAGCCACCTCTATCCCCTCATTTTCAATGGCCTCATCTGCTGGCCCACCAGAACCAGCAGCCCCCCCAAGCAACCAAGAACCTACACAATAGGTCAGTCAAAATGCTTCCACATTGTTTTGCAGCTGATATACCTGGGGACAGGAGCCACACTGGGGCAGAAATTCTCTCAGGTTTTTGTGGTCAGACCAAGAGATGGCTAACCACGTGCCATCTTGTGCCAGGAAAGATCATGTGTGAAGAAGGCACCAACCTGCTATCCCCTTTCGGTATTTACTGGCACAAATCCTCAACCTGGTAGTTCAGCGGTTCCCAGTTAGGTACTCTGGATTCCATGATCTCTTGTTGCAGGCCAGAAGAATTGTAGCCATTTCAGGCAGTCAGACCCTGCCAGTGTTTGCTTGGCTAAAATAAAACTTACAGGCTGCCTGCCTCCTGATATGTGATATGTCCTTGCACTGGAACTTGACTTTAGCTACGCTGCAGGGACTACACTTGCATCACAATACCAGCAGTGAGTATTTGTTAAAGTACAGGACAAGGACAGGCTCTGGGTATCTGGGCTTTTTCACTACATTGGTGGATTCTCATTTAGGATGCTTGTACCATATTGTCACTATTTGAGGAGACAAACCGAATAGTGAGATGCAACAAAGCAGGGATCAGTGGCACAATCACTCTGATGTTCTAGCTCGAGCAAACACCATGTGGTAAAATAGACCAGACACTGGAGACACAGCAGCAGGAGGAAAAGGAAGACTCCCTGATGCCTCAAGACCCACTTTCGCATTACTCCGTAACTGTGAGGCAGCACCAGTTACTGGAGGAGCATGAGGAGAAGGCTTGGGGTGCCAGTGGTGAGAAGGACTTAGAACAAGCTTCTGGGGGTATGTTTTACCCCTTGCAAACCCTAAGAGTTGTATGTGGGTAGGTTGACATAGTTTCCTTTTGGATCCATGTTACATCAAAAAAATGCCAGAGCTCATCTTGCCAACACAGAGAGAGCAATTCACCATCTGGAAGTGTTGTTGTGGAGGAAACTTTTTAAATTCTTTCCAGACGGTGGTGGGATCCCCTTTCATGGCCAAACTGGCTTGGATTATTTATTCATGAAAAGTGGAGTAGCTGCAGTGGTGACTGTCTTAGTGAGGCATTAGTGAGGCTTTAAAGTTTTTTCATTATTGTGCATCACCTAGGCTTGGCTGACCTGAAAACCTAGGCAGTTTTCACACTATTCATTCCTTTTTATAGAGTAAAAAGCTGCATGTGTTGTGTCAGTTTTTAATGTTGTCTTTGTAGTCTGTACAATATTTCTTCCTTTTTTTTTCTGTGACATTTCTGTAATTTTTTGGGAAGAAAAGCTGCATGCTGTGTGTTCCTTACAAAATGCATCAAACTGTGGTAATGCTGATGATGAGGTCTGCACATTATTTCTGACTTTTGTCTTATAAAGAATACATTCTAAATTCTATTTTATGATACAACTTTCCTTGTCTCTCTTTCTTCCATTGCCACCTAGAAAACTGCTTACATGATATGCAGTGTGTCTATGCAAGAATTATTTTTATAGCATGATAAAAACTACCACGTCCTTTGCTTTTCCATTGTGGCCCAGTTAAATTGCTTACATTATGTGCAGCGTGTTTGTGCAATATTTCTGACTATTGTCTCTGACATAATTGTCATCTTTATTTTCCAGTAAAAGCTTCCTTAGCTCTCCCTCTTCCATTGCAACCTAGTAAAACCACTTACACCATGCAGCATGCCTGTGCAATAATTTTGGCTGTTGTCTCTGAGGTGATAGATTGTAATTATTATTTCTTGACAAAAACTACTTTGTCTCCTCCTCTTCCATTGTGGCCTAATAAAACCTACATGATGTGCAGAGTGTCTGTGCAATATTTCAGGCTCTTGTCTCTGAGTGATTTCTTCAACTGCCTCCTTCCTCTGTTCTCTACATAAGTAATTTCTGATAGCTTTTTCCAACTTCAAAAAATAACTGATAATGGGGAAGAGAGCTCCAGCACAAAGACTGCAATTGAGAGCCACAGCTGTGCATGTTCCCCATGTACTATGAGGAGGAGTGTGTCACTTTCCTCTAATTAGGGATCAGAGTTCTCCTCACTGAGCTTCACAGAGTGAAAATTAAGATCTCCAGCTACTTGTTTTCAGATGCTGTGTAAAATTTGCATTTTAAAAGGCTGTAGAAGAGAGAGGGCTGCAGATAAACAGGTACAACTTATATTGAAGGATTTGTTTAATTTTTGTCTATCACCTGATGCTAGTCCCTTCACTGGGTATGCGTAAGGGTTTACAACTACTTTAAATTATCTTGGACTGTTTTATCTGATTTTGGTCTGGTGTTCATTTCTGTTCTTTATCCTTAACACTCATGCTCTGCCCTACAGGCATCAAACAATATGTCCGAATTTGCACATTAATGTGTTTTACCCAAAGGCAGCCTTTTCATCACAATTGACATTTTAATGTCCCTGCCCTTTTTTCAAATCAGATCACTGTAATGCACAGATAGTGCACATCTGTGCATTGCTGTGTGCTAAAATGGAGGTGCTTTGTGATCCATTGGCAAGGTGCATTGGGTTGCCATTCAAAATGAATGGCATTGCACATGAGTCAGCTAAAATACCAGCTCATATGCCTGGATTTCCTGGAAGATGGGTAAGCATGTATTTTTTTTTTTTTTCTTTTAACAAAGAGATTTAAAAAAATAAGTGGGTCATTACTGGAGTCATGCTAATAATTAACTTGTGTAGATACATGAAAATAATGCATTATAGTGCTTTCGCATCAGGCTTTTATGGTCAGTTTTGATTTTCCTGCATGCAATTTCAAAGCTTTATAAATATATGTAAAGCCCTATCAAAGAAGGTCTGTGAACCTAGAGATAGCATAATAGCCAAACTTCAAGATCCCTGTGGTATTACAAAAACTAACTTAATACTCTCATATTGGAGCTAGTCTATAATCTTTTTAAATAACCACACCAAACTATTTTGGAGAAAATAATATAATTATCTAGGTATTAGAGTAGTTATATTTGATGTAATTTAAAATATGGGAAAAAGGGTAATCATAGACTCATATTACCAATGTCAGAGTGTATTATTCATAACCTTACCACAAAGTCAGATGCAAATCCAAAAATGAATCTGTCTTATAAAATAATTTTTATCATAGCAAATATGCATCCAATTATATTTGCATGAATACAGTTTTTTTCACTGGTCCAAGTTCCTTCCCTTTTGGTGAGATCATATTAGAGATCTGAGATATTCAGAGCATAAACTAATGCAATACATAAACATATATGGTAAATGAAAAGGACAACATTTAAAAGTATCTTTGGGCAGGTATTTTATTTGTAAGGGATTACAGTATCTAAACACATATATGCTATACTGGGACTGTAACATTTGCAAATGAGCAGAAGATTAAGAACTTGTAGGCTTCATGAAGGTCCTGGAGAGCACTGAAGCATCCTTTTTTGTTATGGAGCATAAACATCTTGAATTGTAAAGCTGGAATCCAGAAAGACATAAAAGACAATTAATGCAGCTCTGCAATCATTATTACAGCAATAAATGTATATGTTTTTGCTAATTTAAACATTGTAACTATTTGAATCTGTTCCAGTATCATTTAAGCTTCAGTGCTTATGTCTTAACAAGGGACATGCTAAAAGGAGGAGAGAGCAGAGTGACAGAGACATGAGCTTACCTGCATCTTCTCCTTCACCATCCAGGTACAAACTGGGGATGGGGAAGAATAGCAGACAGGCCTGTGCTGTGTGACAGAGCTGTGTATGTCAGGACTGGATGGAGACTTTGGTAGGAAAGCTTATTTTTATGTATTTTATCTGTGTAGTAAGATGTTTGCCTGGAGCTTGACTTTAAAGGAAACGTATAGTGACTTTGTATAGTGACTATTCTAGAAATGAATATGGCTGAGTCAGAAGTTGTGACATCATCAGCCCGCCTCTCTGATTGATTGATTGCTAGAATACATTGCTTGTTTAGAGTGCCTGAGGCTGCTGGATGTGCGGCATAACCTGTATGTAGCTGCGGCTACATACAGCATACCACACTGTGTTTCGGTTGTTAGCCTAAACTTCCTGTCTCATACCCAGAATACAGAAGAGTCTACTGCAGCGGCGCTCAGCTGCTCAGAGCAAGTTAAGTATTCTTTGGCGCCAAACGGCCTATTAAAATGCAGCAGCCACACTGAGTCTTTGCTGCATGATATTCAGCATTCCTTTCTCCTGTGCCCATACCTACCTGCTGTTTCCTGATCATCTGACCTGGCTTACCTTTGACCTTGATTGCCTGCTGCCCACCCTGACCCCGGCTCGTCTTGACAATGCTTTTGCCTTACCCTGATCTGTTTATTCGCTATTGGACTTGAACCTACTCTTTGCCTGGCTGGGGAATCCTGAGGACCGTGACCTGGTGCTATCACACAGCCAAATCCATCCCCACCATCAAGGGCCCTGGTGAATACCGGCTAGCACTTAGACTCTGCACCTCAGGTGAACCTGTATCTCCCAAAGAGAAAAAGTGACCGCACTCAGAGATGAATGAACTTGAAGTGTTTATTCCCATTCATAAAAGACAACGGTGCATCGAACAGACATGGACACGGTTGACATGTTTCACTACTCTGTAGGTCGCTTACTCATAACTTACTCATGTTATGAGTAAGCGACCTACAGAGTCGTGAAACATGTCAACCGTGTCCATGTCTGTTTGATGCACCGTTGTCTTTTATAAATGGGAATAAACACTTCAAGTTCATTCATCTCTGAGTGCGGTCACTTTTTCTCTTTGGAAGTTTGATCACTGGACGGCGGATCCGACCAGCACCTGGATATCTGTGCCTCACCTGAGCGGCTTTCCCTGTGTAACCTGTATCTCCGCTAAGGTGTTCTGTCGGCATCCCCGTCCTGGGATTTCACGTAGAATTCTGGGCTCTCTATCAGGTGAGAAATCCTTCTGCACGTCAGGCTCTGCCACGACAATCCTGGCAGGTTATACCGCACTTCCAGCGGCATCAGGCACTCTGAGCAAGCAATGCATTCTAGAAATGAATCAGTCAGAGAGGAGGGCTAATGATGTCACAACTTCTGACTCAGCCATATTCATTTCTAGAATACATTGCTTGCCCTGAGCGGCTGAGCGGTAGACTCTTCTGTGTTCCGAGTATGAGATAGGAAGTCTCGGCTCACACCCAGAACACAGTGCGGTATGCTGTATGTAGCCACAGTTACATATAGTTTATATCCAGCTGCCTCACAGGTTAGTGAGGATGTGTGGAAAAATAGAGTGTGTGAAAAAATTGAGTTCTTCTTTAAATCTGTGGTTCATAGACAACTTCTTAGAGTGTAATGTATAGTTTTAGATAAAAAGAGTCTACTAATGAGGTTGCAAGAGATGGTAGAGACATTTCAAACAAGAGGATATCCAAAAGGACAACTGGAAAGTTAAGAGGAGTATTGGGTAGTGAAGAGAGGATACAAATTAAACAAACAAAAGAAAAAAGAATAGCATTTGCCACTCAGTATTATCCACTAAGTAGAAAAGGGTCCTCACTGGCTTATCCCGAGATTTCTAAACTACAATGAGTTCCCCTACAGGCTTTTCATCCGAAACGTAGCCAGGGAGATTAGCTCATTCGATCTGCATTCCAAAGCTCAACTAGCTATATTGGGCTACAGACAAGCAAGTTTATATCTGTGTTTGACATGCACACAATGCATTTTAAAAATTAAAGGCAGAAATCTCATTAATCAAACAACAGGGCAAACAACAGGACAGATGTGTCAGATAAAATGTTTCTTCACCTATCAGTCAACATATGTGATTTACGCATTAATGTGCCCCTGTAGTCTGTTAAAAAGTATGTTGGAGAAGCTAGTCAAAAAAGTGAAAGACTATTTTTCTCAACACAGGCATTGCATTAGAAAAAAACAACCTTCCCTCCCTGTATCTCGACATTTTGCATTGTTAGAACAAACGGAGACTGATCTTAGATTCATTGTACTAGATGATGTATCTATGTCGAAAAAAGGGGAAGAGAGAATTCTTTTATAGTGATGTACCGAACGGTTCGCCGGCGAACGGTTCCCGGCGAACTTCGTACGTTCGCGTTCGCCGCTGCGGGCGAACATATGCGATCTATTGTCCCCAAAAGCCCTTTTGAGGGCTGGTATTTGAGTATTTTTTATATATATAATATATATATATATATATATATATATATATATATATATATATATATATATATATATCTATTGTGCACTGCAGTTACCTGCCTGCTGTGTGTGAGAGGCCACAGACCCACCACAGACTGTACTGTGTGCACACCACACTCATTTCGGGTGGCACAGGCACTGTACCTTGCATTTTAAAAAATATTTTTTTTCCTCTGTCATAATTGCAGTGAGTGCTGTGTCAGGTCCACAGAGTGCACTGTACCCACTGCAGTGCACTGCCCACCACTGATATATATACGGTGGCACAGCATCTTGTTGCAAATTGAAAAAAAAAATATTTTTTATTATTGCAGTTGCCTGGGCTGCCAGTGACTGTCAGGTCCACAGAGTGTACTGTGCCCACTGCAGTGCCACTGCGTGCCCACCCACCACTGATATATATACGGTGACACAGCAGCTTGCAAATTAAAAATATATATCTTTTTTTTATAATTGCAGTTGCCTGGGTGCCAGTGACTGTCAGGTCCACAGAGTGTACTGTGCCCACTGCAGTGCCACTGCCCACCCACCACTGATATATACAGTGGCAGACATGACTTTTTTTGGATTAGTGTCTGGGGGGGGGGGTCTAAAATGCGTACCTGTGAAGTTTCAGCTCTGTAGAATGTCCAGAACCAGGAAAAAAAAGATCATATAGGTGTAAAAGGGGTTCCCACCATCCCTGCTCTACTGAAAAATGATCTTTTTTCTGGTTCTGGACATGCTACAGAGCTGAAATTTCACAGGTACACTTTTTAGACCCCCTAGACACTAAATCACACAAAAAAAGTTCTTAAAAATTGTCATTTTTGATAGAGAACCAATTATTGGAAAAATTAAAAAAAAAAAAAAAAAAAAAACTTAAAAAAAAAAAAAATTTCTTTGGATTTATTGTCTGGGGGGGTCTAAAAAGTGTACCTGTGAAGTTTCAGCTATGTAGCATGTCCAGAACCAGAAAAAAAATAGAATTAGGGTTAGGGCTAGGGTTAGGGTTAGGGCTAGGGTTAGGGTCAGGGCTAAGGTTAGGGTTATTTTTAGTGCTTAGGGTTAGAGGGATAGAGTTAGAGGGGTAGGGGTAGGGCTACTAACTCTAACCCTAAGTATCTCACCGTAACCCTAACCCTAGCCCCTAACACTAAACCTAACCCTAACCCTCTAACCATAACCCTAACCCTCTAACCTTAACCCTAACCCTCTAAGCCTAGCCATAAAAATAACCCTAACCCTAGCCCTAACCCTAACTCTAACCCTAGCCCTAGCCCTAACCCTAACCCTAGCCCTAACCCTAATTCGTATTTTTTTCTGGTTCCGGACATGCTACAGAGCTGAAACTTCCCAGGTACACTTTTTAGACCCCCCAGATGCTAAATCCAAAGAATTTTTTTATTTTTATTTTTTTTTAATTTTTCCAGTAATTGGCTCTCTATCAAAAAATTACAATTTTTAAGAACTTTTTTTTTGTGTGATCCCTCTCGAGCATGCCACAGTCCAGGTGTTTGTCCCCTTGAAACAACTTTTCCATTACTATTGTGGCCAGAAAGGGTCCCTGTGGGTTTTAAAATTCGCCTGCCTATTAAAGTCTATGGCGGTTCGCAATGTTCGCCGGTTCGCGAACCTTTCGCCGATGTTCGCGTTCGCGAACAGCGAATTTTATGTTCGCGACATCACTAGTCCAGAACCAGAAATAAAATAGAATTAGGGTTAGGGCTAGGGTTAGGGTTAGGGTTAGGGCTAGGGTTAGGGTCAGGGCTAAGGTTAGGGTTATTTTTAGTGCTTAGGGTTAGAGGGTTAGAGTTAGAGGGGTAGGGGTAGGGCTACTAACTCTAACCCTAAGTATCTCACCGTAACCCTAACCCTAGCCCCTAACACTAAACCTAACCCTAACCCTCTAACCATAACAATAACCCTCTAACCTTAACCCTAACCCTCTAAGCCTAGCCATAAAAATAACCCTAACCCTAACCCTAGCCCTAACCCTAACCCTAAGCCTAACCCTAGCTCTAACCCTAATTCGTAATTTTTTCTGGTTCCGGACATGCTACAGAGCTGAAACTTCACAGGTACACTTTTTAGACCCCCCAGATGCTAAATCCAAAGAATTTTTTTTTTTTATTTTTATTTTTTTTTATTTTTCCAATAATTGGCTCTCTATCAAAAAATTAAAATTTTTAAGAACTTTTTTTTGTGTGATTCGGTGTCTGGGGGTCGCCTGCCTATTAAAGTCTATGGCCGGTTCGCGAACATTCGCCGATGTTCGCGTTCGCCGTTCGCGAACGGCGAATTTTATGTTCGCGACATCACTATTCTTTTATTGGGAAAAAGAGTTGAGCTGGATAAATAAGCAGCAAACTTTACAACCCAAGAGTCCAAACAGGGATTCTGACACTTTTTTGGTTTTTGCAAAGCAGTTCCAATTTGTACATGCTTTCATAATATTATCTACAGCATGAAATCAGAGAACTGCACTTGAGAGTTTACCAACTAGCAACTAGGTTGAAAGAATCATGCAACATGCTTTGATCAGATCTTTGAGATCAATCAGTATAGAACTTGTGTATATAATTTCTACCTCTTTTGTCTCTGTTTTATTGTTTTGATGTTTGTGGTTGATTAAATTATCATTATATTGTATGTATGAAATACTACAGATATTTATGAATTGACTTTAGAGCCAAACTCCAGGAGAATTTACAATGATTCCTTGCAGTGAGGCCGTGCAAGAATTAATAGCTCATTTTGTCTTCAGGAGAGGTGAAACAGTTTTACTTATCTGATACTCCACTCCCCTGGCAGATGGTGTTCCCCAACGTTTTGGCCTTGAACTGTTCCTTAGCATCATCATGTCCAACATAGGGCTATGGACCCTGCTTTGGTCTTGATGACATCAAGGCCCTAGACTCTTGGAGTTTGAGGGAGAAGAATATGCAGGGACCAGTCTGGCTGTGCAAAGGAGCAGAGAATTGGGTAAATAAATCTTCTATTTTTGTTCCCTAGACCAGTGGTCTCCAAACTGCGGCCCTGGGGCAGATGCAACCCTTTGCTTGCCTTTATCTGGCCCTTGAGGCATTATTTCTGCCACTGACACCAACAATGGGGCATAACTCCTTTCACTGACATTCCTCCCAAAGACACCAACTATTTCTCCACCTAATACCAAAGATCGGCATTGTTTACTCCCACTGGGCACAGTCTGGCCCCCCTAAAGTCTGAAAGACAGTAAACTGGCCCTTTCTTTAGAAAGTTTGGAGAACCCTATCTTAGACTAAAACAATGAATTAGCCCTTGCAGTGAAGGTACAGCCTTACTGTAAGGGATCATTTTTATTTTTAGATACCCAGAGTTATCTAAGCAGGATTTAAATTAGCTGTAATTAATTAATAATTACTTAGCACAGGACAAAGAATGGGAATAGTCAAAACAGTAGTGCTCATTATATATATAATCACTGTCCCTACCAGACAGGTGATCTGTCCTTACACTGCCCATACACAAAATGCATGCAAAGCCTGGGAGCCAGGGCCTAAAATAGGCTCTGCCTGACCCAAGATGGCTGCCAGAGTCAACTGGGCCGGCAGCATCCCATTGGATAGCTTCCCCAGTGACCCAGGAAACCATAGAGGAACCATGTTCCTCTTGACTTCCTCCCCAACTGCAATGCCACTGCTGACCTGCAGTAGAGAATGTAGACTGCACCTGCCTACAAGTAGTAACAGCACACTTTTTTCTCCTTTTGGGATAAAGGTTTTACATAAATAAATAAAAACTGATCATTGTAAACACCCCAGTCAGTGTGAAATGGTTTTTCTAATTTATTCAATTGATACATCTGCAAGAGAGCTTGTTCTTTTGAAAAAACACCAGACTAAAGCAGTATTAAACCCAAAACCAAAGTTGTCATATATTGCAGCTTGCCAATCATTAGATGTGGTAGCTCCATCAGTTAAGAAATGTTCTTTGGTTTCTGACCCTCTGTTTTCACCTGGTGATCTGGCCAACAGCACACCTCCAGTATTAGTGAGACACAACTCTGAAGGAATGAGAAGAGGAGGCACAGCAGACAGCCACATTGTAAGTCTGGGAGGTGTGGTATTGGTAAATAGCATATTGTTTTAGCAGATTTAGAACAACTAACAAATTGAATTCAAACTCCAGCTCATATTTTCTAATCTCCTACAGAAAACTGTTTTTTCCTTTTGGGATAAAGGTTTTGCATGAATAAATTTATATCACCCCTGCCACTGTTAAGAGCTTTGTCTCATCCATGTAAACTGATACATTTTGCTGGAGAGCTTATGCTGTGAAAAGCAACAGACTTGCTGGCTGAATTACCAGACGAAAATAGAAGAAACAAAGCCTAAAAAAGGGAAACTAATACAGAAATCACATCTAAGAATTGGTAATTTGCAATATAATACATGTTTGCTTATGGGTTTAATACTACTTTAACCACTTGCCTGACTATATACGGCGGTGGTCAGCCCCTCCCAGGCAAAGTGACGTACCGGTACGTCACTAGCCTGGGAGCCAATAGGGGGCTAGCGCGCGCCGCCGGAGGCGCGCTCCCGCCCCCGCACGTACCCTAAGAAGCCTGCGCGTGTGACCGGCGGACCCGATGTCCGCCAGTCACTCGCGTTCGTCGGGTGGAGAGGGAGAAAGGCAGGCGGTTAATGTAAACAAAGCCACCTATCATTCTTCCCTGTGTAAAAGTACAGATCATACGGTCCTGCTATGTAGGACCATTGATCTGTGCTGTTACACACAGTCACATCCAATCACAGTTAGAAGCACGCCCCTAGGGACACACTTAACCCCTCCCTCTCCAATAAATTTAACCCCTTCCCTCCCAGTGTCATTTTTACAGTAACAGTGCATATGTATAGCACTGATTACTGTAGTAATGTCACTGGTACCCCCAAAAGTGTCAAAAATGTCAGTCAAGGGTCCGATCTGTCCGCCGCAATGTCGCAGTCCCACAAAAAAAATCGCAGATCGCCGCCATTACTCGTTAAAAAAAAAAAACAATAAAAATGACAAAAATCTTTCCCTTAGTAAACGCAATAACTTTTGCGCAAACCAATCAAAATATGCTTTTTGCGATTTTTTTTACCAAACATATGTAGCAGAAAACAAATTGGCCTAAAATGTTAAAACATTTTGATTTTTACATTTTCTGGGGGGGGGGGGGGATTTCTTATAAAAAAAATGTGAAAAAATATTGTTATATTTGCAAAATTGTCACAATTGTTTTGTTTATAGCGCATGATCAAAAAATCGCACAGGTGATCAAATACCACCAAAAGAAAGAAAACTCTGTTTGTGGGAAAAAAGGACGTCAATTTTATTTGGGTACAGCATCGCATGACCGCGCAATTGTCCGTTAAAGTCACGCAGTGCAGAATCGCAAAATAGGCCCTGGTCAGGAAGGGGGTAAAATCTTCCAGGGCTTAAGTGGTTAACGGCTAGATCATCAGATGACGATAGAAGACTGAGAGCATGGGAGAAATGGGAGCATAGGAGAAACCAACAGAGGCAAGCAGAAGTTCCAGAAGTGATTTTCTTGAGTTTGATATTGACAACACATCTCCCAAATCTTATCTACAAAGGCACTACACATAGTGTGAACCTAGTTAAAGCAGAATTCCCTTATAAAAAATACTGAAAAATTGGCAAAAGTGAGATCAACGTATAAGGAGGAACATTGAGTCCCCTTTTCACCTTTCTCCTTCTTTTCAAAATCCATTCATGATTTAGCCAAAGCTAAGAATGATCCAACCAAGACTCTACATCTTCTGAAGATCTTACACCCATGTCAGATCATGGCGAGGAAAGCCATGGAGATACTCCCATAATGATACTATCTAAATATTATGAGCTGCATCAGAAAGGACACTCAGAGAAAAACAATGCTAAAATATGTCTGGTGAAAGTGTTTTCTTGGAGACAACCGAAGAATAGAATACATGCTGTTTTAAAAGACCAATGCTGTCATTCGTCACTTCAGAGTTTTTGGACATGTTTAAAGTGATTGTAAATGCTCTTTTTTTTCCTTTTCTTTTTTCTTTTTTTAAAGACTGGAAAAACATCCTGTACTGAACTTATCCTTATCCAAAGTAAAATTGTGTTGGAGTCAACTGTTGTGTCTAACTAAAGAGTTAAAGGGTAACTCCCCTTTTGTGGGAAAAATAAATAGCAAATAAAGAAAAAATAATATAGCGTATACAATTGTGACTCAAGTCATATTGAATGTTATCAAAAATTACCTATTACCTTTTTTTTTCAATCTGCAGCTCTGTAATTTTCTGAAAATGCAATGCAATTTTGCTACCTGGAGTTGTTCTGTACACAGAATATATACTGATCACACCCCAGAAACGTAATTTCCTGCTTGTGTGATTGGCTCACCAATTTTCCCAGACGTCTGCCCTAGGATACAAGTCAGATTTCATAACAAAATAACAAAAGGTAGGAATCTGCAACAAGTAAAATTTCCAGGCACGGGTAAATGGCCACATGTCAGACGCCTTCGGCATCGGGAATGGAACACGACAGGGATGCCCCCTCTCGCCCCTTATCTACATTCTGACCCTCGAGCCGCTACTTAACAGACTCCGCTCAAACATCAACATTAGGGGCATTACCGTACATGGGAGAGAATATAAGGTGGCAGCCTTTGCCAACGACCTCCTACTGTTCCTCTCTCACCCACACATTTCCCTGCCCAACCTACTAAGTGACCTCAAACGTTTCCATTCTTTATCCAATTTGAAGATTAATTATACGAAATCCAATGCACTCAACATAACATTACCTCCCGAAGTCCAGACAGCCTGTGAAACAAACTTTCCTTTTGACTGGAAGCCTGAAGCCATTACCTACCTAGGCATCCAAATCCCCCGATATCTACATAGACTGTTCGATCTTAACTTTAAACCACTCTTGACTACAATTCAGGCCAACCCGTGGAAGTGGATGGGACTTTCCCTGTCCTGGTTCGGCTGCATTGCACTCATGAAAATGAACGTGCTACCAAGGGTACTATACCTCCTGCAAACTATTCCGATCTCCCTACCGGGCTCTTTTTTCTCCGAATATAGGAGGACCTGCTCAGACTTCATTTGGAAGCAGTCCCAGCCCCGCCTTGGGTTCTCAAAACGTACTCTCCCGAAACTTAAGGGGGGAACCGGACTACCAGACTTGCATGGCTACTACTTGGCTTGCCATATGGCAAGGATAGTAGACTGGGGCTCTAAGGCATGGGTGATGCTGGAATCTTACATGTCCAACACCGTCCTTGGCACCCTGCCCTGGCTTATGCCGCAGCATCACCCTCCCCAGACCCAGACTCACCCTCTCATTAACGCCACCTTAACCTGCTTCCGCGTGGCCTGCAGGAAAGCCTCTCTATCATCACTACATGGACCCTTGACCCCTGTCCGCAACAATCCTGCCTTCACTCCAGGTCTGTCTAGCTCTTTCCTGCAGGAAGAACTCCCAACTGGAAATCTAGAGGTGCACTCCTTCCTACAGAGGGAAAAGCTACTCTCTTTGCCGCAACTAGCAGCCAGATCTCTGACACAATCTTTCCCATCCTGGTCATATAGACAGCTACATCACTTCCTTACCTCTTCACCCATGGCGGGCCAATGGTCTAGAGAGCTTTCCCCATTTAAGGCTCTATGCACCGGACAGCCACCACAATCTCATACTATCTCGTATATTTACGCGATCCTTTCAGCGGATTCCCAGCACCCGAGGATACGGCCCGAAAGGCATTGGAATCCGACCTACAGATTTCCCTCACTGATGAGGACTGGGAAACCGTCAATTAATGCATCCACTAGAGCTCCCTTAATACCTCTGTCCAGGAAAACGCGTACAAAATACGGAGCAGATGGTATAGAACCCCTACCCCTCTCCACAGGTTTTATCCCAGCTGCTCCAAACTCTGCTGGCGGAGCAATCAAGAGGATGGGTCTCTATTGCACATATGGTGGAGCTGTTGCCTCCTCCAGCCTTTCTGGAAGATGGTCCACGAGATCACTTGCTGAGTCACCTCCTACACCTTGAACTTTACGCTGGCCCAATACTTGCTTCACCATACGTCCTTGCCCAAACGCCACTACCTCAAGTCTTTAGCTATGCACATGGTTAACGCCGCCAGGATGTGTATTCACATGCATTGGAAATATACGCACGTTCCAACTCCAGCGGAATGGTTCTCAAGAATTAAAAAAAATGGAAGAGATGGAAGAACTAATTCTTACATCCCAGGATAGAATACACAAATTTCATGCTACATGGTTGTGCTGGTCTGCTTTCAAATCCTTAATGACGCACGCGGAGGCGATGGGGACTGTCCTGCTTGCATAGGTTGGACTGACCTGCATGGCTGATGGGTCCGGGCGTCCCGGGGGGGTGGCTGGGTCATGCAACTAGCGCGTTTCCCCGCACATTTTCCTCTTCTTCCCTCCGCTCTTGTTTCCTCCTATAACTTTCTCTGTTCCTTCTGCACCTTTAACCCAATCCCTTTCTCTTGCCACCCCTTCCTTTTTTTTTTTGTGTGTTTTTTTTTTCCCTGCTGGTTCTGATGTGTTGGAGAGCCCGATTGTGATCGACCCCATGGGCAGGTCGGGCTGCTCCACTCCTCTCTATAAGCACTGCTACCTATACTCTGATTGTTGCTCATACGGACACTATATGTGTTCCATGCTTTGGACATTTCTACCTGACTTATCATTGTACAACATGTTACAATTTTATTCTTGGCGTTATATTTTCATGCGCTCATTAGAGCAAAGTTAGTAAACCCCTTTTTCTTGAACTTTAATAAACTATTTTGATGGAAAAAAATTTCAGGCACACCCCTTGTTCTTAACACATTCCCTTGGAAATTTGAACTCTGTGAATGTTCTTGAATTTCACTAGTAAACTAAAATATTGCATGAACCCTTTATTTAGTGTGATTTAGTGTCCCATTAAGCATGCTAGTATACATTATTCCTTATTGAAGAAATAGCTAAAATGACAATGAAAGGAGAAGTTATCATTATGGGAGATTTCAATCTTCCAGATATAAACTGGAAAACCAAAATAGCAAGTTCTACCAGGAGTACAGATATTCTAAATTCCCTACTGGGGTTGTCTCTGCAACAAGTGGTTAAGGAGCCAACCCGGAGGGAGGCCATTTTGGATTTGGTATTCACAAATGGGGATTCGGTATATGATGTCATTGTAGGCGAAACCTTGGGATCTAGTGATCACCAGTCAGTGTGGTTTAATATAAGAACTGTGAAAGAGTCACACCACACAAAAACAAAAGTTTTAGATTTTAGAAAAACAGACTTTTCAAAAATGAAATTAGTCATAAATGAGTCCTTATCAGACTGGAACGGATTACATGGAGTCCAGTAGAAATGGGACTACTTAAAAGGTGCATTATTGAAGGCAACAGAAAATTGCATTAGACTTGTCAGTAAAAGCAAAAAAAGGAAGAGACCACTGTGGTACTCAGCAGAAGTGGCCCAAATCATTAAAAATAAAAAGCTAGCATTTTGTAATTATAAAAAAACCCAGAGCAATGAAGATAAGGAAATCTGAAAGATTAGGCAGAAAGAGGCCAAGCAAGTTATAAGAACTTCTAAAGCGCAGGCAGAAGAAGAACTAGCTCAGTCTATGAAAAAGGGGGATAAGACATTCTTCAGATATATAAATGAAAAAAGGAAATTAAAACAAGGAATAACTAAATTAAAAACAAAGGACGGAAGGTATGTAGAAGAGAATAAAGGGCTAGCCTGACTGCCTTAATGAATACTTATGTTCAGTTTTTACAGAAGAAAAAGAAGGAAAAGGACCTCCACTTGAAAGGATGACTAATGAATCGTTTGATGCATGTGTCTTTACAGAGGAAGACGTTCTAAGATTGCTGTCTAAAGTGAAGACAAATAAGTCACAGGGTCCTGATGAGATACACCCAAAATTATTAAAAGAGCTTAGTGGTGAGCTGGCAAAACCATTAACAGATTTATTTAACCAATCATTAGTAACAGGAGTCGTCCCGGAAGATTGGAAATTGGCAAATGTCGTGCCCATTCACAAGAAAGGTAGTAGGGAGGAATCGAGCAACTATAGACCAGTGAGTCTGACATCAATAGTAGGCAAATTTATGGAAACCCTATTAAAGGATAGAATTGTGGAACATCTTAAATCCCATGGATTGCAAGATGAAAAACAACATGGGTTTACTTCAGGAAGATCATGTCAAACAAATCTTATAGATTTTTTTGACTGGGTGACTAAAATAATAGACGGTGGAGGTGCAGTAGACATTGCATATCTAGATTTTAGTAAGGCTTTTGACACTGTCCCACATAGAAGACTTATCAATAAACTACAGTCATTGAGCATGGACTCCCATATTGTTGAGTGGATTAGGCAGTGGCTGAGTGACAGACAACAGAGGGTTGTAGTCAATGGAGAACATTCAGAACAAGGTCATGTTACCAGTGGGGTACCTCAGGGATCTGTACTGGGACCAATTTTGTTTAATATCTTCATAAGTGATATTGCAAAAGGCCTCGATGGTAAGGTTTGTCTTTTTGCTGATGACACAAAGATATGTAACAGGGTTGATGTTCCTGGAGGGAAACGCCAAATGGAAAAGGATTTAGGAAAACTAGAAGAATGGTCAGAACTCTGGCAACTGAAATTTAATGTGGATAAGTGCAAGATAATGCACCTGGGGCGTAAAAACCCAAGGGCAGAATATAGAATATTTGACACAGTCCTTACCTCAGTATCTGAGGAAAGGGATTTAGGAGTAATTATTTCAGAAGACTTAAAGTTGGGAGGACAATGTAATAGAGCAGCACGAAATGCCAGCAGAATGCTTGGATGTATAGGGAGAGGTATAAGCAGTAGAAAGAGAGAAGTGCTTATGCCGCTGTACAGAACACTGGTGAGACCTCACTTGGAGTATTGTGCGCAGTACTGGAGGCCATATCTCCAGAAGGATATAGATACTCTAGAGAGAGTTCAGAGAAGAGCTACTAAACTAGTACATGGATTGCAGGAAAAAACTTACCAGGAAAGGTTAAAGGACCTTAACATGTATAGCTTGGAAGAAAGAAGAGACAGAGGGGATATGATAGAAACTTTTAAATACATAAAGGGAATCAACTCGGTAAAGGAGGAGAGCATATTTAAAAGAAGAAAAACTACCACAAGAGGACACCGTTTTAAACTAGAGGGGCAAAGGTTTAAAAGAAATATGAGGAAGTATTACTTTACTGAGAGAGTAGTGGATGCATGGAATAACCTTCCCGCAGAAGTGGTAGCTGCAAATACAGTGAAGGAGTTTAAGCATGCATGGGATAGGCATAAGGCTATCCTTCATATAAGATAGGGCCAGGGACTATTCATAGGATTCAGATATATTGGGCAGACTAGATGGGCCAAATGGTTCTTATCTGCCGACACATTCTATGTTTCTATGTTTCTATGTTTCTATGTTTCTATGTTTTGAAAGCACACAAAAAAGTTAAATGAATTTTTACTCTTCTATTGTCATCCAAGACAGTATTAATAATGATAAGCTGAGATAAACAGACTAAATAGCAAAGGGTGTCTGGAAATGAGTAAAAAAAATATTGGCATTTAGGCTAAGTAGGTTCTTCATATTCTTTTCCATGCACAATTTAGGAGTACCACACCTTCACAATCGCCATGTTGCTTATGTGTTTCAAAAAGATAAGCTTTTTTATCTGTGTTTTTTGTATAAATATTTTATTGAATAAGAGACACTCTACAATTTTATATATAAGAAAAGCACACAATATTAACACAATATTACTAACACAGATTTGTTTTGTCATTTTCAGTTCCATTGTGTATTTAGGAAATGACCCAATCCTAATTTCTGAGTATGGGTTTTGTGAGTAATAGGTTAGGCACACGTTGTGTTGTGGTAGTTAACAGGTGACATTTTAGGTAGGGGCTATCTGGATCAGTCCCTGTGGGGAGCAGGTTAAGGAGGAGTTGGGAAGAAGGTGGTATGGGTCCTAAGAAGCTCAGGGCTCATAGAAGATATAGAGGGAGGAGGAATGTGTTAAAAGTAGTACTGAGCAAGGTAGTCAATGAGAAGAAGATAGAGAGGCAGATTTACTAAAACGGGTGCATTCAGAATCTAGTGCAGTTGTGCTCGGTTGCCAATCAGCTTCTAACTTCAGCTTGTTCAATTAAGCTTTGGCAATAAACCTGGAAGCTGATTGGATTCTACGCAGAGTTGTACCAGAATTTTCACTCTCCAGTTTTAGTAAAAAAGAAAAAAACAGAATTATTTATATATTTTCATGTTCAAGGACAAGTTCTCTAGGGTCTGTACCCATGATCATACAGCGGTGGAGCCAGAACCTAAAAGAGTACCCTAAATAAGGGGGGCTTCTAGTGTTTGAGTTTCTGCAAGAATTAGCTTGATAGCTACATAACAGCTCCAAACAATTGATTAGTGTACAGTTCTTTGACCTATTCTCCACAAAGCTTCACTTTACCACCATAGCTGTCACAGATCACTTTTCCTGCTGAAGTGATCATACCCTGACTGTTCCTAACAGCCTACAGACTTCCCAATGAGAAATTAGTTATTCATATAATAGCATAGCCACCACGGTTACCAGCAGGATTCACAGTGGGTTGCTTTTTAAGCAAGTGCTGGTGCAATATCAGTACTAAAAATATCTCCATCTTTGTAACTGTCAAATCCACCATGACCAATTAGACATTATGTGGGTTCCCTTATCCATCCCCTTTTGTAATGTGGTGTCTAATGCAATCTAACATTGTTTTTCATGGTACAAGTTTTTTAGAAGCAGCAGAAATATCCATTTTTTTTTACATTTTTTTTATTGCAGAACAAAGCAACCTCTCTAGGTTGCAAATAACTGATAATACTGAAAAATTGCTTACCATCAACTATTTAAAAATGGTGGTAAAATGTGTAGCTTTTTCAGTTATGCCATTTTTTTGTGCAATTTATACACTGCTTAAAAAAAAATGAAAGGAACACTTTGAAACCACATTAGATCTCAACGGGGAAAAATATCATGCTGGATATCTATACTGATATGGACTGGGTATTGTGTTACGAATGAAAGGATGCCACATCGTTTGATGGAAATAAAAACTATCAACTTACAGAGGGCTTAATTCAAAGACACCCCGAAAATCAAAATGAAAAAATTATGCAGCAGGGGAGTCCATTTTGCTGATATTGCATTGCAGCAACTCAAAATGGTACTCAGTAGTCTGTATGACCCCCACGTGCTTGTATGCATGCCTGACAATGCTGGGGCATGCTCCTCCTGAGAGGACAGATGGTGTCCTGGGGTATTTCCTCTCAGATCTGGACAAGGGCATCACTGAGTGCCTGAATAAACTGAGGTGTAACATGGCGGTGTCAGATGGACCGAAACAAAATGTCTCAGAGGTGTTCTATTTGATTTAGGTCAGGCGAGCATGGGGCTCATTCAATGGTATCAATTCCTTCATCCTCCAGGAACTGGCTGCATACTCTCACCACATGAGGCTTGGCATTGTTGTGCACCAGGAGGAGCCCAGGACCCACTACACCAGCGTAGGGTCTGACAATGGGTCCAAGGATTTTATCCCAATACCTAATGGCAGTCAGGTTGCCATTGTCTAGCCTGTAGAGGTCTATGCATCTATCCATGGATATGGCTCCCCAGACCATCACTGACCCACCACAAAACCAGTCATGGTGAATGATGTTACAGGAAGCATAACGTTCTCCATCGCTTCTCCAGACCCTTTCATGTATGTCACATGTGCTCAGGGTGAACCTACTCTCATCTGTGAAAAGCACAGGGCGCCAGTGTGGACCTGCCAATTCTGGTGTTTAATGACAAATGCCAATCAAGCTCAACGGTGGCGGGCAGAGAGCACAAGGCCCAGGAGAGGATGTTGGGCCCTCAGGCCACCCTCATGAAGTCTGTTTCTGATTGTTTGGTCAGAGACATTTACACCAGTGGCTTGCTTGAGGTCATTTTGTAGGGCTCTTGCAGTGCTTACCCTGTTCCTCCTTGCACAAAGGAGCAGATATTGGGCCTGCTGATGGGTTAAGGACTTTCTTTGTCTCTCTCCAGGTAATTGCCTTTCTCCTAGAATCTCCACACAATGCTCTTGAGACTGTGCTGGGAGACACAGCAAACCTTCAGGCAAACAACGTATTGATGTGCCCTCTTGGAGCAGTTGGACTGACTGTGCAACCTCTATAGGGGTCCAGGTTTTACCTCATGCTACTAGTAGTGTAATGACTCTAGCCAATGCAAAATTTGTTAAAAACAGTCAGAAAAGATGAGTAGGTAAAAAAATATCAGTGGTCTTCACCTGTAAAACCATTCCTGTTTTGGAGGTAGTCTCATTGTTGCCCATCTAGTGCACCTGTTGTTAATTTCATTAACAACAAAGAAGCTGAAACTGATTAACAACCCCCTCTGCTACTTAACTGACCAGATCAATATCCCAGGAGTTTGCTTGACTTGATGCTATACTCTGATTAAAAAAAGTTCCTTTAATTTTGTGTATTTTTGCAGTGTATTTGTACATTAGCATCTTTACCTTAAGGAAACCAGTCTTTATGAAACAGTTACTAGCCTTCTTTTATTTCATTGCAGTAGTAGTTTGTTTACTTTCAATTTAGTGTATAAGCACCAGTGATTTGCATGCTATTGTTTTTTGGCCAAGTTCACTTACGGTCAGCACATGATGCTTAAGTTTTGTATTTTCAGAGAGACGTGCGGTGGTACATAATTTATACAGTGAATTAGTGATCGTCTCTTTTAAAGAATTGTTTAATTACAGCCCAAGGCAGTGTGCATTCCTGTGCTATTCCATCCATGTCTGTATGCATGCCAGCACTAGGTAATAGAAAAAGGGAGAGTGTTGTCAGAGACTCGAATGTAGGAGTAGTAACTAATTCAATCCTGCCAGCTTGATACAAGCAGTTTATGTTAGCCTTTTTCCTATTATTATTCATTGGTTCATTATAAAGTCTGCAAAAGGCAATTTCTTGGCAGAAGCCTACGTTTTATACCCACATGTTATATTTATACTACAGTGGAACAATCACTCTGTAAATAACCCCCATACAACAACACTCGTTTGCTGTTGTTTTTGAAAGGAATAATAATACCAATAAAAAAAAAAGCTTCTGACTATGCCATGCAACATGTAAAGCTTATATATTTTACACAAAATGTCCCCCTAAAATCAATATCTTGCTCATGTTGAAACACTCAACAGTACAAACAAAGGGCAACTGTCCCAACCTATAACTGGCCTTAACAGCAAGGAGCATATGAAAGGGCAACGCATGTCAAACAAAAACAAAGAAAAATTCCTAGCTCAACTTACCAGCCAGCCTGCAACCACCTGAATTGTCCTGTCTAATAGTTAACATTAAAAACAAGGGGTTAAGCTACTTCTGCACTTTGCCCATTCATGTCCAGGATACTTTCTTTTTTTGCCTATAAGCTCAACTAAGTAGGTTTGTCTGGGCTGGTAAGAAACCAAGATGTTCAGCCCAAATACTAACAAAACACAAATCGTGGGTGGCATGGGCCTGCCAAATTTGAGAGACTACTATTATGCTACCATACTGGACCAAATGAAATAATGGTTTCATCCACCTTACCTGAAACACTGGAGTAGTCTAGAACACAAGTGGGCTCATACACACAACCTTAGCACAGCATTATTAGCTAGTGATATAGCTGATCTGAGAGAATTACATGATCACCCTACTATTTTGACAGTGATACATGCGTGGAAATATTTAATTTCACACTCTGGCACACATTCGGGTGGCTATAAAATACCTGTTCCTCTTGAATCAATAAAACACTTAGCTCCAGATATTACCTTTAAAAAATCAAGAGGCATCAAGGCCTTGGATGACCTCCTTAATAAAGGCCGTCTAATACCATTCAAATATCTAACTCAAAACTATTCGTTACTTGAGACTGAATACTTTACATACAACAACGTCGTCTCCATCCTTCCGCGTTACCAATTCCATCCTGTTCCAATACCAGAAACAGCGTGGAAATACTGGAATTCGAAAGAATCTACACTGAAAGGCATTTCTTCATTTTATGACTTATTACAAGAAAAATCTAAGTTTGTGAAGCATCTGCATATGGTTAAGTGGGAAATAGAGCTGAATAAATCATTTGCAGATAGTCAATGGTTGAAAGCTATTAAATTCAATTACTGTACCAATATTCTAAATGTTCAAACTATTGGGAAATGGCCCAAAAACTCCATCTAATATGGCACTTTACACCATATCTGATTTCTAAATTTCTTATTACAGATAATGGTGATGATATCTGTTGAAAGCAATGCAGTACCTGTGACAACTATTCGATAAGTACTATTCCTATAGAGACTCTGTTTATACTAGTAACTGTTCAGTGCTATATATTTATGGAATAATGTCCTCTGCCCCAAATGAGGGTGAAGACTGAGGCATTTAACTGTGATGTAGAAACAGGGTGGAGCACAACTTACAGAAAGGTGTACATAGAGATATTCGCCATATGTTTAAGGTCCCTTTCACACAAGCGGACCGTTCAGATCCGCCTGTCCGTTTTTCAGGCGGATCTGAACGGATGCCCCATGCATCTCTATGGGGCATCTGATGTCAGCGGAGACATGTACGCTGACATCCGATCTGGCGGATCGGATTGGATCAGATGAGAATAGACAGACGGTCTGTTCTCATCCGATTCCCCCATAGAGAAGAATGGGGACCTGACATCTCTATCTCCGCACAGAGACACAGCTGCCATCCGCCTGCTCAGCGGGATCCCCCGCTGAGAAAAACGGAGTCCGTGTCTAAAAGGGGCCTTAAGTGGGCTGGATTGTGATTTTACAACAGTGTTTCGATCCAAAGTCCAGTTAAAAGTTCCTGAGAGGGGGAGTTTGTCCATAAGGACATGAAACATTGTTTTACATAACTGATCTCCCCTGGACCAGGAACCCTTGTTTGCATATGAAAAGGACTGCGTATCAAATGTACCAATGCAAGGGAGGTGAAGAATCCTGTGCATATTGCTAAGGGGACACTTTTTTGTGCTTCTACCTCCTCTGGACCATTAAGGGTAGTGTCAAGCACTTGAATGCAGTCTGTGTATCTTTGGACTACAAAATGGAATGTCTGGGACTTGCTACTATTTACGTTCCATTAATCACTGTGTGAATATTACAATCCAACTCCACATTCCCGTTCATGAGCATGTATAACAGATCTCTTTTGGAAAAGTGAATAAATATGCTAATGATCTTATAGGTCAAATCTATTTGGTTCAGGATGCAACTTCTACCCCCCCAATGGACTGTAGGAAATCTGTTTAATGGAAGGCCATGTAATGGAATATGAGATGAACACACTGTCAATACAAGTGTTGATAACCAATATGATATTTACACTGTCTGATACATGCAAACAATAATAAAAGGAGCAGAGCAGCTGGAATTTATTTTTAAAATGTCCTGTGATGTATGTTGTACATGCAAATTTGATATATTTTTCTCGAATAAATGTGATTTTTATATGCAGATGGTAGTAGCCGCACATTTACTACCTTCAAAGAGGCATTTATAGATTAAATGGTTCAAAGGATATTTTGAACTATGTGGATAGGGGTTAAGCTTGCATCCATTTTTGGAGTGTGAGTATGTTTGATTTATAAATTTACATCTAACTCTACTAATGAGTGATGGAGGGCATGCGGCCCTGTAGGAACTTTAACGCATATGATGTGGTCATGTCTCCACTTACCAGTTACTGGGCTACAATATTTAGATTAGTGCCACTGGTTGAGTGACCAGACCAAATGTGGAACAAGCCCTTCTAAGTATTAAGATGTTTCAACTCCGACCTTCTTTAAGGCCAATTGCTATGCACATTATACATGCAGCCAGATTAGCAATCCTTAAGAATTGGAGGTCAAAGGTGGTACTTTATATAAGAGAGCTTACGTAAATGCCATTTGAGTGAAATCTGAATATGAACAAATAATAGCATACAAAGAAGGTAGAATATAATAATTTGAAAACCAGTGGCACCGGTGGCGCCCTTTCAATAAGTCCCCTATACCTAGATGGCAGGATACTGAAGTCTTTTCTAGCTTTTTTTTTATCTTTAATGCTTACATTCTGTGAAATGTTTAGCAGTTTATCTCCTTCGTCGGACTCTGGCGAAAAGTTGTCCAGGGGAGTAGGCGAGTAAAGGTAGATTGTGAGGTACTTTTTGGAGTAGGCGAGTAAAGGTAGTTCGTGGGGCACTTTTTTTTACCTCATCTATGTTCTAATACATGTTTATACTAACTACTAGTTGAAGCTATACGTTTAGCTAAACATATAAAGCCCATGATATAAATATACAGAATAAGCCTTAAGATGATACTCAGAACAATTTTGATTGAAAGAACAGTTTATATACAGTATGATGCTGATGTAATGTATTAATGTGCTTGTAATACACCAATGCTAGTTTTGTACATCATAATTATTTTTGTGTTTATGTTTTACATCTCTGTAATGATAAAAATGTCAATAAAAAATATCTGAAGAAAAAAAAAGGGGGTTTTGTTGGCAAACAATTGCAAATACCTAAGTAAGCTGCAGAGGCTGCAATAAGGCACCCTAGTATTATTTGCAGTCCTAACTCTATGCATTTTGAGTGCCTTCATAGTAGGAGCATTTATGGATAGATTGAGGGCAGGTATGCCTGGACGGAGCCCACTCCTCCTTAATGGCACATGGGTGCACTGGACACCCAGCAAATAACACGATTTTGCGATTCGGCGCTGCGTTACTTTATCTAACAATTGAGCAGTCGTGCAATGCTATACCCAAATACAACTGATGTCCTTTTTTCCCCACAAATTGCGCTTTCTTTTGGTGGTATTTGATCACCTCTCCAGTTTTTAGATTTTTGCGCTATAAACAAAAAAAGAGCGACAATTTGGGAAAAAAAAATATTATTTTTTTTTACTTTCTGCTATAAAACATTCCCAATAAAAAAATTTAAAAAATCAAATTTTTTTTATCAATTTAAGCCAATTTCTGTTCTGCTACATATTTTTGGTAAAACAAATCCCAAAAAGTGTATTTTAATTGGTTTGTGCAAAAAGTTTACAAACTACGGGATAGATTTTTGGACTTTTTATTTATTTTTTTGTTTTTATTAGTAATGGCGGCGATCAGCGATTTTTAGCGGGACTGCGACATTGCGGCGGACAGATCGGACCCCTAAATTACATTTTTTGACACTTTTTGAGGACCAGTGATATAATACAGTAATCAGTGCTAAATAATTTGCACAGTTACTGTATAAATGACACTGGCAGGGAAGGGGTTAATACTGGGGGTGATCGAGGGGTTAAATGTATGCCTATTTGTGCTTACCGACTGTGGGGGGGGGGGGCTCTGTGACAGGCACACAGAGATCGGTGTTTCAGCTTAGCTGAGACACACGATCTCTGTGTGCCTGTGTGACAGAAGAGCCGCCTGCTTTGTTTACATAGGCAGGCGGCTCTTCTATCAGTTTCCCCGAAGATTGCGGGAGGCAAGTGGCGATTGTGCCCGCTCCTCCCGTGGTCTGTCTCCCACTGTGTCTACATCCACGTGATTATGAAAAATGTATACAGGTATGTAGTACTCTTGCCTCCATGAGTCTTAAACATATACAATATATTTAAAATCACCATTCTCTCATTACCGGAATCCTCTCCAAAGGTAACCAACCCCTTGCTATGTACAAAGATTGTATCAACTAGCCCAAAGGTTCATTTTTCTTGCCACCAATAGAGGTTTTGGTATCAATGCATTTCATCATCAGAACAAATAAAAGGGAAAATCTATATTGTATTAAAAACAAAATTAGAGTCAAAATCAGTATATACTGTTGTTATTTAACACCCACTATTTATTAATTTGCTTAACATTATAACACTTACAAGGTGGTAATTACTGCACATCCACACCGCCAATCCCATGGATAGTCCTGGGTGCCCCTAACATCTCCCACCACACTCCAGATGAGAGAAACAAACCCTCTGGGATAGCTTGATATAAGATGCAATTAGCCTGCATGTTAGCACTAAAATATATACTGTGTTATGATCTCTTACTAACAAATCACCATCTCCATAATTCCTTCTAATCCTGTAATATTTATATCACTATTGTATCCATATCTCTTGAACACTGTAGGTATCTTTCCAAGTGGTATTATTGTTGTTGCAGCTATGGTTAACACCGCAAACACTTTGCAGTTTTACCAAATACTTAAATATGGGGCTAGCTGCATGTGCCATCCGACTGCCATCTTTAATAAGAAAAGATGGCAATAGAGACTCATTTTACAACATGAGAGGGGAAATAGACAGGGACCCAGCTGTGACCCTTGTCACACCCACAGCACTGCCCACAGCCAGTCCACCCCTGACAACTCCAGATGGTACACTGACAGGGGAACACAGCTGATTTTACACTGAATGAAAACACTCATCTCGGGTTATAAGACTACACTGTTTGTTCCCATGAGGGCACACATACAATAGGTATGTGCTTATATGGGAAGCCTTCATAGAGCTCATTCCTCCCCTCTCCTCACCAAGTCTACCAAAGGAAAGAGAAGAGGAAGAGAAAGGCAACCTCAGACACAATTCAGACAAAAAGGTCCCATAAATATTACAGTCCAATTAGAAGTGATAAAGTCCAATCATAAAACTAGTAGATCAATCCAGGGAAAATGTGAGGGATTAACTGTTCATATATGAAAAAAACACCTTGATAGTGAATATTGTATAAAAAGGTGAAAAACCCAGGTGCGCCTCCACCTTATATTATGATGAGATGGCTGCTTACAAGTGGAAACGGACTCTAGATTATAAGTCATGATGGAATATCCTTAAAACAGGAGTCATCAACCCTCTTACCTTTTCAGCAAAACAAGAGACCTCTATGAGTTTTCTTTGGTGTCCAATGGGAACACTCACATAGGGAGTACTTGATGGTTTACCGGCAAATAATGCATGCAAGATGAATCAAAGAAACTCCCATGTGTGAAACCGTATAAAGCGTATTAAAGATAAAACATACCAGCTACTTACTGTACAAAAAGGCAGTTAAAAACAAGCATATGTGCAATGTATATCTATCCCAAGATTCAAGAGGACAGTCTTGTGGGGGCGGCGGGCGTGGTAATGTCGCGAGCATAGACTCCGGCCAACTCGTTTCATGAAGGATCACATCATCAGGGCTTTAAAATTCCAACAGAGTCTTAGAATATGGGTGCAGTGCCCTACAGCAATATTAATTACCACATTACATATCCACAATTTACAAATATACAGCAGGCAATTACATAAGATATTACACAGGATGTTAAACATACAACATTGTTTTCCTTTGCATTTGATCTTGCTATATCCCATGCACACCTGCTCTAGTCAAAAATCCTAGAGTAGGACCAGTGTGAAGGTGTTGGTCTATCTCTAAATATTCCTATCTTAGGACTACTCTCAGCCCAAGACATGGGAACACATCAATAATACCAGGGAGTAAGCCAGCCTCCTACTGATGTACACATATTATTATTATTTTTTTAATATATATATATACAAAAAGGTATATTTAGACCTAAAAGTTGTGTTAGATCCAGAAATTGTGATGCTTTCAATAGATAAATCCAATGGGACTAACTCTTGAGAATGAATCTATCTATATCAAATATAAAAGTGTTGCGCCAGAAAATAAATATATACAAGTGCACATACAAATAAGGGCATATAAGGGAAAAATCACACTCTCTAAATAAAGTAAATATTTTAAAAGGTCCAAATCATATAATGTGCAAATCAAGTGACAAGGAAAAAGCCCATCAAACGTTACCCTTACATGGAGAAATTAGAGGGGACGCATACCCTCATACATATACTAACACCTTGGCTTTAATTAAGCTCAATCTGGTAACATTGTTTCTGATTTTCAGTAATCTCTCCCAATACCAAGCCCTCATCCAATGAACACTAATACCCTATCCATAAATTTATTTTAAGAACAGATTCAAACTGCCTTTGCTTTTATGATCCTGTTTCTTCCATTTTACTGATTTTTCCCTCCATGAAGGACTTTACACAGTAGGGACTACAACAAGGGCCACAACTCTACATATTACTATCAATATTATTCTTGGTCCTAATGCCCTTTATGCATCACTTACAACCTTTGACCTGGTTTGAATACTACGTCATACAATATAAAATATTGGCTATGGCTTTATATCTTTAGATGTACCATATTGCTCCTGTGGCAGTTCTCGGTACGGTATCACTTTAATTATCTGACAGTCCGTGATATTCTTTATTCATTGCCTTTTTTGTGTGTCTAAATTTGTAAACTTGCCATTTGTTACATGTCTAGGGTTACACCTTTCTCGTGGGATTCATTCTCCTATTTTTCGTTTCCCCCCCACAAAGGGTGCGGGGTCCTCCGCCCCCCTTCGACTGGTTGATGTGTCAAAGGTAACGTCTCCTTGGACGAAACGCCGTTAGGTCAAGGCGTGCTGACGTCATCACCCGGAAGCTTATCGAGGGAGCGGATGCGCTTTGCCGTCCGGCCGGCGGCTTCACATCCCTTTTGTGATATATCTACTATTTGCCTGTAAGTGCATTTCTTTTACTAATAAAGTGTGTTAAAGATTTTACACTATTGGCGGCTTTCTGTTTTTATGGGCTGGTCTGCTGGTACATCCTGGTCACTGAGTACCCATTGTGGCTTATCTATTGGTGTCATCGGGTCCCTGAGGCTACCTGCCTACATGCTGGGGGAGTGCATCAAGTGACTACACTGTATAAATCATCTGTGGTCTGGTGAGAGGCTTAAGTGTCTTTGGGTGTCTCGCTGGCAATAGGTGGTTTGAATACCTGAACTCTGCTGATTTCTATCTCAATCTGGTAAGAGGCTATACGTTGGTGGTGGTTTCCCTTTCTTTTCTATCACTGGGACAGTTATTCACGTTGTGTTTAAATTTTTGGTAAGCTGCCTCACAATCGGTGAAGGATACTCACACACTATGTGGTGGAATAAGATTTGAATATAATTTATTTTCCTGTACGGTATCACGCTATGGAATGTTTTCTTTTTTATATGGTTTATTACACTATACATCGAGTATTCAACGCATGAACTTCACGCAATCTCCTTGGCTTGTGAATCCTACCTCAGCATATGAATCTCGCAGATTTAAATTGTCTTTCTGGTAAGCACATTTTCTAAGGGACCTTGGAGACTGTTCAAGATTTTCAATGTTTTTTTCTACATATTCATTTATTCATGTTCACTATTGGGACATTTACGTTTGTTGGACATTTATTTGTTCCTTATCACTCATGCCCGAAGAGCGTCAGGTCATTGTATGGAACTCTCACGCCTCTCACCTGCTCTCATCAGTGATGTAACCTTATAGCCACATGTATTTATCTGCTATTGTCCTTGCTTTTATCTTTTTCTACTATGCAATTGTTATTATGTTTAATAAATTTATATTTGATGACAATTTGAGTAAATCTCTTTGATGGGTGATTGCTTTTAAAGTCCCGGTTCAAAGGGGAATCCTATTTTTCATGATTTGTGCAAAGGGACTGTCTTCACTTGCTCAGAATGCATAGGTGTTCCATGCAGACCCATGTAATAAGACTGTTCAAATCAATTGTTCTCCATGATTAAGCCCTGGGGGCAGGGCAAAACATGTTGGGGGCGTGGCCTGGATGAATTGAGTCAAGGCTACTTTTACCTGCTAAGCAGAATGCATTAAAGTAAAAAACCTTGAGGCTTTAGAACCACTTTAACCAGAAATGGGCACAGAAGAAACACTTCTGGCTAATAAATGTCATTTCAGGCATCCAGTAGTGTAGTCTTTTATGTAGTATGTTTACTTTAAAAGTTTAAAAAGAAGTACAGGCTCACTTTAAGCCCTTTCCTTTTTTACTTGGCTGAACATTATTGTTCTTTTTTTTTTTTTTTAATAAGCTTTTCGCCTGCAGGTTTTATTAAGAAAAACAAGAAAGACAACTAGAAGTTTAATTAGGAATTGTTTTGGCCACAGCATAATGTAAAAAATCATTCCTGACCAGAAGCATTATGATAGATTTATGTTTTCAGAATATGTATCATTCCAATTAATTTTACCAATAAAGAAAACCACTTATCTTTATGTAATTGCCTTTTTTTTTTTTTTTTTTTACGGTTGGATGTCAAGCCTTTACTTAAACTGTAGTTCAGTAGTTTGTAAAGGCAAATTTTGAAATTCATGGACTGCTAAACTTTTTTTAGTATTCACTTAAAGTATATTAAAAAATTAAGATGTTGACTAGATATTTCAATCTGATTCAAATCAATGTTTGGAATCTGAAGATTTGAACATGGCTAGTAGTTGAAATATTTGCATGCAGTTCTAAATTAAAGACTAATTCCAGGCAGCAGAAAAAGTACATGTTAGCTTAGTCTAGGTGGAATAGAAAATTATCTGTAATACTTACCCGATAAGAAAAAAGAAAATATTACATGTTTTATTAATGGTTAAATGACAATATTAAATGCTAGTGTAGCCCCCTTGTTCTAAACAGGGGCTACTATCTAAGTTTCATGTTTGCCTTGGTAGTAGTTAGCCAAGGCTGATATCGTTTTTCACAAACAGACTAGGTTTTGAATATTTATATACTACTTCAGCCAACCCAGTAAGAGATTCAGACCACTGGTGCATGATGGGGGGGGGATATAAATATTCAGGACAAGCCATGTGCTTGCTCTCCTCCCCTGGCTGAGGTATGGGGAGATTGTGCTGGATGGAGCTCTGCTGTTAGGCCCAATAGCCTGTGTGGGGCCTAGCATGTGCTGCTAAATATGGAGATTGGTCTGAAGTGGTTATAAAGCTGCCCTGACTGGTGGTGGAGGAAGCTTTGCCTATGAGAAGACCCAGGGGCGGTTCCTTGCTGGAGAAAGCCAGGAAGAAGGCTGGTTTCTCAGAAGGGCCTAGTGACTCACTTGGAGGACTCATTGAGTTTAGGAAACGTGGTTACTGTGTTGCCAGTTCGGCTTAAAGGTTATGGCACTGTGAAGCAGGATATGGATCTGTAAAGTCTGTAGGTGATCATCTGCTATGTAATAAATCTTCTAAAAAACAAAAATGACTGGTGTCCAATGTTGTTTTTATTGAATTCTGAATAATTTCAGAAGTACCTAAAACTGATGTCATGGACACAATCCCTTGCTCTCAAGCAATACATAATTTAGTGTGAGCTGCATGTCTATATAAAGAGAGATGAAGCAAGGCAGGCCACCCTCTTCGGTGGCATCTAAAAGTCTATTTTCAGGCTTGACTGTAATTTAACTTTATATTTATTGTCCAGAACAATTAGTATAGTTTTTAAGCTTTCAAAAATTGTCTATTTTTTTAGTTAAGAAAACGACTCCTAGTCTAGCCAAAAACTTGGATTTAATAGGACAGAAGCAAATGTACTTTCCTAGTCCATTTACAGACGATTAATTTAACAAGAGAAGCTTGCCAGGTTTGAGATTAGCTGATCTGCAGTAATTACACTAGACTATATTTCATTCTGTGTTTTACCTTACAGGGGAATCAAGAAACACATAAAATACTCACTGATATGTAAGATATACAAACATTTACTGCTGTGCCCTGTTAAAGTGTATTGCAGCACACAAGATAAACTTAACTGAATGAGATTAAAAAACAAACCAATGAAGGAAGCAATTGCCCTTTTCACTCACTGTTTTATTAAGATTTAAAAAGCCATAAAAATGAAAGCATAGAAATGTAAGCTGCCATAATAAGGTTTCATATTTATGATGATCCAACGTTAAATACAAGCAAAGCATTTTTCAGGTATGAAAAGTGAACAGTAAATCAATGGAGGCCATTTAATACCATCTATATACAGTAAATCCCACCTGTTGACGACTTACTACCCTGCAGACCGTAAGAACAAATTCTGTCTTCCATTTATGTGAGTGAAAGGAGCCCTTTCACCTTGTCATCTTTATAATTTGTCCTTAAGGGATAAGCTTTTTTTGTTTGAATATGACCTTGAATTTCCAGTTTTGCCAGTAGTTGGAAAAGTACACATACAATTTTCACAGTTACCGATACCAATATAATAAGATCGCAGGCTCCTAAATGATATAAAAGCATTCTTCAGAAGAACACTCGTATAAAAGAAAGCTCTGGCATACTGTAAAAAATATGTTGTCCCATATTTGCTCGTGCTCTTACTTTGTTAAACCGAATAAAGTCAACAAAATGGTTTATGAATTGACATTTAGACAGCTTTGCTGCTATATAAAACATAGCTAGGAGTAAAACTGTGGTCAGGCTATGGATATTCAAATATCCATGTATTCCTGATACATTATAAATGAGCTTTGGAAAGAAAAAGCCTTCACAAACATCAGCAGTTGAATTAACTGTGGAGTTTTTCACCCTCAAAATTTACAAGCAGAAACAATTTCACTTTCAGCAGATCAGCCCATTTTGACTTTCCGTCCCATCAGTGATTTGGCAGCCTATGACACGGCAGAGTGGTGTAACCTAATGGAGATCATATAGCTCCACAGGTTCTTTTAAATGTTCCATCCAATTCAACAGAGGCTAATTTGTAGCTGGTAGGTGGATACTGAAAATCAATTTCAAGTTTTCCAACCTATATATAGGTTAAAATATAAGTTAAAATTCTTTAGATTTACAAAAGAGTTGCTGTGGTAATGCTAGCAAGGACAGTAGAAGATAATGTTCTCAGGATGTTCACATAAATTAAAAAACAATGTGAAACTGTCTTCAATTTAATGAATCATTCATGTGCTAAAACAAATTCTGTTGTTTTTTAAAAATTCCATGGCATATGATTGGGTGCTCTAAGTGAACACAGGTTTGCCTTATTTAATAACTGTCATTTTACACATAAAACATTTACTTTTAGCCTGCTCAGCCTGTATTCTTTTAGTAAACCAATCCCCACTGAATTACTGTGCAAAGATTGAGCATAATTTCTTCTACCATTATAATGCTTTTATTTTTGAATAATCAAGTCACGATGCTGGACTATACCTGGCTAAATTCAAGAACCTATAAAATAGGGAGCCACAGGCACCATTTCATGTTTTGGCATGGAGGAATAAGAAGCAGATTGGTGGTTATTGTTTTGAATGCAAGTTCCTATTAAGCCAGGCAACTTTTAATTACAATTTTTTAATTATTGCTTTTCTTGCCTCCAGCTCTCATACTTCTAGAATGTCAAAGTTATTCATGTTATGAGTCTTAAAAACATTCTTCTTAAAAAATGCCGATTGAGACTTGTGGCTGTACTTTTGTTATATTTTACACACACCTATAATGCGGAAAATATATTACTTGCTGACAGCATGGACATTTGTCACTCATACCTTAGGGGCCTTATTATTAACAACCATTCAAACAATTAAAGGTTTATAGCTGCTAGTTAAATGATGAGTACATGGCCATTATCATTCAGCAAAAAAAAAAGAAAACTGAAGACTGAAAGAAAACGTATGACATTTTGCTGTACTTTTCATCTTCTTTGCACAATTACATAAACCCTTATTTAACCAATTGAGGAGCCCTGAGGTACAAGGTATGCTCTAAAAAACGTAATTTAAATAATTTGATGAACATGATAAGCTCTAGTCCTATTCTCCCGCTGCGCCTGATCTGCCATTATGATAGTCCAGAAAATGAATCCTCAAATTCCAGAGACCTATTGGTGTTAGGGAATTGAGACAGGAACCATGAAGCATATGTTCTGGTCATGCTAAAAATGCAACCTTTTTGGGATGACGTGATATCTATGATTAGACAACTCGCCCATGTTGACCTAAGCCAAAATCTGTCTGTGTGCCTCCTCCATCTTACAGAGAGGCCTAATTCAAAATACAAAACCTTTCTTACCATCTACAGTATATGTTGAATGCAGCTAAAGCCTATATATCCCTCTTATAGATGAAGGCTTCTTCTCCCTCTAAGTCCTTGTGGTACACTAAATAAAATGAGATCTCTCTTCCACCCTATATAATACAGAAGGGAAGTTTAGGACTACTTGGAGGCCACAAACATGTACTTCACAAACATGGATGCCTACCTACTGGTCTGGACCCAAGATCACAGCTCTCCATCATGATATAAAGGCCCCACCATTCAGGCACTGCAGCTCATTCAATCAATGTGCTGTCTACCATAGGAGCCAGTCCAGGAGGCGTGGCTTCGTATGACAGCAGCAGCCGGGTAAGCAGGAGATCCCCGCTCCGTTTGTAATCCGGTGGTGCTCGCCCCCCTCCCCTCCGAGGCAGCCTCTGCCTACAGTTAGTTGGATGCTGTTGTGGGCGTGCCCCCTGACTCAACTTCCTTCGTCCCTCCCCAGCAAAAAAAAATTGTCAGGGGGCAGTGGGCCGCATTGCCTGCTGTTCCGGGTCGCATGCGGCCCTCGGGCCGCAGGTTGGACATGCCTGCTCTACATAAAGATGTCCAAGGCTATAAGAAGTTTGCCAAGACCCTGAAACTGAGCTGCAGCATGGTGGCCAAGAACATACAGCAATTAAACAGGACAGGTTCCACTCAGAACAGGCCTCGCCATGGTCAACTAAAGAAGTTGAGAGCATGTGCTCAGCATCATATCCAGAGGTTGTCTTTGGGAAATAGATGTATGAGTGCTTCCAGCATTGCTGCAGAGGTTGAAGGGGTGGGGGGTCAGCTTGTCAGTGCTCAGACCATACGCCACACACTGCATCAAATTAGTCTGCATGGCTGTTGTCTCAGAAGGAATCCTCTTCTAAAAACGATGAACAAGGAAGCCTTCAAACAGTTTGCTGAAGACAAACAGACTAAGGACATGGATTATTGGAACCATGTCCTGTGGTCTGATGAGACCAAGAGAAACCTATTTGGTTCAGATGGTGTCAAGCGTGTGTGAGGGGTACAAAGACATGAGAGTCTTGCCTACAGTCAAGCATGGTGGTGGGAGTGTCATGATCTGGCACTGGGGAGAAACAGTTTATTGAGTGAACCATGAATGCCAACATGTACTATGACATACTGAAGCAGAGCATGATCCCCTTCCTTCAGAGACTGGGCCGCAGGGCAGTATTCCAGCATGATAACAACCCCAAACACGCCTCCAAGATGACTACTGTTTTGCTAAAGAAGCTGAGGGTAAAGGTGATGGACTGGCCACGCATGTCTCCAGACCTAAACCCTATTAAGCATCTGCAGGGCATCCTTAAACAGAAGGTGGAGGGGTGCAAGGTCTCTAACATCCACCAGCTCCGTGATGTCGTCATGGAGGAGAGGAATAGGACTCCAGTGGCAACCTGTGAAGCTCTGGTGAACTCCGTTTCCAAGAGGGTTAAGGCAGTGCTCAAAAATAACGGTGGCCACACAAAATATTGACACTTTGGGCCCAATTTGGACATTTCCACTTAGGGGTGTACTCACTTTTGTTGGCTGCGGTTTAGACATTAATGGTTGTGTGTTGAGTTATTTTAAGGGGACAGCTAATTTACACTGTTATACAAGCTGTACACTCACTACTTTACATTGTAACAAAGTGTAATTTCTTCAGTGTTGCCACATGAAAAGATATAATAAAATATTTACAAAAATGTGAGGGGTGTACCGGGATAGACGTTCTTCCTGAATCCCCTGCTCCACAGCTGCTGGGTTTACTCTTTTATATATTTCTTTTTGAGCTGAGCTGTAAGTAATTAAGGCTATATGCCCAACCCAATAATCCCTGTTGTTCATTACTCTCTCCCCTCTCCTCTTCTGTTCACTATATGACATTATTATTATTATGGCATTCTTTTATACTTTTTAAATAATCTCTTGCATCTAATCCTGATGAGTGGACTAGATCCACAAAACGTGTAGAGTTTTAGGATGTCAAGAATCTTTTTTGTCACCATACACTATGCCATCATGCATTTTTACCTATGCCATCATGCATTATTACCTATCTGTGAACATTATGGATGCCAACATTGGGATAATTATACATTTATACTTTTATACTTTATTTATTGATTATGGATCAACTTATCATTTCTTGTATGTTGGAATTTTATTGAATTATTGTAATATGTAACCTGTTGTCATGTAATAAATATACAATTACGTTTATGCTGTGAGTTGCCTCACGTAAAGTCCCACGACCAATGTATCCTCTACTGTATTGTATTTATGGATGGAGGCATCTCGCTTATGATGCATCGGATCTTTACTATCTCTTGTTCATGGGAGCATCCAATCATCTTTCCACTTTCATTGGCCTGACATAGTTGAAACTTTGAAACAGGAATTAACCGATGGCTGATTGGTGGGACTAAAGCACATGAATCTTTTCCTTCATAAATTACCAATAATTTTACTTGCAAGCTTCAATGCATTCTTTGGAACATACAAATTATAAATGCAAAAAAATGCTTTAAAGGGGTAATTGAAATTGAAATGTGTTTAAATAATTGTACATTCCAAAAAAAGGTTTTCTAAATCAGATATTTTACAACATACCCAGATTGAGACTTTACCATTCCTTTCCACAGTCAAAGCAGTAAAGCCTGGTCAAAACTATTAATGAATAATAAAAGAACTACTAGTAGCTAACTGATTAGGTCATCTCCATGCTCTGCTACCATCAGCAAACTTAATTTGTTAGATGTACAGCAGTGTTATGCAAAGCCTGATTGGTTGAAAGTGCAGCCTTTTTTTCCATAAAGTTTTTATTCAAAGATATAACGTAGCATACAAGTTAAACAATGGATAAAGGGTTTGTTAGGTGTATGCAACACAATAAACACAACAAAAGACCAATATACAGCATATTGTAGCATAAGTGGTAACACCAACAGGTTAAAGCCTGGTACACAGGGGCCAATTAACGGCAAGTACCGGCCGGTTCAACAGAAACCGGCCTACATTTGGCCTTTGTGTATACCAGCCTGTCCGACAGAAGCTGGCAGAACGGCCAATGACTGTGAGTGCTAACTCGTATGTTCTAGCTGGGGGGGGGGGGGGGTTATGGGATAGTCCTCCCCCTGTCATAACACAATAGCTCAGCAGGGAGATCACAGTACTAACATTGGACAGTTAGTACAGAGAGATCCTTCCGAGCTTCTCAGTGTATACCAGGCTTTAGGCGAAAGTGATGTTTTTTATCTTTCGTTCTGAATGCTGATATGGAAGTGATTATAGGAGGCTAGTACAAGGACAGAAATTACAATTTAAAAACAAATTGTGGCATTTTAACCCCCTCCTTATGCCCCGTGCTGAGGATATGGCAATAAACATCTCATAACAGAACTAGCAAATTCACATGGTGACAGTTAGTTTCTTGATAGCCATTGTATTTGTGATCCATACTATCAGATTAGGCAATTAGGAATCAATCAGCATAGTTCCTGATCATGTGATCACTCTCACACCCTGATTATTGTACAACTAGATGAAAAAATAGAATGTTTCTCTCAAACTGTTACATTTTTCGAATACTTGAGTCATATTTTTAATTGAGTCATAGTTTATAGTAATTAGGTTTCAGATGGTTACATATTCTATAGAAAGACAAGTTTGTGTGTATGGTACTTGTTTTTACAGATTTTTGTGCATTTAAAATTTGTAAATCATTTTATTATTTTTTTAATGTTGTGACTATATTTAAAAATATGTTGGTTTAAGAGTATATATTTTTGGGGCTGGGTATATATGATTATTTATGTGTAAGTACATTTAGAGTTATCTTCCAAATATTCATTGTACATATTTGGTAAACTAAAACTGATTCTGATCATAAAAGTATTCATAAATACTTACTAGCATGATTAAAGAGAGAGTTTTTGTATCTGCCTAAATTACTACTGCTTTAAAGACTCCCTATTTTTTTAACAATAATACAATTTATATATATTTGGAGCTATTGGTACTTTAACATTCACAGCTAATATCTTTAAAGACAGTGAAAAAAAAAACATTTAATATTCAGATTTTTTTTTCCCCTCAAAATGACTTCCGTAATATATTTCTGAATATATTTGTTGGATGGAAACACCGTAAATGCTCCAGAGTAATAGCCTGTTGAGTCACGCCAGTGATTTATACATTTAGATGAAGATCCTGTTTACCTAGCAGTGCAATTTCCAATCTCATCTCTTACATTAGTGACAGATCATTGTGTCTGTCAGTCACAGAAAAATAGGACAACAGTGTGCCAGATACAAAACGGTGAAGATGGTATACTTGATTAATGTCATATTCATTTTGAGTATATGTAGTAAGAGGCTTGCAGCAGTCAATCTGTATAAAAAGTATTTTTCAGGGTACATGCCAAATGTTTAGTTTTTTTTTTTTATGCCACCATTCCACGCATTTTTTTTTTATAAGGATTTAAAAGCAGAAGGCTGTATCAAACAATCAAATACAATATACAGTAGCTACTAAAAAAATCAGTGGAAATTGCAATAATAATGTGCAATTTACAGACATCCATAGCAACCGACCATAAATGATTAAAGCTGAATTCCTGGATTCATCCAGGGGAAACAGCAAAAGCATTTATACTTCCCTTATCTCTCGTTACCCTGGCAGACAGTGCTATTCTCTTCTCTTTGAGATGTGGGAGTGTCGGCAGGTGCAGGACTTGCTCCAGCCTGTAGGAGGCACTGTGCCATTGTTACTGGTGGAGAGGTGTTTGTTAAAGGATTTGTCCGATATGGACTCCATCAATCTGCTCAGGAATGATAGTTGTCTGATTGGATGCTGAAATCCCTCAAGATCTGAGGCGACCATCTTGATATGGAACTTATTGAATAGAGTGACCTGCGTCATGTCAGTGAGTGGTAGGTCAGGGACAGGGACCCGCGCAGGGAAGGGTTCTTGATGAAAAGCGAGAAATTAAGGAGAATTCCTGTGGTGTGTCCAGGATAAGAGCGTGAAGTTCTTCATTCAGTAAATTTAGTTCTGCCTTGACATCATTTACCGCCACCTATCCATCAGAAGCCATCCTGCGTAATACAAACAATAGGATTGATAACATTGGTAACTCTTTCATTGCCCTAGATTGCTGCCCGATATCTGTTCCGATGAATTGTTTTGTTCTGAAAAGACAGTGCTTCTGCTAATAAAAAATGTACTTTGTACACTCAAACCTAATCTCAGTGCAATATATTCACATAAATGTGTCAATCCTATAAACATATATCAATCAATCCTAGTAAACCTATATCATAGTGCAAGATGACCACATCAATGTATAACATATATCAAAGTGTCATGTGCATGTGAATTTTTCATATAATAAATATAAATAACCTGTGCAACATATAGCAGAAATCTAAAAAAAATATAGAAAATGTCTATGCAATTAACATGTGTTCAAGAAATCCCAATATAGTGAATCAATGTAAAGTTATTTTTAAATCTCCGCCCTCCTTCCCTCTTGTTGGTGACTTGGAAAGCAATGTGGTTGACGTCACTTTCCTGTCACCCTGTCACTTTCCCTGGCTAGCATAGCCGGGAATGGATATATTGTAATGCACATCGTAATGGAGCTCAGAGGAGACATGCAGGGTCTTGTCGACATCACCTCACACAAAAAAAAGTTCGACAAAAACATTTTTTTTTGTTTTGCAAAAATAAAAATAAAAAAAATAAACACCCAAGCACATACCCCCCCCCCTTAAATTTTTTTTTGAAGCCCCCCTATCCCACATACAGTATACTCACAATTGAACATAAATACACGCATCAGGGGGCACCTACATGTGAAAATGTTGATTGTGATACACATGTTACATATCCCCCAGCACACGATTGAGAGCAAAAATTCTAGCACAATAACTCCTCCATAACACTAAACTGATGACCTATAGGGGGCTTTTGAAGCGTCACCTATAGAAATTATAGGGTACTGAAGTATGTCACCATTTCCGCGGACGCACACAAGTTTAAGGTTTGACATGTTGGGTATCTATTTACTCGGTGCAGCCTCTTTTATATTTTACCAAAAATGTGGATAGTTTAATGTGTTTGCTTGCCCTAAAATTAATTTTAGTGTGTTTTTTACCTTTGCAGTAATTTGTCCAGAAAAAAAAAGTCAGACTTAAGCCCCGTACACACGTACCGATCGTCGGCCGAACGATCGGCCGTCTTTTGTCCGAGGGCTGTCTTGTCTGTTGAAAAGTGCAAAAGACTGCACACGAATTTTGTCGGCCAACAACAGCTGACTGCAGAAGTGATGTCATGTGATGGTTAACTTTCCGTGTCTTTTTTCTTCTCTGAGCATACTCAGTCTTGCAAATCTGCTGTCTGTCGGCCGAAATCTGTACTGACTGGCGAACAATCGGCCGTTCTGGTGTCGACATACAAAAATTTTAATGCTTGCACGACAGATTCTGTTCGGCCGAAAGTGCACTGTCGGCTGTCGGAAGCATCATACTAACAAGCCGAAAATCGGCCGATCGTTCGGCGGCCGAATATTTTCGGCCGACAATCGGTACGTGTGTACGGGGCTTTCCTGTCTTTTTGTTGAGGGGGGGGGATGTGCTTCACAATTCTCAGCTTATAGGCTCCTGAAATGTAAATCCGGCCCTGATTATAAACGAGCAAACAGCGCATTCCCCTCTGGGAGTAACGATCTGCAGCTTCAGCATATTCCTCTTTAACCACTTCAGCCCCTGCAGGTTTTCCTCTCTTAATGACCAGGCCATTTTTTGCGATTCGGCACTGCGTTATTTAACGGACAATTGCGCAGTTGTGCAACGCTGTACCCTAATAAAATTGATGTCCCTTTTTTTCCCACAAACAGAGCTTTCTTTTGATGGTATTTGATCACCTCTACCTTTTTTATTTATTACACTAGGAACAAAAAAACGAGCAACAATTCTGGAAAAAAAACAATATTTTTCACTTTCTGCTATATAACATTCCAAAAAAAATTAAAAAATCAAAATGTTTCCTCCTTTTAGGCCAATTTGTATTCTGCTACATACAGTGGGTACGGAAAGTATTCAGACCCCCTTAAATTTTTCACTCTTTGTTATATTGCAGCCATTTGCTAAAATCATTTAAGTTCATTCTTCTTCCTTATGAATGTACACATAGCACCCCATACTGACAGAAAAACACAGAATTGTTGACATTGTTGCAGATTTATTAAAAAAGAAAAACTGAAATATCACATGGTCCTAAGTATTCAGACCCTTTGCTCAGTATTTAGTAGAAGCCCCCTTTTGATCTAATACAGCCAGGAGTCTTTTTGGGAAAGATGCAACAAGTCTTTCACACCTGGATTTGGGGATCCTCTGCCATTCCTCCTTGCAGATCCTCTCCAGTTCTGTCAGGTTGGATGGTAAACGTTGGTGGACAGCCATTTTTAGGTCTCTCCAGAGATGCTCAATTGGGTTTAAGTCAGGGCTCTGGCTGGGCCATTCAAGAACAGTCACGGAGTTGTTGTTAAGCCACTCCTTCATTATTTTAGCTGTGTGCTTAGGGTCATTGTCTTGTTGGAAGGTAAACCTTCGGCCCAGTCTGAGGTCCAGAGCACTCTGGAGAAGGTTTTTGTCCAGGATATCCCTGTACTTGGCCGCATTCATCTTTCCCTCGATTGCAACCAGTCGTCCTGTCCCTGCAGCTGAAAAACACCCCCACAGCATGATGCTGCCACCACCATGCTTCACTGTCGGGACTGTATTGGACAGGTGATGAGCAGTGCCTGGTTTTCTCCACACATACAGCTTAGAATTAAGGCCAAAAAGTTCTATTTTGGTCTCATCAGACCAGAGAATCTTATTTCTCACCATCTTGGAGTCCTTCAGGTGTTTTTTTAGCAAACTCCATGCGGGCTTTCATGTGTCTTACACTGAGGAGAGGCTTCCGTCGGGCCACTCTGCCAAAAAACCCCGACTGGTGGAGGGCTGCAGTGATGGTTGACTTTCTACAACTTTCTCCCATCTCCTGACTGCATCTCTGGAGCTCAGCCACAGTGATCTTTGGGTTCTTCTTTACCTCTCTCACCAAGGCTCTTCTCCCCCGATAGCTCAGTTTGGCCGGACGACCAGCTCTAGGAAGGGTTCTGGTCATCCAAAACGTCTTCCATTTGAGGATTATGGAGGCTACTGTGCTCTTAGGAACCTTAAGTGCAGCAGAAATCTTTTTGTAACCTTGGCCAGATCTGTGCCTTGCCACAATTCTGTCTCTGAGCTCTTCAGGCAGTTCCTTTGACCTCATGATTCTCATTTGCTCTGACATGCATTGTGATCTGGAAGGTCTTATATAGACAGGTGTGTGGCTTTCCTAATCAAGTCCAATCAGTATAATCAAACACATCTGGACTCAAATGAAGGTGTAGAACCATCTCAAGGATGATCAGAAGAAATGGAAAGCACCTGAGTTAAATATATGAGTGTCACAGCAAAGGGTCTGAATACTTAGGACCATGTGATATTTCAGTTTTTCTTTTTTAATAAATCTGCAACAATGTCAACAATTCTGTGTTTTTCTGTCAGTATGGGGTGCTATGTGTACATTCATGAGGAAGAAGAATGAACTTAAATGATTTTAGCAAATGACTGCAATATAACAAAGAGTGAAAAATTTAAGGGGGTCTGAATACTTTCCGTACCCACTGTATTTTTGGTAAAAAAAATCCCAATAAGCATATTTTGCTTGGTTTGAACAAAAGTTATCGCGTCTATGAACTAGGGGAAAGATTTATGACATTTCTTTAGTTATTTTTTTTTTACTAGTAATGGCGGCGATCTGCGATTTTTAACGGGACTGCGACATTGCGGCGGACAGATCGGACCCCTAACTGACATTTTTGACACTTTTGGGGGGACCAGTGACATTACTACAGTAATCAGTGCTACAAATATGCACTATAGTGCCTATAGTTCTACTTTAACACTTCCAGAACTACAATAATCTTTTTCTCCGGCATTCAGTTTTAAGTAGATTTGCATGTTAATGTTAGATGTACAATACCAATTGCAGAATAAGACACTCTTGCTACGGTGCTCACCTATGTGCCTGTGCTGCATAATGATTAGACAGATCCAAACTCAATTTAGAATGCAAGCAGATCAACCAGCATACAATCACTCTGGGGAATAAATGACTTTCTATGTAGCGTATATGAGACAGAAGAGAACAGACGCCTTGCTCACTTCTTAAGCTTCTTACGCACACATAAGGCATATCAAAGAGAACATTTTTCTTTTACTTCCTGGCAGTGACAAATTGCACTGCGTACAATATCCCCGTTTTATGGAAGACTTTTATGAACTATGTAGGAACCCTGCCCTAAGCTGGAGTGTCCCTAGTCTAAATTTAGTGTTTGCATTTGGGCTGTAGCCAGTCTGAGCTGTGTTTATGTTATCTGGATTTATTAGGTTTCTCCTAAACCCAAGGACATTTTCTTGCTGCTTCCTGCTATTGGGGAGTGTTCTCTATTAGAAAGAAGATATAATGTATTGGGTTATGAATATTTATTCTGCCACATTCCTGTGCAAATTACATGCGGTGTTTCTGGGGTGCGATTTGAACCATGTATTTGTTTGGCTCAAATTGCACAGCATTCGCACAAAACTGGTGCAGGGCCCTTTTTTTGTCCGCATCAGAATCAAATTACATAGGTGTGTTAACACTCTGCAAACGGTTCGCCTGGACAGGTTGCAATTTAGAAGGGGTGCTGAATCTGCAGCGAATTCGCTGTGAACTTGCACCGCATCTACTGGGAACCCAGGCTAAAGGGTTTATTTCAGTGATTTGGGCTGATGAAGAGCATAAGGGCTCATTCGCACAGTGTACTGTACGTGCTCGCTCCCGAGTCCCGCTGCTGCGTCTATTGACACAGACAGCGGGACTAGGTCCGCTCCTGTGTCACCAGATTTGATTGACTGCAGCAGGAGCCAATCACTCCCACTGCTATATATCTGTCCAATGAGGAGTGAGACAGTGACAGGAGCTGCTGCATAGAATGCATTAAGGTGAAAAATCTTAAGGCTTTAGAACGACTTTAACCCCTTTGAGCTGGCTGCCATTGGCCGTTTATGGGATTTGCTGTGCCAGGTGATGGGACGGGGCTTACGAACATGTGACTGCCGTGATTGGCTGTCACGGCGGTCACATGATTGCAAAACGTTTAGGAGTTTTCCGCGAGCTGCCGGTCACTGTGCCTCGGCACAGCACTGTTGGTGCTTCTCAGCCCGGCCACATATTTGCGTTTGCTAAGCGACAAGAGGTTAACAAGCAGCACAGTAATGGCATTCATGAAAATATTCCCTCCTCCCGCCCAGTAAAGCCCCCCCCTAAAACCTCAAGCAAATCCCCCTAAATACTGTAAATATCCCCCAGCAAAATCTTCCCTCTAAAGCAAGCCCTCCTAAAATGGGGTGACCAGACATCCCCAGACACTGTCCCCAGACCAAGTCTGTCCCTGGTTTTGTCCCCGGCAGGCAGGGCTGGCACCAGCATAAGGTGGGTTATGCAGCAAGGGTGGGGGGCCAAAAATCTTATTTACCAGTCACTTGTTGGGGGAGAGGATTGAGTATAGTTTCAGCAGTCTGCTATCTCGAGTAAAGCCTTTGTGATCAGTAGGTGGGAACTGGGGAGGAGGGGAGAGGCTCCACTGGGCACCCTTTCTGTGCTGTCACGGCACATGTGTAGTCCAGCAGAGTCAGGACATCTGGGGGACAAGGCTGTGGGAGTGATGACACCTGGGAGAATGAGCATGCAGAGCGGAAAGTGCAAACAGGTGGAGGAGGCTGGGAGCTGCACCATGCAGGATCTGCTCTGACATTGGTAGAGTAGTCCTTGGCTCCGCCCCCGTACGGCTTCTCCGGCAAGGCAGTGTCCAACAACTCCAGCATGTTCAGGTCTTCCATCTCGTTAGGTCGGTACTTCTTCCTCTAGGTCTCTACAATGACAGATTCACAGAGGTGGCCATCTATATACAGTAGTAAGATCGGAGCCAGTGTTGGAGAGGAACAGGGGAGAAGTTACTAGGAGGGTATGGACTAGCATGGGACACTCTTCTCATGGGAAGGGGTGGGGGATGATGCCAGGCATGGTTACACCCTTCAGGGAGGGTTGAGAATAATGCCCTATATCTTCCTGTCATCCTGCCCCCACCTGTCACCCTGCCCCTACTTGTCACACTGCCCCTCTCCTGTCACACTGCTTCTCTCCTGTCAGCCTGCCCTTCTCCTGTCACCCTAACCCCCACCTGTCATCCTGCCCCCAACTGTCAACTCTGTATCTAGCGCACTCCTGATCACTGCACTGTGTATGTAGCGCACTCTTGATCTCTGCACTGTGTACTAGCGCATTCCTGATTTCTGCACTGTGTACATATCACATTCCTGATCGCTGCGCTGTGTAGGTAGCCCACTCCTGATCTCTGCACTGTGTACGTAGCGCACTCCTGATCTCTGCACTGTGTATGTAGCACACTCCTGATCTCTGCACTGTGTACATAGCGCATTCCTGATCGCTGCACTTTGTACGTAGTGCACTCCTGATCTCTGTAAATATAAAATTAAAAAGAAGGTGCAGCCATCTAAGTGTATATATTTAATAGTTAAAATATTCATTAATTAAAAGATTGCACTCACAAGATGTAGGGAATATTCATGCAAAACAACATCCTTCTCAGGAAACTAGTGGCTATAACACGGCTCCAGAGGGATGGATTTGTCAGTTTCAGATCACTGCTGTCCCAAGCAGAGTCACCGATGACTGTGTTTTGACTGGCTAATGACAGGCTCAGGCAGCAGAATGTCTGCAGTTCTTTGGGGAGTAAGGGTGAGTGTGTCTGGATATCACCACTGGACAAGTTTTTTTTTTTAATCAGATAATTTTTATTGAAAACTTTTTTTGTCACAAACAATACAAAACAAAACCAGACAGAAACAAAAAGAAACAAAAAAACAGCTCACATCTCGAGAGAAGTCATCACATGCGTACAGTAGACAATAATACCAGGGTACAGGGGGGAGGATAACCATCGGTATAGCATGAGCCTACAAGGCAATCCGAGTCAGTAACGGCACAGAAGATATGTACTCATCTAATCATGGTGAGCAGCAAACCCACCCCATCCCACATATCCAATTGGTGATGTCAACTCAAGCAGTAAAGGATATAATAGGTGAATCCCAACAAAATAACCAGTAAAATTGGAGAGTCACATACTTCCCACAAATATAGGTATCCACTACCCAGTGTTCAATGATCAGCGCCCCCCTGTAGGCCTTCCGGGTCTCAAAAGCACTGTTTCCAATACCTTACGTGGAGGAGATAACACCACCCAGGAATCGGTTGGTGACCAAATGAGTGGGAGCCAGACCAGGAAAGTCCAGCCATGGCCCCCATATACGGTCAAATTTCAAAGCATTCCCCCTGTGTTTGTAAGTGAGATGTTCCCTGTTCAGAAGCACCTTGACTTCCTCGATCCAGTCAGTATGAGACGGCGCTACAGCGGAAATCCACCGCCGTCAGCTTTCTGGCCAGAAAGAGAAGCCTGAGTACCGCAGCATGAACCTCAGGTTGATAGAGCTCTTCGTCCAGCCAACCCAAAATACACAACTTCGGCTCCACAGGTAGTGTCAGTTTCCATAGTGAGTTAATGGTCCTCACCACCGCATGCCAGTACCAGTGCAACTTCGGGCACCGCCACAGCATGTGCAGTAGGGTGCCTGTGTAGGCCTGACATCTAGGACAGAGGGGAGAGTCTCTTCTCTGCCAGCTGAACCACTGGACAAGTTTACAGGCAGGGAGAGATGCAGCCAGGAGCCATAACCAGGCTGGAATTCAAGGCGGCGTGGGATCCGTGGTCAGAGAACGTCAAGCCGTGGTGACATCATACGATGGGCGGCAACATGTTTCGGAGCAATCTCGCACCTTCATGAAACCGATAAGAAGGGTAGGAGAATCAGAGCTGGAATTATAGAGTGCAAATGGGAGGAAAGGGGAAGAGATTTTAAATATGCTTAAAATTATATAAATAACAATTTGCCAATAAAAAAGAAAAAAAAAATGTCCCTGGATTTTATTTAAAAAAACCTGGTCACCTTATCCTAAAATCACCAGTGACCACTTACTTCTGCCACCCTCCCTACGCCCCTTGTCCACTGCTTAATGCTGCACCACCTGCCCACCATTCACCTCTGCATCCCCTCTTCAACCATTCTCCTGTGTACTCCCTTGCCCACCTTTCATCAGCAAAATTCTCCCTCCAAAAACAACCTCCTTCTCCCAAAGCACTGTCCACCACTCACATCTGTAAATTGTTTTTAAAGAACCCCAAACTTCTATTTTAAAATGCATATATTACCCTTTGGGAAGTTTTTGTTGAAATTAATGATCTAGCAACAGGATGTGGCGTACCTTCAAAAAATAAAATAGACATTAATATTTCCAACTTTGCTCCATGGAAAGTATACACAGGTTGCCACAACAAAAAGTTAAGTACAATATCCACATTAATCCATAATACTTTTCTGTTGCTAACACTCACTGTCATTCAAGTTCACCAGAGAGGGGAAGAAGTGTAAGCGAGAGAGGCTGATAGTAAGACATCTGTGATTAATTAAATGATTTGTGTTCTGGGCATTGCTACAACCTTTTTCTTGATTCAGTCCACAAATAAATGTGGCACATATGCAGAAAGAAAGTTTAGAGATAGGAAGTGGGAAAAAGAAATAGTGAAAGAGTTGGAATTCTATTTTCAAATAAACGATACAAAAGATGCACCAAAAGACATAGTATGGGAAGCTCATAAAGCTTATATGAGGGGCATATTTATCTCAAAGGGGGCCCAAAGGAAAAAAGAAAGAATAAAAGATAAGATTAGGCTAATGACAGAAGTACATCAATTAGAGCAAAAACATAAAAATACACAAGATATATTAATAAATAATTTACTTGAGGTAAAAAGAGAAGAATTGAAAGATCTGCTAGAACAGGAAATAAAGCAGGAAATGAAAAGATGTATAAAAGAAAAATACATTGAAAGTAATAAGGTTGGGAAAAACCTAGCAAAAATCCTGAAAAAGAAGAAAGGAAAAAATTTTGTAGATAAAATTAAAAATAAAAATGGGGAAATAATTCAAACAACGACAGGAATAGCCAAAGAATTCCAAAACTACTATGCAAACCTCTATGCAGTAAAGAAAGGTGAGATACAGGGGAATGAAACAGAAAGGAGGGAGAAAATCAAAAAATACCTTGTAGACGCAGGATTGACAAAGATAGATGAGGAAAAATTAGCATTCTTAGAAAGACCAATCTCAGAACAAGAAATAGAGAGAGCCATTAAAGAAACGAGTCTAGGTAAAAGCCCAGGACCAGATGGGTTTACCATAAGTTATTATAAAAAATTTAAGGACATTCTAATCCCAAGATTTAAAGAATATATAAATGGAATAGGGACTCAGTACGAGATGAGTAGAGAGGCCCTGTCAGCATCAATCACAGTTATACGGAAAGAGGGAAAAGACCCGTTACTATGTTCTAGTTTTAGACCCATCTCCCTACTTAATGTTGATACTAAATTATTCACAAAAATATTGGCCACTAGAATGAAGAACCTAATGGGGGAGTGGATACACAATGATCAAGTAGGATTCATCCCGGGGAGACAGGGACGGGACAATGGGATAAAAACCATACTGTTGATTGACCAAATGGCAAAAAGTAGAGCTCCCAGTCTACTCCTGTCAATAGATGCGGAAAAAGCATTTGACAGGGTAGACTGGGAGTTCATGATAAATACCCTAGTGGAGTTGGGAATAAAACCTAGAATGTTGGCTTGGATTAAAACCTTGTATAATCAACCAACTGCAAAGGTAAAGGTCAATGGAGCTTTGTCAGACCCATTTAAAATGCTCAATGGAACAAGACAAGGATGTCCCTTGTCTCCGATGTTATTTGTCCTATCCCTGGAACCATTATTGGCAACCATTAGGAATAGCGTGGACATCGGGGGCATAAGGATGGGACAAGTGGAGCATAAGGTGTCTGCCTTTGCAGATGATATCCTGCTTTATATAAGTAATCCGAGGATCACTTTGCCTAACATAATTAAAAGAATGAAACAATATGGAGAGCTATCCAACTTAAAAATTAATCAAAAAAAATCAGAAATATTAAATATCAATATCCCCAAACAAGAAGAGGAGATGTTAAAAAAAAGAATTTCAGTTCAACTGGAGAAAAGATGAGATTAAATATTTAGGGATTAAATTAACCCCAACTCCAGAAAAACTCTACAAAACGAATTTTCTACAACTTCTGAATGAAATAAGAACAGAATTAAATAGATTATCTCCAAGAATTTTTTCCTGGATAGGGAGAATAAATATGATAAAAATGATAATCCTGCCTAAAATCATATACAAATTCCAGATGATTCCAATCCCATTACCCCAAGTATTTTTTAAAACACTTAAAAGTTTAATATCCCGTTTTATTTGGAAATATAAAAAGCCAAGGGTAAAGTTTACTACACTTTGTAAAGGAAAGGGACAAGGGGGATTAGCCCTACCCGATTTTAAAAATTATTATTTTGCATCAATACTCACAAGGGTGATAGAATGGACAAAAAAAAATAGGGATAGAAATTGGGTGGCAATAGAAAGCACGATGAGTGATACAGACTTAGCAAAAGTTATATGGATACCTTCGAGGTTTAGAAATTTGGACACTAATACTCATATAATCACACGACATGCTATTAAAGTTTGGGATAATATACACAAAAAAGAAAATTGGAAGCACAATTCACCACTGATCCCTTTACAGGGCACAAAATTTTTCGCACCAGGGGAAGAGAAGGAATTAGGCAAATGGATAGAAGAAGGAGAAGCACGATTGGGGGATATAGTAGAGAAGGGGAAAATCATAACCTTGGCAGAGTTAAAACAAAGGAAAGAAAACTGGAAGATAAATGAGTGGAGGTATATTCAGTTAAGGCACTTCACATTGACATTACCTCAGCCACTGAGAGATATGAATGACCTCCGCCCTTTTGAGCAACTATGTCTTAAGGATAAGATAATAAATAATATTTCGAATGTGTATAAAATACTGTTAACAATAACAAAAGAGAGAGGACTATCATTAAAAGAAAAATGGGAAAGGGACCTCGGCCCCTGTAGTAACAACAAACAGTGGGATAGGAGCCTTCAATTAGTACATAGATCAGCGATAGACACCAACACTGAGGAGATGAACTATAAATTGCTTACAAGGTGGTATAACACTCCCGATAAGGTAGGTAGAATCCAGGTAGAGAGCTCAAGACTTTGCTGGAGGGGATGCCAGATGGTAGGGACTATAGCCCATATATGGTGGGAGTGCCCAAAAATTAAAATGTTCTGGAGAGAAGTTATAGAACTGATAAGTAAAATTACTAAAATAGATATTCCTTTGGATCCTTGGAAATGCCTATTTCATGGAACTCATATGTCAGTGAAACAATATAAAAAAACATTACTCCCTCACTTATTAAATTCAGCTAAGAGCCTAATTCCCTTAAACTGGCAAAAAGAAAAAGAAGAACCTCCCTCAAGTAAAGACTGGTTGATTAAAGTAGAAAAAACTAGAAAGTTAGAACAATTGAGAACCTGGGAAGAGGAGGAACAGGGGAATAGAGAGGAAATTTGGGATGAATGGCAAGAATTTAAGGATACAAGGGAATACAGAGAAATAATAGGAGTCGAATGATAAGAAGAGATAGGGGGGGGGGAGGGATAAGGGAGGGAGGAGGGAAAAAGGGGGTAAAAGGTAATATGTGAAAAATGTGTATGGAAAAATTCTCCAGCGATTGGAGTGTTGTAAATATTTTTTTTTACCTGAAAAATTTAATAAAGAAATATAAAAAAAAAAAAAAAAGAAAGTTTTATAAACTTTAACACTTTTAAAAGCACTCAAGGGTCTGATTGTTTTAACTGATGCTTCAAAAGGTCAAATATGAACTGACATCGAGCTAAACTGGTAACAGACACTACAAGAATACCTCGGCTGGGAACAGCGGGCATACAAAGTTTGCACACATTATCCTTTTAAGAAAATAAGCAGACTTTATTGACAGATCAAAATTATAATACAACCAAGCAGATTGGCATAGTGTCAAGGCACATAAACATTACAAACAAATTTGATGTAATAAACAGAGGTACCTCTTAGGGCTTAACTCTGGTCCAGGAATAATCCAAAGTTCAATTCATGGTTCATACCTGTTGGGGAGAGGGTACCTAGGTCAAATATTCACCTTTTCTCTGTCTGCTGTAGGACCCTATCAAAATCCCCACTCCTTTGTAGTAGTTTAGGGGCAACAATCCCCTTTACTTGTAAACCATCAACGTTCCCCCATGTACCTCCCTGAAAAGCTGTACCATAGGGCTCAGTTTTTCTTGTTCAGATTCCAAGGTTGATTCTTTCTTCTTTTTAAGCGAACGTACATTGCCTTGCGAAAGTATTTGGCCCCCTTGAACTTTGCAACCTTTTGCCACATTTCAGGCTTCAAACATAAAGTTAGAAAACTGTAATTTTTTTGTGAAGAATCAACAACAAGTGGGACACAATCATGAAGTGGAACGAAATTTATTGGATATTTCAAACTTTGTTAACAAATAAAAAACTGAAAAATTGGGTGTGCAAAATTATTCAGCCCCTTTACTTTCAGTGCAGCAAACTCTCTCCAGAAGTTCAGTGAAGATCTCTGAATGATCCAATGTTGACCTTAATGACTAATGATGATAAATAGAATCAACCTGTGTGTAATCAAGTCTCCATATAAATGCACCTGCACTGTGATAGTCTCAGAGGACCGTTTAAAGCGCAGAGAGCATCATGAAGAACAAGGAACACACCAGGCAGGTCCGAGATACTGTTGTGGAGAAGTTTAAAGCCGGATTTGGATACAAAAAGATTTCCCAAGCTTTAAACATCCCAAGGAGCACTGTGCAAGCGATAATATTGAAATGGAAGGAGTATCAGACCACTGCAAATCTACGAAGACCTGGCCGTTCCTCTAAACTTTCAGCTCATACAAGCAGACTGATCAGAGATGCAGCCAAGAGGCCCATGATCACTCTGGATGAATTGCAGAGATCTACAGCTGAGGTGGGAGACTCTGTCCATAGGACAACAATCAGTTGTATACTGCACAAATCTGGCCTTTGTGCAAGAAGAAAGCCATTTCTTAAAGATATCCATAAAAAGTGTTGTTTAAAGTTTGCGACAAGCCACCTGGGAGACACACCAAACATGTGGAAGAAGGTGCTCTGGTCAGATGAAACCAAAATCAAACTTTTTGGTAACAATGCAAAACTTTATGTTTGGCGTAAAAGCAACACAGCTCATCACCCTGAACACACAATCCTCACTGTCAAACATGGTGGTGGCAGCATCATGTTTTGGGCCTGCTTTTCTTCAGCAGGGACAGGGAAGATGGTTAAAATTGATGGGAAGATGGATGGAGCCAAATATCGGACCATTCTGGAAGAAAACCTAATGGAGTCTGCAAAAGACCTGAGACTGGGATGGAGATTTGTCTTCCAACAAGACAATGATCCAAAACATAAAGCAAAATCTACAATGGAATGGTTCACAAATAAACATATCCAGGTGTTAGAATGGCCAAGTCAAAGTCCAGACCTGAATCCAATCGAGAATCTGTGGAAAGAACTGAAAACTGCTGTTCACAAACGCTCTCCATCCAACCTCACTGAGCTCGAGCTGTTTTGCAAGGAGGAATGGGCAAAAATTTCAGTCTCTCGATGTGCAAAACTGATAGAGACATACCCCAAGTGACTTACAGCTGTAATCGCAGCAAAAGGTAGCGCTACAAAGTATTAACTTAAGGGGCTGAATAATTTTGCACGCCCAATTTTTCAGTTTTTTATTTGTTAACAAAGTTTGAAATATCCAATAAATTTCATTCCACTTCATGATTGTGTCCCACTTGTTGTTGATTCTTTACAAAAAATTACAGTTTTATATCTTTATGTTTGAAGCCTGAAATGTGACAAAAGGTTGCAAAGTTCAAGGGGGCCGAATACTTTCGCAAGGCACTGTGCAAGTTCCCCGATCCTCACTTGGAGCAGTCTCTTGCTTTTTCCAACATAAAGTTTCCTAAATGGGCATTCCAGCAAATGTATATATATAAACCTACTTGTGGAGCCATTATTAAAGATTTTTTTCTCATAGGTTCCATCCACGTTAGAAAATGTTTTTGTCCTCTCCACGAGAGGGCATGTGCTGCAGTGCCCACATGGGTACATTCCTACCGTCTTTGGTAGTTGATTTTTTAGTGGGGTTCTAGAGAACTCTGAATGGACCAATATGGCTTTACGGTTGACTGCCTGTCTTGCAACCATCTGTGGATATGGTCCCACTATCTGTGCCAGTTGGCAATTGTACGTAAGAATGTGCCAGTGGCAGTTCAAAACTGTATTAACCTTCTCCAAATGGACTCTGAACTTTGTAATATAGCTATAGTGGGGATCGAAAGTTTGGGCACCCCAGGTAAAAATTTGTATTAATGTGCATAAAGAAGCCAAGGAAAGATGGAAAAATCTCCAAAAGGCATCACATTAAAGATTAGACATTCTTATAATATGTCATCAAAAGTTAGATTTTATTTCCATCACTGACACTTTCTAAATTACAGAAAAAAAAATGGCGTCTGCAAAAGTTTGGGCACCCTGCAGAATTTATAGCATGCACTGCCCCCTTTGCAAGGCTGAGACCTGCCAGTGTCATGGATTTTTCTCAATCATTGTCTGGGAAAACCAGGTGATGTCAATCTCAAAGGTTTGAAATGCCCAGACTCATCTGACCTTGCCCCAACAATCAGCACCATGGTGGGATCTTCTAAGCAGTCGTCTAGAAAACTGAAACTGAAAATAGTTGACGCTCACAAAGCTGGAGAAGGCTATAAGAAGATAGCAAAGCGTTTTCAGATGTCAATATCCTCTGTTCGGAAAGTAATTAAGAAATGGCAGTCATCAGGAACAGTGGAAGTTAAAGCAAGTTCTGGAAGACCAAGAAAAATATCAGACAGAACAGCTCGCAGGATTGTGAGAAAAACAATTCAGAACCCACGTTTGACTGCACGATCCCTCCAGAAAGATCTGGCAGACGCTGGAGTTGTGGTACACTATTCCACTCTATAGAGATACTTGTATAAATCAGGTCTTCATGGAAGAGTCATCAGAAGAAAACCTCTTCTACGTCCTCACCACAAAAATCAGCGTTTGAACTTTGCAAATGAACATATAGACAAGCCTGATGCATTTTGGAAACAAGTTCTGTGGACCGATGAGGTTAAAATTGAACTTTTTGGCCGGAATGAGCAAAGGTACGTTTGGAGAAGAAGGGGCACAGAATTTAATGAAAATAACCTCTGTCCAACTGTTAAGCATGGGGGGTGGATCAATCATGCTTTGGGGTTGTATTGCAGCCAGTGGCACAGGGAACATCTCACGAGTAGAAGGAAAAATGGATTCAATAAAATCTCAGCAAATTTTGGATGGTAACTTGATGCCATCTTTGAAAAAGCTGAAGTTAAAGAGAGGGTGGCTTCTACAAATGGATAATGATCCTAAACACACCTCGAAATCCATGGGGGATTACATCAAGAGGTGTAAACTGAAGGTTTTGCCATGGCCTTCACAATCTCCCGACCTCAACATAATTGAAAATCTATGGATAGATCTATGTATAGACCTGTCAGTGCGTGACAGACAGCCCAGAAATCTCAAAGAACTGGTAGACTTTTGTAAGGAAGAATGGGCAAAGATATCTCAAACAAGAATTGAAAGACTCTTGGCTGGCTAAAAAAGCATTTACAAGCTGTGATACTTGCCAAAGGGGGCAGCACTCTGGCAGGGTGCCCAAACTTTTGCATACACCATTTTTTTGTTTTCTGTTATATTGAAAGTGTAAATGATGAAAATAAAATCTAACTTTTGTTGACATGTTATAAGAATGTCTAATCTGTAATTTGATGCCTTTTGGAGGTTTTACCATCTTTCCTTGGCTTCTTTATGCACATTAATACAATTTTTTACCTGGGGTGCCCAAACTTTCGATCCCCACTGTAATCTGGTCAGTTCCTTTCTTAGGCCTATTGCTTTCTGAATCTCTGGTTAACAGCAATTCTATTCTTTCCATAGTCAAGACTCTTTTTTTTGTCCTTTCTTAGTAACTTATGAGGGTATCTCTTTGCTTTAAAGCATTTATAAATAGAGGCTGCTTCTTTTTTGAACTGCTTAGTATCAGTGCAGTTCCTCCTTATTCTAAGGAATTGGCCAGTCGGTATTCTCTTAATAAGGGGCTCAGGATGGTGGCTTGTAGGGAAAAGAAGGGTATTTGCTGCAATTTCCTTTCTAAACGTACATGTACCAAGTTTTCCCCGGTCAATGTAGATTAGAAGGTCTAGGGATGGGATCTTCAATGGATGAAAGTTGAAGATGAGGCGAATGTTCCTATCATTATGATTAAGGTCTCTCATAAATTCCTGAAGACTCCTGCAATGTCCTGCATCTTTAACCATGAGTCTATCCCCTCCACCACATGATTTGGACCAGTGCACAAAGCAAGGTCGATAAAGACATGGATGAGTGAGTTTGGGGTGGAGGAACTTGACTGGTCCACACAGAATCCTGACATCAACAAGATAGAACACCTTTGGGATAAACTAGAGTGGAGACTGCGAGACAGGCCTTCTCGTCCACATTTGTGCCTGACTTCACAAATGTGCTTCTGGAAGAATGGTCAAGGGGGTCAGGGGCGGCTGGCGTGAACTGTGTGTAGGGCAAGATAGAAGTAAGTTAGGCAGGGAGAGTGTGTTCAGCCTAACAGGCTCGCAGGCTTGCAATTGAGGTTGTGGGTTCGAATACCTTGGCCACCCGGTGATTAATAAGTGGAATTCTTTCAGGGAGAGTGTAATGAGTTAAATAGATAGTGCAGTGCAGTTCAGTGCAGTGTAGTATAGTTAATAATAAATTGCTGGCAGGGAGAGAGATTTTTGCTTTTTACAGTTTGTTGGGATCAGATAGTGCATATCAAATAGCGCCCCATAATACACTGCTCAGGTACAGTGAATAAATTACATGACGTCAGTAATTTATTCACTGCACCTGAGCATGGGGTGCTCATGACGTCAGATCCCTAAAAAAGAGCTGTCAAACTCAAACAGCTCATGACACACAGGAGGCGTCTTGAGAAGCAGGAGCTACTTTTTTTTTATATTTATTGGTTGCGGGCGGTTGTCGTGATCATCGGGGGACACTATTTTTTTATTTTTATTTTTTAATAAAGGACTTGTCCAAAACTGGCTTTTGTCTTTATTTTTATGTACACTCTTTTGGTGAATGGGTAGGGGTACGATGTACCGGATATCCATTCACATAGGGGGGGGTGGGATCTGGGGGCCCCCTTGTCAAAGGAGGCTTCCAGATTCTGATAAGCCTCCCCCCGCAGACCCCCACAACCACAGCCCACGGTTGTCTGGAAAGAGACCCCTGTCCCCATCAACATGGGGGCAAGGTGCTTTGGGGTGGGAGGGCATTGATTCATGTCCCCCAGGGAAGTACCCAGGTCCCCATACACTTTTTTTGGGCTAATAACTAGGGTTGAGCGAACACGGACTGTATTATTCGTGTTCGTACCGAATAATTGGATTTTTGTTACCCGAACATGGACACGAACACTTTACTGTATATTCGGGTAAAAATCCGTGTTCGGTCGTTTTATTTCTGGGTTTTGCATGCTTTGGCGCGCTTTTCATGGCGGGCTTTCAACAGCCAATCAACAAGCGTTTAACTGGTGTGCCTAAGCCATCCCAGCCATGCCTACAAATGTATCAGTAGCTGTGATTGGCCGTCTGAAGCATGTGACCAAGTCTTTATAAGTTCGAGGCAGCGCCGCTGCGGCGTCATTCTGCTGTTTAGTTCAGGGAGAGAGCACACATCAACGTGCTGGCTGCTGATTAGGGACAGACAGGAAAAAAAAAACATTTGTGTCCGGATAGAATTGAGGGACAGGTCGGAGTGTGTTAGGCAGGGCGAGTTGTAGGCATTTTAGGGAGAGAGTCTGCTGATTTTTTAGGGTCAGTGTGTTCTACAAACTACAATCGATATTGCTGCGTGGGGTGGGGTTTGCAGTCCCGATCTACGATCTTATCAATCCTCTTAGGGACAAAGTCTGCTGATTTTTAGGGACAGTGTGTTCTACAAACTACAATCGATATTGCTGTGTGAGGTGGGGTTTGCAGTCCCGATCTACGATCTTATCAATCCTTTTAGGGAGAGAGTCTGCTGATTTTTAGGGACAGTGCGTTCTACAAACTACAATCGATATTGCTGTGTGTGGGGGGGGTTTGCAGTCCCAATCTACGATCTTATCAATCCTGTTAGGGACAGAGTCTGCTGATTTTTAGGGTCAGTGTGTTCTACAAACTACAATCGATATTGCTGTGTGTGGGGGGGGGGGTTTGCAGTCCCGATCTACGATCTTATCAATCCTGTTAGGGACAGAGTCTGCTGATTTTTAGGGTCAGACAGTGCGTTCTACAAACTACAATCGATATTGCTGTGTGGGGGGGGGGGTTTGCAGTCACCCGATCTATGATCTTATCAATCCTGTTAGGGACAGAGTCTGCTGATTTTTAGGGTCAGACAGTGTGTTCTACAAACTACAATCGATATTGCTGTGTGGTGTGGGATAGGAGATAGGCAGGTGTCAGTGGTCCACATCCATTTTGCTGGGTGTGGGCTGCAGTGAACACAATCTTTTTGGGGTGCAGTGAACACAATCTTTTTGGGGTACAGTGAACACAATCTTTTTGGGGTGCAGTGAACACAATCTTTTTGGGGTGCAGTGAACACAATCTTTTTTGCCCACTGAGGAGGAGGGAGAAAAGTATTTTTCTATCAGGCACTGTGTGCAGCATTTTTCCTTCAGCTGTGCTGTGCTGAGTGACTGATCATACATTGCTGTGTTCAGTTCACATGTGCTAATATTGAGTGGTTTCAAAAATCATACACTTTTTTTCTATTCCTCTATTCAATATACAATCTTGGGTTAAAAAAAATTAAATTGTGGCCTGCAGCAGAGCTGAATGATATTTGGGGTTTTTTGGGGTTCATCTCATACTTCTGAAGATTTGAGGGTGCTGCCTGTTCCAAACTCCTCCTACTCCTCATCCAGCCTTTTAGGGGTGCAAACTATAGTAATTGGGGCCTAGTGTGGTTGTGTACGTGTGATATACATACACTTTTTTTGATCATATTTTCTATTCCGCTATTTAATCAAAACCTTTGGGGATCAGTTAAATTGCGGGATAGTCTGTGTTGGTACGTGTGAGATCCACCTTTCCAAGTTTTTGGGGTTCATCTCATACTTCTGAAGATTTGAGGGTGCTGCCTGTTCCAAACTCCTCCTACTCCTCATCCTGCCTTTAGGGGTACAAACAATAGTAATTGGGGCCTAGTGTGCTTCTGTACGTGTGAGATACATACACTTTTTTTGATCATATTTCCTATTCCGCTATTCAATAAAAACCTTTGGGGATCAATTAAATTGCGGGATAGTCTGTGTTGGTACATGTGAGATCCACCTTTCCAAGTTTTTGGGGTTCATCTCATACTTCTGAAGATTTGAGGGTGCTGCCTGTTCCATACTCCTCCTACTCCTCATCCAGCCTTTTAGTGGTACAAACAATAGTAATTGGGGCCTAGTGTGGTTGTGTACGTGTGATATACATACACATTTTTTGATCATATTTTCTATTCCGCTATTTAATCAAAACCTTTGGGGATCAGTTAAATTGCGTGATAGTCTGTGTTGGTACGTGTGAGATCCACCTTTCCAAGTTTTTGGGGTTCATCTCATACTTCTGAAGATTTGAGGGTGCTGCCTGTTCCAAACTCCTCCTACTCCTCATCCTGCCTTTAGGGGTACAAACAATAGTAATTGGGGCCTAGTGTGGTTGTGTACGTGTGATATACATACATTTTTTTTTATAATATTTCCTATTCCGCTATTCAATAAAAACCTTTGGGGATCAATTAAATTGCGGGATAGTCTGTGTTGGTACGTGTGAGATCCACCTTTCCAAGTTTTTGGGGTTCATCTCATACTTCTGAAGATTTGAGGGTGCTGCCTGTTCCATACTCCTCCTACTCCTCATCCAGCCTTTTAGGGGTACAAACAATAGTAATTGGGACCTAGTGTGGTTGTGTACGTGTGATATACCTACACTTTTTTTGATCATATTTTCTATTCCGCTATTTAATCAAAACCTTTGGGGATCAGTTAAATTGCGGGATAGTCTGTGTTGGTACGTGTGAGATCCACCTTTCCAAGTTTTTGGGGTTCATCTCATACTTCTGAAGATTTGAGGATGCTGCCTGTTCCATACTCCTCCTACTCCTCATCCAGCCTTTTAGGGGTACAAACAATAGTAATTGGGGCCTAGTGTGGTTGCGTACATGTGATATACATACACTTTTTTTGATCATATTTCCTATTCCGCTATTCAATAAAAACCTTTGAGGATCAATTAAATTGTGGGATAGTCTGTGTTGGTACGTGTGAGATCCAGCTTTCCAAGTTTTTGGGGTTCATCTCATACTTCTGAAGATTTGAGGGTGCTGCCTGTTCCAAACTCCTCCTACTCCTCATCCTGCCTTTAGGGGTACAAACAATAGTAATTGGGGCCTAGTGTGGTTGTGTACGTGTGATATACATACACTTTTTTTGATCATATTTTCTATTCTGCTATTTAATCAAAACCTTTGGGGATCAGTTAAATTGCGGGATAGTCTGTGTTGGTACGTGTGAGATCCACCTTTCCAAGTTTTTGGGGTTCATCTCATACTTCTGAAGATTTGAGGGTGCTGCCTGTTCCAAACTCCTCCTACTCCTCATCCTGCCTTTAGGGGTACAAACAATAGTAATTGGGGCCTAGTGTGGTTGTGTACGTGTGATATACATACACTTTTTTTGATCATATTTTCTATTCCGCTATTTAATCAAAACCTTTGGGGATCAGTTAAATTGCGGGATAGTCTGTGTTGGTACGTGTAAGATACACCTTTCCAAGTTTTTGGGGTTCATCTCATACTTCTGAAGATTTGAGGGTGCTGCCTGTTCCATACTCCTCCTACTCCTCATCCAGCCTTTTAGGGGTACAAACAATAGTAATTGGGGCCTAGTGTGGTTGTGTACGTGTGATATACATACACTTTTTTTGATCATATTTTCTATTCCGCTATTTAATCAAAACCTTTGGGGATCAGTTAAATTAAGGGATAGTCTGTGTTGGTACGTGTGAGATCCACCTTTCCAAGTTTTTGGGGTTCATCTCATACTTCTGAAGATTTGAGGGTGCTGCCTGTTCCAAACTCCTCCTACTCCTCATCCTGCCTTTAGGGGTACAAACAATAGTAATTGGGGCCTAGTGTGGTTGTGTACGTGTGATATACATACACTTTTTTTGATCATATTTCCTATTCCGCTATTCAATAAAAACCTTTGGGGATCAATTAAATTGCGGGATAGTCTGTGTTGGTACGTGTGAGATCCACCTTTCCAAGTTTTTGGGGTTCATCTCATACTTCTGAAGATTTGAGGGTGCTGCCTGTTCCATACTCCTCCTACTCCTCATCCAGCCTTTTAGGGGTACAAACAATAATAATTGGGGCCTAGTGTGCTTCTGTACGTGTGAGATACATACACTTTTTTTGATCATATTTCCTATTCCGCTATTCAATAAAAACCTTTGGGGATCAATTAAATTGCGGGATAGTCTGTGTTGGTACGTGTGAGATCCACCTTTCCAAGTTTTTGGGATTCATCTCATACTTCTGAAGATTTGAGGGTGCTGCCTGTTCCATACTCCTCCTACTCCTCATCCAGGCTTTTAGTGGTACAAACAATAGTAATTGGGGCCTAGTGTGCTTCTGTACGTGTGAGATACATACACTTTTTTTGATCATATTTCCTATTCCGCTATTTAATCAAAACTTTTGGGTATAAACAATTAAATTGCGTGATAGTCTGTGTCGGTACGTGTGAGATACACCTTTCCAATTTTTTGGGCGCATCTCATACTGCCGAGGATTTGAGGGTGCTTCAGTCTGCCTCCTGCCTGTTCCGAACTCCTCCTACTCCTCATCCTGCCTTTAGGGTAGAAAAAATTGTAACCGGGGCCTAGTTTGTGTTTGTACGTGTGAGATACACCGTTTTGTAAAATTTGTCCTATTCCGCTCTTCAATATACACCCTCTTTGAGTGTAAAAAATTAAATTGTGGGATAGTCTGTATCGGTACATGTGAGATATACCTTTTTAAATTTGTTTGACGCATCTCCTTCTACTGCCGAGGATTGCAGGGTGCTTCAGTTTGCCTCCTGTTCCCAACTCCTCCTACTCCTCTTCCTCATCCTGCCTTTAGGGTACAAAAAATTGTAATCGGGGCCTAGTCTGTGTTTGTACGTGTGAGATACACCGTATTATAAAATTTTTCCTATTCCGCTATTCAATATACACCCTCTTTGGAGTGTAAAAAAATAAATTACGGCATAGTCTGTATCGGTACGTGTGAGATACACCTTTTAAATTTGTTTGGCGCATCTCCTTCCCCCGCCAAGGATTGCAGGGCGCTTCAGTTTGCCTCCTGTTACCAACTCCTCCTACTCCTCTTCCTCATCCTGCCTTTTGGGTACAAAAAATTTAATCGGGCCTAGTCTTTGTTTGTACGTGTGAGATACACCGTTTTTTATCCTATTCCGCTATTCAATATACACCCTTTTGGGGTAAAAAACATTAAATTGCGGCATAGTTTGCATATTTGACTGTGAGATACACCCGTGCGATACTGTTGTTGTTTTGTTCCGCTATTCAATAAACACCTTTCTAGGGCAAGATCTTAAATTACAGAAATATGAGGAGATCGTCAATTAGGGGCCGTGGCCTGGGTCGTGGTGCTGCTGGTAGAGCTCCTGTTGCAAGGAGAGGACGTGGTCGATCTGTGCCAGCTACACGCACAAGTGAAACACCTTCCTCAAGTGTGAGTAGGCGACAGAACCTGCAGCCGTATTTGGTAGGGCATCATACGCCTCTAGAAGTGATGAGGCCAGAACAAGTAGAGGCGATAGTAGATTGGTTTGCTGCTGACAGTGCCTCCAGTTCCTTCACATTGTCTCCCACCCAGTCTACTGCAGAAAGGTCAGAGTTGGCACCTGCAGCCGATGTCCAACCGTCTTTCACCTCACCCCCTTGCAAATCAGGCAAGCAGTCTGAGCCCCAAGCCATACAGCAGTCTCTTCTTCTTTTTGATGACTCTGTCAGCAGGGTTTCCCAGGGCCATCCACCTAGCCCTGCCCCAGAAGTGGAAGAGATTGAGTGCAGCGATGCCCAACCACTTATTTCTCAAGATGAGTACATGCAAGGACCATCGCAGCACGTCTCCGATGATGACGAAACGCAGGTGCCAACTGCTGCGGCGTTCAGCATTGTGGAGACCGACAAGGAGGGCAGGGGTGAAGACTGGGTGGAAGATGATGTGGAGGACGATGAGGTCCTCGACCCCACATGGAATGAACGTCATGCAGGTGACCTGAGTAGTTTGGAGGAAGAGGCGGTGGTCGCACAGAGCCACCAGCACAGCAGAAGAGGGAGCAGGGTGCAGAAGCGGAGCGGCCGTGCCCTAGACACTACGCCTGCTACTGCCCAACGCAGCAAGGGAACGAGCGCACCAAAGTCAGCTCAAAGGAGTTCTCTAGCGTGGAAGTTCTTTAGAAAACGTGCTGATGACAGGACACGAGTGGTTTGCACCCTGTGCAATCAGAGCCTGAAGCGAGGCATAAACCTTCTCAACCTGAGCACACCCTGCATGATCAGGCATTTAAGTGCAAAGCACGAGCTGCAGTGAAGTAGACACCTTCAAAACCAAGAAACATCTCTGGCTCATCCTGCTTCCTCTTCTGCTGCAGTCTCGGCTGCTCCAGCCACATCTGTAGTGATACCGGCACCTGCCACCCCGCAAACAGAAGATCTGTCAGCAACACCACCACCTGGGTCACCAACCATCTCCACAATGTCCCGTGGAAGCGTTCAGCTTTCCATCTCCCAAACACTTGAGAGGAAGTACCCCCCTACCCACCCGCGATCCCTGGCCCTGAATGCCAGCATTTCAAAATTCTTGGCCTTTGAAATACTGTCATTCCGTCTGGTGGAGACGCACAGTTTTAAAAACCTTATGTCGGTGGCTGTCCCACAGTACGTCGTGCCCAGCCGCCACTACTTTTCCAGGCAAGCCATCCCTTCCCTGCACAACCAAGTGGGGGAAAAAATCAGGTGTGCACTGCGCAACGCCATCTCTGGCAAGGTCCACCTAACTACCGATACGTGGACCAGTAAGCACGGTCAGGGGCGTTATATCTCCCTAACGGCACACTGGGTAAATGCAGTGGCGGATGGGCCTGAGGCGGATAGCAATTTGGCGCATGTCCTTCCACCACCGAGGATTGCAGGGCGCTTCAGTTTGCCTCCTGTTCCTAACTCCTCCTACTCCGCTTCCTCATCCTCTACCGCCTCCTCAGCCGGACAGCGTAACACCGTCACCACCAACTTCAGCACGACCAGGGGTAAACGACAGCAGGCAGTTTTAAAACTTGCCTGTTTGGGGGACAAACCACACACCGCGCAGGAGTTGTGGAGGAGCATGGAACAGCAGACAAATGAGTGGTTGCTGCCAGCGAGCCTCAAGCCGGCCTGGTGGTGTGCGACACCGGGCGAAATCTCATAGCAGCTCTGGGCCTAGCCGGTTTGACGCACATTCCTTGCCTGGCGCATGTGCTGAATTTGGTGGTGCAGAGGTTCCTTAAAAACTACCCCGATATGTCAGAGCTGCTGCAGAAAGTGCGGGCCGTCTGTGCACACTTTCGGCGTTCTCACCCTGCTGCTACTCGCCTGTCAGTGCTGCAGCGTAACTTCGGCCTTCCCGCTCACCGCCTCATATGTGACGTGCCCACAAGGTGGAACTCCACCTTGCACATGCTGCAAAGACTGTGCGAGCAGCAGCAGGCCATAGTGGAGTTTCAGCTGCAGCACGCACGCGTGAGTCGCTCTGCGGAACAGTACCACTTCACCACCAATAACTGGGCCTCCATGCGAGACCTGTGTGCCTTGTTGCGCTGTTTTGAGTACTCCACCAACATGGCCAGTGCCGATGACGCCGTTCTCAACTTAACTATCCCACTTCTATGCCTCCTTGAAAAAACAATTCGGGCGATGATGGAAGAGGATGTGGCACAGGATGAGGAGGAGGATGAAGAGGTAACATTTCCAAGGCTTTCAGGGCAGTCATTCGCAAGGGGCTCCGAGGGTGGGTTCCTGCACACACACAAACGCCAGGGACACAATTGTCCAGCAGGGGCACAGTTCTGGAGGATGAGGAGGAGGAGCTGGAGGAGGAGATGGAAGCATGTTCACAGCAGGGTGGCACCCAGGCCAGCTCATGGCCATCACTGGTGCGTGGCTGGGGGGATACAGAGGACACGGACGATAAACCTCCCACAGAGGACAGACTTTCGTTGCCTCTGGGCAGCCTGGCACACATGAGCGATTACATGCTGCAGTTTCTCCACAACGACCGCCGAGTTGCCCACATTCTAACTTGTGCTGATTACTGGGTGGCCACGCTGCTGGATCCCCGTTACAAGGACAACGTACCGTCCTTAATTCACTAACTGGAGCGCGATCGCAAGATGCGCGAGTACAAGCGCACGCTGGTAGACGCGATGCTGCTGGCATTCCCACCTGACAGCGGGGCCACAGTGGAAGCACAAGGCAGAGGAGGAGGAGGAAGAGGTCGCCAACGCAACCAGGGCACCGCCAGCACCTCAGAAGGCAGGGTTAGCATGGCCGAAATGTGGAAAAGCTTTGTCAGCACGCCACAACAAACAGCAGCACCAGCAGCTCATATGGAACGTCTTAGCAGGAGGCAGCATTTTACCAACATGGTGGAGCAGTATGTGTGCACACGCCTACATGACGGGTCTGCCCCCTTCAACTTCTGGGTCTCCAAATTGGGCACATGGCCTGAGCTTGCCCTTTACGCCTTGGAGGTGCTGGCGTGCCCTGCAGCCAGTGTATTATCTGAACGGGTATTTAGCACGGCTGGGGGCGTTATAACAGACAAGCGCAGCCGCCTGTCCAGAGACAATGTGGACAAGCTCACGTTCATTAAAATAAAACCAGGCATGGATCCCACGGGACTTTTCCGTACCTTGTGCAGAATAGCGATGGATACCGACCTTACCCACCCATTGTTCCATTTTTGCTCTTTCTCACTCTTTTGGGGTGTACCCTCATTTAAAATTTGTGAAAAGAAGCAGTGTTGGCTACCTCGTCCTCCTCCTCAGGGCCAGATTAACGTAGGAGCTATTGGAGCTGCTGCTCCAGGCCCCTACCTTTTATATAGGCCCCGGGTTGGCCATATTCACTGTTACCGCTCTTCTGTCACTTGTAAACACAGAAGTCTGGCTTCTATGCTCGCTTCCCCAGGCAGCTCCCTCAGAACCTCCCCACACAGCACGAAGGCCGGACAAGGAGGGACAGTTGCCGATGCATGGATGTGTTTATGGGCTTCAGAGACAGCATCCCATGTTGAATTAGGCATGCATGGCTGCACCCTTCCTCCTCTGGGTGCATGCCAAGGCACGGCCCTTAAGGCCCTTCAAAATCCTCAGCACCAAGCCCATGATGCTCTTAATCCGGCCCTGGTCCTCCTCCACCGCCGCTTCCACCTACACCACCCATAGGTGTGCGCAGCCTATTGCATTAGGGTGTGCACCCCAAAGTTTAAATACACATGCATGTGTTTGCCTACATGTACATGGCCCCGATACATTACTCTCCCTGCTGGCAAAGAGAAATAGAGCAGAGCAATTCCGAGGGAGATCTTTCCCATCTCCTCACTGGCAAACAGAGCGATAATGCTAATGTGCCCTAGGTGATTAGGGTGTGCCCAGGTACACCCGGCACACCCTGTGCGCACGCCTATGACACCGCCACATCCACCACCACCTCAACCTCTCTCCTACTCCATATGGGCCTCGTCCTTCAGAGATGAAGAACATTGTTTTATTTTTATTTTTATTTTTTTTGTTGTTTTAAGTTATTTCCCTATCCACATTTGTTTGCGGAGCACTTGCCATGCTCTTAACTACGTTTTGCTGCCATTTGCAGCACTCTAGCCCTTTCCTTTGGTGTTTTAGAGCCATTTTAGTGCCTGAAAGTTCGGGTCCCCATTGACTTCAATGGGGTTCGGTGTCCGGGAAAAGTTCGGCAAAAGTCCGGGACACGGACCCGGACTTTTTTTTAAAGTTCGGCCGAACCCGCCGAACACGGACATCCAGGTGTCCGCTCAACTCTACTAATAACTTGCATTTAAGCCTTTAAAATTAGGACTTTGATTTTTCATGTTCGTGTCCCATAGACTTTAATGGAGTTCACATGTTCGCTAGAACATTTCCCCTGTTCGAGATGTTCTGGTGCAAACCGAACAGCGGGGTGTTCGGCTCATCACTACTTTGGGATGCACATACACATAACGTACCTACTGAATAGTTCAATTTATTATCCAGATATTGCTACGCAGTCCCGGCGAATCCCCAAATCACTTTTTCCTGCAGTCTGGTGATCCAACAATGGAGTGGCAAAAGGAGATAGCTTTGAAGGAACGGTTGCACAATATGGTGGGAATTTGCAGGTGCAAGAGATAGGGTAAGTAATACAGTCTATTCCTCTACCTTTGGACTTGGCAAGTATTTAATCCTTGAGTGAGGGTCCCACTGCTGTTGCTTGGAGTAGGGCATTAAAGTTTGCTGGGCAAAGCAGTGAATTCATTTAACTTTGAGATTTCCCCTTAAATAATTATATATGCTTTGCTCCCTGCTGTTAAATTTGGCCTCTGGGAGAGATAAGAGGAGCTTACATGGTGATAAGGACTTTCACCATACCTCCATGCAACAGACTTAAAGTGGTTCTAAAGGCTGAATGTGTTTTACCTTAATGCATAAAAAGGTTTCTGCATGCAGTACCATCCTAACCCCCCCCCCCCGTCTTATTATACTCACCTGAGCCCGATCTCGATGCATTAATGTGCGTTAGACTTGAGGCTCTCCAAGCTCTCTCTCTCCTCATCGACTCGACGGGTTCTGTGTGTCACACCCAAGAAGAGGAGGATCGGGGCTGCTCTGTTATTTCAATTTTTTTTTAAATCTTTACAATTACTTGAAGTCAGTCACTAAACCACTAAACTCTGATGCTGAGACACGGGGAGAAAGACAGTGAGTTTCATGATCCCCCATACTCAGAAGTACAAGATATTTTTATTTGCTTAGGCACTTGAATAGAGTGGCAGGAGAGGGGAGGAAAGTTAGGTATGTGCTTGTGGTAGAGAGAAAGTTATATGAACATGTTGCTTTTGACCTGCATGGTCAAAGCACAGGTTAACTTTTAGAACATATAGTTTTTATTATTGACCAATTATGTAATAGTAATAAACGTCTAGGAAATCCCTACCAGGATCAAACTAATAGGTCTTTAAAAGTACCAAACCAAAAGTTTAAAATTTGCATTTTTATTGTACAAAAAGCTGTAAAGAGATTAGAATGAACAAACATCCTAACACATAAGTGTCAATTATGAAAGAACCACAGTTACATATGTTGCTAATTAAAGATGAACATATCCCCAGATGGTCATATGAGGTGTTCCATGCAGGAATCTCCAACGCGTTTCCCAGGGACAAAGCTCGCTTCCTCAGGGAGAACTGACATAGGACTCTGGAGATTTCATGCAAAACAAAAATAAATATCATGCAAATACATTCATATAAACAAATAGGCAGGTAGGCACAGATATTCCAAGTACGTTACAAACAAACATACTACCTGTCATAGATATTCACTGTGCATGCAGCTTGAACCAGGAAAGCAGAATAGTGACCACTGCATACCAGGGGAAATCAGCCAGACTCTAAGATGTATACATTTTAATAAAAATAAGTTATACTCCCTAGGGGAAAAAAGATAATAAATAAAAAAAATAATAAAAATACATGAAAAAGATGGCATAAAGACCTACTGAAACTAGAATTTCCTTATTAAAGATGGTCCACAACATCTGAGGTGAAATTACTTATTAAATTCCGTCCAGAAGGGACTAAATTATGCAGGTACATCAGTAAAACAAATAGTGCTTGAAAGGTTACTAAATGCAATTTATGGTATTCATAGTGGCCCAAAGGCTTTCCAAACTACACTCCTACTCCCCAAAATGTATTATAATATATGACTATGTTTGGTGCACTGAACCATTTATGCCCGTATAATTTTCAACAGCCAGAATTTAAGAAGAGTCAGGCTCATGTAGCTCTACCCCCATAGGAGCCGCTGGTTTGGATGACTCCTGTATTCTTTGCCTCAACCTTTTTAAGAACTTCAGCCCCTCTAAAAGGTTAGGTTGAGTGTACACAACATGCAATATCACGTTAAATCACTGAAAATAATACTTAGTACCCAGCAGTAGCACTACATCAAATAAAATAGGCACCGAACCACCCAGCAGTAGCACTACATCAAATAAAATAGGCACCAAACTAGTTAGTAAAGAAAAACTTAATACATTGTCACCCCGATATAGCTGGTAACAAAGTAAACATAGAAACAGATTGACAAGGTAAACAACATAATTTACATAGGGTGATTGGTAATAAGGACTAGGTATAGGATGACACTTGGCATCAAGAACAGCATAAACAGTAGCAAGGTCACCTAAAGTGCAGCTGTGGACCCTAATAAAGCTGGACTTACCAAACATAGGAACTATACTGCCAAAGTGTATTCTTAGCGACTATGCTAGACTGATTGAATGTGCACTGTCCATAAAAATGAAGTAAAGGAGAGAAAGGAACAAAGGGGCTTGCAGAATGGTTTTACAGGAGAAGAAGCCGGCTATCATTGGGGACCTTTAATAGGCCTTGGTGCACATAAAGACAGTTGTAGTAAATCAGTATGCAGTATAGGTGCAGTAAGAGTATAGTATAGGTTCAGTACAGGTGTAGTACATGTGCAGTATAGGTGCAGTGAAGATGCAGTAAAGCTATGGTATACTTAATGTCCTGCCTCCAGTAATTCATTCCCTGCTAGCAGAGTAAACAATAGGCAGTGTACCCTCTCACTAGTCCCTGTGGTGCAGCTGTGAACCTCTACTGTAGAAGGTGGCCCCTCAGTCTATCCATAGAATCCCTCTGGAGAATCAAAGGTGGGAAATAGTGGGTGAGAGGATGCCCTGGTCTCCCTGTGGCAATAGTACAGATGCAATTGCTGCAGTCTATGCTGCGCTGCCTTGGGTGTCTCCACTGGTTTGACTTATCAGCAATCTGGTCGGTATGCAGCAGATATGCTCCAGTTGGTTCCCTTAGCACCAAGAGAACAAAGTTTCCTACGCAGTTTGGTAAAGGTCAACTCACCACTCCCTCCCCTCCTCAGTGTCTCATGGGAGCTGTAGTGTAAAAAGTCTATTGGCCCCCATTCTATGGCTGATGTCTCAGACTACAGCTACAATGACTATCAGCATTCTGCATCGAAGGCTTTCCTGGCTGTAGTTCTCCCCCTGATGGCTGGAGGGGACAGTGCAGCATAACGTCCAGCATCACAGTAGAGAGTGAAAGAACAAAGGGAAATGCCTTTTTCTCCATGTGACTTTAGCTCCAGCACCTAGCTACACTCTCTTGCATCTTTACCTTGGGGTTGAAAGCACCAGTATGACTGAATATCATAGGCAATTAGTTACTGGGCTTCTGATTTCTTGTAGATTTCCAGGCTCTTGTACCTTAATTATGCCACTCATTTAGTCAACAGGAAACATCCATTCACTTTTGCTCTGAGTGGATTTTCAGCATGCATTTTCACATTCTGTGTTTGAATTTTATTTACTATTATGTCATTTCATTAGTACCATGAGCTTTGAAAATATGTATATGTACAGGTATATGTGCTTTCATGCATTTAACACTGTTTTGTTATTCTTACAAATGCTCACTGCCCAAAAATGAAACAAATGCATTTTTATTGCCCATGCATTCTTCCTCAATTGTGACCAGTAGCAGCATTCATGTAAATAGAGGTGCTGTATATTCCTATGTGATTTAATTTCTGTAACAGGATATATTATTGTAAGCATCAGCCAAAATGTTTTAACAAGTGTCTCAATTTTTCTGGGATCTCTTCTTAAAAATAACCGCCCAATGCTGAGTAGCATATGGGCTATTAATGTATTAATGGCTTAAAGCGGAAGTAAACCCATAGATTTAACAATTAAAAAACAATTACATTCCCGTCATGTCTCTTGAATCATACTTACTGTACCTAGGTGGATGCAGCATCGGTCTGATACTGCATATGTCCTCCGCCGGCTCTAAGACTGAGAACTGAGCGATCTAACACCGCAAACTGCTCGAGTCTCACAGCTCCCCAAGCAGAGAGCTGGTAACTGTCAGTCAGCAGCTCTCTGTTCTGCCCCCCACGCTCACTGGCAGATAAGAGCAAAAGGTCCCAGGAGCCGCACATCAGAACAAGACCTGCTATGTGTAGACAAGTGGCATTCTTAGCCTGGACCCCCACCAGGCCACAGATCCACAGGAGATATACAGCCAAACCAGCTTTGGCTGTACTTCTCTTTTAAACAGAGGCCAAAATGGCAACTTCCTTGGCTGAAATCCATAGGAAGGTTTACTTTCTCTTTAACGTGGGTTAACACAGTAAGAATGTTTTTGCATTTGCTTTTGTGATCTATATTTTAACTTGTTAATTATTTTTAAAGAGATGTCTAAAAATAAGTTTGCTAAATAGAAAAGGCAGGGAGAAAAAAGTAATGGAGTCAGTTCATTTTTTCCAGTAAGGGCTCCAGGCAGACTGTCTGAGCTCATTTAAAAGCAGTAAAAAGAAACCTTCTGTTGTTACAAATAGTTTTCAATTATATATTGGCCTTTATTATTCTGACCTATTTACAATATATAGGTAAATGTTATTTGGTCAGAGTAGTTTACAGTTAATTTACTATTAGCAATGTACAATAATAAACCTCTAGAATTACAGTTAGATAGACTGACACTTACTAAACAACAGCAACTGCTAAGCAATTTCAAGATACTTTATACCATAGAGTTTTACTTTAAAACTAGACTGGGGTTTTCAATTAACAAAAAGAGGGAAAATAGAAGACTATTGGATTTATTTTTTTAAGCAGATTGGCAAGGAGCTAAATTTTCAGATGAAATGCTTACTATATGTATTACCTATTTTATCTGCCAAAGAATGAAAAGTTCTCTTCAGCTTACATTGAGATACAACTGCCTCTGCCTGCGACTGTAGCCAGGAACCTGACCTCAATTTTTTTACAAAATCTGCATGTAGCCCACTGTAGGTTGTTCCATGAAGCTGCCAATTCCTCTGCCTCCCTCTCTCCCACCAACACTGTTATGCTGGGAGCCAGAGCAGCCTGTGTAAAATCCTCTTCTCGTGCTGGCTGTGCTGAGGCTCTGTGCAAGGCTTCCCCTCCCCCTCACCACTCCCTTCCTAGCAGCAGAGTAAAGGACCACTCTGGGAGCAGGAGACCCAGCAAGTCATCTCATTGACTGTAATACAGAGCGTTTGAGATCATGGTAGATGTAGTCCAAATCAGCATCTCTATAATCCAGAAATTTACTTTCTGGACTACAAATCCAGATAGACTCTGAGACTCAGGAGGAGCTGGAAGAGGACATTGACAAAAGCAGAGAAGCGCCTCTAAGTGCCTAAAATGTACTAAACTTCACCAAGATGCCTGCCCTAGTGCCTAGGACATCTTTGGACTTACTATGGATTTATACCTTATAACTACAACTCTTGCATATTAGGTATTATGACCAAGCCTCTGCGTCTATAACCTCCTTTTCTTGTTTGGAGGAGGACATTGGGCTGCTATATTGCACACTGGCAAATATAGTTCCTTGGAGAGACTTCTACTCCCTAGAGGATATCTTCAGAACTACAGATCCCAAGAGACTGGGAGACACCAGGAGGAGGAGAGAAGATCTTTTTACTGTACTGCCCAGGAAAATTTATGTCTTTTTGGCACCCAGGGTCTTGAGGAGTAAAGACCTCTGTCAGTCCAGACAGACAGAAAGTCCTCTCCCCAGGATACCACAGGCACTCCCCTTCTAGTCTGCTGGAGCAGCACCATCTTCAACCACACAGAATGGGTTTGCCAGTCTTCATTTGCATCTGCAGCCATAACAAAGCGGGTTGGCCACAGTCAAGCTATCGATCCATTGGTAACTACAGATGAAACAAAGGATTGGTAAGGGGGTTGTCAACCCACCAAACACTCTGCACCACAAAACCAAGCAAGACTCAAGCTAACAAAGTTGCCATCTGGGGTTCCTTAAACACTACCTTACTACCATGCAGCATCTCACTGAGCAGCGATATCATCATGTTCTGGATTACCATATTAGCTCAGATCCACTTAACCCCTCCCTGCACCTGTTGCTTGCAATTTTCATTACTGTTAACCCTTGTTCAACTTATTCCTGCAAGATCTCTTCCTCAAGTCCCCACCGTATTGAACTGGGACCATCTGAAAGCCACTCAGTATAATCATTAGTGTGCCACTGAAAGGGTCTCAACCACACCTGCAGAAATAACATTTTTTTTTTTTTTTAGATTTTTCCTCCCTGTATCATAATATTTGCATATATTGTAGCATTTTTTACCTTCTTGGAACACTGAAGACCTGCAGACATTTACTCCAGGGAAGCATAGCCTCTGGGAGTTTATACTATCCATTTCTGTCTACTCTTATGTTACTCTAGGTGACTCTGTTGCAGTTTATGCTGATTAGTAAAGCCTGGGTCTAGTTACAAGTAAATTATTTTGTATCTTAAGTGTATTACTACCATTGGTATTCATTTCACCCCTACACCTCTACCTGCCTTTACCCACCTTTTCAAGTTTTTGATCTAATTGATCTGGTGTTTGCATTCTTTAAAATAGGATTATAGGTAGGTACCAATGTCACTGTCGGTGATTCCTCTGTGAAATTGTGGCTCTGTGTACTCAGTCTGGTGTTTTAGAGGGGCTGAGGTCTTTGAAAAAGTCAAAGCCAGAAACAAAGGACCCATCTTTACCAGCAGCTCATTCAGGGGTAGCGCTATACCAGCAGCTCCTTCAGGAGTAGCGCTATATGCAGATAAAGCAATGCTGTTTTGTCATAGATATGCACCAACCTGTAACTGCATAGTAGAGGAATGGAGGCATACTGATGCATGAGGTCATATCAATGTTCTCTCCTCCATCAGCATGCTACCTTCACTGGACTGGATAGAACATCGACCCCTTGCACTGTGCCTACAGCTACAGAGACTAGAGAGTCCTTTCAAGACAAGGTGTTTGCCTGACAGTACTGAATTGTATAGTAATGAGCCATAAAATATGGTCTGCGTTGCTGACTCTGAAGTATATCTGAAGTATCTGAAATTTTCCCTTGCAGTATTATGGAGCTTGGGTGAACTTGCAGCATTAGAGTCAGTAAAACGAACGACTCCATTCGGGGGATCAGGAAGGATTTTTCTTCCTCTGCTGTAGCAAATTGGGTCATGCTTTGCTGGGGTTTTTTTTTCGCCTTTCTCTGGATCAACTGCGGGTAAAGTATTGTGTATATGGGACTGTATGGTTGTGTTTTCTTTACTGTTTCTTTTTGTTTTTTATTGGTTGAGCCAGATGGACTTGTGTCTTTTTTCAACCTGACAAACTATGACCTAATGTATATACAGTATATTTTAATTTATAGCAATATACTCAAACTTGAGGCATAATCAGTTCTCTTTTCTCCACCAATTTCTCCTCTCCATTTACTTGTCCTCCTTATAATGCAACTAAAGAATATACTCCATCTCAGACATTTTGCATAAATCCACACCTGCCAGGGCATTTCTGGACCATCTTATTGCATGAGAAGTGTATTGTTCTCACACTTCACTGTGCAAGCATTTGGCGATTCAGAATAGTGTAGGGAGAGAACAGCTGTATTGTACTAGTCTAGCTGAAAATATGTTTCTTTTTAATTTATACGCTTTATACTGTGTATATATATATATATAGATATACAGTTAGATATAGATGTACAGTTAGGTCCATATTATTCAGACAAAGGCACACTTTTAGATTTTTTCAGGTATTTACTAAAACATATTCAAGCTATAGTTATATGATGTATATGGGCTCAAAGTGCAAAATTTCAGGTTTATTTGAGGGTATGTACATCCAAATTGGAGGGAGGGTTTAGGAATTACAGCTCTTAAGATTAGCTGTCCCTCCTTTTTCAAGGGACCAAAAGTATTTGGACAATTGAATCAAAAGCTGTTTAATAAACAGGTGTTTGCTAATCCTTCATTATTTCTTCATCAATTAAGCAGGTAACAGGTTTGGAGTTGATTCTAAGTGTGGTATTTGCATTTGGAATCTATTGCTGTTAACTTACATCATGCATTCAAAGGAGCTGTTCATGCAAATGAAACAGGTCATTGTAAGGCTTCAAAAATTAAATCCATCAGAGAGATAGCAGCAACATTAGGAGTGGCCAAATCAACAGTTTGGTACATTCTGAGGAAAGAAGAACACACTGGTGAGCTCAGCAACATAAAGAGACAACTGTGGTGGATGATCACAGGATCCTCTCTACGGTAAAGAAAAACCCATTCACAACATCCAGACAAGTGAAGGACACTCTTCAGGAGGTGAGCATATCATTGACAAAGTCTACAATCAAGAAACAACTTCATCAGAGCAAATACAAAGGGTTCACCACAAGGTGCAAACCATTCATAAGCCTAAAGAATAGAAAAGCCAGATTAGACTTTGCCAAAAAACATCTAAAAACGCAAGACCAGTCCTGGAAAAGCATTCTTTGGACAGATGAAACTAAGATTAATCTGTACCAGAATGACAGGAAGAAAAAAGTGTGGAGAAGGCTTGGAACAGCTCATGATCCAAAGCACACAACGTCATCTGTTAAACATGGTGGAGGCAGTGTGATGGCATGGGCATGCATGGCTTCCAGCGGAACTGGGTCATTGGTGTTTATTGATGATGTGACAGAAGACAGAAGCAGCCGGATTAATTCTGCAGTGTTTAGAGATATACTAGCACCTATCCTGATGTGATCCTTTTGCAATAAAAAGTTTCTTCAGACTGTTGTGCAAGATCCTTGGTGTGCTGGCGAATATGTATGTATCTGAGATAGATCCATTTTCCAGCTGGTGATCGCTGCAGCACCCACAACTGATGTGCCTATATCCAGGAAGGTGTGCGATGGGAAAATGAACTAATTAGAGATATACTGTCAGCCCAGATTCAGCCAAATGCAGCAAAGTTGATTGGACGGCACTTCACAGTACAGATGGAGAATGATCCAAAACACACCGCAAAAGCAACCCAAGAGCTTATGAAGGAAAAGAAGTGGAATATTCTGCAATGGCCAAGTCAATCAACTGATCTCAACCCAATTGAGCATGCATTTCACTTGCTGAAGGCAAAACTAAAGGCAGAAGGACCCACAAACAAACTGAAGACCGCTGCAGTTAGAGCCTGGCAAAGCATCAGAAAGGAGGAAGCCCAGTCTTTGGTATGTCCATGGGTTCCAGACTTCAGGTACCCATTGCCAGTAAAGGATTATCAACAAAATACAAAAATTAATGTTTTTATGATTATATTTATTTGTTCGATTACATTTGAGTCCCTAAAAATGAGGAGACTGTGTATAAAAATGGTTGCAGTTCCTAAAATTTGTACTTGATATTTACGTTCAACCCCTTGAATTAAAACTGAAAGTCTGCACTTCCACTTTATTTAGATTGTTTTGTTTTAATTTTATTCTGGTGACATACAGAGCCAAAAGTGTGAAAATTGTGCCTGTGTCCAAATATATATGGACCTAACTGTATATACAAATAAATATATATTACAGGACAAAGACTCTCTAGATAACTCTGGGTTTCTAAATAAGCAGCCCACGCTGCTTTTTATACAGCTGCCTACTGATTTGTCAGTGCTCCAATAACTCACTGAGTTCTGTAGACAATATACTTCTTACAGGCTTTACATCAAAGAAGCAAAATGTGAGTAAGGATAATGTGCAAGGACTAGTGTTGTACCTGGTGGCTCAAAAAACAGCACAAAAATATTAAAATGTAAAATTGTAATCTTACCCATAAAAAAGGAAAAATAATCCACTATGCATAGCCTCTAAAGGGAAGTAAGACATTTGTGCAACAGTATTCCTTCCGAGAGCAACCATGGTTCATACATTACAGTGACATTTCAGAGAATCCTTTTTTGCCAGGCATGTCATAACTTAGCAAAAAATTGGGGGAGCAAACCCTGAACATGTATATCTAAAGCTGGTGCAGCTATGGACCAAGCGACATGTATATTAAAAAAGAATAGCGCAACAGGGTTTGCTCCCCCAATTTTTTGCTTGTTTATTATGTATTCGGTCTGACCAGTCTTCTGAGGTTGAGCATCCCCCCACACACACCTGTACTCTATCAGAGTCCACCATCAAGTAGATATAGGAGGAGTCCTTTGTAGTGCATTAGCACATCCATCCCAGCAAGGAGTGTTGTCTCCAAGGGTTGGAGAGGCTGGATTCACCCCTTTTTATGGATAGTGTAGGACCCACTGATAATGGGGTACTTTGACGCAGTGGTGGGCTTGAGCACGATATGGCCATATGGTGGGACTAAATCCCCATTTTTATTTATGGATTGTCTCCATATTTAATAGTCATGTCATAACTTAAGCAAGTTCATTTACACAAGTGAATAAACTTATTAGAAAGATGCAGCATAGTCCATTCTGATAACCAACCATGTTACAATGCATGGCTTACCTCAAAAACATGCAATGTACTAAAATGCAGCAATCTTTACTATTTTGCCAACAGTGTATAGTAAAAAAACACAATAAATAATTGAATGTACAAATGGAACATCTATGAATTTAAATCTTTATATTTTTCCCTTGAGCACTTTATGTTCAAGCTATATGATCATGGACATCTTACGTGGATTGAAAGCAGGAAACATAAATCCTTTAATAAGCCTGCTTAGAATTTAATGCTATATCTTTAGTTTGAAACTCAATTTCCTTTTGAAGCAAGCATTTTATTAATTGTGTTGGCCTCCCTTATATTGGAATGAACCTCCTAATACAGTTTCTAGTGAAAGGGATGATCATTATAAGAAATATTGTATGGTAATGTGTTCCCAATAAAAGAGTTACTGAGTTAATATGAATGGATATAAGATTTATATTGTCATTTGCTGCTGCAACTACAATAATTTTTAAATACAGTATGGAACTTTCCCATAATTGGAACCCTGGTGGCAGTCTGTGTAAACAATGACGTAATATGACTTTCTATCATTGGACCTACAGTATATATCTACAGTATATTTTTTCTATTCATTCTATTTTCACCTTTTCTTTGTCCCAACGTTTATGTTCTCTGGTCACTTTTTCCACCTTTTCTTTGTTTTATTAATTTTTTTGTATAGTTTTGTGTTTTCATGTGTTTTGCACATATTCCCATTACAATATGAGAATTTCTTTTCTTAAATTATTTTTATTTTATCACTAAATATTTGCGCATGTGAAATATTTGCTCTATTGTTGACTATTATAACTTTTGTAAATAGATACAGTATATACCTTTTTGTTCTTTATTTATTGTGCAGCTATATATATATATATATATATACATATATATAAAACCTTTATATTTATTGCCTTTTTTTTCAACCTATCTCTCTAACTGCACCACTCCCTAGCCACCTCACCCCTCACTCACAGTGCAACACTTTCTAGCCGCTTCCTCTACCACTCACCTTACATTCTTCCCTGCATCCAGCCCACCTCTCACATGGCATCCCTTCCTGTATTTAGCAATAATCCTCCACTCACTTTACATCCCTCTCTGCATCTAGCATTAACCATCCTCTCACACTCTGGTGCCTCAGTCCTCCATCAACTTCACACTACACTGTACTCATACAACCAGCTGCTGTCAGGGACATTTTGGTAATAGGCAGATGGGCATGCGTGTGTGCAGGAATGCGCGTGTGTGTACAAAGATTTGCCAAATGCACATGTGCGCGCGTTAGCCGTTTTAGCATTGGCACCTAAATGCCATATACAAGGGCAGCAACTACACTTGAGCAGTGCTTTCTGATTTGCAGCTTTACCTGAGTTCTGTTCCTGTGCCTGTTTTTGATTCCTGTATTGACCCGACTTGTCTGACCACATTTGCTTATCTCCAGTCCTGACCCCGGCTTGCCTAAACTCTGTTATACCTGCTTTTCTGCTTGATATCCTACTGCCAACCCCTGCCTGTACACTGACTATTCTCTGCCTGCTGCTTATACCATATCTGATTATATGTGACCAATCAGGCTTGTCTGATCCTGCTCCAGTCTTTTACCTATCCTGCTCCATCCAGTGCCTGGTGACACTGTCCTGCATCCGCTGTGCATCCACACTGCTGTACCTGCTTCTACCTGCTACTTAGCAATCCAGTCCTGTTCAGTGACTCATCGGCCACTCATCTGGGCGGCTGCCAACGGAAGACCAGCACAGGCACTCTTACCCCACTGCGCTCTCACATCCACTGTTGCAACTCCAGTGGTGCCTGAGCCAGGGCTGTATGAGAGGTCTCCCTCTGCATGTCAGGCTCTGCTACAAGGTACATGACAACTGCACTCTACAAGTGTCCCTCTGATGCTTTTGTCCACCACCAGCTTTACACTGCAACCTGCTCTGACAATAAGTCTTGCTCCATAAGTGTCCCCTATGATGCCTCTGTCCCCTGCAAACAGCACTTCACTCTGACATGGGGCTACACTTTACCTGATGCCTCTGTCCCTCACCACCTGCACATGGCACTCTGCTTACAAGCATCCCTTCTGCTGCCTCTTTACCCTGCCATTCCTGCCAACTTGACACTGAACTCCACTGTGACATAAAGCTTCACTCCACACATGTTCCCTCTGTTGCCTCACTGCCCCACCACATGCATATTGCACTGCTTCTTAAGCATCAATTCTGTTACCTCTGTACCCTGTCACCTTGACACTGCCTTCCCTCTGATAATCAGCTCCACTCCACTCCACAAGTGTCTCTTCTGCTGCCTCTGTCCCCTACCACCTTTACACTGCACCCTGTTCTGACAATCAGCTCTGCTCTAAAATCATACCCTTTTTGGAATGTTCAGATATTTTCTAGGATTACTGATTTCCATAGTTGTTACAAAGAAAAACAACAGATGGCTTATTCAAGGGATGCTCTTGCCCACTGTCATTGTCGACTGGTCTTTAGCTTTTCCCAGTGTCCTGTTAGCATCCTGTATCTGACCTCTGTTATTTGACCCAACCTGTTACTGACCATACCCTGGATCCTGCTTGCCCTTCTGCCTACCTGTTCCTGACCTTGGCTCTGCTCCTAACGCTGCTGCCTACACTTCTGTACCTCCTTGCCCACTTGCTGATGACCTTGGCTTCCCCTATGACCACCCTCTTGTCCCTAATTTGGCTGCACATTGCCTCTGAGTGCCTGTTCTGGCTGTCACATCAGCTTCGGTCATCTCAGTATGTTCCTATCTCAAATTTGCTGGGAGCTCTAAAATTTCAGAACCTGCAGTGTTTGTGGAATACCCTTTAACCTTGGCAATTCCATCCTGTACAGCTTCTGTTTCTGACCTGATTTCCTGACAGATCTTCTAAACCTGGTCTACCATCAACACCTACTAACATTTGTGTTTCTCCTGTCCCTCTGCACCATTTGTTCCACTTTCATTGGGGCCTGGGCTGGAGACACAAGAGAAGCCAACCTCATAATTTTAGTCTCCTACCCGGTATGTGACATTATGGCTCAATAGGAATTAAAATTTCATTACTAAAGTAGCTATAAGGATGTATTTTTTAAATGGTTATACCAAGTAAGTTCTAGATAGATTAATGATTTAATGTTTTGTTTATTCATGTGTTTGTGCTTTATTGAATACAGTCCTGAGTTCTGAGGGAAACAGACAACCAGGCCAATGACTGTGGTTCAAAGAGAATGTGGGTTGCTTGTCAAATGAATGTAAAATGGAATGTCATCCATGTCATTGATACAATATTGGAGACCAGGTGGCAGCTATAGTGTGTTCTACAGTTTTGGTGTAGTCACTGACTTAAACTGATATGTTAAAGGGGGTGTAGAGGAGAAATAGAGGTACTAACAGGACATGGTACCGCAGAATATTTTTTTTTCATTTGTGATGCCATATATATATATGCAATCTAGTCTAATCTAATCTAATCTAATCTAATCTAATCTAATCTAATCTAATCTAATCTAATATATGTATGCAATATAATATCATAGTATTATCATAGTATAATATAATATCATCAGTCTCCCTCCTTTTTAGTCTAGAATTTATATTTTGAGACTATGTCTTGTTCAAGGATAAACTATTCATTATATGTCATTATAAGAGAGTCTTCTCTTAATACTGCTTGGGTGGTAACAGTTGACTATGTAATTTTTACCAGAACACAGTATTAAATATTAGAGCAGAGGCAAGTTCAGGAAGGTCTGGAGGCTGGAGGTCAGGACTGGCAGCTGACAAGCACAAATAAGAAACAAGCAGATGGTTGAGGTTGGCATCAGAATCATTTATACAATAGCTAGATTATACTGGAAGAAACAGGAATTCAAGGATGGTATAAGAATAGAGAGAGGGAGATGCCAAGAACAAGCCAGGTTGTAACCGGTAGCAATCCAAACTTGAGCCACACTGTTTGGTGCCAGACATGCTTCTGAAGCACTATCAAGTATCTAGAAAATGTCAGGGGTTAGAGTGTAGTTACAGAAAGTCTAAGTATTCCAAGAAGGGGGTGCAATGCAGGATAGATGAGCGAACAATGTGTGATCTCAGCTAGTGATGTGCAGCTATGGACAGATTGTTACATCCAGTTTCTCAGTGGAGGTCAGTAGGGCTATGATAAATTGTAAACAAGAATACATTGATACTTGATATTTGTTATTTAAAAAGAAACATGGGAAACCTCTCTTGGAAAAAACATGGAAGCTGCCATTGATATTTCTCATTCTGCAAACGGCTGCAATGTTTCTGGCTTTCATGTCCACCCTCTATTCACTACTTTGTGCTCCTTACCTAGAACAATCATACAAATAGAGAGGCCCAAAGGGGGCGGGGGGGCTCAGGTCCAAGAAAAGGAGACATTAATAAATAATAGGATTTTTAATTTGAGTTCGATACTTTTGACATCAGATGAACAAAAGGTACTGAGTCGAGGACTGAGATATGCACCACCACGATAACTCAATAAATTTGACGTTTATCGATTTACACAAATTTGTTCATAAAATGAATATCAAAAGGCATTTTTTGAGTAACCCTATAGCTAATTCTAATCTCACACATTATATTTCGGCTTCATTCAGTTCCGAAGAACAGCATACAAGTTTGACCAATGCCTCCTTGTTTAACCCCCCCCCCCCAGTTAATGCAGCTCCCTCTATTCAGGTATTTAGGGAGATGGTATTGAGGGATCTTGAGAAACTTAGGATCCCTAAACTTAGATCTGATACAGTATTACAAAGAGGTGTTAAACAGATCTGTGAGCTTAAGGAAATAGTCATACGCCCAGCAGACAAAGGGGGTGGCATTGTTTTGCTAAACAAATGTGACTATATAGAAGAAATGCAAAGACTTCTTTTTGATTGTTCGACTTATATTCCGCTGCTGTCAAATCCAAAGGCGAAATATAAGAGAGAAATGAAGGGTCTAATAGATGAAGGTTTATCTCTAGGTGTGCTAAATAAAAAAGAAAGAGCTTACCTGATACCCGCATCTCCTAGAGTTCCGGTCATATACTATTTACCCAAGATTCATAAAAATCTTTCTAAATCACTGGGTCGCCCTATCATTTGTGGCATCGATTCAGTAACTGCCAGAATAGGAAAGTATGTAGATGAGTTTTTGCAGCCTTTAGTTGTAAAGACTCTTTCATACCTTAGAGATACCACTCAAATAATCAATTTATTGCAAGGTATAGAATGGAGGGATGACTATATTCTGGCCACGGCAGACGTGGCCTCCCTCTATACCATTATTTATGATGATTATGGTCTGGAGGCTGTCAATCATTTCTTAGATCAGGACGGCTCTCTCCCTGTATTACAGAAGGATTTTTTGATTTCATTATTGATGTTTGCTACCAGGCAGTCATAACTATTTTTGGTTTGGAGGTAGATTCTATTTGTAAAACCGTGGTGTGGCCATGGGAGCCAAATTTGCTCCCAGTCTGGCAAACTTATTTATGGCCCATTGGGAGAAAGAGGTAATTTGGGATAGCCCCCCCCCCCCAGGGCAATTATGGCTCTGGAAAAGATATATTGATGATGTATTTTTGATTTGGAAGGGGGATCGGGATTCCCTTGAAATCTTTTTTCAGTCTCTTAATCAAAATAATAGGGGAATCTCTTTACAGTATAGAATGAGTAACTCTCATATACATTTTCTTGATTTAACTGTTCAGGGTCAGCTAGGACAGCTTATCACTACTATGTTTTTTAAAGAGACAGATCGTAATGCATACATTCCCTTGTCAAGTTGTCATCATAGGCCTTGGTTAAATGCAGTACCTAAGTCAAGTTCAAGGTATTAGACGTAACTGCACTAACCTTGTGGATTTCTATCAACAAGTCAATGCCCTTAAATCTAGGTTTTTAGAGAAGGGGCATTCAGTCCATGATATTGACAGTACCATTGTGACAGTGGCTAATATGGATAGAAAGGCCATGCTTTGTAAGAGTACTGTCAATGGCAAGGACTTAAGAGATAGTACATTTGGATTTTCAATGACCACTAGGTACTCTAATCAACATTATTTTATTAAACATCTTTTTAAAAAACATTGGGGAATTCTAAGAAATGATAGGGTTTTAGGCCCTGTCCTCCCTGAAAATCCTGTTGTAATTTTTAAAGGGGCTCCAGCTTTAGGTCATAATGTTGCACCTAATGTTATTGATCCCCCCTAAAACCATTATCTTTTTCAATCTATGACAGTTTTTTTTCCTTGTAGAACATGTAGCATTTGTCAAATCAATTCTATTAAGGGGAGGAGATGCACCACTTTTCAGTCGACATGTATCCTTAGAAAATATGATATTAATATGTTTATTACCTGTACTTCTAAGTTTGTTGTTTACATGATACAATGCCCATGTTCAAAGCAATATATGGCTGCACCAAGAGAGAATTACATATACGTCTCTCCGAGCATGTGGGCAATATTAAAAGAGGATTTAGGCCCCTTTCACACTTATGCGACGCGATTTTACCACGATTTTGCGGTGCGATTTTGACGCGACTTTGCTGCGATTTTGACACGATTTTGAAAGCAATGGCTATGGCTATGGCTATGGCTCAAAATGCAATAAAATCATGGCAAAGTAGTGCAGGAACTACTTTGAAGTCGGTTCGACTTCAAAACGCACTGATATGAATGGGGCTCGTTGAAAATAATGGAAAACGACTTGTCATGCGATTTTGCGGTCCAAAATCGCGGGACAAGTCGCACTAGTGTGAAAGGGGCCTTAAGAGACATAATTTGTCCAAACATTATGCCAGATATCATGATAAAAAACTGGTAGGCACTCAATTTTTTGCTGCGGACAAAGTAGCTCCCCATTGGAGAGGTACCAACATGGTTAGTTCCCAGCTTGAAAACTCATTGGATTTATGATATTAAATCTTTTGGTACTTTCGGCTTAAATGTAGATTGGGACATAAATTGTTTTATATATACAATGCCTAGAGTATCATATTTTATTTTTTTATTTTTTTGGTTTTATATATCAATTATTTTGGATATAAGCAAATTTTTTGGGTATTTGTAATATGGATTTTTTTGGTGGTGTTCCTGAGGACTCTGACTTTTAACAGAGATTTTTATTATTTATATCATTTTAAAATATTTTTTTCAATGAGCGGTTTAATATACTCTTCATTGTTCCACCTTATATGTAATATTGGTATTTTGCCACTAGATGGCGTCTTTACTGTTCCTGTCTTTGGGCTCCATCCTTTCTTTTATGGACTCGTGTTGTGATTGGGCAATTGCCAGTACCTAAGATGGTGGCTTTGCCTATAAATGTCGATTATCTGTGACGAAACATGTAGGGGTCCACGCCAGCTACGTCATCACGCTAACCCTGTCCGATTGGCTGTTCTCACCGGGAGTCGGACGAATGAGACAAAGCCCACAGGAACACTGCTATACCGCTATACATGCTGTTTACATGCAATTTTTATATCTTGGAATCTGTAAGTGCAATACTATCTTTTACATTCATTAAAAATGAATGTGATATATGTTTCTTTTGACCACCTATAATCTAGTTGTCTTGTAATCTGGTAAGCAGATTCTATTATTCACTTTGGGTGAGCAGTTAAGATCTCGAGTTACCCTTTCACTTCCTCTGAATCTCTTCTTCTGTCACCACCGGTGGTCCGGGTCCTGCTACGACTACCTCTGTAGATTGGTGTTTATAACACATGTAATGGACTTTTTTAACAGTTCACATTAACTATTTTGCTTTAATGCTGCACTCCTTTCTGTTTACACAAATAGAGATGTCTGACTTTACCTAGACTTTATAAATAAGCATGCGTGTTTCAAGTCATTGCCTCAAACCTTACTGAAAACAGTTGGTCAGTGTACTAACCAGGCAACTAGCATTTTCTTAAGAAAGAGATTGGCAATTGCAGTCCTCTTGTGTCTCTTAGGAAAGATTTGCTTTCAATAAGTTATATTTTTAGTATTAGATAACAGCAAAATAGAAGTAAAGCTATGCTGATGCTTGAATTATTGATGTTTTTTTTTATGCCAGAGGGAAACCCTTTCAGAGCCTGAACAGATAGATGCTTTTCTTTTCACCAGAGGCACAACACATTTTAAGTCATACATTTGTCTGCATAATGCATCTCGATTAAGAGATACCTTTTTTAACTTAATACATTTTACTTGTCTGAAAATGAAATGTCCTAAAACTGCTAGTTACCCTAGAAATGTGCAAAAATATGGTTCTACAAACCTTACTGTAAAACATTTTTTTAATAAATAAAAAAAGTAACTGCAACAATCCATAGCAACCAATGAGAATGCATATGTCGCAGACCTTTATTCGGCTTTATTAAGTTTAAATATGATAGATTGCTATGGGTTCATAGGATTGCTCTGTATGGGGAGATGACCAGATATGTGAAGTGTGGCGCTGCCAGTGAGAATGGGTATGCCATGGCCGATTCAAGATGATAGTTGGAGTAACGAGAGGTTTGGGAAACCCAGTCCATTCCTATTCTTAAGAGACAAGCTAGATTATAGACACTAATATTGGGGAGACCTATGCCCCCCTTTCTCATGGGAAATAAAGCTTCTTAATAGCTATCCTTGGGCATTTGTCTTTCCAAATGAATTAGGAGAAGGATTTGGTTAACAGCTGAATGTCTTTGTGCTTCAATAGTAAAGGAATAGTTTGTAGAGGATATAGCAGTTTGGCATTTTGATCAAATGGCATCTCCCAAGGAGAAAAACAGGCAGTTCCATCCTACTTTGAAGCAACACAGGATCAATGCCTTTCCTACTGACAGAATGTCGATCTGCTTTGTTTAAATAGGCAGATTGTTGTTCTGCCTGTGTAGCATACAATCAGCAAGTGCCAGCAGACATCGGGTTCATGGGACCCGCTGATAATCTCCTGCTGTGTAGAATCAAAACGGGAGCGAGCCGCTGGCGGAGTGCACTCACGCCCAATACCCGGAAGTGCAGGATCACGTATATATACTTGATCATGTGCAGCGCGGCTGCACTGTAGCAGTAAAACTGCTATAGGGCGGTCGGTAAGTGGTTAAAAACATTTCACCTTTAATTAAAAAAAGTAAATGTTTTTTTTTTTTTAAATCTGCCTCGACTTTATTTTAAGCACTTTGAAACATGTTGTCCCTATAAAAATAAATATTTTTTTCATCCTTCCATATTTTTCTCAGTCCTTCTACCTTTCCTCTTAATTACCTCCTCTATCCTATCTTATTACTACCCCCTCTTTCGTCTATGTTTTCCACGTCTGCTTTTTTCCACCTTCCTTTCCTGAACTATACTAATAATAATTTGAGCGTATAATATGACTAGCACAGCTATGTGACTTTCACAAGACTGCTGCAACAAACTATGAACACTGCATCGTGTACTATGGATTCTGATTTTACATGGGTGGCATGCCGAAATCCCACCATACATTATCTATTACTGACTGTGATTACATGATTTCTGTGCTTCTTTGCCTGTAATATGATTGTATGCTATATTTTCTCACATCTTACAGAAGCATGTATCTTCAAATGCTTTTCTGTAACTTTATGTACCTGTGTAAAACCAAAAAACTCTATTAAAACTGTTTTAAACAGTTTTTTTTTTTTTTTAAACACCCAACTAGTGTTTTCATTTACATAAATATTCATCTAGAAGCCTTGTATGTTAGGGTTATACACTTATCACTGTAATTTCCTTAATTTGCACAGCAGTTTAAATTGGTTCAATAGTCAAAGGTTTTTTATTTTAATGCATTCACTGCATTAGAGTAAAAAAATGCCAGACTACCTGTCCCACCTACCTCTTTTCTAAACACTTACCTGACTCCTGTCACCGCTCCAACACTGTCTTGGCTGTAACACTGCTCCCCTCAATTCCTGGTCTCACAGGATACACCAAGGACGGCAAAGCCATAGGCTCCTGCTATTGTCAGTCAAACTCCTGTGAGGAGGGAGTGGCTTACAAGCGCTGTATGTGTCTATGGGTGCACACAGTCGGGCACAGGTGGAAGCACGCACATGTCCTTCTTTAGCAACTGGTTTGCTTAGCGGAGACCCGGAGGAGGGAGAAGGTGACAAGGTTGGGGGGAGTGGGGGATGGCTGCCAGGAGAGGAAGTAAGTGAATTTTCTGTGCAATATCTTTGCACAGAGCAGGTAAGTATAGCAACCAATCAAAAAAAATTTTAGTATCACTTAAAAGCAGGCATAAAAAAATGATTCCAGGAAACTTCAAAGCATGTTCAACTGACTACAATTTTATCGAGTAAAAGACAAATCTTGTAGAACTGCTGAAGAAATGAACATATTTTTCAACCAAAGGCAGGAATTGCAAATGGGGTCACAGTGCACTACAAGCCTGAATTCCTAGGGTGTACAATAATGTATCAGTAAATGTGTTTCTCTATTGTGAACATTTTCCATACTGCTAAACATTGGGTTTTCTTTTGTATTTTATTTTAATAATCCCTTAAAGCATTAATTATTAAGGATCTCTGAAATGCCATTCCGCACCAAGCCAAAGGGGTGATTATTCCTTTACAATATGTAGCACACAATAAGGTTATGGAAGAAAATATTAAAGGAACAATCAACTGTGATCTTCTGGGAAGGTACAGAATGAGATAAAGAAACATCAGTGTAGCATTCACCTAGCAGCATTTTTAAAAGTGACCTTTAAAAAAACCCACCCACTGTCTTCATTCTAAAAGAAATTCTCAACAACACCCTGTAATAGATAAAGCTCTAGGGTCCATGGTCAGGTCAAGCACCACTGATGTACTGATAGCCATCATTTCTGAAGCCCTAGCATGCCAGGACAGTACAAAATACCCCCCCCCCCCCCCAAATGACCACTTTTTGAAAAGTAGACAGTCCAAGGTCTTTAGTAAGAGGCATGGTGAGTTTTTCGAAGTTGCAATTTTTTTTCCCACGATTATTTGGAGAATGAAGAAATTTAAAAAAATTGTTATTTTTTTTTTTACAAAATTGTCATATTAAAAACTTATTTCTCTCAAATGGCATAGGCATACTTGCAAATACAACCCAAAATACATTCTTCTACTCCTCCTGAATATGGCGATACTAAATGTGTGACACTAAAAAGGTTTTTGGAAAATGTGGAATGGAAATGAATTTTCTTCTTTTGTTTTTTTTTTTTTTTTGTTTTTTACACAAAGTTTTCAAATTATAAGATATTTCTAAAACACAGCATGGACATAGCAAGAATTACACCCCAAAATATATTCTGTCACTCCTCTTGAGTATGATGATGATACCACATGTGTGAAACTTTTTCACAGACTAGCCATATAGGGAGGCCCAACAGCCAAGCAGCACCTTGAGGCGGTCTAGGAACATGAATTTTACATCTCATTTCCTGACCACCTATTACAGTTTTGAAGGCCCTGGAGCACCAGGACTATAGAAACACCCATAAAATGACCCCATTTTGTAAAGCAAATACCCCACCGTATATTCTATGAGGCATGATGAGTCTTTTGAATAAGTCATTTTTTCCACAATTTTTTGCAAAATGTGGAAATAAAATGATAATTATTTTTTTTACACAAAGTTGTCAATTTATAAGATTCTTCTAAAAAACAGCATGGACTTAGTATGGACATACTGAAACAAATACCAAGAATTACACCCCAAAATACATTTTGCTACTCCTCCTGTATATGGCAATACCACATGTGAGACTTTTTACAGGCTAGCTAAACACAGGGTAAACAAATGATTACTTGTGGTTATAGTAGAGCAGTTGTCTGCAGAGGGGAGTATTGGTCCAAGAAGCAGGCAGAGATGTTGTCAGCAACAGCCAAAGGAATCGTCCAGGCAGCAGGCAGGAATATGATCCATAAAAAGTCCTGGGTCAGTACAGGCAGCAGGCAGAGATATGGTCAGCACAGCCAAAGTATTATTGGTCTAGGCAACAGGCAGGAGCATGGTCCATAAAAAGTCCTGTGTCAGTACAGGCAGCAGGCATAGATATGGTCAACATAGCTAAAGTTTTGGTCCAGGCAGCAGACAGGAACATGGTCCATAAATAGTCCTGGGTCGATGCAGGCAGAGACATGGTCAGCACAGTAAAAGTACTGGTCCAGGCAGCAGGCAGGAACATTAGGCTTAGGGCCTCTGTCTCTTCCCACCCATCTCTTCAAAACCTCTGGACTCCAGACCCTAATCCAGGAATTACAAAACCTGGAGAAAGCCAAAAATATTTTTTCTCTACTTGGAACACTACTACTTTGAAGCCCCTCACATATGTGAGACCCATGTGTTATCTTGAATCCCACTACTACAGTAGAAGGGCAAAAGATTAGTCCAAGCGGCAAGCAAAAAACATGGTTGATTAACAGGCTGAGGTCAGTGCAGGTGGAGGGCAGAAACGTGGTTAATAAATAATCTAGATGTCAGGCAGAGGCATTATCCAATAAACAGGCCAGGGTCAGTTCAAGTGGTAGGCAGAAACTTGGTTTAGAAACAATGCAGACGGCAGGCAAGGTCAGTTAACGTAGAAGGCAGAGGCGTGGTCAAGTGAGGCAGCAGGCAAATGATCAGCACAGATATTAGAAATTGAGAAATGGCAGCCTGTTAAAAATAAGGGGAACAAATATTTTAAGGACTTTTGATAATGTCAGAAGCAGTCTCTGATGCATAGGTCTGGTTGGGAGGGACATCGGGGACAACGAAAACTGGTGTCTCTCCTAACTCCCTCTTTGCTGCCAACCCTACATTTTTTATGACATCTTCTTCCTGTTTCTATTGGCTGGATGTCAGGGAAATGGTGCTCATGCAGTCTGCTTACACTAAGGCCTCTTTCACACGGCTGCTCCATTTTTTTCCTCCGCTCCGGCACTTTTTTTTTTTTTCACAGACACGGATGACACTTGTGTCATTCGCTCCATATGTCCACATATCATCCCATCCGTTTGCGGATGATATACGGACATAATGTATGTCTATGGGGATTGCAGATGTCAGCGGATGACACCGCTGACATCCGATTTTGCATCCGTTACGTTTTTTAAACGGAAGAAAAATAGGGTTCTGTTCCGTTCCAAAAAATGGAACAGAACTGAAAGGACGCAAATCGGATGTCAGCGGATGACCAACATCCGCAATCCCATTGACATGCTTTATGTCCGTATGTCACCCGCAAACAGATGGGGTGATATACGGACATACGGAGCGGCCGTGTGAAAGAGGCCTAAGAGTGAATGCTTTCACATATCCTCTGGCTTTTTCACAGATCTTGTTGAGCTTCAATCCATACCTAGCCCTTTTACTGGAAATGTATTGCTTGATTTCCAGCTGGCTGGTAAAGTGGACAAGGGATTCGTCCACACAGATGTTTTGGTCAGGGACATAAAGTTCAGGAAATACCTTGGAAAAAATAATTAATTCGGGGCGAATTTTGAATAGTTTGTCATAGTTGGGATGATCATGGGGAGGGCACTGTGAATTATTGCTGAAATGGAGGAAGCACATGATTATGTCATAGCATAACCTGGACACGTGGGCATGTGATGGATGGGGTGGGTGGACCAGTAGGCATGTAATTCATTTTTTTTTGTAAGCCCCAAAATCTTGAAAAACTTATCCACTGTTAGGCTTCTCCATTCAAACTGATAGACATAGCATGAGTTGGGGTTGTTATTGTTTAGTCTGGTCCACAATAAATGTAAGAAAATTGTCAGGAAATTGTCAGGAAAAATGAATTTAAAAATACATTTCTAAACAAAATGTTCAGTGCTTGGCTTCACACATGGCTGTGTGGTGAAAGGGGGGGGGGAGTGTAGCTGTTCCTGAGCTAGAAGGCAGCAAAAATGGGTTTGCTAGGGCTTCTGGAAGATATGTTTGGGCCCTGATTCTTGGGGTCTATTGTGGTATTCCAGTGCTGGTACTGGGCCTTTCATCTTGGGGTCTAGCGTCGTTGGTGTTTGCTGATTGACCATTGGGCTGTATGGCGCTGCTGGTGGTTGCCTGGTTTCCAAAGCATCTTATTCTTTTAGAAGGGCACTCCTTCTTCCTCCAATTTGGTCACCAATCCACTACTTTTGACTCCTATTCCGAATCAGAATCGGACAGTGAGAGCTCTCCACTGCTCTCGTCTGTCATACTGAAGATTTGATATGCCTTCTCACTGGTATAATATTTTTTGTACATGGCAGCTATATGATGGGTAAACTGCTGATGGGCAGCTGTGATGGGTACACTGCTGATGGGTGGCAGTGGTGATGGTTCTGTGACAGGTATACTGATGGTCTGCATGACAGGTACACTGATAGGCTGTGCTGATAGATGTGCTGACAGTTACACTGATGGGCTGTGACAGGTAAACTGATGGCTGCTGTGACAGGTACACTGATGGCTGCTGTGACAGGTACCCTGATGGCTGCTGTGACAGCTACATTGATAGCTGCTGCGACAGGTAAACTGATGGCTGCTGTGACAGATACAATGATGACTTCTGTGATAGGTACACTGATGGGCTGTGACAGGTACACTGATGTCTGCTGTGACAGGTATACTGATGTCTGCTGTGACAGGTACACTGATTGCTGCTGTGAAAGGTACACTGATGAGCTGCTGTGACAGGTACACTGGTGGGCTGTGACAGGTGCACTGATGGCTGCGGTGACAGGTACACTGATGGCTGCTGTGACAGGTACACTGATGGGCTGTGACGGGTATACTGATGGCTGCAGTAACAGGTACACTGATGGCTGCTGTGACAGGTACCCTGATGGGCTGTGACGGGTATACTGATGGCTGCAGTAACAGGTACACTGATGGCTGCTGTGACAGGTACCCTGATGGCTGCTGTGACAGGTATACTGAGGAGATGCTGTGACAGGTACACTGGTGGGCTGTGACAGGTGCACTGATGGCTATGGTGACAGGTACACTAATGGCTGCTGTGACAACTACACTGATGGCTGCTGTGACAGGTACCCTGATGGCTGCTGTGACAGGTATACTGAGGAGATGCTGTGACAGGTACACTGGTGGGCTGTGACAGGTGCACTGATGGCTATGGTGACAGGTACACTAATGGCTGCTGTGACAACTACACTGATTGCTGCTGTGAAAGGTACACTGATGAGCTGCTGTGACAGGTACACTGATGGGCTGTGACGGGTATACTGATGGCTGCAGTAACAGGTACACTGATGGCTGCTGTGACAGGTACCCTGATGGCTGCTGTGACAGGTATACTGAGGAGATGCTGTGACAGGTACACTGGTGGGCTGTGACAGGTGCACTGATGGCTATGGTGACAGGTACACTAATGGCTGCTGTGACAACTACACTGATGGCTGCTGTGACAGGTACACTGATGGGCTGTGACGGTTACACTGATGGCTTCAGTAACAGGAACACTAATGACTGCTGTGACAGGTACACTAATGAGATGCTGTTACAGTTGCACTGATGGCTCCTGTGACAGCTACACTGATGACTGTTGTGACAGTTACACTGATGGCTGCTGTGACATGACAGGTACACTGATGGGCTATGACGGGTACATTGATAGCTGCAGTAACAGGTACCCTGATGGCTGCTGTGACAGGTACACTAATGGGCTACTGTGACAGGTACATTGATGGCTGCTGTGACAGGTACACTGATGTCTGTTATGACAGGTACACTGATGGCTGCTGGGACAGGTACACTGATGGCTGCTGTGACAAGTACACTGATGGGCTGTGACAGGTAAACTGATGTCTGCTGTGACAGGTACCCTTTACTATGGGGCAATTAGGACAGTGTTGTGCTGTGGTTAATTTGGTAACTCACTGTTCCCGGGTTCTCCTCCTCGCACAGGATTGGTGTTTGAGGAAAAGAAGCTGGTAACAATGAGTTACTGCTGTTTGTTTTCATTTGTGATCAGCTGTCATTGGCTGTTTACCTTGATCAGTCCAGGGGACAAAGCTCACCACTGATCGCTGCATGAGTGGCAAGACCAGGAGGACGTCATATGACGTGTATGAAGAATATGCTTTTATTGCTAAAACATACCCTGTACTCTGATCTCTCAGCCTCAGTGATCTCTCGGCCTCAGTTACCTCTTTAAGTGATGCATTACAAGCACAAGACAGACATCTCCACCATGTAGAAACTAAAATATCTGACCTTTATACAGCCCACAATGATTTGTGATTGAGATGATTGAGGTATACAAGGAGCAGGAGGATGAAATACGGTCACTTAAGCTCAAAATGGCAGAACTGGGTGATCATATTCAATTTCGCAATATTCCGGAAACTATCCAACGGTATGAATTGGTCCAATACCTGCAGACTCTAATGCGGTCGGTCTTACCAGAGCTTTCAAACCGCGACCTGGAAATTGATCGAATTCATAGAATCCTGAAACCTACATACCTCCCTGACTCCACACCTAGAGATGTTCTTGCCCACATTCATTTCTTCACCACTAAATAAAAGATCATGATCACAGTGAAATGCATCCCTGCCCTCCCGGACCCATTCTCCTTGGTAAAACTCTATGTGGATCTCTCCAAGGTGACGTTGGACACCCGGTGCCAGCTGCCCGCCATAACCACATTGCTACAAAATCATCACGTCCCCTACAAGTAGGGCTTCTCCTTCAAACTGTTAATAAATTTCCAGGGAAAAAGCTACTTGGTGAGATCACTAGAAACGGGACTTAAACTCCTGAGAGACTGGCACCTCATCCCTAAGGATGAAATGGTCCAAAGTGACCCCTCACCTTCACAAATGGACACTAGCAGGGCCCCGCAAGATGGCTGACAAGATTCAACTGCCTTCCTGCCCCCAACTCCACCCGACTGGGTAGTAGCGGTTATTTTCTGTTTTGTTAACCACCCTCTCCCAACTCGCAAAACCGTCCGAGACGGCTACAGTAGAGAATATTTCTCTCTCCCCCATGTTATTACTGTAAGCAGTAGTTACTACTCTCTTTTAAAGAGTTCCTCTTTTTTACTAGTTTTTCTTTTTTGTTAAGATTCCTCAGCTAACATCCCTGACACAAGTTTACTGTATACCTGACCTATCACCAGGCTGAAACCAAACTTCCTCTGTTGCATACCCTGGGGTTAATCAACATTAGCCAGGCAATCACTGAACCTCAAAATGCCAATAAAAATCATATCACTAAACGTCAGAGGGCTAAATAGCCCGCAAAAAAGAGCATCCTTGCAAAGAGAAACACTAAGAGAGCAGAAATATTGTTCATACAAGAGACACATTTTGCATCCACTAAAACCCCTTAAATCAAACTCAAAGGACATGAACAACTATTCTTGGCCTCTGGCCCCAAAAAGAAGAATGGAGTCCTGATATCGATTAAAAATAGCCTACATTTTCAACTCCTCCACTCCTATGTGGACTCACTATGCAGATATTTGATCCTAATCTGTACAATCGATCAAGCTAAATATACCCTGGCCAACATTTACGGGCCAATTCCAAACAACGTAATTTCTATAAGCACTTCTTCGACAAACTGGATAAACTCAGGAAGGGGAATATTATTTTGGGAGGAGACTTTAACCACTTTAAGACCGGAGGATTTTACTGCTTAATGACCAGGCCACTTTTTTCAACTTTTTTCAACCAGGGATCCACTCACAGTCAGAGTGGATGCTTTGGTGACTCCTTGGGAGGAGTATTCCCTGATCTATGCCTTTCCTCCAGTACAGCTGATATCGCGTTTGTTGCAAAGGATCCAGCTGGAGGGGAAACCAATAATTCTGATAGCTCCTGCTTGGCCGAGGAGGTTTTTGGTATGCACAAATCCAGAGGTTGACAGTGACAAGGCCTTGGGTTCTTCCACTGCATCCGGACTTGCTCTCTCAAGGTCCGATATTCCACCCTTCGCTACAGTCTCTAAATTTTACGGCTTGACTATTGAAGCCTTAATCTTGGAAGATCAGGGTGTATCTGGTCCCGCAGTTCATACACTGATAAATGACAGGAAGCCAGTCTCTAGAAATATTTATTACAGGGTCTGGAAATCCTACATTGCCTGGTGTGAAGCCAGGAAATGGCATCCCCACATATATATTATCGGGAGAGCTCTATCCTTCCTGCAAGCAGGGGTAGATATGAAGTTAGCCCTGAGCATGATTAAAGGGCAGATTTCAGTTCTATCCTTTTTTTTTTTTCCAGGATCCAATCGCTTCCCATTCTTTGGTTCAAACCTTTGTCCGGGGAATATTGCGTTTGCTTCCACCAGTAAAGCCACCGTTGTGTCCTTGGGACTTAAATTTGGTGTTGGCAGTTTTGCAAAAACAGGCTTTTGAACCTCTGGGGCAGGTTCCCCTGGTTCTTTTGACCAGAAAACTGGTCTTTTTGATTGCGCTAACTTCAGCTAGAAGGGTTTTGGAACTAGCAGCTCTTTCTTGTAAAGACTTCCAAAGACAAGGACAACCAGGCAGGAGGTAATGGATAAAATATCCCAGTTTAATAAATGATGATAACAAAAACGTCTTGGCAGGAGACTCCGGTATTAGACAAACACAAAAACTCATCCAGCTGAATCAGTGTATGACAGTACCTGAGGTGGGAGCCAGGAGTGCAGGGAGATGGTGTCACACAAGTCTCAAGGGCCAGATGGCATGAAGATAACCCGAGACAAATCCTCACAGAGTGGAAAGAAGAGGAATCGTCCACAACCTGGGGGGTGAGAGTGAAAGAATCCCTGCTTGTCGGTCAGCAGTCTAGGGTGCAGTGGCCCGGCGTCTCCTCCACTCGTCGGTCCCTTGTGGAGCCGGAGGATGACATCACAGGAAGTGGGCTGCGAACCTGAGGGAAGCCGCACTAGAAAGCTGAAGGAGATGGAAAGCAGCAGATGATTAATCATCCGGTATCTCAGTTTGGTGTCCACTCTTGGCTGTGCACTTCAGAACCTGTAGGTGGTCATCTGCTGCTTTCCATCTCCTTCAGCTGTCTAGTGCGGCTTCCCTCGGGTTTGCCGCCCGCTTCCTGTGACGTCATCCTCCAGCTCCACCCGGGACCGATGAGGGGAGGAGACGCCGGGCCACTGCACCCTAGACGGCTGACGGGCAAGCAGGGATTCTTTCACTCTCACCCCCCAGGCTGTGGACGATTCCTCTTCTTTCCACTCTGTGAGAATTTGTCTTGGGCTATTTTCATGCCATCTAGCCCTTGAGACTTGTGTGACACCATCTCCCTGCACTCCTGGCTCCCACCTCAGGTACTGTCACACACTGATTCACCTGGATGAGTTTTTGTGTTTGTCTAATACTGGAGTCTCCTGCCAAGAAGTTTTTGTTATCATCATTTATTAAATTGGGATATTTTATCCATTACCTCCTGCCTGGTTGTCCTTGTCTTTGGAAGCGCTAATTTCCCCATTTTTCTGTTGGTATGGTGCTGTTCTCATTTGGGTCGGAGTATGGGTCAGCTGCACCTGTTACATGAGACTTAAGGCTGCTCCCCACCCCCATATGTTATCTTCAATTTTTTGACTCCATCAGACAGACCTTTGGATCCTCTGACTGATTAGATCTTAGCGCCAGGTTTCCTTTGTATTCTTTCTTGAAAAGAGACATTCTTGATATTTTATCAATATAGAGTGCTTTTACGTCCTCACCCAGAATTTTTGCCAAAGGAAGTGTCTGCTTTTGATTTAAAACAGGACATTATACTACCTTCTTTTTTTTCCATATCCTCACTCAGAGGAGGAAAACTTATTGCATTCTCTTGATGCAATGCGTGCACTTAGGTTTTATTTACAGGAAACAGCTCAGATTCGTAAGACCGAGAGCTTGTTTGTACTGCCAGAAGGCCCCAGAAAGGGGTTGGCAGCATCGAAATCTATGATTTCTTGTTGGATTCGCCAGGTTATTACCCAGGCGTATGGTTTAGTAGGAAAGGTTCCACCTTTTCCTGTAAAGGCACATTCGGCCAGAGAAGTATGTGCCTCTTGGGCACATCGCCATCAAGTCTCTATTGCTCAGATTTGCATGGCTGCGACCTGGTCGTCGATGCATACATTCACTAGTTTCTATCGAGTGGATGTTTGGACGCAGAAGGAGTCTGCTTTTGGCCACAGTGTGCTGCAGGCGGCGGTGTAATCCTTCTATTAAGGGTCAGATGGCAGTATTTTTTGGTGTCCCCCTCCCCTCAGATGCACTGCTTTGGAACGTCCCATATGTTATGATTTATGGCTCTGTGTCCTGTGATGTACGAAAAGAAAAATGGATTTTTAATTCATACTTACCTGTAAAATCCATTTCTTGAAGTACATCACGGGACACAGAGGTCCCTTCCCTCTTCTATAGGGTCTTTTATTGCTTGCTACAAAACTGAGGTACTTCCTGTGTGGGAGGGGTAATAAGTGGGGTCATCAATTCTGATTGGTTGCCAGTGTCCTTCACCTATAGGTGGCTATATAACCTATATGTTATGATTTATGGCTCTTAGTCCCGTGATATACTTCAATAAATGGATTTTACAGGTAAGTATGAATTAAGAATCCATTTTTTTTTCAAACTGTTCAGTCTATTTTAGTTTAGATCGCGAAAAAAGAAAAAAAAAACCCAGTGGTGATCGAATACCACCAAAGAGAGCTCTTTTGTGTGAAAATAATGATACAGATTTTGTTTGAGTACAGCGTTGCAAGACTGCACAATTTAAAGTAGCGCAAGTGACAAATAGCAAAAAATGGCCTGGTCATGAAAGGGGTAAAATCTTCCGGAGTGTGGCCCCTCTGCATGGCAGTTGTTGCTTGATAGTGGGGGATAGAGAGACCAGCAATGGTCTGTCCTCTAAACTCCAATAACAAATAAAATCATGGAAGCGATGTGTGTAAAGTCACTTCCGGTTTCTGCTGTCATTATCCCCAGCTGCTGGCACCTGGAAGATGCTAATAAAGGTTGATCTGTGCTCGGGTAGCTTCATTGGAGGGCAGGTGAGACATTAAGGGCCATCAAAGAGAATCGGTCACAACAACATTGATATAAAGTTTTAATGAGAAAAGTGTAAGAAATTAAAGTTACTGTATACTCAATCACTTAAATCCTCAAAAACATTTGAGCCCGCTCTACACCTACAGTATCTCACAAAAGTAAGTACACCACTCACATTTTTGTAAATATTTTATTATATCTTTATTATATCTTTTCATTTGACAACACTGAAAGAAATTACACTTTGCTACAATGTAAATTAGTGAGTGTACAGCTTGTATAACAGTGTAGACCGCTGGCAGCAAAAGTGAGTACACCCCTAAGTGAAAATGTCCAAATTGGGCCCCTCCCCGGTGTCATGTGACTCGTTAGTGTTACAAGGTCTCAGGTGTGAATGGGGAGCAGGCGTGTTTAATTTGGTGTTATCGCTCTTAGTCTCTCATACTGGTAGCTGGAAGTTCAACATGGCACTTCATGGCAAAGAACTCTCTGAGGATCTGAAAAAAAAGATGGCCTAGGCTATAAGAAGATTGCCAAGACCCTGAAACTGAGCTGCAGCACAGTGGCCAAGACCATACAGTGGTTTAACAGACAGGTTGCACTCAGAACAGGCCTTGCTATGGTCGACCAAAGAAGTTGTGTGCACATGCTCAGCGTCATATCCAGAGGTTGTCTTTGGGAAATAGACGTATTAGTGCTGCCAGCATTGCTACAGACTTTGAAGCGATGGGGAGTCAGCCTGTCAGTGCTCAGACCATACGACGCAAACTGCATCAAATTGGTCTGAATGGCTGTCATTCCAGAAGGAAACCTCTTCTAAAGATGATGCAAGAAAGCCCGTAAACAGTTTGCTGAAGACAAGCAGACTAAGGACATGGATTACTGGAACCATGTTCTGGCGTCTGATGAAACCAAGATAAACTTATTTGGTTCAGATGGTGTCAAGCATGTGTGGCGGCAACCAGATGAGGAGTACAAAGACAAGTGTGTCTTGAGCATCTTTGGGGCATCCTCAAATGGAGGGTGGAGGAGTGCAAGGTCTCTAACATCTACCAGCTCCGTGATGTCATCACGGAGAAGTGGAAGAGGACTCCAGTGGCAATTTGTGAAGCTCTGGGGAACTGCATGCCCTAGAAGGTTAAGGCAGTGGTGGAAGATAATGGTGGCCACACAAAATATTGACACTTTTGGCCCAATTTGGACATTTTCAGTGTACTCACTTTTGTTGCCAGCGATTTAGACATTAATGGCTGTGTGTTGAGTTATTTTGAAGGGACAGCAAATTTACATTGTTATACAAGCTATACACTTACTATTTTGTAGCAAAGTGTCATTTCTTCATTGTTGTCACATGAAAAGATATAATAAAATATTTACAAAAATGTGAGGGGTGTACTCACTCATCTGAGATACTGTACATACATACGCATGTAAACCCACATGTTGGGGGTACCTACGTTACGTATCACCGCAAAGTCCAAGTGAGAGCAATATTTCTAGGCCCGTTATTTATGGTTAATTCTAAACTGATGACCTTGTATCAAAGTTTATGGATATATTGTATATTTACTCACCACAACCCCATCTTTTATATATTACCAAGAATTGGGTAATATATTGGATTTGTGTACACGAAAATAACATTAGTGTACTTTTTTACTGAACATTTGTGCTTGATAAACTGTTACACTATTGTTGCCATAAAAGTTTGAAAATACCAGGAAAATTCTCCAGGGTGTCTGCTTTCAGAAAATATATAATGTTTGGGGATTTTAACTAATCTTCAGGCCTAAAATTATTATTTTTTTTAAAGATGGAAAAACACTAAATCAGCTCTGGCAGTGAAAATGGTTATATATATATAAACAATTACTAATTACTCTGCTATCTTACATGTCATCACTGTGATTTTTTTTTTTTTTTGGTAATGAATATAGCATGACTCCAGGAACATGATTTCCAAGGTGGAATTCAGTCCAGGTTTTTCAGTTCACCTTGGCAGTGTGGATTCTGAACCGGATTTTGCTTTCCACTTGTGAGCAGCAGTAGGTAGTATACATAAGGAAGGACTGGAGGGAAAGTTTGATTTGGCCTGGGACTCAGGGAAGCTAATACCTGAGAGAGCTAAATTTGGAGATTACCTTTTAAGGCCCCTTTCACTCGGGCTTTCCGATCAGGTCCGCCTGTCAGTTTTTCAGGCGGACCTGTTCGGACGCTCCATGCACCTCTATGGAGCGGCGGATGTCAGGTGGCTCTAGCAACCATTGGCCAATAGAGTCTCAGATGGAGGTGGAAGCCACTATTTTGTTCCCCCCCCCCCCTGTAAAGTGCCGCCCTAGGCCTGGGCCTTGCTAGCCTAGGCCAAAATACAGCACTGAGTTAACCCACTAGTATGTTTTACTAAAGATCAATTTAGTTTCATTCTGTAAGAGAGATAACAAACCATCAGTCTCATAGTTACAAAAATGTGCTAAGTGTCTTCCTACTGCACTTTGTTGGTTGCTGTTGAGGATGTCATAGCTATGATTGTATATCCTCTTCCAGAACATAAGTTTGGTTTTACCTACTTAGCACATAAGAAGGTATATAATACCTATTATATTACAGTTACCAAAATGCTTTGGCTTATGAAGTTCTCTATTAGGTAATCTAAAAGATTTGCCCACAAGGATCCACTCCCACATTTCAGAGAAATGATTATGTACTAGATGTTTCCTCGGAGAGGTTCTCCTTTTGAAAGTAATGCTTGGAATCCTTGGAGTCCTATCACTCTATGTGATGCAACCCGAGGTTTTCCTTTCCTTGTTTCACTCTAAGGGTTATCCTCTTAGTCAAATATGTAGACAACATGCTTCTGAGGGAACAGTCTGCGCAGACACTGTAAGCTAATATTTATAGGACTGTCCAGACCTCAGTAACATGTTTATTGTTTGGAGTATTTAGGTTTGGTCCTAGATATGGTCCAGCCTAGGGTTTTCCTATCACAGGAAAAAAAAAATCCAGATTTTCTCCTCCCATGTTTGGACTCTACTTTGAAAGGGGCGAACACCCCCTGGCTTAGTTTGCACCAGAACTTCCTAACAAGTAAAAAGTTTGTACCCGAACCACGAACCCCATTAAAGTCTATGGGACCTGAACTTGAAAAATCAGAAGTCCCCATTTTGAAGGCTTATATGCAAGTTATGGGACGTAAAAAGGGTATAGGGGGCACGGGTACTGCCCTAGGGGACATGTATCAATGCAAATTTTTTAGTTCAAAAATATAATTTTTAAAGTATCAGTGATTTTAATGATGCTTAAAGAGAAACAATAAAAATGAAACATTCCTTTAAAATATAGTGAAAACAAAGTATGCAGCGCTTGATATGGTAATCACAATATCTATCAGTATTTGAGGTAATGATATGCACAATACGTCAAAAAAACTGTAAAACAACATAAGAAAAGTCCATGTGAAAAGGAGTCCTATAAGAAGTCCAAGAACTAGGTGATGAATTAGAAGATGTGACCTCCACCAAACACCAACACGTATGGCCTCTTACCAAAAACATATGATCCCCATGACAGGGATCTCAATGCGCCTTTGACAGGGACTCCTCACACACCACAGTGGATGGACAAATGCAAAATCTCCTCCAGTCCAAGAACTAGGTGATGAATTAGAAGATGTGACCTCCACCAAACACCAACACGTATGGCCTCTTACCAAAAACATATGATCCCCATTACAGGGATCTCAATGCGCCTTTGACAGGGACTCCTCACACACCACAGTGGATGGACAAATGCAAAATCTCCTCCAACAGGAAATGCCTCTGCATGCTCACAACAGATACTCTCATGGGAGTGATATTAGACCCAATAACATATGAAAGAAGAAAAACTCTGCATGGTGCAGTATATTTAAACACAGACACTTTAATGATTGAAGAGCCAATCTAACACTCACATTAAATCGATGTATACAAGCATCAATGGTCAATGTCCTGTGGGGAACCCATAAATGGACGGTGTGGTAGCTGTAGCCTTGTAGCCTCTAGCTGAGGACAGATAGACGCTGGGAAGGTGTTCACATTGCGGACGTTGCCGGTCCCCTACCGGTTTCGTCAGATCCTGACGTCATCAGGGGGCGTGGCTTGACACCGCCGATCACCCACATTAAATGGCCGGAGAGTAGCGGAAGGGGAGGAGCAGCGTGCGTTCCAGCGAACACCTTCCCAGCGTCTATCTGTCCTCAGCTAGAGGCTACAAGGCTACAGCTGCCACACCGTCCATTTATGAGTTCCCCACAGGACATTGACCGTTGATGCTTGTATACATCGATTTAATGTGAGTGTTAGTGTGAGTGTTCTAATTCATCACCTAGTTTTTGGACTTCTTATAGGACTCCTTTCCACATGGACTTTTCTTAAGTTGTTTTACAGTTTTTTTGATGTATTGTGCATATCATTACCTCAAATACTGACAGATATTGTGATTACCATATCAAGCGCTGCATACTTTGTTTTCATTTTTTTAGGTTGAGGTACAACAACTTCCTTATGCTAGCAGCTGATACTGTAATTCTACCATCTTATTAGATCAAGCGCAGTATAATTTGTTTTCATCTTTAAAATATAGTGCCTGCAGGGTCACCTTAGTCTGTTTGTAAAGTGGTGCATCTGTACCGTGTGTAGAACCTGCTGCAGCAAAACTGAAATTCAGTATAAAAAGAAAAAAGTTACATTTAAATTGATTTTCCCTGCAAGCTTTCTTTAATACGTAACCAACGGCTTAGGGAGCCAGTCTGTATGATGAGGCCACACTTTAGTGCACTCAGACTAGGATTAGAGATTTTTTGGATAAATTCTGGTGTCTCTTTGGCAGACTTTGGATGGAAATAGCAAAGTTTTGCATCACAGTGAGCAAGCTTTATATGAAGAAGCCACATTTTAGTACACTCAGTCCAAGATTAACTATATTTTTTAGATAAAGTCTGGTGTCCGGTGTCTGGTGTAGAAGTAACAGGTGCTGGTGCCTTCACACTGTAACCCTAAAGAGCTACTCTTGATAAAAGCAATGTAGCACCCTTTAGTTGTGCTAGATGTAGTGTAGGTTTGTTAGTGTAGTTAGGGTAGTTAGTTTAGTTTGGCTCAGGGCTAAGCCTGAGCTGTGAATCTGGGTCAGGGTTCAGTGAGTCAGGGCTAGTTAACTCATCATGACAGCTCATTTGGTGCCTCCCCGTGGTCTAGAAGGTTGGAGGTAAGGAGGGGCTGTTGGAATATTTATGAGGGTGGCAGAGGGCAAGGCTTACCTCATAAATAGTCAAGGGCCATGCCTGCAGGGGCAGTCGGGTGGAAGATGGAGATATAGTGCTGTGGAGACAGTTGGTGACCCTCTGGGATGCTCCCTAGTCTGGGGGGTTGACCCTGGACAAGGGCTCAGGTGCTGGAAGGATCCTGCCACAGAGAAACCTTTCCTGGAGGCACAGGAGACAGTGTGAGGGCATTGTGCCAAGTCTTCGTCCCTTCCCTGGCAAATCTCCTGAGAGTCAACTGGGTAGGCTGGTGAAAAGTCAGCCGGGTGGGCTTGTGCGAATCAGTCTGGAGGGCTGTGGAGGAATGTTAGCCTGGAGGGCTAGTGAAAGGGGCAGCTGCAGCCAGGTGGGTTGGCAGTGCCTGAGGAAATGGTGCTGGAACCAGTAGCCATGGCAGAAGTAATGCAAGCTGATCACTGTAAACTGCTACACAAGAAGGGACTTCAAGTTCCTGCCTGAAAAAGGCCATTGCTAAAAATCTAAATGTGCTTGACAGATCCACAAACAGTGTTTCAGCTGGAACTGCAAGCAAGTGAAGTGCTGGAGGAGTGTTAAGGGACTGTATATAGACTGCACATCAAGGGACTGTATATAGACTGCACATAAACTTTGTATATGAAAGGTGTCCCTGAAGATGTTGTCAAGTTTTTTTCCTACAGTCAAGTGGGCATCCCATAACTTCCCACCGCCATCCAAGTTATTAAACCTCAATAAACCACAAAAACAAATCCGTGGACTGTTTTCTGTCTCTGGAGTGCCTGTCAAAATTCTGTGTGCCTGGCTCATCTGCAGCTCCTTAGGGGGTGCACTACAGCAAGAATTGGTCTTGCTGTAAAAATAATTGAAATTTTATGCACTTGTCAAACAGGTGTGAAAAAATTGGGCTTTGGGTGTTGGTGGTGCCTTCACCCCATAACCCTATAGAGGTACTCTTGATGAAAGTGAGAATAGGCCTTGCTGTAAAAAATGTAAATTATATGCACCTATCAAACAGGTGCAGAAAAATAGGTCCTTGGGTGTTAATTGTGCTAATGAAACCTATAACAAAAAATTACTTCAAGATAAAACTAACACACACAAAGCTAGGCAGCCTAGACAGTCTTGCAGAGATTCCGGATCCGGAACATATTTAACCAGCGACATCGGCATCAGGGGCTTGATAGCTGCTGCTAATTCAGGACTGATTCATTTTGAGAAATGTCAGCTAGTCATTGCCAGTGGAAAGACACACTCTTATATCTATCACAAAGCCTCTGGCAGCACTGAATGCCTATTGGGAAAGCACACTGCACACTGAGCAAGTTCTGACCAGTGGTCTATTCTCATGACCTAGTAACCCAGTGGATTATCTACTGGAAAGCTCTTCATGTCTGATTTTGCCCCTAGATAATCATCCACCTGGGTGCCGAGGACTAAAACGTTTTTAAATGCATCACTTAGGCGGCCCCCTTCTCCACCGCTTCTCCTGCGACCAACAGAAGTCTCAAAAACACCTTTTCCATAAGACTGTAACCGAGCCGAGTCTGGAAAGATGTTACAAAAACTCCTCTTTAAGGTGTTCTCAAGATATTTCATCCTGTGCTTCCTCTGTGAGGGCAGGAAGAGTTCAGTGACTTTCCCTTTATAACAGTGGTTAAGGAGGTTTGCCAACTAATAATGATCCTATGCCTTGATGCCATGAATTCTCTGGTCCTTTTGCAGGCTTTGAAGAATAAGGGAGCTCATGCTCTACAAGTTTCCAGAGGCATGAGAAGCAGAGTCATCGAGGGTCACTAAGGATTACACTGGAACTGCCTTCTCCCAGCCATGTACTACTCCTGAGGTTTCTGGGGACTGAAAACCATCTCTTAAAGATTGACGTACAGTATGTCATCTTCTGCTTCAATGCCTCGAAAACTGCCAGAGTCCTTCTCCTCCCTCTCCTCCCTCTCCTCCCTCTCCTCTTGTGTGCACTGTGGCATAGGAAGAAGTCCTCCTCTTCCTCACGTTGCTTTGCCTCGAGTACCCTGTCCATAATTCCATGCAGAATATGCTCCAGCAGGAACACAAGAGGGATAGTGTCACCGATGCATGCATTGTCACAGCTCACCATCCTTGTTGCATCCACAAATGGTGACAGTACAGTGCATGCATACTACATAAGCAGCCATTGGCCTGAGAAAAAAAGCCAAGCTCCCCTGAGCCTCTCCTTGTGCCATACTCACACAGGTACTCATTGATGGCCCTCTGCTGCATGTGCAACCGCTGCAGCATTGCCAAAGTTGAGTTCCACCTGGTGGGCATGTCACATATCAGGCGGTTTATAGGCAAGTGGAATTCTCGCTAAATTCTCCCTAAATTTCAGCCAACTGAACACTGGCTGTGTATGACTGTGTATGGCTGTGTATGACTGAAATGGTTACAGACTCTTCTGGCCTGCCTTAGAAGATCTTGCAACCCTGGGTACCTGTTTAAGAAAAGCTGCACCACCAAATTGAGGACATGTGCCAGGCATGGTACATGTGTCAACTTTCCCTGTCGAAGGGTGGGCAAAAGGTTAGTGCCATTATCGCACACCACCATTTTTGGCTTAAGCTGAACTGGCAGTAACGACCTCTGGGCCTGCCCCTGCGGAGCTGAAAGATTCCCTGCTCCGGTGTGGCTCCTGTCCCCTAGACAGACTAGCTGAAGCACTGCATAGCATCTTTTAGCCTGACTTGTTAAATAACAACTTGAACGCTTAGGAGGTACTGGTGGTTCATAGGACAATTCAGCAGAAGAGGGCATTGAGGAGGAGGAGGAGGGGGTGGAGTTGACAGATCTTGCATTATCACCACCAGCTGTATGGAGGCATTGTGGCAAAACAAGCTCCAGCACTAAGCCCTGTCCTGAATCCTTCCTAGTTTCAAGCAGAATTACCCAATGTGCTATGAACTAAATACGGTATATCGTCCCTGACCATGCTTGCTGGACCACGTGTCAGTGGACCTTGCTGCTGACTGTTTTGCTCAACGATGACAAAACATTGCCTTCCACGTGTTAGTACAGAGCTGGAATGATGAAGAAATTGCTACTGGGAACCTGCCGTTGTGGTACAGCACATTCTGAAAATTCACGGAAAGTTGGAATACTGCCCTGCGGCCCAGTTTTCGAAGCGAGGGAATCATGCTTCAGTTTGTCACAGTACATGTTGGCAGTCATGGTTCCCTCAATTAACTGTAGCTCCCATTGCCGGCAGCACTCATGCAGCCCCAGTCCATGACACTCCCACCACCATGCTTAACTGTAGACAAGACACACTTGTCTTTGTACTCCTCACCTGGTTGCCGCCTCACATGCTTGACACCATCTGAACCTAATAAGTTTATCTTGGTCTGATCAGCCCACAGGACATGGTTCCAGTATTCCAGTAATCCATGTCCTTAGTCTGCTTTTCTTCAGCAAACTGATTGCGGGCTTTCTTGTGCATCATCTTTAGAAGAGGCTTCCTTCTGGGACGACAGTGTCATGGTCTTACCTTCTTGCTGTTCTCCTTCGTTTGACATGTGCTGGCGGCCATCTTGGTTTCTGGGTTTCTTGTAGCCTCCCACCCTGCGGCTCCTCCTTCCCACTGGGAGGAGCTGGATGCCTAGCTCATATATATAGGAGGTCTGTGGCTTCAGTTCATTGCTTGGTCCTCCTGTGTTCACATGCTTCTAAGACTGCTGCTGCTTCTGGTTCCTGATCCTGGCTTCGTCTGACTACCCTGCTGGTTCCTGATCCTGGCTTCGTCTGACTACCCTGCTGGTTCCTGATCCTGGCTTCATCTGACTACCCTGCTGGTTCCTGATCCCGGCTTCGTCTGACTACCCTCCTGGCTCCTGACCTCTGGCTTCGCAAAGACTCTGCTTCGGTTTTGCCATCCGTTTGGACTTTTGCTTTACAGCTTGATTTGCAATAAAGCCTTCTTATTTTCACTTATCTGTTGTTGTACGTCTGGTTCATGGTTCCGTGACATTAGGACCAAGCCATGAATTCTGACGGTACAGGGCCATCCTCGCTACCCACGCTGGTTGCCAGACTTGATCAGCAGGATCACCTGTTGGGTCAGTTCGCCGTGGCGTTGCAAATCCTGCTTGAACGCACGGCTCATTTCGCTCCCGTTGCCGATGGGTCAGTTGTCGCTCCTGGGCCCGCTCCTACTGCCGCTCCGGTTGTTGCGCCAGAGTCTACCCCGACACCTGTTGTTGCGCCTGCGGTGTTTCGGGGTATGACCGGTTCTGCCCCCCTTCCACAGCGCTTTGGGGGAGAGCCAACTCAGTGCCGAGGTTTCCTTAACCAGGTGGGCATTTATTTCGAGTTGCTGCCACATGCCTTTCCTACTGAGAGATCAAAGGTGGGCTTCTTAATTCCGCTGCTCTCGGACAAGGCCTTGGCCTGGGCCAGCCCTTTATGGGAGAACAACAATCCGGTGGTTGCCGAGTTTTCCGGTTTTGTTGCTTCTCTTCGGAGGGTATTCGATGTGCCTGCTCGTGCTGCCTCTGCTGCGAAGCTCCTTATGTCCATCAGACAGGGTTCACGATCCGTAGCTGAATACGCCATTGAGTTTCGTACCCTGGCAGCAGAGGTGGGCTGGAATAATGAGGCTCTGGTCGCTGCTTTCTCTCATGGTCTCTCGGATGCCTTGAAGGATGAGGTTGCAGCTAAGGACCTACCAGTGGAGCTCGAGTCTCTTATTTCTTTCCTGATTTTGATTGACACCAGACTCAGGGAGAGACCTTCCTTTAAGGAGAGTCTGCGGAGGCCTCCTAACAGATTGGCGCCTACCTTTGCTGTCCCACCCGTGCCTCCCTCTCCTCCCACGCCTCCTGGGGTTGACTTGGCTGGGTATGAACCCATGCAGCTGGGCTTCGCTCGCCTGTCCGAGGGGGAGAGGGTACTCCGGAGACGCGAGGGCCGATGCATGTACTGTGGTCTCGGTGGGCATTTTCGGTTGGTATGTCCGAACCGTCCGGGAAACGCTCGCACCTGAGATCCTGTCGGGGGCAGATCTTGGGTGGAGTCTCCTCGTCCCCGGTTTCCCGTGTTGACAAACCACTGATCACTGTTGTCCTCTCCTGGGTCGGGGGTTCAGTGACGACCCAGGCGTTGGTGGACTCTGGTGCTGGTGGTTTGTTCATTGATAGTGTGTTCGCTGCCGCCAATTCCATTCCTCTGCAGGCCCGAGGTTCTCCGCTGGCTCTTGAGGCGATAGACGGCAGACCCCTTCTGCCGCCACACATGACTCATGAGACCCTTCCAGTGGGAATAGCCATTGGTGCCGTTCACAGAGAGTCGGTCTGCTTCCAGGTTATTTAGTCTCCACACTACTCTGTGGTCTTGGGGTACCCCTGGCTCCAGAAGCATAATCCGACTTTCGTTTGGAGATCGGCCGAGATCCTCTCGTGGTCACCACAGTGTGGGGCTAGTTGCATCCATGGGCCTGTCAAGTTGCTGTGTACTTCCTCGGACTCTCTGTTGCCTCCTGAATACGAGGAGTACCGGGATGTATTCGATAAGGTGCGTGCGGTTGCCCTACCTCCGCACCGCCCATACGATTGTGCCATCGAGTTACAACCTGGTGCCGTTCCTCCTCGTGGCAAGGTCTATCCACTGTCGATAGCGGAGAATGAGGCCATGGAGGAGTACGTGAAGGAGGCGCTTTCACGCGGACACATTCGCAAATCCTCGTCCCCGGCAGGGGCTGGATTTTTCTTTGTGAAAAAGAAGGGGCGGTGAGTTGAGGCCTTGCATCGATTACAGGGGTCTCAATCGCATTACGATCAAGAACGCTTACCCGATACCCTTGATTTCCGAGCTGTTCGATCGCCTTAAAGGGGCCACGGTCTTTACCAAACTCGACCTGAGGGCGGCATATAACCTCGTAAGGATCAAGGCGGGCGATGAGTGGAAGACCGCGTTTAACACCAGGACCGGTCATTATGAATCCTTGGTTATGCCCTTTGGGTTGTGCAATGCGCCCGCAGTCTTTCAGGAATTCATTAACGATGTTTTCCGTGACCTGTTGCAGCAGTGTGTGGTGGTCTATTTGGATGACATCTTGGTATATTCTGAATCCATGGAGACCCACATTCTGGATGTCAGACGAGTGTTGCAACGGTTACGAGAGAACAAGCTGTTCGGTAAGCTTGAGAAATGCGAATTTCACCGATCCCAGGTAACCTTCTTAGGTTACATCATTTCCGCTGAGGGGTTCTCCATGGATCCTGAGAAGGTTTCGGCTGTCTTACAGTGGCCCCAGCCCAGTGGTCTTCGCTCCCTGCAGCGCTTTTTGGGCTTCGCCAATTATTATCGGAAGTTCATCAGAGACTTTTCCATGCTAGCCAAGCCTCTCACGGATCTGACCAGGAAGGGCAGTAATTCCCAGGTCTGGCCGCTCGAGGCCATCCGAGCTTTTGAGGCTCTAAAGTCCGCCTTTGTGTCGGCTCCGATTCTGTCGCATCCCAACCCTGGGTTGCCCTTTGTCCTTCGAGGTGGACGCGTCTGAGACGGGAGTAGGCGCCCTTCTGTCTCAGCGTAGAACACCAGAGGGTCCTCTGCTTCCTTGTGGGTTTTACTCCCGGAAACTGTCTCCCGCGGAGTGCAACTATCAGATTGGTGACAGGGAGTTATTGGCCATCGTGCAGGCCCTTAAAGAATGGAGGCACTTGCTCGAGGGTTCGGTGGTTCCGGTCCTCATCCTGACGGACCACAAGAATCTGACCTACCTTTCTGAGGCCAAGAGATTGACACCACGTCAGGCCAGATGGGCTCTGTTCTTGTCACGTTTTAATTACGTGGTCTCCTACCTACCCGGTTCCAAGAACATCAGGGCGGATGCCTTATCACGGCAGTACTCGGACCTGTCCAGGGAGGAGTCGATTCCGACTTCGGTCATACCTCCGAATCAGATCCTGGCCGCCATTCGCACCAGCCTGACCTCTCCCCTGGGTGAGCAGATTTTGGCGGCTCAATCTGGTGCTCCCTCTGAGAGACCCAACGGCAGATGTTTTGTGCCTGAGGAGTTGCGCACTCGGTTGTTGCGAACCTACCATAACTCCAAGACCGCGGGGCATCCTGGAAAGAATCAGCTGTCCTGGGCTGTTTCACGTCTGTTCTGGTGGCCTTCCCTACGTTCCGACATCGCCGCATATGTAGCTGCATGCTCCGTTTGTGCCCAGAGTAAGTCCCCTCGGCACCTTCCGTTGGGCCTTCTGCAACCCATAGCCACCGGGGAGCGCCCATGGTCACACCTGGGGATGGATTTCATTGTGGACCTCCCTGCATCCCGAGGCCATACGGTCATTCTCATGATTGTGGATCGATTTTCCAAAATGTGCCACTGTGTTCCTCTCAAGAAGTTACCCTCTGCACAGGAGTTGGCCACGATTTTTGCCAGGGAGGTCTTCCGGTTGCACGGTTTGCCCAAGGAGATTGTGTCGGATCGGGGGAGTCAGTTTGTGTCCAGGTTCTGGCGCGCCTTTTGCTCCCAGTTGGGGATTCATCTCTCCTTCTCCTCGGCCTACCACCCTCAGTCCAATGGGGCCGCAGAACGATCCAATCAGGCCTTGGAGCAATTCCTTCGTTGCTATGTCTCCGATCACCAAGACAATTGGGTTGACCTCCTGCCTTGGGCTGAGTTTGCCAGGAACACGGCGGTAAACTCTTCCTCTGGGACGTCTTCCTTCATGGCCAATTATGGGTTCCAACCTGCCGTGTTACCGGAGGTATTCTCTCCCCAGGATATTCCGGCTGTGGAGGATCACCTTTCCATCCTACGTGCTTCTTGGGTACAGATCCAGAAGTCCCTTGAGGTCTCTGCGCAGCGCCAGAGACTCCAGGCTGATCGCAGACGAGCGCCTGCTCCTTCCTACCAGGCCGGAGACCGTGTATGGTTGTCCACCCGCAACCTCAACCTTCGAGTGCCCACTCCCAAGCTGGCGCCTCGCTTTGTTGGTCCCTTCCGAGTGCTTCGCAGGGTAAACCAGTAGCCTATGCCCTTGCGCTTCCTCCTGGCATGCGGATCTCCAACGTGTTTCATGTCTCCCTGTTGAAGCCACTGGTGTGTAATCGTTTCACTTCCTCGGTTCCTCGGCCCCGTCCGGTCCAAGTGGGCAATCGTGAGGAGTATGAGGTGAGCAATATCCTGGACTCACGCCTGGTCCGCGGTCGGGTGCAGTTTTTGGTTCATTGGCGTGGTTATGGTCCAGAGGAGCGTTCCTGGGTTCCCTCCGCAGATGTCCATGCTCCTGCCTTGCTCCGAGCCTTTCACGCACGCTTCCCTCAGAAACCGTTCTTTACTCCGCGGAGGAGGGGCCCTTGAGGGGGAGGTACTGTCATGGTCTTACCTTCTTGCTGTTCTCCTTCGTTTGACATGTGCTGGCGGCCATCTTGGTTTCTGGGTTTCTTGTAGCCTCCCACCCTGCGGCTCCTCCTTCCCACTGGGAGGAGCTGGATGCCTAGCTCATATATATAGGAGGTCTGTGGCTTCAGTTCCTTGCTTGGTCCTCCTGTGTTCACATGCTTCTAAGACTGCTGCTGCTTCTGGTTCCTGATCCTGGCTTCGTCTGACTACCCTGCTGGTTCCTGATCCTGGCTTCGTCTGACTACCCTGCTGGTTCCTGATCCTGGCTTCGTCTGACTACCCTGCTGGTTCCTGATCCCGGCTTCGTCTGACTACCCTCCTGGCTCCTGACCTCTGGCTTCGCAAAGACTCTGCTTCGGTTTTGCCATCCGTTTGGACTTTTGCTTTACAGCTTGATTTGCAATAAAGCCTTCTTATTTTCACTTATCTGTTGTTGTACGTCTGGTTCATGGTTCCGTGACAGACAGCCATGGAGACCAATTTGATGCAGTGTGTGGCGTATGGTCTGAGCACTGACAGACTGACTCCCCACCCCTTGCACCTCTGCAGCAATGCTGGCAGCACTCATACGTCTATTTCCTAAAGACAGCTAAAGATTTCCTAAAGATATGACGTTGAGCATGTGCACTCAACACCTTTGGTCGACCATAGCGAGGCCTGTTCAGAGTGGAACCTGTCCTGTTAAACCGCTGTATGGCCTTGGCCACCATGCTGCAGCTCAGTTTCAGGGTCCTGACAATCTTCTTAGCCTAGGCCATCTTTATGTAGAGCAACAATTCTTTTTTTTAGACCCTCAGAGAGATGTTTGCCATGAGGTGCCATGTTGAACTTCCAGTGACCAGTATGAGAGAGTGAGAGCAATAACACCAAATTTAACACACCTGCTCCCCATTCACACCTGAAACCTTGTAACACTAACAAGTCACATGACACCGGGGAGGGAAAATGGCTAATTGGGCCCAATTTGGACATTTTCACTTAGGGGTGTATTCACTTTTGTTGCCAGCAGTTCAGACATTAATGCCTGTGTGTTGAGTTATTTTGAGGGGACAGCAAATTCACACTGTTATACAAGCTGTACACTTACTACTTTACATTGTAGCAAAGTGTAATTTCTTCAGTGTTGTCACATGAAAAGATATAATAAAATATTTACAAAAATGTGAGGGGTGTACTCACTTTTGTGAGATACTGTATGTGAACAGCTTCAATGGAAACCAATGTTATTTCATATGTGAATCAGGTGCAGTTCAAAACACATCTGATTCGCATATATGTGAACTGAGCCTTAACCTGTTATTCACACGGGCCCATTAACGATTGTTTGCTGTGTTGTCTACTCCTTAATTGGACTGCTTTTAATGTCCCATTGTAACTGAATACCCGTGTGTCCCCCCAATGAATGATTAAAAAATAGGATTTTGTCTTTCCTCTTTAAATCCTTTTCTTGGAAAACTAATATATGGAATTCCTTAAGATAATCACACACACAAACGGGGTGGTAGGATAGAATACACAAAGAGGTTTCATCACACGCACAAACGGGGTGGTAGGATGGAATACACAAAGAGGTTTCAATAATCATTTAACACCAAATGGAACATGGGAAGTTGTGGAGAATCTCTTAGATACTCAGTCATAAATATATGGTGTATTTATAAAATGTGAAAGTTATAAGGGTTCTAGAGGGTATACTGCATACACTGAACAAAATTATAAATGCAACACTTTTGTTTTTGCCCCCATTTTTTCATGAGCTGAACTCAAAGATCTAAGACTTTTTCTATGTACACAAAAGGCCTATTTCTCTCAAATATTATTCACAAATCTGTCTAAATCTGTGTTGGTAAGCACTTGTCCTTTGCCGAGATAATCCATCCACCTCACAGATGTGGCACATCAAGATGCTAATTAGACAGCATAATTATTGCACAGGTGTGCCTTAGGCTGGCCACAATAAAAGGCCACTCTAAAATGGGCAGTTTTACTGTATTGGCAGGGTCCGAAAACCAGTCAGTATCTGGTGTGACCACCATTTGCCTCACGCAGTGCAACACATCTCCTTTGCATAGAGGTTGTTGATTGTGGCCTGTGGAATGTTGGTCCACTCCTCTTCAATGGCTGTACGAAGTTGCTGGATATTGGCAGGACCTGGAACATGCAGTCGTATACACCGATAACTGACTGATCAGTGTCCCCGCATGATGCCGGTACCATGTGATCGTTGTGACCAATCGCAGCAGATCACATAACAGTTGTAAACATCAAATGGCTTCGTTTCATGCCATTCATTGTATACAATTGTGTTGCTAGCTGTGATTGGTCACAGTGATCACATGGTAAAAAAATCATTTTCTTGAGGTAGAACGGTCTCTTCTCTGTTCCTATGATCCAATCCTACTATTGATTGCTACAAAACAATGACATACCGGGAATGGAAGTTATACCGAACTGGCTTTCATCTCTATTAGCAAGTGTCTAATGTCCTGAAAGCAGCTGCAAAAACCATTGTAACTGATTACTCCTGTGTCCCTTATGTACGCCAAAAGAAAGAATTTTACAGGTGACATAAAATTTCTATTTTTGTAATAATAGTATTGAGAATTTTACAAACATAGGTTTTTGATTTTTTTTTATTATTATTATTTTATTAAATACATTTAATAATTTTTATTTTTCTGCCTTTGTCTGTTACATATTAGAAAAAAGAGTATGGATCAGTAGAAACACATATTTTTGTACTACCTAGCTCTTACATAATTCTTTCTGAAGCCTAACCTTTTCTCTGCTTATATATAAATTCCTATCAGTACAGCTTCTCAAGTACTGAATATTTGAAACATGTTTGTCAGCATGCAGTCTTTTTCTGTCTGCCCTTAGTTATTGACTCCATCACATGCAGTACAACAATTTTCTCCATCGCTTGCTTATATGTTTATTTGCACAGTACTGTGGTTCAACTTCAAGAGGTACAATTTTGTATTCTGTATCTTCTTTTTTCTCTTTTGTACTCAAACAGTTGCATCCCATAAAACCAGACATATAAAAAAAGAACACAAAACCAAACAAAAGGAGAACCAGAAACAGCAGGTATACCAGTAGATCAGCAGCAGGAGCTGGTATTTTTGGTTTTGAGCATATTCAGGATTTTACGCGAGGGGAAAAACTTCTATTTCAAAGGGGGATATCAAATGATAAAGATGTGAAGATGTTTTGGTTTGGTTTTTCTTTTATGCTGTTTTAACTTTTGTAGCTATTTTTCTTTGTGACCAAATAAAAACCATAATAATTCTATGTCTAAGAAAACACATGCTCCTGTACTTTCAATCTGAAGTCAGTGAAGTATTTATGTACAGAAAACTTTCAAAAGAAAAAAAAAAATCAATGGTGAATAATACCAAAAATAATTATTGCAAAAAGTCTTTTTTCTTTTTCTAGTTCATGTTAGTAAGAAAATTGGCACTGGATCACTGGCACAAAATCTCAAAATAGTTTTTACCATAAACTCTGCCCTCTTGCCAGGCAGATCTGCCTTACAAAATATATTCATTTTTACATAGTAATTTACATAGTAAGTCAGGTTGAAAAAAGCCACAAGTCCATCTGGTTCAACCAATACAAAAACAAAAAACAGTAAAGAAAACACAACCATACAATCCCATACACACAATCCTATACCCACAGTTGATCCAAAGGAAGGTGAAAACCCCCAGCAAAGCATGATCTAATCTACTACAGCAGGGGAAATAAATTCCTTTCTGATCCCCCGAGAGGCATTGTTGACCTATCTAGCAGAGCCTTAGCTGTAGTTTCAGCCCCTGGGCTCTCTGTTTTTTGTTTCCTTTTACCAAGTTTTTCCAAAATAAGGTGACATGCTAACCAAAGTTTGCTGTTTGCAGCAGCATTTTAGTTTTGGATAGAGAGTATTGGAACCTCTATCTGTTTATTACTGTTTCCTAAGTCTGTAATGGGAATATTAACCTTATTCCCTGTCTTGGTAACTCTTCCTACCTGATTGAATGATTTAGGCAGAAGTGGCCCCTGCCTAGGGTCCTGCAGTGGTGTGTGGGAGATGGGGGAATGGCTACAGTACAGTATTCAACAAGAACAAGAGCTCTACCAGTGTTAGCTTCAGTGCTGGGATATTAGTTTTGATAGATGTGTTTCAATGTCAGTGGCTCCTGATACAAAGAGCAGAACCTGGCTGTCAAAATGACAGCTTTGTGCTTAAGAATACACTGAAACAAGAATGTTAACAGAAGCTTCTGAAACATAGGAGTGATCTGCCTGTCAAGCTGATAACTTCCACAGATTACACTACGAAAGTGGCTCTTCACATGTAATCTATGGGGCATCACTGTCATTGTGACAGCCTGTCCAACTCTCAATCAGGGGCCACCTACCCTCTGCAGGCCGAACACATGTGACAACTGTGATGGCTGTCACAATGACCACATGATCAAGAGCCTGTTCTGCTGACTAGCGAACTGGGATCTGTTGGTGACAGCTTGGTCATTGTGCTGGGAGAGTGCAGTGAGCATGTAGGTGTTAAGGCCCACCCTACTTGCCATAACACATATGTGTTTTGTGGATGGCAATAGGTTAGGGAAACCAGGAAATGTTCCTGTTTACCACCTAATTAGCATTTATTTCCTAAAAAGTATTTGTTATTAGATTCTTCTCCATCTTCTCCAAATATTTTTTGCCTATTTTTTACTGTTTATAAGATTTTTATTAAATTAATTTTGTTTTTAGTGCCCTTTTAGTGTTTTTAGAATGAACAAATAAAAAAAATATATTATGTGCTTTAACCACTGGCCAACCACCAACAGTACATATACTGCGGCAGGTTGGCTCTGTCCCACTAAACGACGTAACTGTACGTTGCTTCCCAGGACCGCGAGTAGGGGTCTGCGGGCCCTGATTCGCCACAGGGGAAGCTGATCTGTGGGTCCGGTGGCCACGCTTGCTGCTTGGCATCTGCAATCGCTCCCCGTGGAGACAGAACTGAGGTCTGCCATTGTAAACACGGCAGACCGCTGTTCTGTCAGTAATGAACACAGGGATCCTGTGTTCCTCTTATTTAGGAACACAGGTTTCTGTGTTCATCCAGTAAATACATCCCCCCAAACAGAAAGCACCCTCTAGGGACACATTTAACCCTTTTATCACCCCTGGTGTTAACCCCTTACCTGACAATGTCATTAGTACAGTAACAGTGCATATTTTTAGCACTGATTGCTGTAGTAATGTCAATGGACCTCCAAAAGTGTCAAAAATGTCAGTTAGGTGTCCGATCTGTCCGCCGCAATGTCGCAGTCCCGCTAAAAATCTCTGATTGCCGCCATTACTAGTAAAAAAAAAAAAAATGACATAAATCTTTCCCCTAGTTTGTAGAAGTGATAACGTTTGCGCAAACCAATCAATATACACTTATTGAAATTATTTTCTTACCAAAAATATGTAGCAGAATATATATTGGCCTAAAATGATGAAAAAATTAGATTTTTACATTTTATTATTATTGGGAATGTTATATAGCAGAAAGGGAAAAATATTGTTTTTTTTTATCAGAATTGTCATTTTTTTTTTGTTTATAGCGCAAAAAAAAAAAAATTGCAGAGGTGATCAAATACCACCAAAAAAAGCTCTGTTTGTGGGACATCAACTTTATTAATTTATTTGGGTACAGTGCCACGTGACCGCGCAATTGTCAGTTAATGTAACGCAGTGTCGAATCGCAAAAAATGGCCTGGTTATTAAGGGGGAAAACCTTCCTGTCCAGAAGTGGTTAATTTGTTAAAATTAGTTATTGACTTCCATAGTTCCCAGATTAAAGAACAATGTTTGTTATAGCAATAATGATAATGAAAACCTGGCCCTCCTTTACCATCCTCACTATGACTTAATCTCACCTTACCGTTCTTTTCAGTATTTTACGTAACATAAATAAGGTGGCAATCCTAGGGATGTGGACAGGGGCTGTCATGTTTAAAACCCCCCCTTAAAACTCCCCTCGTTTCTAGATAACAGTATCTAATGTTCCCCAATAGTAACACAAGGAAATGCAAATTCAAGGCTCCAAACATTGAACAAGGACCTTTTGGACGACATAAAGTGAATGCAAACCCTAACAATAAACATATTGTATTTGCTCTTTTCGGGGCTTATCATCTTATATATGCATTGCTGTTTGTTTGCCTTTAAATCATTTTATCCCTAGCTCACTCCATAGCTAGGGGATGCTGTGTCGTTAGTATCACCCTTCTTCCTAACGTTTTAGCCTCCAGCAATATACCATAATGCCGGTATTGGTTTTTTTCAGCAGGTGATTCTCTACAAGATAAAAGTGGTCCTAGTGGCGAATTTGCCACCTTCCAGGCCAGGTGCCCCTCCCCTCCAGGTGTTTGCGGTGGTTCCCAGGCTTACCTGACCGATCGGTGAAGCCTGGGACCCATCCAGCAGCGCCGGTGGCTTGCAATAGAGATGAGTGAAGGCAAGATGGCCTCCACTCATCTCTATGGCCTTGGAGGACTGGAGCAATGTCATGATATCACTTCCAGTTCCTCAAGCATGTAAATTTTAATGCAAAATTTAATTTTAAAGGTAGAGGGGAGATCTCAGGAGCCCAGATCTTATGGACCCCAGATCTCTCCATAAAGAGGACCTGTCATGCTGTATTGCTATTGCAAGGGATGTTTACAATTCTTGCAATAGCAATAAAAGTGTTCACAAGTTTTTTTAAAGGGGGAAAAAAATGGATTAAAAATTTTTTTTTTGAAGCACCCCCCTCATTATGTGCTCATGAGCAGTGGTGAACACATACGTACTGTAGGTCATGCCCACATATGTAAGCGGTGTTCAAAACACACATGTGAGGTATAACCGCGAACATCAGAGCAAGAGCAATAATTACAGCACTAGATCTACTCTTTAACTCTAAACTTGTAACTTGTATACATTTCTAAAGCTTCGCCTATAGAGATTTTTAAGTATCGTAGTTTGGCACCATTCCATAAGCATGCGCAATTTTCTTTGTGTTTTTGTTTGCGCAATTTTAAAGCCTGACATGTTGGGTATCTATTTAGTGCCGGTTCACACATATGCAATGTCCGACATTGCATGTGATTCGGAGCGTACTGCTCTGCAAATAACATGCAATATCTGTGCATTGCGAGTTTAGCCATACAGATTGTATGGCTGAATTTGCATCACATTCGGACCGCAGTTGCACAGGACCCTTTTTTGGTCTGCACCAGAATCAGGTCGCATAGGTCCGAATTGACAGTTCACACTGCAATATGTGATCTGATCTGGGGGTGTTGTTAACTTTGTATTGACATTCCCAGCAGTTCGCATATGGCAGTGTGATCTGCCTGCGAGTCGAGTTCGATGCGAGAACCCACAGTGGGTTTGCAGGGTTCTCGCATCGCATATGTGTGAACCGGCACAGAATCATCATATTCTTTCATACCGTAAAATATATTGGGTTATATATTTTGTTTTTTTCATTTATTGGTAAATAATCAATTCATTAAAGTGTATTTTTTCCAAACTGTGTGACATTGCAATGATCGATATTTCATTCTCTAAGGCCTCTGCTAAAAAATATAAAACGTTTGGGGGTTCTAAGTAATTTTCTAGCAAAAAAAAACACTGGTTTTTACACACATGAGAGAAGTGTCAGAATTGTCCTGGTAGGCTAGTAGTTAAATTACAAATATCATTCATGTATAAGACTAATCATTCATTCAGTTTTCAAATCAAATCAAATCAATCAAATTATTAGCTTATAATCTTCTTGTGATGTTTGCATTGCTAGGGTATATTTTAAATGTTGTATTTTTTTCATATCACACTGTAAGGTTAATTATTTGTGCAGAGCACTAACGCTGACTGAAGTGACACACCGTGAAAGAAAATCAATTATAAAAGTCTGTTATACTTTAAATGTACTACCTTGAAACTGTTTTAAAACGGTATCCTCATGCAAATGAAGCAACTTACTTTTTCAGTTAATTAAACACAAGGGGATAGTCAAGGGTAACAAAGCATATGTAAAATGTCATCAAAGAGGACATTTTTAATCTTGCTGTGTATTCTTGAATAGACATTTTTCAAGGATTAATGTCACGGCAGATAAGAAAGTGCTGATATATAGACGATTAGGTTCTGCACAATTCAACAAGAGAAATGACACTTATTGAACTTTTTTTTTTCTAGTTTCGCTGTGGGGAAACAATCTGTGTGTAAATGTGCTGTTTCATTGGTAATTTCCTAAACACAGTGAGACTAAAACTTTTAACAAAATGTAATCTGTATTATAAAAAAAAAAAAAATGTATTTATACCACTTAAACTTGGGGATCAAGGACACCTGCATCCCAAAAGAGAACATTTTTGAAACCGCAACGGAGGGGAATTTAAAACTGCCATAACACATAAATCATAAAAATTATCAATTTTTATTGCGCTTCAACACTAAAAGCTATATAAATACGAGCAAATGTTAAAAACAAGCAAGGAATATCTTATACAAATGCTCTTTGCTCAACTTGTTTCGCCAATCGGCTTCTTCAGGATCCGTAAAGCATTATATATATTGTCACAATTATAAAGACATAAATACAGTGTATTAAGACAGAGATTTTTACAATTAATTTCAGCAAACAAAATATAAACTTAAAAAAGAAAATCTAACAACAAACCAAAAATATCATCAGCGTCATCAATCATATTCAAAGGGACCACATTGTGAAGGAGAATAGACTAAAGGAACTATTACAATCAATATTTAAAAGATTGATTAAACAGTCTTTGCAAGGTGTCACTAAGGTTCATGCATAAAGGGAGCCAGCTCCATCAGTACTAGTGAGCCAAAGGGGAACAAACGGAGACCCGGAGGATCCTTCCTTAAACTGTAAAGTATATAGAGAAAAATTTGGTTTATATCCTACAGGGCGAAAAATTTGTCCCAGACATTACCCCTATGCAGGAATATTTCCAAACAAGGGAAAATAAATGTACAGAATATACTTGAAAAAGGCCCCAATGGTATTCTAGTGATCAATAAACTGATGGACGCATCATGTGAAAGAGGTAATGATCTTTAAAGTGTAACTCCACTTTTGTTGAGAAAAAAAACATTCCCCTCTGGGTGATTTCTGTACATTACAAGGATTTAAACAAACTTTGTTGCAGATTTCTACCTTTTGTTATTCTGAAGAAATCATTGTTTGTTGCTCTGTGCCTCCGTGCTAAGTGGGTGTAATGGGAGTGGTTTCATAATTATCTGTCAGCTGTGGGAGCTGCAAGGCTCTAATGAGAAAGGTTTCTGGGCCTGCATCCCCTTTAGATGTGTTCCTATTGGAAGTATCTCACCAAAAATGACATTTTTGTTGCAGGGGATGCCAGAAATCTGACTTGTATCTTAGGCAGACTTCTGGGAAAATTGTGAGCCAATCACACAAGCAGGAAATGATGTTTCTGGGGTGTGGTCAGTACACATTCTGTGTACAGAACACCTCCAGGTAGCCATATTGCATTGCATTTTCAAAAAATTACAACAGCTGCAGATTAAAAAAGGTAATTTTTTAATAACATTCAATTACAATATGACTTGTGTCGCAATTGTATACACTATATTGTTTTTTCTTTATTTGCTATTTTTTTCCCCCACGAAAGTGGAGTTACCCTTTGAGAAAGCTAGGAGAATAATAACAGATATAACATATCTATTTATATAGACCTCCTCAGCTGAAATATGTCAAAAAGTGGGAGGGGGGGGGAGTAAAGGGGGAGGGGGAAAAGGGGAGGGGGAAAAGGGGAGGGGGAGGGGAGGGGAGGGGGAAGGGAGGAGGGGAATTAGAAAATAATACATTTATTTAAAATAAAAGTTGAATTAAAAAAAAAAAAAAAAAAATGTAGTTGCATATTTTTGCTTACAATTACTTTATTATCATTGTATTTTGGTATGATTTTGGCATTTCGAGCTTATTTTGAATACAGCAGTAAAACTTCCCCAAAGTACAGAATAGATGACAGATATACAGTATCTACACAACCCACTTTCTTATCAGTCTATTGAAAATAAATGGGCAGCCTTAACACAAAGCATGTTAATGTCCTTGATAAGTAAACTCATTAGTGATCATATATGTCTTTGATAATAACCTGGCAAAAATATTTAGTTGGGGGACTGCATAACGGTGATCTCCGCAAGGGTAGAAACACACTTCTGTTATCGGGTGCATTGCAGTAATGCAGGTCAACGTGCATATTACCACAACACACATTAACACATTTCAGTGTCATTCATTGTAAATGGAACCTCACCACACTAAGGCAATGCAGCACTAAAATACATGCGTTGTAGCAGACCTAAAAGCACAGTAACACACTACTGCATGATGTGGTGTAGATGCTGTATGTCTGTTTTTTGGTCCTTTCCTGTAAATTGGCAGTTCATTCAAAATGTATGGGCTGCCCTAATGGACAGCATGCTAACGTGTGACACGATGCATGCTTCTACATTGCACATGATCAAAGAAGTGTAAATGGGCCCTAAAGGAAACTTTTCATGAGTGAAACATAGAAGATGCCATTACTGATACCATCTTCTAAAAAATAAAGGGCTGTCATACTGGCTCTCTTGATTCAGTACTTTTTGTCACTGGAATAAATATCGTTTTTGTTTTTCCCATACCTTCCTGATCTGCATACTCTGAAATATTAAAGCCAATTGGTTTTGAAAAAAGCTAGGTACCAAGCATTTGCAGGAGGAGGTCACCAATGAATACACTCCTTAACTGTCACTTTTTTTCTGAACAGCTTGGTTTGTTATTGGAAGTTAAAGTGTAACTTTAGTCAGAAAACAAATTAATTCTAGATGACTTCAGGCTGGCCCATTTTGCAGGTATAGCTATGTCAAACATTCAAAATAAGTGCCAATACTGTTTAAAATCTTGTAATACACTGTCTCACCCTGCTCTGTAAATGCTCAGTTCTATTTTTAGGCACTGCTATCCTTTACAGTCAATAAAGCTGCTTCTGTTTAATCTGCAACTTTCATGATGCTGCACATGTGCCCAGTTATGGTTGAGGACACAAGCAAATGTGACAGTTAGCAATCCTGGTATTCCAGGAATGTAACTATTGTATGAAACTGTTAAATCGTTTCCCTGCTGTTCAGGGGCTCTGGTCTTCAGCAAAATGGCAGCTTCCAGCAAAAAGAAACAGGAGCAATGCTGGAGGCAATTTAAAGCACACATAAATCTTGGTAGTATAATTATAAATTTATAATCTATGTTCCCTGCTAAAGAACATTATTTTTACCTTCAAAACAGGGGTGTGGCGATGGAGGCAAAATATGCTCCCAGCGTGGCCAATTTATTTATGGCCAAATGGGAGGAGGATGTCATCTATGTGCAACAGAGGATACATAGCACCGTGCCATTAAACGCATAATGCAAAAACATTGGCATATTTTGCCAAACGATAGGGTCATCGGTCCTTTGCTTCCACCCAAACCTAAAGTCATATACAGGAGTGTCCCTTCCCTGTAAGACAAAATTGCACATAACCCCCCCCCCAGACCTTCTTTTTTTAACAACCTTACTGGATATCACAAATGTGGGAGATGCCAGGTATGTCGTTTCAACAAATGTAGAAAAAAAAATGCTTGAATTCTCATCTAATGTAATTTTAAAAATATATACGGTTGGACCCTTTATCACCTGTAATACTACACATGTAGTATATTTATTCCAGTGCCCATGTGGGTTACAGTATGTAGGCCATACCACCCATGCGCTAAATGTCAGACTTAATGAGCATATTGCTAATATCCGAAAGGGGTACAAAAACCATAGCGTCTTATGACACTATGATCTTGTACATGGTAGGGAACCAGCGGAGACCCTCTTCATGGGAATAGACCATTTTGTTTCCCACTGGAGAGGGAGCCTAAAACTTGGAGAACTATCTAGGAATGAAACTGAGTGGATTTAGCTTCTTGAAAAGTTACACGCCACACAGGTTAAATGTCTACTGGGATGTCAATTGTTTTTTGGATAACTCGTAAACCTGCGTTTATATATTCGTTTTACTTTTACTTTTAATTTATTTTATTTTACTTTCAGTTTGTATAATATTGATATTTTCTTGTTACTGAGAGGGCCTGACCTTCCCTTTCTAGATTGGATTTACTAATTATATTTGCTCTTGGAGGGCCTGACCTTCACTTCCTAGATTGGATTTGCTAATTACATTTGCTCTTGAATGTGGGGATTATCCCAACCCAAATGGATTAAATTTTGCTATTGGGGACTAGGGATGATCGAACGGTTCGGGTCGACCATCGGTTCGACCCGAACATTGACTGTTCGAGGTTCGGTTGAATTTAGAACTTTTTGCTGGAAAAGTTCGGAATTCGGCAACCAGTACCGATCAAAATGCAATGGGCCAGGAAATGGGCTTTAAAAGCCTGTGATTGGACCAGAGCCATTAGTAAAAGCAAATTGAGGGGGCAGGAGAATGCTAGGAATGTGATTGGAGTGACTAGGGGGTCCAGAGGCCAATCATTAGTGAATACGCCCCCCAGTATATAAGATAGCCCCCGCCAAATCTCTACCATTTTAATACAGGGACATGGAAGAGAGTGGAAGCAGTTCTGTTACTTCTGCTTCAAAGTGTCATTTAGCAATTATTAGTGTGAGGAAAGGGATATCTAGTGTAGTTAGGGTGCTATTTTCCACTTTAGTTAGCTTCAAAAATCAAGTTTATGTAGGGAAAGTGTTAAGTGCCAGGGTGACCGTAGTGTAGTGTAGGGTGAACTGACACTGACTGCTATGGCAGGGTGACCAAACCCTTCCATTTCAGGGTGACCGCTATAGAGAAAAGATCGTTTTCTCTTATGTGACTTTCAGAGCAGCGATATGGCTTCTCCCCTGTCAGCCTGCTTTTTGCTGCAGGCGTTTATAGGGCTTTTTTGAGGACAAGTTTGGAGTCAGGCATGACATCTGAACTTGTGTATAGGGGTATATATACACACACATGTATGTATATATACACCTACACATATATAGGTGTGAAAATAGCAGAACCCTATGCTTGCGCTAATGAAATAATTAACAGGCATATGGCTCCGCTCCTATCACACCTATATGTGTGTATGTGTATAATACATATAAGTGTGTGTGTATATATACCCCTATACAGAAGTTCAGATGTTTTGCCTCCCTCCAAAGACCCCAATAAAATGCCCAAAAAATGCCCAGGTGTGTTATTGCAGGCTTTTTTTGGGCATTTTTTTGGGGTCTTTGGAGTCAGGCAAAACATCTAAACTTGTGTTTAGGGGTATATATATATACACACACGTGTATGTATATATACACCTACACACATATAGGTGTGAAAGGAGCGGAGCCATATGGGTGTTAATTATTTTATTAGCGCAAGCATAGTGTTCTGCTATTTTCACACCTATATATGTGTAGGTGTATATATACATACATGTGTGTGTATATATACCCCTATACACAAGTTCAGATGTTTTGCCTGCCTCCAAAGACCCCAAAAAAATGCCCAAAAAAACGCCTGCGCCAAAAAAAAATGCCCAGGTGTGTTATTGCAGGCTTTTTTTTGGGCATTTTTTTGTGGTCTTTGGAGTCAGGCATGACATCTAGACTTGTGTATAGGGGTATATATACACACACATGTATGTCTATATACACCCACACATATATAGGTGGGAAAATAGCAGAACACTATGCTTGCGCTAATAAAATAATTAACACCCATATGGCTCCGCTCCTTTCACACCTATATGTGTGTAGGTGTATATATACATACATGTGTGTTTATATATACCCCTATACACAAGTTCAGATGTTTTGCCTGACTCCAAAGACCCCAAAAAAATGGCCAAAAAAGTCTACAATAACACACCTGGGCGTTTTTTTTTTTGGCGCAGGTGTTTTTTTGGGCATTTTTTGTGGGTCTTTGGAGTCAGGCAAAACATCTGAACTTGTGTATAGGGGTATATATACACACACATGTATGTATATTGTGACAGGAAGTCAGGTAAATCTGTGGATGTTGTCACAGACAGGAGATACACTTCTGCTTGGTTTAGACAATTCACCAATTACTATAGGGTGTCGGCTGCAAAGGCAGCAGGAAGGTGTAAAGAAGTTGAAAACCATTCAGCTGTTCGGAATGAGGAAGTTAAGGCCTCTATAATTTGTCCAAAGGAAGTCTAAGGATTGCTGCCTCCTGACGCTGTGTGAGCTGGGGAGAGGAGGACAGTCAGATGTGTGCCTCCCAACGCTGTGTGAGTATGGGAGAAGGAATGCCCCCTGAAGCTGTGTGAGCATGGGGAAGACCTCCTGAAGCGATGTGCGCTGAGGAGGGTAAAAAGGGTGAAGACATTCTCAAGGTGAGAAAATTAACTATTTCTATGTGAAGAGTGTGAAGAGAAAAACCAATGGATGTTTTCTATGTGAAAGGAAAGTCCAATGAACATGTGCTGTGTGAAGAGAAAAGGGACATTCTCTATGTGAAGAGATAATAAATGGACTATTGATAGTTAGAGATGTACCGAACTGTTCGCCGGCGGACAGTTCCCGGCGAACTTAGCATGTTCGCGTTCGCCGCTGCGGGCGAACATATGCGATGTTCGGTCTGCCCCCTATAATACATCATTGAGGCAAACTTTGACCCTGAACTTCACAGTCAGCAGGCACATTTCCAGCCAATCAGCATACCTCTCTCCCACACCCTCCCACCTCCTATAAATAAGCAAGGGCAGCATCCATCTTCGATCATTCTGAAGCAGTGTGTTAGTGAGAGCAGGGAGAGTGTTGCTGCTGCTGCTGCTGTTAATAGCTAGGGACAGTTGTTAGTCAGTGTTCCTGGTCTTGCTAGTCAGTGTTCTTGGTCCACTACTGCTGTAAGGACAGCATCCTGACAGCACCCCAAAAAGCCCTTTTAAGGGCTGGTAATTGAGTTTTTTCTTTTTATATATATATATATATATATATATATATATATATATATATATATATATATATAGTGTCCCCAAAAGCCCTTTTAAGGGCTGGTAATTGAGTATTTTTTTTATTTATATATATATATATATATATATATATATATATATATATATATATAGTGTCCCCAAAAGCCCTTTTTAGGGCTGGTAATTGAGTATTTTTATATATATATATATATATATATATATATATCTATTGTACACTGCAGTTGCCTGCCTGCTGTGTGTGAGAGGCCACAGACCCACCACAGACTGTACTGTGTGCACACCACACTCATTTCGGGTGGCACAGGCACAGTACCTTGCATTTTAAAAAATATTATTTTTTTTCCTCTGTCATAATTGCAGTGAGTGCTGTGTCAGGTCCACAGAGTGCACTGTACCCACTGCAGTGCACTGCCCACCACTGATATATATACGGTGGCACAGCATCTTGTTGCAAATTGAAAAAAAAAAATATTTTTTATTATTGCAGTTGCCTGGGCTGCCAGTGACTGTCAGGTCCACAGAGTGTACTGTGCCCACTGTAGTGCCACTGCGTGCCCACCCACCACTGATATATATACGGTGGCACAGCAGCTTGCAAAGTAAAAATATATATATTTTTTTTATAATTGCAGTTGCCTGGGTGCCAGTGACTGTCAGGTCCACAGAGTGTACTGTGCCCAATGCAGTGCCACTGCCCACCCACCACTGATATATACGGTGGCAGGCATGACTTTTTTTGGATTAGTGTCTGGGGGGGTCTAAAAAGCGTACCTGTGAAGTTTCAGCTCTGTAGCATGTCCAGAACCAGAAAAAAAAGATCATATAGGTGTAAAAGGGGTTCCCACCATCCCTGCTCTACTGAAAAATTATCTTTTTTTCTGGTTTTGGACATGCTACAGAGCTGAAACTTCACAGGTACACTTTTTAGACCACCTAGACACTAAATCACACAAAAAAGTTCTTAAAAATTGTCATTTTTGATAGAGAGACAATTATTGGAAAAATTAAAAAAAAAAAACTTAAAAAAAAAAAACATTTCTTTGGATTAGGTACACTAAAAAGTGTACCTGTGAAGTTTCAGCTCTGTAGCATGTCCAGAACCAGAAAAAAAATAGAATTAGGGTTAGGGCTAGGGTTAGGGTTAGGGTTAGGGTCAGGGCTAAGGTTAGGGTTATTTTTAGTGCTTAGGGTTAGAGGGTTAGAGTTAGAGGGGTAGGGGTAGGGCTACTAACTCTAACCCTAAGTATCTCACCGTAACCCAAACCCTAGCCCCTAACACTAAACCTAACCCTCTAACCATAACCCTAACCCTCTAGCCTTAACCCTAACCCTCTAAGCCTAGCCATAAAAATAACCCTAACCCTAAACCTAACCCTAGCCCTAACCCTAACCCTAACCCTAGCCCTAACCCTAGCCCTAAGCCTAACCCTAGCCCTAACCCTAATTCGTATTTTTTTCTGGTTCCGGACATGCTACAGAGCTGAAACTTTACAGGTACACTTTTTAGACCCCCCAGATGCTAAATCCAAAGAAATGTTTTATTTTTTATTTTTTTTTAATTTTTCCAATAATTGGCTCTCTATCAAAAAATTAAAATTTTTAAGATCTTTTTTTTGTGTGATTCAGTGTCTGGGGGTCTAAAAAGTGTACCTGTGAAGTTTCAGCTCTGTAGCATGTCCAGAACCAGAAAAAAAATTAGAATTAGGGTTAGGGCTAGGGTTAGGGTTAGGGCTAAGGTTAGGGTTATTTTTAGTGCTTAGGGTTAAACGGTTAGGGTTAAAGGGCGTAGGGGTAGGGTTACTAACTCTAACCCTAAGTATCTCACTGTAACCCTAACCCTAGCCCCTAACACTAAACATAACCCTAACCCTAACCCTTAAAGCCCAGTTCCTGTCCCATTTTGGTCGGTTCTGGTCTGTTTGCGGTTGTTTGCGGTGCGTTAAACGGGGAGTTTGGTCTGTCACTGTGAAGCGGGCGTAACCCTTACACTACCTGATCAATACAACATCATACCTGATCGTATACACACACTGGATGTTTTAAAGCACGTTATTCCAAACAATTTAGTAATGTTAGGTGATTTATGCCCTTTATGGAATAAAACCCGACTCTGCGTCAACTACGTAATTTTCCATGGGAGTTTTGCCATGGACCCCCCTCCGGCATGCCACAGTCCAGGTGTTTGTCCCCTTGAAACAACTTTTCCATTACTATTGTGGCCAGAAAGAGTCCCTGTGGGTTTTAAAATTCGCCTGCCTATTAAAGTCTATGGCGGTTCGCAATGTTCGCCGGTTTGCGAACATTCGCCGATGTTCGCGTTCGCCGTTCGCGAACGGCGAATTTTATGTTTGCGACATCACTATTGATAGTCTGCTCTATGATCAGCCAAGTCTGCCCAACAGTAGGTTGGGGACAGACTTTCTTAGATAGGTTCCTGTGTGTGAGAAGGTAGCCGCCCACAGTGGCAAGGATTTATTTTTGTGTTTTATTTTATTTTGGATGTTTTTGATGCTTGCAGTCTGGTGAAGAAAATTGCATGAATAAACCAAACTGTTGTTTGCAACCACTTCTCGGCTATCTCCTTGTGTAAAGCACCCCCCCAAGGGGTCATCCACACCCGCCACCAAGCTAATCCCTCACATATGGTGGAGGTATGCATTGGGCAGAAGCAGAGATCCCTGCAAAGAAGTGCATATGTTCTATGAACTTTGTCTGGTGCATGAGATTGCACAATCTGTGTGTGCAGGAGAGAAGATCCTGCAAGAGTGAGAAAAGCTACTGGCTTTAAAGAGACAGTGGTCTCAAAATTTTTGATGAACTTTGTCTGGTGCATGAGACTGCACAAACTGTGTCTGCAGGAAAGGAGATCCTGCAAGAGAGAGAAAAGCTACTGGCTTTAAAGAGACAGTGGTCTCAAAATGTTTTGCTGGACTGTGAAAAATTTATTGTGGAGTAATTGAAGATGGGGTGATCAAAACGCCTGAAAGATGCAAAGATAGCTGAAATGAGAGACCGAATTCTATGGATGGAGGGGATGTTACCGCCTGAACGAGCCCCATCCATGCCTGAACAGAATCTGCTAAAGAGAAAGGTTGTTGTCCCTAGCAACACTGAGGCAAATGCGGATTTTCAGCGGAGCTTTGCAGCTCAACCAAAGGCTCATCAAGAGAGCATGGCAGGCTGGAAACAGAGACGCAAGCAGCAAATGGAGGCCATCGGTTTGGAGGAAACCGAGTATGTGTGCAGGGCTGAGCTGGATGTCTTGCAACGGAAAATGGAAGAAAAGGAACGAGCCCTGGAGTTGCTTAGGATGGAGCATAGAAACTTGCAGGCTCAGGTGTTACAGTGGGAAGAATCCACTGCTCTTCTTTTTTCCGAGTTACAAAAACGTAGAGAGACTATAATGGAGAAAGATACCATCCTTATGGAAAAGGAAAATTCAGACTTTGCAGGAGCAAAGAAAGGGTGATATGTTGGAGTTGCATAATCAGCTGACAAAAAGTCTTCAGTCTTTGGAAGCTACAAAAATAGACCTGCAGGATGTGCAGGAACAGAATGTCGCTCTGAAAACGACATTGTCTCTCAGCTACAAGGTGAAAAGTGAGAGAGAGGCTAAATTACTGAGTACTGTGTATGAGCTCACCACTTTGAGCAATGTGGTAGATGAATTACGTACGGACTGTGAAAGTTGGAAAGATGAAGCCCAACGTGCCCAGCAGCAGCTAAAGGAGAAAGAAGCCTCTGTGGCAGAATTACATTCTCATTCCCAGAAACTAGCCAATGAGGTGAAGGCTCTTATGCAGGCAGGGAAAAGGAGATTCTGAACACAAGAGAAAAAAAGTAGAGGCACAGCTGCAGGAATCGCAAGTCAAGGTGTCAGAAGGTGACCGATTGTGTGAAAAGCTGTCAGAGAAAGCAAACCGACTGCAGGTTGAGTTGGACAATGTCACAAATCAGCTTCCTCAAGCAGACAGCAAATCTAGAGAAATTGCCAAAGATTTCTCTATCTTGGAATCGCAGCTGCAAGACACGCAGGAACTCTTACAGGAAGAGAGGTGTCAAAGGCTGAGTTTTAGCACAAAACTCAAACAAATGGAAGATGAGAAAAATGGCTTCCTGGAACAATTAAAAGAGGAGGAGGAAGCAAAGGAAAACCTATCAGAGCAAGTCGCAAAACTGCAAGCTCAGATAGCGGATATGAAAAAACGCATGGAAGAAAGCATTGGTTCATTAGAGAATGTTGAAGATGTGAAAAATAAGTTTGATCAGATGCTTGGTGAGGAGAAGACTGTGTCTGCAAAATATGCATAAGAACGCGACCGTGCAGAAACGGAGGCGCGTGATAAAGAGAGCAAAGCCCTGTTCTTGGCTCGCTGCTTGGAGGAAGCTCTAGAGTGTAAGGTTGAACTAGAAAGAGTTAACAAACAGCTGTGTACAGAAATTGAAGATTTGGTCAGCTCCAAGGATGATGTTGTGAAAAGCGTTCAGGAGCTAGAAAAGTCTAAGTGAGCCTTAGAACAGCAAGTAGAAGAAATGAAGATTCAGTTGGAAGAACTTGAAGAGAATCTGTCCCAAAGAGGGGATAGTGTGCCTGATGCAGTTTATAAAAGGATCAGTGTTTTGGGGTCTGTCCTGAGTGAGCATCAGAAATTTGATGACATGTTGTTTGAATCACCCCTCTGGAATAAACAGTTCCTTCAAAAACTTCAAGCACTGGAAAATGTATCATTAGAACTTCAGCAAACAAAGGAGCTGTGTAAGAAATGTGATGATTTCTCAGTTCAGGCTGAAAACCTAGTGGTGAAAACGTGAAGCAAATGAATACGTGCCTTTCAGGGAATATTTCCAAAATGGAACTGGTGAAAGACAGGTGGCAGAAGTTTGAGCGTGATCTTGAGATACATTCCATGTGGAGTTCAGATAAAGAAATGGAGCTACAAGGGAAAAGTAATGCAATAGCAGAAAGTGCAGTGAAGAAACCTGTAATAGACTGTGTTGCAGTTCCATGCTTCTTCACTGATGCAGAGAGGAGGTTTGTAATGGATACCACCCAGATCACTGGGTTCAACTGTCTACAGCTAATTAATGAAGCTACTGCCTTTGACCCATATGATGGTGGAAGGAAAGTTGATAAAGAAGATCATAGTGAAGCAAAGGTTCTCAAAGTTTTGTGGAAATCATTTATTGATTGCAGAGAGAGGTGGCTCAAGAATGTTGAAGACATTAAGACTAGCACAATTGAGTTGCCTATGGATCACGGTCCTCCATGGCGGATAGGACAGACGGTTATGCAGGACAAACTTGAGAAGGAGCGAAATGATGCCAAAAATGCAGTTGAAGAATGTGTATATGAGATGAGGGACAAGCTGTCTGACACTTATGAGAAATCTGTCAATGAAGATGACAGAAACAGTTTCATCCTGAAGCTTGAAGATACAGAGAATTGGCTATATGAAGATGGAGAGGATCAGCCAAAACAAGTGTATATAGACAAGCTAACGGACTTAAAGAAAGAGCCACCCCTACAAGCATTTCAACAAAGGTTAGCAGTTGTTAATGAACCGGGGAGGGAAATAAATTCATATCAGCATGAAAGACAGTGGCTGAATGAAAAAGCAAAGCAGATTGCTCAGAAGGATGTATCTCTGGCAGCTGAAGCAGACAAAGAATCGAATGGACTGAACATTACTTGGGAAGATACTAAGAGGCTTATCAGTGAGAGTCAAGAGCAGTGCCTGACACATGCGTGCCTGGAAAACTGTGTCCCAACCCTAGGGTTGAAACAAGAGGGGGGGGGGGGTATGTGACAGGAAGTCAGGTAAATCTGTGGATGTTGTCACAGACAGGAGATACACTCCTGCTTGGTTTAGACAATTCACCAATTACTATAGGGTGTCGGCTGCAAAGGCAGCAGGAAGGTGTAAAGAAGTTGAAAACCATTCAGCTGTTCGGAATGAGGAAGTTAAGGCCTCTATAATTTGTCCAAAAGGAAGTCTAAGGATTGCTGCCTCCTGACGCTGTGTGAGCTGGGGAGAGGAGGACATTCAGATGTGTGCCTCCCGACGCTGTGTGAGCATGGGAGAAGGAATGCCCCCTGAAGCTGTGTGAGCATGGGGAAGACCTGAAGCGATGTGCGCTGAGGAGGGTAAAAAGGGTGAAGACTTCTCAAGGTGAGAAAATGAACTATTTCTATGTGAAGAGTGTGAAGAGAAAAACCAATGGATGTTTTCTATGTGAAAGGAAAGTCCAATGAACATGTGCTGTGTGAAGAGAAAAGGGACATTCTCTATGTGAAGAGATAATAAATGGACTATTGATAGTCTGCTGTATGATCAGCCAAGTCTGCCCAACAGTAGGTTGGGGACAGACTTCCTTAGATAGGTTCCTGTGTGTGAGAAGGTAGCCGCCCACAGTGGCAAGGATTTATTTTTGTGTTTTATTTTATTTTGGATGTTTTTGACGCTTGCAGTCTGGTGAAGAAAATTGTATGAATAAACCAAACTGTTGTTTGCAACCACTTCTCGGCTATATCCTTGTGTAACGCACCCCCCAAGGGGTCATCCACACCCGCCACCGAGCTAATCCCTCACAATATATACACCTACACACATATAGGTGTGAAAGGAGTGGAGCCATATGGGTGTTAATTATTTCATTAGCGCAAGCATAGTGTTCTGCTATTTTCACACCTATATATGTGTATGTGTATATATACATATAAGTGTGTGTATATATACCCCTACACAGAAGTTTTGATGTTATGCCTGCCTCCAATAACCCCCAAAAAATGCCCAAAAAAACGCTTGCTACAAAACCGGCAAGGTGTGAAAATAGCGGAGCCATATCCCTGTTCTATAAGTGACCTAATAGAAACAATCTTTTTTTTTTTCTGGTTCTGGACATGCTACAGAGCTGAAACTTCACAGGTACACTTTTTAGACCCCCCAGACACTAAATCCAAAATCTCATTTTTTTTTTCAATAATTTTTTCAATAATTGGATCTCGAATTTTTTCTAAATTGTCTATCAAAAATGACAATTTTTAAGAACTTTTTTTGTGTGATTAATAGTCTCTGGGGCATGACCCAGAACCCTAGGCACTTTTTAGTGGCATTTATTGGGTTTTAGGGCTTCAAAATGGTGTTTTTTGATTACCGAAGTTCGGGTCCCATTGATTTCAATGGGGTTATGAAATCCAGGCCGAACTTTCTGAAAGTTCTGGTGTTCTGGTCGAACCGAACTATTGAAAAGTTCGATCATCCCTATTGGGGACTCCCGTCCACCACTTCCATCCTCACAGGGCAGATACAGTGGGTACGGAAAGTATTCAGACCCCCTTAAATTTTTCACTCTTTGTTATATTGCAGCCATTTGCTAAAATCATTTAAGTTCATTCTTCTTCCTCATGAATGTACACATAGCACCCCATACTGACAGAAAAACACAGAATTGTTGACATTGTTGCAGATTTATTAAAAAAGAAAAACTGAAATATCACATGGTCCTAAGTATTCAGACCCTTTGCTGTGACACTCATATATTTAACTCAGGTGCTTTCCATTTCTTCTGATCATCCTTGAGATGGTTCTACACCTTCATTTGAGTCCAGTTGTGTTTGATTATACTGATTGGACTTGATTAGGAAAGCCACACACCTGTCTATATAAGACCTTCCAGATCACAATGCATGTCAGAGCAAATGAGAATCATGAGGTCAAAGGAACTGCCTGAAGAGCTCAGAGATAGAATTGTGGCAAGGCACAGATCTGGCCAAGGTTACAAAAAGATTTCTGCTGCACTTAAGGTTCCTAAGAGCACAGTGGCCTCCATAATCCTCAAATGGAAGACGTTTGGGACGACCAGAACCCTTCCTAGAGCTGGCCGTCCGGCCAAACTGAGCTATCGGGGGAGAAGAGCCTTGGTGAGAGAGGTAAAGAAGAACCCAAAGATCACTGTGGCTGAGCTCCAGAGATGCAGTCAGGAGATGGGAGAAAGTTGTAGAAAGTCAACCATCACTGCAGCCCTCCACCAGTCGGGGCTTTATGGCAGAGTGGCCCGACGGAAGCCTCTCCTCAGTGTAAGACACATGAAAGCCCGCATGGAGTTTGCTAAAAAACACCTGAAGGACTCCAAGATGGTGAGAAATAACATTCTCTGGTCTGATGAGACCAAAATAGAACTTTTTGGCCTTAATTCTAAGCGGTATGTGTGGAGAAAACCAGTCACTGCTCTTCACCTGTCCAATACAGTCCCAACAGTGAAGCATGGTGGTGGCAGCATCATGCTGTGGATGTGTTTTTCAGCTGCAGGGACAAGACGGCTGGTTGCAATCGAGGGAAAGATGAATGCGGCCAAGTACAGGGATATCCTGGACAAAAACCTTCTCCAGAGTGCTCTGGACCTCAGACTGGGCCGAAGGTTTACCTTCCAACAAGACAATGACCCTAAGCACACAGCTAAAATAACAAAGGAGTGGCTTCACAACAACTCCGTGACTGTTCTTGAATGGCCCAGCCAGAGCCCTGACTTAAACCCAATTGAGCATCTCTGGAGAGACCTAAAAATGGCTGTCCACCAACGTTTACCATCCAACCTGACAGAACTGGAGAGGATCTGCAAGGAGGAATGGCAGAGGATCCCCAAATCCAGGTGTGAAAGACTTGTTGCATCTTTCCCAAAAAGACTCCTGGCTGTATTAGATCAAAAGGGGGCTTCTACTAAATACTGAGCAAAGGGTCTGAATACTTAGGACCATGTGATATTTCAGTTTTTCTTTTTTAATAAATCTGCAACAATGTCAACAATTCTGTGTTTTTCTGTCAGTATGGGGTGCTATGTGTACATTCATGAGGAAGAAGAATGAACTTAAATGATTTTAGCAAATGGCTGCAATATAACATAGAGTGAAAAATTTAAGGGGGTCTGAATACTTTCCGTACCCACTGTAAGTATTGTTGTAGTGCGATGTTTTGTACTGCAAACGAGGCGTGATTTCTTCTGACTATTAAAGCAAGGCTTGACTGGTTAGTTGAACCACACAATTTAGGAAGTGAGAGCGAGGCTTGGTCAGCTGTGATCGATATTTATAGCGATGACAGGATGTGATACTCATGCTCGAAAGAAGTTGTCTAGTGATGAAATTAGCCGGGCAGAGTTACATATCCTCGTCATCGCGATTTCCTGGAAGTGCAAGCGATCACCATTTTATGCATTGGATTTGTTTTTATGCTGAATTGATTCTTGGAACATGTAAGTGCAATACTTTTAAGAATGTCAGCTCTTAAGAGGTTTTACACTATTGGCGCTTATCTCTTTATTGGGGTTACATCAGCGGCTATGACGGCCTGAGGCGAGAAGATTGGTGCCATGTCCATGGATGGCCTGGAGCGATTCCTATCTTTGTTTTCTATGCTGGAATAACAGTGGATGAGACACATTAGCCTGCTTTGACCCCCCCATAATAGGAGGTCTATGCTCTCTGGTAAGAGTACATCCATATATGTGGTGACAGTAAATCCACAAGGTGGAGGGACTTTTGTCTTCTTTTGGAATACAGGATTATCATCTATTATCACAACCTTGGGACTCTTTGTTTGTGTTATGAAATTGACACTGGGACTTACTGTTTGAAAAATTTGACCGAATTTGACCTCATTTGTTTATGATGGGATATATTTGACAAGGGGCAAACTGTAATGACTAGATGGCTGGGCAGAGCAACTCCAAAACTGCAGCTCGTGTGGGATGTTTCCAGTCTGCAGTGGTTAGAACCTACCAAAAGTGGTCCAAGGAAGGAAAACTGGTGAACCGATGACAGTGTGATTGACAGCCAAGGCTCAATAATGCATGTAGCGAGTGAAGGCTTGCCCATGTAGTCTGATCCAAAGAAAGAGCTACTGTAGCTCAAATTGCTGAAAAAGTTAATGCTGGTTCTGACAGAAAGGTGTCAGAACACACAGTGCATCACAGTTTGTTGCATATGGGGCTGCGCAGCCACAGACCAGTCAGTGTGCCCATGTGACCCATGTCCACAGTAAAAGTTCCTACAATGGGCACCTGAGCATCAGATTTGGACCACAGCAACCATAGAGGAAGGTGGCCTGGTGCAATGAATTCAAGAATGGTTTGAGGAACATAACAAGGAGTTTAAGGTGTTGACTGGACCTCCAAATTCTCCAGATCTCAATAAAATCAAACATCTGTGGGATGTGTTAGAAAAACAAATCCAATCCATTGAGGTCCCACCTTGCAACTTACAAGATTTAAAGGACCTGCTACTGACGGTTTGGTGCCAGGTACCACAGCATACTTTAATTTAGTGACAGGTGCTTTGATTGGCGTTCAGAGTGCTATAAAAATGTCCAATGCCATGTTTTGAAGCTAGTGTAAACGAGCCATTAGGCTTTTTGGCGGTTGCCTGTCCAGTCTGAGTTGAGTCCAGCCCACCTGCCCTGTGTGATATAAAAAGGAGACAGTGGTCTGGTTCAGGAGAGCCATCTTCAGCCCTGTAGGAGAGAGCCGTGACAGAGAAAGAAGCCAGTTTGAGCACAACTGTGGGTTGTGAGACCTGTAAGGGATGGAGGCAGACAAAGAGACATACATGAATAGTAAAATGCCACTTGTCATGGCTGCAGCAGAGACTTTTAATTTGGGGTTCACCTTCAACTTACTTGTTCTGGAGAAATGCCTCTGAAGGACTTATGCTTGCCAGACTGCATCAATTCAGGTATTTCGGGGGCAGCACTTAACCTGCAGTTATAGTTAGAAGTAGGGAAGTACCATATCATGCCTGTGGGACTGTGAGATGTCTATTTCTGCACTCTTGCCAAGTAAAGCATTGGAATGTTGTCACTCTGATGTTACTAAAGAGATGTATTGTAAGTAACTGGCACACACACATAGGTAACACGTGGATCTTAACACATTGGGGTATGAAGACATCAACACGGAATGGAGTACTTTGAAGACATAAGTAGTTGCCAAGAGTAACAGAAGTGTAACAAGCAGCCTGTTGATTGTGTATACCTGTTATAGGTGGTGCGGCCTCTAGCAGCGGAGGAGATGTTGTTGGCACTCTTTCCCCCAGGGATCTGTCTCCCATACCAATGGGAGGGGATTGCACCTCAGAGGTTCCCCATCCTATATAGAGGTACAGATTTTCAAGGGTTAAGTTAAGTGCACGTGTGGAGCCTGCACAGAGTGCACGGCGAGCTCACCCTGATACTGGGAATTGCTGGACAGGTAGATGTGGACATTGCCTTAGTGTGTTCCTCCAAAATGCGAGTTACTATGAAGGTGTACATTGTCATGAGGAACTGAGAGTTAACCGGAGAACAGTTGCAGTGCAGTGTTCATGGTGTACGTTCATCTCTAAGAGTAGAGGCTCATCTTAAGGTCGAATATTCCCCCACGGCAGCCTTAGCCTTGCCCCAAGGCTTTGGTGAAGACTGTACAAAGTAATTAGAGACTAGCTTCTTTCCAAATATAATAAAAATAAAGATAGTAACAAAAAAAGTAAAAACAGATACACTGACAAGCCCACTCAGGTTACTGCATATAGCCTAGAATTCCATCAAATAAAAGATGTGGTTAATAGATACTTACCCCTCCTTTTCGAGGATGATTTATTGATGAACATCTTGAAAGAGGGGATCAATTTTATACCGAGGAAAGCTTGATCTTTGGGTACCTCCCTCTCTTCCAGTTTTTTCTGTTCCACACCAGAACAATCGGTGACATGGTTACATCTCAGGGGCAATTTTGGGTGTGGGATTAGAGACTGCTCTTGTTATCCACATATTTTTGAGAGCCAAACTTTAGTTTCTACCGTCAATGGAAGAGCGTTTAAATTTAAACATTTTTTCAATTGCAATACCAAGAACCTTATTTATGTTATTACCTGTAAATCATGTGGTATGCAGTATGTGGGACGCACTACTCGTAAATAACGTGAACGTTTCTGAGAACATTTGAGTGGTGTTAGAACAAAGAAATCAACCAATGTAGCAAGACATTTTAATAACCATCATGATGGGGATATGAGTTTAATACAAGTCCAGGTAATAGAGAAAGTACGTCTCCCAGCTAGAGGGGGTAATTTATTCAGACCCCTGTGTAAACGGGAAGTATACTGAATATTTTGCCTAGGTACTCGTATTCCCCATGGCATGAATTATGAATGGGATGTGTCCCACTATCTTGAGTAGAGATTCGCAATATATGTGTGTCTTTATGAATGGTTTCTATTGTTCACAGCCCACATCTATCCACCGGCCTTTTTGGACAAGGATATAGCTCCTTTTTTCTATATATACCCATCTTTTTGATTCTTCTTTTGTTTAGTTAACCGGTTGCTGACCGCCGCACGACTATATACTGCGGCGGTCAGCCCCGGCCAGGCAGAGTGACGTATGGGTACGTCACTCTCCTGTCACTGACTTGCGAGCCAATTGCGGGTGAGCGCGCGCCCGCCGAGGCACGCGCCCGCCGCGGCTCGTTCACTGACAAGTCAGTGCGTGTGACCGGCGGACCCGATGTCCGCTGGTCACACTACGATCGCTCCGGTGAAGGGAAAAAGGCGGAGCGGCTTATGTAAACAAGCCGCCCGTCATTCTCCCTGTGTAAAAATGAAGATCAGACGGTTCTACTATGTAGGACCGTTGATCTTTGTTTTTACACCAATAGCCATGTCCCTATAGAGTTAGAAGCACGCCCCTAGGACACACTTAACCCCTCCCTCTCCAATACAGTTAACCCCTTCCCTGCCAGTGTAATTTTTGCAGTAACAGTGCATATGTATAGCACTGATTACAGCAGTAATGTCACTGGTAACCCCAAAAGTGTCAAAAATGTCAGTCAAGGGTCCGATCTGTCCGCCGCAATGTCGCAGTACGGAAAAAAAATCGCCGCCATTACGCGTTAAAAAAAAAACACCAAAAATGACAAAAATCTTTCCCTTTGTTAGTAAACGCAATAACTTTTGCACAAACCAATCAAAATATGCTTTTTGCGATGTCTTTTACCAAACATATGTAGCATAAAACAAATTGGCCTAAAATGTTAAAAAATTTTGATTTTTACATTTTTTTTGGGGGGAATTTCATATAAAAAAATGTGAAAAATATTGTTATTTTTGCAAAATTTACGCTCTTTTTTTGTTTATAGCGCATGATCAAAAAATCGCACAGGTGATCAAATACCACCAAAAGAAAGCTCTGTTTGTGGGAAAAAAAGGATGTCAAATTCGTTTAGGTACAGCGTCGCACGACCGCGCAATTGTCTGTTAAAGTCACGCAGTAAAAAATCGCAAAAAAAACCCTGGTCTTTTAGCAGCCAAATCCTCCGGGGCTTAAGTGGTTAAATATATATATATATATATATATATATATATATATATATATATACACATTTTTTATCCTCTCAGAGGTTATGTGAGTGCAATGGTGCTTATACCTTGGTGTATTTCTTTTTGCATTATTGGATTGGTGTTTCTTGTTATTTTTTCACTCGATTAATAATTTATATCATGCATATATATGTGACTATTATACACTTTGTTTTTCATGACTTTTTCAAGAGCACCATCCTATATGCAAAAATATGTTAATATGACATCGGTGATAGCCGAGAATTAGTGGTGATTGAACATCTGCATACATACAGCTGCAAGAAAAAGTATGTGAACCCTTTGGAATGATCTCTAAGAGTAGAGGCTCATCTTAAGGTCAAATATTCCCCCACGGCAGGCTTAGCCTTGCCCCAAGGCTTTGGTGAGGACTGCACAAAGTAAAGGTTTGTAGCATACAAGTCAGATTTTAGGCATCTTCTGCAACAAAAATTGGCAGCTTTTCTCATCAAAGCACTGCAACTGTTTTAGCTGATTAATATTAAAAAGTAATTCCCATTTAGAATCAGTATCCAAAAGACATTGAAGCACATACAGCTTATTCTTCAGAGGAGACACATCAAGGAATTTGCAGCAATGTTTGTTTTTACCAGCACTATCATGTGTGCTTTACATTTATTTATTTTTTTTTAAACATTTCCACGGTGTAAAAAAACACAGTAGTATCCAGTGCACTCCTTCCAGCCACAGACTTTCAATAGGGGTGGTGCTATTCATAAACAAATTTATGCAGCGCTGCATAAATTTGTTTATGACTAGTTCTCCTAAGATTTTCTTAGTGTTTGCAGCAGCTGCACGTATTTATCACTTTTTTTCACTTGTATTGAGTTTACACATTGTGTAGCGGGGGTTTAATTTTGTTTTCACAGGGGTGGTGCTATGGTGATATGACAAATGGTGCCATCAATACATTTTTCCAAAATTAAAAGTAGCACTGCATACCATTTGTAACAAAACAGAGCGTACATAGAGGTTGTTTTACTACGTTAATGCATCATTTTGAGGCCACTAAAGCCCCGTTCCTCAGCAGCAGTGGTCCAAATCATCACATGCATTATGTGGTTGCAAATCAAGTCTAATCTCTGTTTTGCTACAAATATTGTACTTGTGATGCTTTTATTTTTGTTTTACAGTGTATAGGTGCTAAAAAAGATATCATTCATAATCTTTTTGTGTACATATTTTAATAAAGTGCGGATCCCGCTGGCATAAGTGAGCCCCTGGTTGCTAATATGTCTTTAACTCCAAAATTGGGATCTTATTCCTGTCCATCTAGGAGTTTCTGCCCATCTTTGCATGTTCCAGTGTCTTCTAATGGATTCTCCAGAACAGGAAACCAACTAAAAATTCAACAACAAAATGCCCCCACCCTACAATGGCCACATCAGGTATTTAGGCCGAGGATACCAAGTGGAGAGGTCTCACCAATAGAAATGGAGAATTTTCCAGTGTGTGACAAAAACTAAAATATTTTTGGGTGGACTGACTCATTAATGAAAAAGAATGATTTACATATTTATGTTACTCTTTTTTGGTTTACAGTAAGAGCTACCTGAACCAGATCTGTTGACTTGGGTATACCCTATTTGAAATTTTTAGCTTATAAAAAGAAAACTCTTGGCCAGCCATTAAATACACAGTTTTAATATCTTTTTTTTTTTTTTTTAACCGCCAAAGGATACATACCTTTGATAAGCTGACATCTGCCACACTACATGGGCAGGCAGGTGATACAATAATTTACTAGTTCTAGAATGCAGCTTCCTATATCACTCTCCATCCCTAGCTTGGTCAGTAGATAATCAATCAGCATCATCACTGTTGTCCAATGAGCACAGATGTTAGAAAGAGTAAAGCTGAACCACGGAGTAGTGAAGTGATCTCTATTGCTGTGCAATGTGGCAATGCTATGCAAATCACACGACTGGCTAAACAGAACTACAAATCCCTTGTTAGGCAAAACAATAAACATATACAGTATGTATTGTATGTATAATTTGCCATTTACCTGGTATTCTTTTTATGGTTCACTCAGATTGAAACCTGATATATCAGAGTATGATCACTAGTTATTCTACTTGCAAGTGTGCATATCAGGAGTTGAAAAAAGTAGTTTCAAAATGTTTAGATACGTTTTACTTTAACGCATACAGTAAACTGGGCCAGTCTACCTTTCACTCTTAAGACATATTATACCAAAATTAGCTATAGTTATAAATAATTGATTCTGGAAACATGCTTTCTTTTGCATACAAAAAGTAATCTAAGCAATTAGGTGCTTGTTGACTCAGCTTCTAAATTATTCTTCTCAGCAGTTTTTTCCAACATTTCCTACAGTGTCAGTACATCAACACTTTTTACTTCTCTTGCATAAAGAATTAACAGAACACTTGAAGGACAGTGACAAAGTGACAGTTTATATTTTTCTATGGGAGGAAAGAATGAATTTATGCCCAAGGTGTTAATAAGTTGACAGCACCTCATAATTAAGGTTGTTTGGATCACCCTTGAGCTTTGCTCAATAGGGTTAAAGATATTGGCACATTTTAATAAAAGTGTATTAGGATCTTCTCTGTATATAAACCCTGGAGTCAGAATATTTGGCTTAGGGCTAAGGCTTCATCTTTCTAACAATGTTCAATCAAACTTTCTGGAACGTAAATAACTACCTACAGTATGTATAGTATATTAAAGAGGAAGTAAACTTCCCTCTATAAATTTTACCTATAGGTAAACCTAAATTAGGGCTTACCTATAGGTACTGTAAATATCTCCTAAACATGCACCATTGAGGAGATATTTAGTTTACATGTAGCCAGTGACATCACTGGCGCATGAGCTCTGAAGGAAGGGCTGCCATCCCTTCAGAGCCCTGTGCCATGAACAGTGGCTCCAGCCCATGCACAGGAGTGATGTCATCGTAGCTCCGACCAATCAGATGGCTGGAGAACTCGTACCCAGAAGGAAGACGGGTGAACATGTCAGCCGTCTCATCAGTAAGCGGGCACCGCTGGAAGGGCTTTGTCCTAAGGTAAGTACTTCATAATGAGCTAGTATGTGATGCATACTAGCTCATTATGCCTTTGTCTTCACAAGTTTTTTTTTATTTGTTTATTTATTTTTTAGGAGGTTTACAGCCTTTCTATGTAAGTAATAATTTGATGTGGTATTCCTCTAAAATAATTTTTTTTTTTGGGGGGGGATTCTACATTTTTATAATGCTGTAGTGCTGACTGGGGTCTTGCAACTGCAACTGGGGCCTGGTTCAGTTTAACCACTTGCCGGCCGGTCACGTTGACCGTACTGTGGCAAAGTGGCTCGATATCGTCCAGCGACGTAGACCTAAGTCGCTGGACTCCTCCCCTTGTGGGCGCCGCGCGCGCGCCGCCGGAGGCTCGCTCCCGCTGTTTTCAGTCACAGCGAGAGTCGGGCCAGGGGAGGAGCGGCAGTGATCACCGCTGCTCTTCCCCGATCATCGGGGATCGAGTGTGGAGATCCGTCTGCTTGTGTAAACAAAGCGGGCGGATCTCCTAAGTGATAGGCAGGTTCAGATTGCAGGATTCAGCATAGCTGAACCTGCGATCTGTGCCTGTGTCACTTAGTCCCCTCCCCCTACACGTTAGTAAGCACCAGGCATACATTAACCAGTTGATCACCAATAAAAGTTAACCCCTTCCCTGCCAGTGTCATTTTTACAGTAACAGTGCATATTTATAGCACTGATTACTGTAGTAATGTCACTGGTACCCCCAAAAGTGTCTAAAATGTCAGTCAAGGGTCCGATCTGTCCGCCGCAATGTCGCAGTCCCGCAAAAAAAATCGCAGATTGCCGCCAGATCGCCGCCATTACTAGTTAAAAAAAAACAATAAAAATGACATAAATTTCCCATAGTTGGTAGCTGCGATTACTTTTGCGCAAACCAATCAAAATACGCATATTGCAATTTTTTTTACCAAAAATATGTAGCAGAAAACAAATTGGCCTAAAATGTAAAAAAATTTTGATTTTTACATTTTTTTTGGGGAATTTCATATAAAAAATTGTGAAAAATATTGTTATTTTTTCAAAATTGTCGCTCTTTTTTTATTTATAGTGCAAAAAGTAAAAATCGCACAGGTGATCAAATAACACCAAAAGAAAATTTGGGTACAGCATCGCACGACCTCGCAATTGTCCGTTAAAGTAACGCAGTGCCGAATCGCAAAATATAGCCTGGTCAGGAATGGGGTAAAATCTTCTGGTCTTAAAGCGGTTAAAAATACGCTCATTGAGAATTTTTTTGTCAAAGACATGTAGCTAAATACATTTTGGCCTAAATATATGACAAAAATGTAATATATTGGCTATTTTTTAACTGTTAAAGTAGAAAAATATTGTTATTTTTTCAAAATTGTCGCTTTTTTTATTAATAGCGCAAAAAAATGAAAATTGCACAGGTGATCAAATACCACCAAAAGAAAGCTCTGTTTGTGGAAAAAAAAGGACGTAAATTTTGTTTGGGTACGGCGTTGCATGACCGCGCAATTGTCAGTTAAAGTTGCACAGTGCCGAATCAAAAGTGGCCTGGACGTAAGACAGCCAAATCCTCCGGTGGTAAAGTGGTTAAGTTCCTAAACCACTGAGGGCTTCAAAGAGGGAGTAAGAGACCCCAGGAATCCTATCTGCACTGATCTGTAATTCAAATTTCAGGCATCCCCTGAATTTCATTTCTTAGCGAGATCCACAGTAAGGCTCATCTACACCCAAAGGGATGTAGATACCCAGTCTAATCTTTTTAAAACACTTTATCCGGGGAGTAAAATGAAAACAGGCCCTCTCATTTACAAACCATTTTTCGAAAAAGAACACGGTAAAACAAAACTGCAATTTCTGCAGACAAGAGAAAGGTACAAAGGTACATGCCAGCAATAAATGAAATCTTTGCAATTCATACAGTTTACCTAAAAGAGATGATTTATTTCTCAACAGAGCTGGAGGTGCTTTTCTGTGATGTAAACATAAACTATATGTCAATGGAATATGTCCATTATTTTTCTTCTTAGTCAACATGTACTTTATCTTTCATGATAAAGAGGGATTTGAATATGTATTGTATTACAGGAACAGCTGGAACACTGAGTGTAAACTTAGGGTAATATATCTAAAAGAACACATTTTAATTACTCTCATGTATCATAGTTCCCAGCCAGTTTACGGCTTCAGTTTGATTTAGTCAACAGTTCCATCTTTGTTGGATGCAATATAAGGAGCTGTTGGCTGAAATATAAATGTATAATCACTGGTTTTTCTGCAGCATATGAGATTAAACCAAGGTTTACATTTACAGGCATATACTGTATATATTGATGTGAACAGCAGTGGACATATTACAGTAAACTTTAGCAACCAATCAATAGTCATTTATTTTTTGAACTGCTCTTAAAACAGAACTGAAGTTCCGCTATAAGAAACAGCAAACAGGCAGGCTTTTATTGCAGAAGAGACATGCACTGTCTTTTATACAATAAAATGCCCCTAACTGCCTGATCGCCGTCTGGTGCTGTAAACTGAGCTGTGCATGTGCAGCTCAGCTTACAGTCCTGGGCTAGTCTCCAAATGCCGGGATGATCTCATCCCCCCCGGCCAATAAAGAGGCTCGAAAATCAGCATCTTTTCATCACAGCTACATAAACTCCTGCACAGTGCAAGTAAACTTCAGTAGTCATTATCATGGCTTATCTCAGTTTCATAAGAGAACATCTAAGTATGCAAGAATCAAAAATGGATCTGGTGAATTTTAAGAGGAGCATCTATTAACCCCTTACCACCAAAGCGGGTCTTTATCCATAAGGCCGCATAAACAGTATGTGTACCTGTGTTAGTGCTGGTATCATATTGCCCAGAATGCTTCTAGCACCGAGCTCTTACCAATATCCCTGGGTCCCGTAATAAGGATCACGAACTGGGAGGCCGGATTCTCAATCAATCAATGAGATCAGTCATTGTACAGCCCTCCCCTGTGTTTCTTTTCTTTTTTTTGAGTGGAGAAAAAAACACATTTCATCTTTTTCTCTTTGCTAGAGGAGAGAAATGTAAAACTAAGCAGTTTTAATATAAAATAAATAAATAAATAAATAAATAAAGAACAAAATAAAGAAGCTAGATGAGCATTTGATCTAGGTCAGGGTAACTTTAGGGTTAGGGCCAAGATCATGGTCAGAGTCAAAGGTCCCTGACTATGACCTTTTTGGATTTTAGGAAGGATTAAAAAGAAAACATTGTAGTATCAGTGTCAGTATGTTTTCGGTAGGATAAAAAAGAAAAGCAAAACGCACACTATTGTTTCTGTGTTCTACTGTGGGTATAAACAAAAAATAGCATATACATATGTGGTATCACTGTGATCATCAGGAGCAGGAAAATTATTTTAGGTTGTTCTTTGTTAGTAGGTTATGGTAGTAGCAAGAAATATACAGCTAAATATTAAAAATTATTATTTTTTTTACTATTTTCTTTTGATAATAAAAAAAACCATTAGAATATATCTAATATTTTACTCACAAATGAAAGTTCAATTTGTCCTAAAAAACAGGTTAAAATTCACCTGGATACACTGAGTAGATGCAATGATATGTACAGATTTACCAACACATTTCAAAGTTGCAACAAAGTTGTGTTCTGGCATTAGGATTTGTTTTACCCTTTGGCATGAAGGGGTAAGCATTAGGCTGGGTTCACACATGTCCGGCTGTGGTTTGGTTCACCGGTTCAGGTGTGATTCAGGTGCAAATTATTACTTGAATTCACACTTAAACTGGACCCAAAATCGCACAGGACCCTTTTTAGAAATGGACTGCAGCTGTCCTGGACATGCGGCTAAAACGCATCCGATTCACATATATATGAACTGAGCTTTAAAGTTAAGTTTATTGTAGTCTGATGCATCATGAGATACTAAAATCATTCAGTGCAATACATATATTATATGGCAGGTTTAGAAAATCTTCAAAATGCCAGCATGTGCTGCTAAAATCATTTGACTTTAATTTATACAGATCCTTACAAAAAGCTAATTGTTTATATAGCATGTTTTCTGGTAAAGAAATGTGTTTGTAATAGGAGAAAGAAGAAAGATGGCTTCAGCAGTGTGTAAATGCTGGGTAAATTGTCCAATCAGAAACTATGGATGTAGAGGTGGCCAAGGTGTTGCTAGAAAAAGAAGTCTGTTCTTTCCCCTTGCTAAGCAATATGACTATTAGTGATGGACGAACATCGGCCGAGGCGGTTCGCGAACTCCAGCCGCAAATTTTCTCAAAAGTTCACGAACCGCGAGTTCGCTGCAGGCCCAATTGACTTTAATGGGAGGCGAACTTTAAAAACCTTTAGGTCATATTTGCAGCCACAAAAGACGTACCAGCTTTACACAAATAGTCCCAGCACATGGACAATGTTATAACAGAAGTATTGCAATTGAAAAAGTTGCCCTAGATTTTTTTATTTTTTTTTTTACAGCAAAAAATGTTTTTTTTTTCTTTTTCATAAATCAGCCAGAACTGACAGCAGCCGGTAAATACATTGTCTAATACATATAGGGTCCATTCACACATCTGTAAAATGGGTCCATATCCATTCCACAATTTGGCAGAACCTTTACAGACCCATTGATTTTCATTTCCAGTCTGAAAGATTAGGCATTCACAGGATAAAGAAGTAAGTGTCGGCCATTCCAGGCCCCAAAAATTAACCCACATGCGTTTACCTGACAGCTAAGAATGTAGTATTCTGTGGCTGAAGGTACATTAGGCATTCACAGGTAAAAGAAGTAAGTGTCGGCCATAAAAGGCACCAAAAAATAGCCCACATGGGTTTACCTGACAGCTAAGAATGTAGTATTCTGTGGCTGAAGGTACATTAGGCATTCACAGGATACAGAAGTAAGTGGCCCCAAACATTAGCCCACATGGTTTGAACTGACAGCAAAAAACGTAGTTTTTGATGGCTAGAGGTATGGTAGGTGTTCACAGTACACAGAACCGTAAGTGTCGGCCTGTATAGGCTCCAAAAATTAGCTCACATGGTTTGAACTGACAGCAAAGAACGTAGTATATGATGGCTAGAGGTACAGTAGGCGTTCACAGTATACACAAGTTGGTGGCGGGCAGTTTAGGCCGCAAACATGAGCTCACATGGGTTGAACTGACAGCAAAGAATGTAGTATATGATTGCTAGAGGTACAGTAGGCGTTCACTGTATACACAAGTTGGTGGTGGGCTGTTTAGGCCGCAAACATGAGCTCACATGGGTTGAACTGACAGTAAAGAACGTAGTATATGATGGCTATAGGTACAGTAGGCGTTCACAGTATACACAAGTAGGTGGCGGGCTGTTTAGGTGTAACATGAGCTCACATGGGTTGAACTGACAGCAAAGAACGTAGTATATGATTGCTAGAGGTATAGTAGGCGTTCACTGTATACACAAGTTGGTGGCGGGCTGTTTAGGCCACAAACATGAGCTCACATGGGTTGAACTGACAGTAAAGAACGTAGTATATGATGGCTAGAGGTACAATAGGCGTTCACAGTATACACAAGTAGGTGGCGGGCTGTTTAGGCCGCAAAAATTAGCTCACATGGGTTGAACTGACAGCAAACAAAAATAACTTCAACCTATCATTCACCATGACATGTCACCAAAAAACAATCAATTTTCTCGATGTAACCATCGAAAAAAACGCAGACGGCCTTCTCACCAGCTCCATATATCGAAAACCTACTGCCGGGAACACCATTTTACATGCCACCAGTTCACACCCAGCCCCCCTTCTGAGATCCATCCTCTACAGCCAGTACCTTAGAATCCGTCGAAATTGCTCAAACAATGAGACGTTTAAAATTGAAGCCAACAAACTAAGAGAGAGACTCCGCATACTGGTATACTCTAATACCTGTCTAAAAAGGGCCTTCAAATGGGCCGCTGCAAAAAACAGAGCAGACCTACTATTCCCTAAACAACCACAAAAACCTACAACAATGAAAACAGAGACTATTAGCATTATCACAAAATATACAAAAGACCACACCACAGTCAAGAAAATCATTAATAAATACTGGCATCTCCTAACAATTGATCCCACCCTCAACCCACACATACAAGAAATCCCCGCCATAACATTCAGAAAAACAAAGTCACTGAAGGACATGTTAGTCCACAGTGAATATACCGGCGAATCGAGACGAGACCCCTGCAAAAGACCAGGTACTTTCCGCTGTGGTGGATGTCCATATTGCCAATATATGTGCACCACCCCCAATATCACCCTACCCAACGGTAAAAAATATCATCCACGCCATTACGCGAACTGCAAAACCACCGGGGTAGTATATCTACTACTCTGCCCATGCGGTGGGTACTACGTAGGCAAAACAAAACTTGAATTCCACAATAGAGCCTACAGACATATCCTAAGCATGAAGACAGCAAATCCTGACCTCCCTTTAGGTAGGCACGTAAGAGACTTTCATCATGGCCACTTCCCCGCCATCCAGTTTTTAATCTTAGACAGAATACACCCAAACAAACGAGGGGGGGACTGGAACAAAATACTCTTGCAACGCGAAACACGATGGATAGTAGATCTCAACGCTACTTCACCCCCAGGCCTCAATGACTCCCTAAGCTTCAGACCCTTTTTGGAAGGGTTCTCCTCTGGAGGCTGGGAAAAATAACAAACCCACACCATCCCACACGTCCCCTCCCAATTCTCCCTTTTCCCTTTTCCTGTGTTGGTTACCCAGCACTGTTCAACCTAACAATTTTCTCTGCCTGTACAAACTACATGCATGCTAGTTTTCTTTAAAACAATTTCTCATATGGGCTGTCCATTATTTTTCTTATACCAACTAGGTCTGCTGCTCCCAGACCACTTGAGGTTCCAGGTTTTTATTTTGATCGTTCTCTTCTCTTCATTCACATATTACCCATATTGGTGCACCATAGAATGTAGACATACTCACAACGATGGATAACATGTTTAATAACTCCATATGTAGAGATCACGAAAGATGCACCCTGTTTATCTTTAATAGTATAGATATAATAGCATTACGGAACCATCTGTGAGCTCTCACGAGCCTCGAACATACTGTGCAGGATTATATGAACGAACCTTCACCTATATACTTATATACTCTGAGATGTTTTTTTCTGTATATGGAATAATGCACCCCGTTCTATAAAATGGATCAGATTATTTAATCATCTACAATAGCTATCACCACTACCTGTGTCTGTTAGCTCTCTTCTATCTATTCTGCTCTTCTTTCAGCTCTCATTTTTCCCATCCAGGTATTTTGATGTGCAGCGGCCGACTCCGCCCATTTCTCCACCCCCTGTGACTGTCCTCTTCCCCGTGGCTCCACCCGGCGCACCCGGGGGGACACGCAACTCGCATGCAGGCCCCCCCACACTCTGGCTCCTCTGGCGGGCGTCACCCGATCACCTCGGCTCTGCCCGCTCCTTTGGGGCCAGTCACCGCGTCGGTGCCGTTGGAACGCAGGCCGCGCTTCCGCTTCTGGGGGCGTGGCCTGCATTCCACCGGCAGGGGATGCCATTGGCCACACTTTCGGCACCGGAGCGTGCACGCGACATGCACTGCGCATGCTCCGGCGTCCTGTACCACACACATAAACAGCGGCGGACGCTCAGACACAGCATCCGCCGCTGACATTACAACAAGACCAGGAATAAGAGGGGAATAGGAACGAAGGTAACTGCCTGGACTATTTTTACCACCCAACCTATACAATATAGCAAGCGCCACTTGATTTAACCCGGAATTTACTATTTCAGGAACCTTATAGGGACATCGATCCCCATACCAAACAACCAATACCATCTGCTATACACTACCAGGTAACCTAACAATCTGACCTATCCCACAACCTCTCCTCCCCATCCCACTACCCCCCCTCTCTTTTTTCAACATATTGTACCGTGTATGACATATGTGTTATTCTTTATGATTCCCAGACGTATGTTTCTGTAATTCAAAGGAGAAAACCAAATATGAACCAGAATTACGCCATTCAGGTATACTGAAATCAGCAGTTGCAACTATTTAATATCTGCTACACTCTACCATGCAATCTGTCATCCTCCTAATTTAATACTCTTCTAGGATAATCTTCCCTCCACCGTTTGGGTACCAACAGCTCTCAATCTGTCTGACATAAATCCTCTTTGGCTTAACCACCAACAGATAAAGGTACGAGCATAACATATATACTTTTTCTATCAACATTCTGACACGTTCTAACCACAATACCCTACAGTAAATATATATACCTATTATTTCAGAAATACCTACTAAGTTACCATATCCCCTTCCTCCGGACCTTCAGTTCATCAGGCACACCTTACACCCCCTCATCATAGGTGTTCAAGATATTTGCCAAAAGGTAATACCTTACTTACCCTTTAAACTATTTGGACACTAGACCACCCATCTCCTTAAGTACAGAACACACTGTGAATCTTTCCTTTGCGCATACATTTACACAGACGCCAGTGTGGCCTTCCCCCAGGCATCCTCGCTGGAGCCACACACGGGAGGACCTACAGCCTCAGGGACCCAGTGGCATCTACATCGGCATCTGGCACAGCGGAATCCCTTTTTTTCTCCTTTCTTTTAACAGTCGTGACTCTCTCGTCACACCTTCAGTAGCTCTCAAGTATGAATCTCTAAGTATCCAAGCTGTATCTACACTTGCAATATCTAAAGGTGTATTTAACAATGTTTTTACATTATATCTGACAATATCATTCCTGCAATTAATCTAAATAATGTCTATTATATCATGTAGGAAATCACAAACCTCCCCACTTCTGACCCCTGAAGAAAGGCCTGCGTGCCTGAAACGCGTCGGGTGGGAGGATTTCCCTCAAGATGCCAACATGTACCATTGAGTATATGAATCACAATCTCTCTTGAAGATTACACCCATACACATTTTCTGTACAATACATGTGACCTTTTAGATCTATGTAAGATCGATTTTAATTTTTGTGTAATAAAACGATATAATTTTTACCTACTTGTGGAAGTGTGTTTGCCGTTAAAGTCCCACACCCTAGTCCCCCCACTCCGAACTGACAGCAAAGAACGTAGTATATGATGGCTAGAGGTACAGTAGGCATTCACAGTACACAGAACAATAAGTGTCAGCCTGTATAGGCTGCAAAAATTAGCCATTCAATGGACATGAAATGCCTTTTATGCCGCTGTATTGTCATGGTCTTACCTTCTTGCTGTTCTCCTTCGTTTGACATGTGCTGGCGGCCATCTTGGTTTCTGGGTTTCTTGTAGCCTCCCACCCTGCGGCTCCTCCTTCCCACTGGGAGGAGCTGGATACCTAGCTCATATATATAGGAGGTCTGTGGCTTCAGTTCCCTGCTTGGTCCTCCTGTGTTCACATGCTACTAAGACTGCTGCTACTTCTGGTTCCTGTTCCTGGCTTCGTCTGACTACCCTGCTGGTTCCTGATCCTGGCTTCGTCTGACTACCCTGCTGGTTCCTGATCCTGGCTTCGTCTGACTACCCTGCTGGTTCCTGACCCCTGGCTTCGCTAAGACTCTGCATCGGTTTCGCCATCCGTTTGGACTTTTGCTTTATAGCTTGTTTTTCAATAAAGCTTTCTTATTTTCACTTATCTGTTGTTGTACGTCTGGTTCATGGTTCCGTGACATTAGGACCAAGCCATGAATTCTGACGGTACAGGGCCATCCTCGCTACCCACGCTGGTTGCCAGACTTGATCAGCAGGATCACCTGTTGGGTCGGTTCGCCGTGGTGTTGCAAACCCTGCTTGAACGCACGGTACCACAGGCCACGAATTCTGACGGTGCAGGGCCATCCTCACTACCCACGCTGGTTGCCAGACTTGATCAGCAGGATCACCTGTTGGGTCAGTTCGCCGTGGCGTTGCAAACCCTGCTTGAACGCACGGTTCATTTCGCTCCCGTTGCCGATGGGTCGGTTGTCGCTCCTGGGTCCGCTCCTACTGCCGCTCCGGTTGTTGCGCCAGAGTCTACCCCGACACCTGTTGTTGCGCCTGCGGTGTTTCGGGGTATGTCCGGTTCTGCCCCCCTTCCACAGCGCTTTGGGGGAGAGCCAACTCAGTGCCGAGGTTTCCTTAACCAGGTGGGCATTTATTTCGAGTTGCTGCCACATGCCTTTCCTACTGAGAGATCAAAGGTGGGCTTCTTAATCTCGCTGCTCTCGGACAAGGCCTTGGCCTGGGCCAGCCCTTTATGGGAGAACAACAATCCGGTGGTTGCCGAGTTTTCCGGTTTTGTTGCTTCTCTTCGGAAGGTATTCGATGTGCCGGCTCGTGCTGCCTCTGCTGCGAAGCTCCTTATGTCCATCAGACAGGGTTCACGATCCGTAGCTGAATACGCCATTGAGTTTCGTACCCTGGCAGCAGAGGTGGGCTGGAATAATGAGGCTCTGGTCGCTGCTTTCTCTCATGGTCTCTCGGATGCCTTGAAGGATGAGGTTGCAGCTAAGGACCTACCAGTGGAGCTCGAGTCTCTTATTTCTTTCCTGATTTTGATTGACACCAGACTCAGGGAGAGACCTTCCTTTAAGGAGAGTCTGCGGAGGCCTCCTAACAGATTGGCGCCTACCTTTGTTGTCCCACCCGTGCCTCCCTCTCCTCCCCCGCCTCCTGGGGATGACTTGTCTGGGGGTGAACCCATGCAGCTGGGGTTTGCTCGCCTGTCCGAGGGGGAGAGGGTACTCCGGAGACGCGAGGGCCGATGCATGTACTGTGGTCTCGGTGGGCATTTTCGGTTGGCATGTCCGAACCGTCCAGGGAAAAGCTCGCACCTGAGATCCTGTCGGGGGCAGATCTTGGGTGGAGTCTCCTCGTCCCCGGTTTCCCGTGTTGACAAACCACTGATCACTGTTGTCCTTTCCTGGGTCGGGGGCTCGGTGACGACCCAGGCGTTGGTGGACTCTGGTGCTGGTGGTTTGTTCATTGATAGTGTGTTCGCTGCCGCCAATTCCATTCCTCTGCAGGCTCGAGGTTCTCCTCTGGCTCTTGAGGCGAAAGACGGCAGACCCCTTCTGCCGCCACACGTGACTCATGAGACCCTTCCAGTGGGGTTAGCCATTGGTGCCGTCCACAGAGAGTCGGTCTGCTTCCAGGTTATTTCGTCTCCACACTACTCGGTGGTCTTGGGGTACCCCTGGCTCCAGAAGCATAATCCGATTTTCGATTGGAGATCGGCCGAGATCCTCTCGTGGTCACCGCAGTGTGGGGCTAGTTGCATCCATGGGCCTGTCAAGTTGCTGTGTACTTCCTCGGACTCTCTGTTGCCCCCTGAATACGAGGAGTACCGGGATGTATTCGATAAGGTGCGCGCGGTTGCCCTACCTCCGCACCGCCCATACGATTGTGCCATCGAGTTACAATCTGGTGCCGTTCCTCCTCGTGGCAAAGTCTATCCACTGTCGGTAGCGGAGAATGAGGCCATGGAGGAGTACGTGAGGGAGGCGCTTTCACGTGGACACATTCGCAAATCCTCGTCCCCGGCAGGGGCTGGATTTTTCTTTGTGAAAAAGAAGGGCGGTGAGTTGAGGCCTTGCATCGATTACAGGGGTCTCAATCACATCACGATCAAGAACGCTTACCCGATACCCTTGATTTCCGAGCTGTTCGATCGCCTTAAAGGGGCCACGGTCTTTACCAAACTCGACCTGAGGGCGGCATATAACCTCGTAAGGATCAAGGCGGGCGATGAGTGGAAGACCGCGTTTAACACCAGGACCGGTCATTATGAATCCTTGGTTATGCCCTTTGGGCTGTGCAATGCGCCCGCAGTCTTTCAGGAATTCATCAACGATGTTTTCCGTGACCTGTTGCAGCAGTGTGTGGTGGTCTACCTGGATGACATCTTGGTATATTCTGAGTCCATGGAGACCCACATTCTGGATGTCAAACGAGTGTTGCAACGGTTACGAGAGAACAAGCTGTTCGGTAAGCTTGAGAAATGCGAATTTCACCGATCCCAGGTAACCTTCTTAGGTTACATCATTTCCGCTGAGGGGTTCTCCATGGATCCTGAGAAGGTTTCGGCTGTCTTACAGTGGCCCCAGCCCAGTGGTCTTCGCTCCCTGCAGCGCTTTTTGGGCTTCGCCAATTATTATCGGAAGTTCATCAGGGACTTTTCCATGCTAGCCAAGCCTCTCACGGATCTGACCAGGAAGGGCAGTAATTCCCAGGTCTGGCCGCCCGAGGCCATCCGAGCTTTTGAGGCTCTAAAGTCCGCCTTTGTGTCGGCTCCGATTCTGTCGCATCCCAACCCTGGGTTGCCCTTTGTCCTCGAGGTGGACGCGTCTGAGACGGGAGTAGGCGCCCTTCTGTCTCAGCGTAGAACACCAGAGGGTCCTCTGCTTCCTTGTGGGTTTTACTCCCGGAAACTGTCTTCCGCGGAGTGCAACTACCAGATTGGTGACAGGGAGTTATTGGCCATCGTGCAGGCTCTTAAAGAATGGAGGCACTTGCTCGAGGGTTCGGTGGTTCCGGTCCTCATCCTGACGGACCACAAGAATCTGACCTACCTCTCTGAGGCCAAGAGATTGACACCACGTCAGGCCAGATGGGCTCTGTTCTTGTCACGTTTTAATTACGTGGTCTCCTACCTACCCGGTTCCAAGAACATCAGGGCTGATGCCTTATCACGGCAGTACTCCGACCTGTCCAGGGAGGAGTCGATTCCGACTTCGGTCATATCTCCGAATCAGATCCTGGCTGCCATTCGCACCAGCCTGACCCCTCCCCTGGGTGAGCAGATTTTGGCGGCTCAATCTGGTGCTCCCTCTGGGAGACCCAACGGCAGATGTTTTGTGCCTGAGGAGTTGCGCACTCGGTTGTTGCGAACCTACCATAACTCCAAGACCGCGGGGCATCCTGGAAAGAATCAGCTGTCCTGGGCTGTTTCACGTCTGTTCTGGTGGCCTTCCCTACGTTCCGACATCGCCGCATATGTAGCGGCATGCTCCGTTTGTGCCCAGAGTAAGTCCCCTCGGCACCTTCCGTTGGGCCTTCTGCAACCCTTAGCCACCGGGGAGCGCCCATGGTCACACCTGGGGATGGATTTCATTGTGGACCTCCCTGCATCCCGAGGCCATACGGTCATTCTCATGATTGTGGATCGGTTTTCCAAAATGTGTCACTGTGTTCCTCTCAAGAAGTTACCCTCTGCACAGGAGTTGGCCACGATTTTTGCCAGGGAGGTCTTCCGGTTGCACGGTTTGCCCAAGGAGATTGTGTCGGATCGGGGGAGTCAGTTTGTGTCCAGGTTCTGGCGCGCCTTTTGCTCCCAGTTGGGGATTCATCTCTCCTTCTCCTCGGCCTACCACCCTCAGTCCAATGGGGCCGCAGAACGTTCCAATCAGGCCTTGGAGCAATTCCTTCGTTGCTATGTCTCCGATCACCAAGACAATTGGGTTGACCTCCTGCCTTGGGCTGAGTTTGCCAGGAACACGGCGGTGAACTCTTCCTCTGGGACGTCTCCCTTCATGGCCAACTATGGGTTCCAACCTGCCGTGTTACCGGAGGTATTCTCTCCCCAGGATATTCCGGCTGTGGAGGATCACCTTTCCGTCCTACGTGCTTCTTGGGTACAGATCCAGAAGTCCCTTGAGGTCTCTGCGCAGCGCCAGAGACTCCAGGCTGATCGCAGACGAGCGCCTGCTCCTTCCTACCAGGCCGGAGACCGTGTATGGTTGTCCACCCGCAACCTCAACCTTCGAGTGCCCACTCCCAAGCTGGCGCCTCGCTTTGTTGGTCCCTTCCGAGTGCTTCGCAGGGTAAACCCGGTAGCCTATGCCCTTGCGCTTCCTCCTGGCATGCGGATCTCCAACGTGTTTCATGTCTCCCTGTTGAAGCCTCTGGTGTGTAATCGTTTCACTTCCTCGGTTCCTCGGCCTCGTCCGGTCCGAGTGGGCAATCGTGAGGAGTATGAGGTGAGCAATATCCTGGACTCACGCCTGGTCCGCGGTCGGGTGCAGTTTTTGGTTCATTGGCGTGGTTATGGTCCAGAGGAGCGTTCCTGGGTTCCCTCCGCAGATGTCCATGCTCCTGCCTTGCTCCGAGCCTTCCACGCACGCTTCCCTCAGAAACCGTTCTTTACTCCGCGGAGGAGGGGCCCTTGAGGGGGAGGTACTGTCATGGTCTTACCTTCTTGCTGTTCTCCTTCGTTTGACATGTGCTGGCGGCCATCTTGGTTTCTGGGTTTCTTGTAGCCTCCCACCCTGCGGCTCCTCCTTCCCACTGGGAGGAGCTGGATACCTAGCTCATATATATAGGAGGTCTGTGGCTTCAGTTCCCTGCTTGGTCCTCCTGTGTTCACATGCTACTAAGACTGCTGCTACTTCTGGTTCCTGTTCCTGGCTTCGTCTGACTACCCTGCTGGTTCCTGATCCTGGCTTCGTCTGACTACCCTGCTGGTTCCTGATCCTGGCTTCGTCTGACTACCCTGCTGGTTCCTGACCCCTGGCTTCGCTAAGACTCTGCATCGGTTTCGCCATCCGTTTGGACTTTTGCTTTATAGCTTGTTTTTCAATAAAGCTTTCTTATTTTCACTTATCTGTTGTTGTACGTCTGGTTCATGGTTCCGTGACATGTATTTAGTGGAGCCAAGGACCAGGAATTGTTGTGGGTGGATGGCGGTCTTTCGGATATTTGTGGCCTGGCATGAGGAATTTTGATGAAACCTGGTCTATTGGTCCCATGTGTTGAATTCCTCAGAGATCCATGCCTCATTTATTTTTATAAATGTGAGGTAGTACTAGTCTACACTGTCATGAGCTAGGCGAGTGGGCTTATCTGTCACGATCCCCCCTGCTGCACTGAACGTCCTTTCGGACAGGACACTGGACGGGGGGCAAGCCAACAAGCTCTGGCCAGAGGTCAAGCCTGCCCACCCAGTAGTCCGTCCACGGCTTCATCACTCCTCAGAGCGTCCACATCGGCCGTTAACCCGATGTAGTCGGACACCTTTTTTTACGCTCCAACATTTGAGCCACAGAAGCCTGCCTTTTTCCAGAAAAACGTGACAATGGCATCATGGAAGGTGGAGTGTTGGACAACTGTGAGGAGACAGGAGAAGGGGGAGGAGAAGGAGAAGAGGCTGGATGGTGAGAGCATGGAGTGTGGCTTTGTGGGTTCTGACAGTTTTGCTCCCACTGGGCTTGGTGATGGGATTTCAGGTGCCTTCTTAAGGCGGTTGTCCCTAGGTGAGTGTTGGGCTTTCCGCGACTTATGCGTTGACTGCAAAGGCTGCAGATGGCAACACTGGCGTTAGCAACGGACACACTAATAAAAGCCCACACTGCGGAGCCATGTCCCGGCGTCCTGGGAGTGCCAGATGTGACTGTACATGGTTGATGGCTCGCTCCTGATACATTTGCAGTCTGCTTTCTACCTCTTCTGCAATGCAAGTTCTGCCTGCCTCTCCTCCCTATCTGCCGGTCTGTCAGTCCGCCAGTTCTACAAATAATTGGCCAGTAACTGTTGTCACTGTGTGTAGCACTGTTTACACAGCGAGAGGCCAGATTTTTGCAGGACTAAAATACACTCTTAGAAATTTATACTATTAAATAACACCCCACTTCAATATGTGGCATTGGGGGGGGAGGCATTTGTGTAGCACACCAGTTCAAAAAATTGGCCAGTGAGTTAGGCGCTGTGTGTATCAGACTTCACTCAGCAAACTAGGCAATATTGTTGCATGACACAAATACACTTGAAAAAGCTTACTCAGAGAACACCCCACTTCAATATATGGCATTGGGGGGGGGGGGGCAATTGGTCTATCACACCAGTTATAATACATTATAAGTGCTTTTGTCACTGTGTGTAGTGTTGCTGCAGAAACGCTCAGTCTCACCACCACACCTGTCACAATGCTGCACAGTGCACAATAATAGTACTAATCCACTATAATATGCTTTCTACAAAGTATATTATACTGTGGATTACCCCCCCTTTTTTAGTGCACTGCACAGCAATACCAAAGAATGTGCAGCCCTTTACATGACTTTTGTGGACATTAACAGAGAAATTTGTGTGTGACTGCAGCTGATCTCTAACTGCCCCTAAAGCAACCACAGGATACCTGGTCCTATAGTAAAGAGACTGTAATAGACCCTAAAATGACATTGGAGCATTTTAAATGACTTTTGTGGACATTGACAAAGCGATTTCCGTGTGACTGCAGCCGATCTCTAACTGCCCCTAAAGCAACCACAGGATACCTGGCCCTATAGTAAAGAGACTGTAATAGACCCTAAAACGACATTGGAGCATTTTAAATGACTTTGGTGGACATTGACAAAGCGATTTGTGTGTGACTGCAGCCGATCTCTAATTGCCCCTAAAGCAACCACAGGATACCTCTCCCTAAGCTCAAAAGATACTAGACCTATACCGAAATACCAGCCCTCAAAAGGACTTTTGTGGACATTGACAGAGCGATTTGTGACTGCAGCCGATCTCTAACTGCCCCTAAAGCAACCACTGGATACCTCTCCCTAAGCTCAAAAGATACTAGTAGACCTATACCGAAAAATACCAGCCCTGGAAAGGACTTTTGTGGATCTTCACAATGCTATATGTGTCTAGCAAACTCTCCCTGATGAGCACAGCAGACCTCTCCCTACACTGGCAGAAAGCGGAATGTGAAATGGCTGCCAGATTGGGTCTATTTATAGAATAGGGGGACTGTCCATGTGCTGGAAAGTTTCAATTGGCTGTCCCGTTCCACCTGACGGCTGTGTCACGGGTCAAAGTTCTCCCCAATGTAAACAAATATGGCCGCCGCGAACTACGCCATGTGTTCGCAAATTTGGCGGGTAGCTAACAAGCAAAATTTGCCACGAACCGACCGCCGGGCGAACCGCAAGGCCATCTCTAATGACCATAGTGTGTGAATCACAAGAGTGTCTGAACAGACTTGCTGTATAATCATTTTGTCAGTTAAATAAATCTATGACAACCATCTAGACACAGGTCACCTTAAGGTAAGCTTTGCAAAAACTGATTGCAAGATTGCAAGGTGTAGTGGAATGTAATTATTATGAACAAAATAATTGTGCGGCGCCAGTCGAAAATCGCTTTAAATAACAATAGCATGAAACACAATCTTATAAATATACAACATTTTCATCTGTCATTTCAAAGCCTTTGTTTCTAATTTTTAGGGACGCGTTAAGGACTGGAATAATACCACTGGATTTAAATAGGGCCAATGTGGTGCCTATATTTAAAAAGGGACCAAAGTCTTTGCCAAGTAACTATAGACCTGTTAGTTTAACTTCTATAATCGGGAAGATACTGGAGAGTTTAATAAAAGACCACATAGATCATTTCTTGCTGGAAAAATATATTTAAAGCAACAGACAGCATGGATTCATGAAAGACAGAAGTTGTCAAACAAACCTGATTTCCTTTTATGAGGAGGTGTGTAAATCCTTGGACAGAAGGGTGGTTGTGGACATAGTATACTTGAATTTTGCAAAAGCATTTGACACAGTTTCCCACACACAGCTAATGTGTAAGGTAAAGTCTACAGGTTTGGAAAGATTAGTTTGTAAATGGATAGAAAATTGTCTAAAAGATAGAATTCAGAGAGTAGTGGTTAATGATTCTTACTCTGAATCGTCTAAGGTTATTAGCGGTGTACCCCAAGGTTCAGTGTTAGGACCCTAACTTTTTAATATCTTTAGAAATTATATAGGATCTGGGATTAAAAGTACCATTTCAGTCTTTGCAGATGACACCAAGCTATGGAATAACTTCCTTGCAGGATGTCTTCAACTTACAAGCTGACCTCAATGCACTATTTCATTGGGCAACTATGTGGCAAATGAGGTTTAATGTTGATAAATGTAAATTATGCACTGTGGGGCTAAGAATATGCATGCATCATACATACTAGGGGGAGTACAACTGGGGGAATCTGTAGTGAAGAAGGACCTAGGTGTTCTGCATTTTCCAAAGCAAGCAAAGTCCTTTCATGTATTAAGAGCGGCATGGACTCCAGAGAGAGAGAGAGATATAATTTTGCCCCTGTACAAATCATTAGTAAGACCTCATCATGAATATGCAGTTCAGTTTTGGGAACCAGTTCTCAAAAAGGATATTGGGGAACTGGAGAAAGTTCAGAGAAGAGCTACCAAACTGATAAGGGGCATAGAGGAGCTCAGCAGTGAGGAAAGATTAGAGGAACTGAATTTATTCTCTGAGAATAGGAGATTAAGGGGGGATATTATCAACATGTATAAATATATCAGGGGTCCATATAGTGAACTTGGTGTTAAGTTATTCACTTTAACGTCATCACAGAGGACAAGGGGGCACTCTTTACGTCTAGAGGAAAAGAGATTTTTTCTCCAAATATGGAAAGGTTTTTTTGACAGTAAGAGCTGTGAAAATGTGGAATAGACTTCCCCCAGAGGTGGTTCTGCCCAGCTCAGTAGATTGCTTTAAAAAAGTCCTGGGTTCTTTCCTATGTGTACATAATATAACTGGGTACTAATAGTTATAGGAAAAGTTGATCCAGGGAATATCTGATTGCCTCTCGGGGGATCAGGAAGGAAGGAATATTTTTCCCCTGCTGTGTTAAATTTGATCATGCTTTGCTGGGGTTTTTCGCTGTCCTCTGGATCAACTGTGGGTATAGGATTGTGTATATGGGATTGTATGGCTGTAATTTCTTTTTTGTTTTTTGTTTTTTAATGGTTAAACTAGATGGACTTGTGTCTGTTTTCAACCTGACTAACTATGTAACTATGTAACATAAATTCAAATGCATGTGTTTATTGCATCACCAGAATAAATAAAGTGTCCACCATAAATCCAACTTATAAAAAATATATAAATAAAGTTCATAAATAAAACTAAATGTGTCTCCACTGCTGTGTACAATCAAAGTTAAATGTTCTCATGTGTGTCTGCACCAGGGAATTGCTCACTCACCAGAAAGTTCTGCTGCAATATATACAGCAAAGCCAGCTCAGATAATAACTAGGGATGATCGAACGGTTCGGGTCCACCATCGGTTCGGCCCGAACATTGGGTGTTCGAGGTTCGGCCGAATTTAGAACTTTTTGCCCAAAAAGTTCGGAATTCGGCAACCAGAACCGCCCAAAATGCAATGCTTCAGGAAATGGGCTTTAAAAGCCCGTGATTGGACCAGAACCATTAGCAAAAGCCAATTGAGGGGGCAGGAGAATGCTAGGAATGTGATTGGAGTGACTAGGGGGTCCCTAGACCAATCATTAGTGAATACGCCCCCCAGTATATAAGATCGCCCCCGCCATATTCCCAGCATTGTTATACTGGACATGGAAGAGAGTGGAAGCAGTTCTGTTAATTTTACTTTAAAAGTGTCATTTAGCTATTTTTAGTGTGAGGAAAGGGATATCTAGTGTAGTTAGAGTGCTCCTTTACACTTAAGTTAGCTTCAAAAATTAAGTTTCTGTAGGGAAAGTGTTAAGTGTCAGGGGACTGTAGTGTAGTGTAGGGTTAACTGACAGTGACTGCTATGGCAGGGTGACAAAACCCTTCCATAGCAGGGTGACCGCTATAGAGAAATGATCATTTCTCTGTGTTGCTTCGGCACAGGCATGTGGCTTCTCACCAGCAAGCATTTTTTAATGCTGCAGGGGCTGCCACTGCCAGTGCTTTTTTGAGGACATGTTTGATGTCAGACATGACATCTGAACATGTGTATAGGGGGTATATATAGACATATATGTCTGAATATATACCCCTAGACATATATAGGTGTGATAGTAGCAGAAATAAATGCTTGCGCTAATGAAATCATTTCCAGTAATATATTTCTGCTACTATCACACCTATATATGTCTAGGGGTATATATTCAGACATATATGCCTATATATACCCCCTATACACATGTTCAGATGTTTTGCCTGCCTCAAAAGAACCCCAAAAAATGCCAAAAAACGCTAGCGTCAAAAAAAAAAGATGCCCAGGTGTGTTTTTGCTGGCATTTTTTGGGGGGTTTTGGAGGCAGGCAAAACATCAGAACTTGTGCACAGTACCACTATACACAAGTTCAGATGTTTTGCCTGCCTCAAAAGAACCCCAAAAAATGCCAAAAAAAACGCTAGCGTCAAAAAAAAAATGCCCAGGTGTGTTTTTGCTGGCATTTTTTGGGGGGTTTTGGAGGCAGGCAAAACATCAGAACTTGTGCACAGTACCACTATACACAAGTTCAGATGTTTTTCCTGACTGCAAAGAACCCAAAAAAATGCCTGCTATTAAACCGGCAAGGTGTTACAGCAGAGAAGCCATATTCCTGTGCTTAAAGTTTTCTAATACAAACGATCTTTTTTTTTATGGTTCTGGACATGCAACAGAGCTGAAACTTCACAGGTACACCTTTTAGACCCCCCAGACACAAAATCACACAAAAAAAGTTCTTAAAAATTGTCATTTTTGATAAAAAAAGCCAATTATTGAAAAATTAAAAAAAAAAAAAAAAAAAAAAAAAAGAGATTTTTTGATTTTTACTTTGGATTTAGTATCTGGGGGGTCTAAAAAGTGTACATGTGAAGTTTCAGCTCTGTAGCATGTCCAGAACCCCCCAAAAATTAGCATTTTCTTATAATTTTTATTAGAACAGGTATACGGCTTCTCTACGGCGCTTTTTCTTGCATTTATCGGGCATTTTTGGAGGCAGGCATGACTTTTTTTGGATTTAGTGTCTGGGGGGTCTAAAAAGTGTACCTGTGAAGTTTCAGCTCTGTAGCATGTCCAGAACCAGAAAAAAGATAATTTTTCAGTAGAGCAGGGATGGTGGGACCCCTCTTTTACACTTATATGAGGTTTTTTTGGGGTTCTGGACATGCTACAGAGCTGAAACTTCACAGGTACACCTTTTAGACCTCCCAGACACAAAATCACACAAAAAAAGTTCTTAAAAATTGTCATTTTTGATAAAAAAAGCCAATTATTGAAAAATTAAAAAAAAAAAAAAAAAAAAAAAAAAAGAGATTTTTTGATTTTTACTTTGGATTTAGTATCTGGGGGGTCTAAAAAGTGTACATGTGAAGTTTCAGCTCTTTAGCATGTCCAGAACCATAAAAAAAAAAGATCGTTTGTATTAGAAAACTTTAAGCACAGGAATATGGCTTCTCTGCTGTAACACCTTGCCGGTTTAATAGCAGGCATTTTTTTGGGTTCTTTGCAGTCAGGAAAAACATCTGAACTTGTGTATAGTAGTACTGTGCACAAGTTCTGATGTTTTGCCTGCCTCCAAAATTCCCCAAAAAATGCCAGCAAAAACACACCTGGGCATTTTTTTTTTTTGACGCTAGCGTTTTTTTTGGCATTTTTTGGGGTTCTTTTGAGGCAGGCAAAACATCTGAACTTGTGTATAGTGGTACTGTGCACAAGTTCTGATGTTTTGCCTGCCTCCAAAACCCCCCAAAAAATGCCAGCAAAAACACACCTGGGCATTTTTTTTTTTTGACGCTAGCGTTTTTTTGGCATTTTTTGGGGTTCTTTTGAGGCAGGCAAAACATCTGAACATGTGTATAGGGTGTATATATAGGCATATATGTCTGAATATATACCCCTAGACATATATAGGTGTGATAGTAGCAGAAATATATTACTGTAAATGATTTCATTAGCGCAAGCATTTATTTCTGCTACTATCACACCTATATATGTCTAGGGGTATATATTCAGACATATATGTCTATATATCCCCCCTATACACATGTTCAGATGTTTTGCCTGCCTCAAAAGAACCCCAAAAAATGCCAAAAAAACGCTAGCGTCAAAAAAAAAAATGCCCAGGTGTGTTTTTGCTGGCATTTTTTGGAGGGTTTTGGAGGCAGGCAAAACATCAGAACTTGTGCACAGTACCACTATACACAAGTTCAGATGTTTTTCCTGACTGCAAAGAACCCAAAAAAATGCCTGCTATTAAACCGGCAAGGTGTTACAGCAGAGAAGCCATATTCCTGAGCTTAAAGTTTTCTAATACAAACAATCTTTTTTTCTGGTTCTGGACATGCTACAGACCTGAAACTTCACAGGTACACTTTTTAGACCCCCCAGATACTAAATCCAAAGTAAAAATCAAAAAATCTCTTTTTTTTTTTTTTTTTTTTAATTTTTCGATAATTGGCTTTTTTATCAAAAATGACAATTTTTAAGAACTTTTTTTTGTGTGATTTTGTGTCTGGGGGGTCTAAAAGGTGTACCTGTGAAGTTTCAGCTCTGTAGCATGTCCAGAACCAGAAAAAAAGATCATATAGGTGTTAAAGTTAAAGGAGGCTCCCGAACCACATCCCTGTTCTACTGAAAAATTATCTTTTTTTTTCATGGTTCTGGACATTCTACAGAGCTGAAACTTCACATGCACACCTTTTAGACCCCCCAGATACTAAATCCAAAGTAAAAATCAAAAAAATCTCTTTTTTTTTTTTAATTTTTCAATAATTGGCTTTTTTATCAAAAATGACAATTTTTAAGAACTTTTTTTTGTGTGATTAATAGTTAATGGGGCATGACCCAGAACCCTAGGCACTTTTTAGGGGCATTTATTGGATTTTAGGGCTTAAAAATGGTGTTTTTTGATTACAGAAGTTCGGGTCCCATTGATTTCAATGGGGTTCTGAAATCCGGGCCGAACTTTCGTGAAGTTCGGGTGTTCTGGTCGAACCGAACTTTTCAAAAGTTCGATCATCCCTAATAATAACATCTAGGTCAGATAATTCATCCACTGTACTCTCTGTCATTATTCCTACATTCAAAAGTTTAAGCAATATTTATTGTGAATATTATAATAACTACACCTGTAGCGCAAGCAGCTTGATTAGACTCCAATGTAAGAGCTAGTTTTGTTTTTATTATAAAATAAAAATTATAGTGTATTCTTTTCTAGACAATAACCACACATTGTATAGTACAGGAGCTGGAGAGTGTGTAAGCAGCTTGATTAGACAACAGTATAAGAATGGAATATGATGAAATTTTTATCATGTAACAAAAATATGAATAAAATATTTCAGATACAATACCCAGAAATATTGTATAACTGCTGCTCAATATGTAAGCAGCTTTATTAGACTGTAATTTAAAAAGGAGTGACAAGGCAGAATTCATCATGCAATAAAAATTAGAGTGTATTATTTCATAGACAATAGACAAAAACATTGTACAGTTGCTGCACAGTATGTAAGCTCTTTTTATAGGTTGCAGTTTAGAAAAGTGAGACGAGGAAGGTTTTATTAGGAAATAAAGATTAGAGAGCATTTTCTCAGTGGCAATACCCAGAATTATTGCACAGTCCATGTGCAGTATGTCAGCAGCTTTATTAGGCCACATTTTTAGGAGGAAAGACAAAGCAGGTTTTATCATGAAAAAAAAAATAGAGTGTATAGTTTTGGAGACAATAACCAGAAATGCTGTATAGGCAGTACATAGTATGCAAGCAACTTAATTAAGCCACAGTGTAGGAGGGATAGAGAAGCTGGTTTTAATATGAAAAAAGTTAGAGTGTGTTATTTCATAGACAATATTCATAAATATTGTACAGTCTATGCACTGTATGTAAGTAGCTTTATTAGGCCACAATTTAAGAGGGAGCAATTTACTGGGTACTCCTCCCAGTACACATCTCTCCCTCAAGTTAATATCCCCCCACCCTGAGTACATATCTGTCCTTCCAACCCCCCCCCCCCCCCAGTACAGATCTCTTCCCCATCCAACCCTTCCAGTACAGATTTCTCCCCCTCCATCTCCCTAGTACACATCTCTCCCTTTTCAACCCCAGTACACACACACACACACATAATATTTATGTATTAATTATTGCCTACCTTGACTTTCCTCAAGCTATTGTGATATATGTATGTTTAAGCAATAAATACAACTTTCGTTGTGCTTCAACCTGTTTTGCTTTTTATTTATTATGGTGGTTCGTGTAATTTAATATGTTCTTTGGTCCATTTTTCTTTTTATAAATGCTTTATTTAGACCGGAGACAGGGTGAACATCCAGTCGGATATAACAAGGTACAACATGTTTGAACACCTTTGACCCACTTTAATATAAGTTTGTGCCACAAAGAGCCTGCAAATAACTTTACATTTTCTAACACAAATTTTGGCTTGGAGCTCAAGCTCAGCTTATTGGCGTTACCACTAAGCATTAGTTTTACACGGTGAATAGTTTGCTTTAATGAATATGACATACAAATGACATTGCTAGGAGACAAGAATAGCAGGTGCTTTGCTACTACTCAGATTCTTAAATATTTCGTAATGTTCTTTTTTCATTTTACAATTTCTGGGAATAATTATTATATAAATATTATATAAGGTATGCTACATTGATTTCTCATACAGATTGACTCTTGACATAGTAAAAGCACCAAAACTGTTAGAGCATGAAATTATATTTCCAAAAATATAGTGTAAACTGTAAATTTGTTTATTTGTTTGAAATGGCATAAGAAGGTTAATGGTGAAACAAAAAACAACAAATCATTTAACAAATAAAGATACATAATGGGCATATAATATTTAAAGAAGGTAATGTGACAGTCACCAAGCATTAGTTGGTAATTACTGTAATTTAAACTACATGAATCAGAAAGACATGCTTGCAGTGAATATTCAGTGAATGTCACATGTATTGCTTTATAATTATTCTCCATGAAGATTTTAAAATTATAAAATAATAAAACAAAAGAAATTATATAATAATAAAATAAAATAAATTAAAATTACTACTACTACCTATTTCTGAAAATATGACGAGAGCCAGGGATGAAGTTGGTGCATGTGCAGGAGGTACATTATCAATGGCCGTTCAATGGATAAAGTGAAGTATCATGAGACCAGAAAGAAGCGACTAAGCAAAAGGCAATGTAGTTTGATGGAGTGGCAATTGGATCCTGGACCTGTTACAGCTGGGAGAGGGCACACTGAGAGATAAGTGTGCCACACCATACTTGCACATGTTAATGACAGGAATTGAATTCCTCCTATTGTTATCAATCTAAGCCCTTGGGTCAGATTCCATGATAAGCAAGAGTCTTTCCTGGTGGTAATTAGAGCAGAAGTCTCTTGGAGGCAAATGCTTGGCAGATCGGCACAGGTATTGGGCTTTGTGGATGTTAGACTGCACTTGAAGGATCACAGTCAGGGTGTCACACTCCCATCCCAGGCAGCGGTTTAAGGGGCTAATTGCTGAACATAAGATACTTACTTTGAGGAGCTTGATTGAGACCTTATGAGATGATAGGTATGTTTGATGTGTGCTGGTCGACATTAGCAAAGTACCTCTGAGGGCCAACATGATAAAAGGCTTTAAAGCAGAGTGTATGCATTCACAAATTGCATCAGAGATCTCTTGCAAAAGCAGCTTTGAGAGTTCAGAGTAGATGGAGATATCCTACCATTATGGTGACTAGCCTATAAATAGGTTGTATAAAGTGCACAAAGTTTTTGGATATTTTTTGTTCTATGGCAGATAAATCAATTAAGGGGAAATGGCTAAATTACACAGCTGAAATACATATATGAGAGCTGGTTTACATTTCAAAAGATTTGTAATTCTGTCTATCCAGAACTGATATTTTAACAAATCTGCCACACAGCATAGAAAAACCTGTTAACCTACATTTGCTCAAATTAACTTAAAACCCAACTGAAGTAATTATTTTTATTGGTATGAAGTCTGGCTGCATGTGCAGGGCATGTCAGACTGCTGGAGTTTTTTAAGCTTGCTGGCAAACATATTTTAAAACAGCTTAACAATATTAAAACCCATACCAAAATTGGGCTTTAAGCAATACAACTATGACATCTTCCTAACACCAGACTGTGAAAGTAAAGTAAAGAAGCAGCAGCTCACTGATGAGTTATTTCTCTGCTCCCTTCTTCTGTGTTCATTGTCAAATGTGCATACAGGGGACACCTGACTAACCACAAGTACTACCTCTCTATCTCTCTTCTAATCTGAGCTTTGCTGTGCAGAAGGATTAGAAGAGGCTGATACCCAATCAGATTAAGATACATGCATGCAGATGGTATATAGTCCCAACAAACTTGGCCTCTTGCATTCCCGGAGTCTCATCCCTTTGCTTTAGAGGTTGTGGCCAGGAAGGCTTGTTTCTCCATGTTTGGTGGGACTGCCCAAAAGTTTGAGCTTAAAGAAATGTAAGGAGGTTGATCTCTTTAGTATTCATAGCCACACATATTGCTAAAGCCAGATCTTGGAAGACACCCACTATCTCATTTGATATGGTTAGGACCAAACTCTCCTGGATAATGGTTAATGAGAAACTTGGCCATCCTTAATGATAAATTACCCTAGTTTGAAAAAACATGGGAGTCCTGCATCAAATATCTGTCAGGAAACACCTAGAGCCCACATGTGGCCCTTATGACTTATGATTGCACAGTCTATCCTATTTACTTCCTTTTCTCTCCTCTTTCCCTTAGCAAGTTGTATATCTAGCCACAGACTAGTCCACTGAGACACCACCCTTAAAGTAGGGAAGTGAATGTGCATATTGTAGTAGTTATCTTTATATGTTTATTGTATTGTTCTTTTGGACTGCATTTAGGTAGAGTGTTTTATACTAAAGGAAGTGGCTGCTGGCCTGAAACCCTGCATTACCTGACACCATGAGAGCAGGAAGCAGAATAGTGACCTCCTCCATTTTTATCTGGTACTCAACTAGATCCTATGTGGTCCATATCATTCAAAGTGTGATAGTTTAAGTCAATTTTAATATGTCATTGAATTGGCTCTGCAAAAGTTTGTACTTGTATTGTACATTTCTTATAACAATAAAAAATATTGGAAAAAAAACATTTAGAAAATGTTAATGAATGCATAACTGAATTCATTTGTGTTTTTTTTAATATTCATCAGGAATTTAGTTTTGAAAATTCTAGTATTGTTTTACCAATTAAACAGATATAGCAAAACACTTTCAATTATTTATTTAGAGGACTGAAAAAGAAGCAAATAAGGGAAGTTCATTGTTAGAGTTTACAGACATTTTAAACATTCTTTCAGAGCTTAAAAAATCAAAGGAAAAGGTAATTGAGAAATTATTGTAAATGCTGTGGTATTATTTATGTTACAATACAATGAATAAATCATTATTATTATATAGCAAACACATGTGTGGTGCCATCATAGAAAACACTACTGATACAATTGGTAATAATACTGATCAATACTGCAACACAGTAGAAACCCACTTACACAATATAAGCTGAAAGAAATAAAAAAAAAATTAAAAAAATGAATGTATAATCTATTTGGAGGGCATTTTTAAGTTATCCTGAAGCAGAAACGTATATGTAAATTGGCTACCTCTGGAATGAGACCCCCTGCATAGCTAACATAGCGTGTTATGTTGTGGAGATATGACAAGCGCCTTAGTGATTTTTTTTTTCTCTTCTCATATAGTTTCATACAAACAAAAGCTTGTATGCCAATTTACAAAAGCTACAATTTACCTTCATTTATATGTGTTTCTGTGTTCAGTGGCAACTAAAGTGATCTAATTAAATTAACTGCACCCAGAAAACAGTACAGCTGGCAGTCAAGATCTGTAGCAGCTGAGATGATTATAATAGAGTATTTTATTCATGGAAATTTAGGTTGAAAAAGCCAAACAAATCTCCCATGACTACTGCATATGGCATAAGTAAGTAAACAACAAAACAGGCAAATGCACACATCTGCGAAACATTTAATTATTACACAAGTATTGCCAAAAATGTTCTCAATTTTGTTAAGGGCAACCTGTTATGGGAGCAGTTCCTGTGCTGATTCTTTTCTGGAGAAGTAAGTTGCTTAGAGTGTTTAAAGATTTTCTGGCTTACCTAAAAAGCCTGTGTTTCTAAAGGATTATTAAGTCAAAGAGGTCTAAATTTGACCTACATATTTGTTCTGGATCATTAACTTACTAAATAGTGTGCCCAAAGGACCAACATGATTGTAAACTGGCATCATCAAAAAGTGGTTGAAAAAGGTGGCACAGATTTCTTATGACAAACAGCCCCTTATACACTGATACTGGACTGTCTAGTTCCCTGTAAAAGCTTTTGGGAGACTTGGGCTTTGAGGACTAATCTCCCCTAAAGTGGGAGTAAACTCCCATGCATGATGTTTATCTATAGGTAAGCGTATAATAAGGCTTACCTATAGTTACTGTAAATATCTCCTAAACGTGCACTGTTTAGGAGATATTTACTGTTGATGCAGCTGGTGATGCCATGGCGCATGCGCTCTGAAGGAACAACATAGATGTGCCATTCCTTCAGAGTCCTGTGCTGTAAACGGTGGCTCCCACGCGCACTTAAGGGAGTGGCATTATTGTGGCTCCGGCCACTCACAGAGCCAGAGTCCGTGAACTCAGAAGGAAGACCGGGTGAAGATGGAAGCATGGGTGGAGACTGTAGGGGGGGGCGTGTCAGCAGAAGGCAGAGAAACAGCAGTACACTGATCTTCCCAGTGATGAGTTGTGTAGGAGGGTTGTCAGTAGATGTCTGGCCACTGGAGTACAGGCAGGCTATGTGTTCCTAATTAGCATGTATATGAGAAAACTGACCACGCTGGAATGGATGTGCTTCCATGCTTGTCTGGTCAGTTTGAAATAGGAAAGCAGGTGGATAGGCAGGATCACCAAATATTTCAGACAAAGGAAGCAATGAACATTGAACAGGGCACTTCTTTATACACAAGTACATGGTACATATCAGGAATATGAAATGTTGGGCAACATACACTTTAAAAATATAGACAAAGGCAACATGAAGTCACTTAAGCTACAGCTCATGGAATGGGGAGCCATTAGTCCGCATTATTATCCTAGTGCAATGATTTCTTGTATGTTACAAATGATCAGTAAATAAAAACCAGCATCTCCTCAACTTTTATTAAACAGGATGCCAACCAGGACCTTCCTGATCCTTAAAATGATTATCATGGAAGCACTTACAGTATGTAAATAAGATAGGCATAAAGAGGTGTGTTGATATAAAGAAGTTATGAGTGGATTTTCTTCTTTAAGATGAGTATGAATTGGTGTGTGCTCCCCTAACAGAGATAAGTGAGATTATGAGTATGAGATTATGTACGCACCTAAATTACATGACCATGGACAGCTGTATTCAGCTAATGGAATTAAACAAATCTAAACAAAATTAAACAGGGTTATACACATGAAAATAGGAGGCGTATAAGGGGTAGTGCTCATAAAATAAAGAGATGAGAATAGAGGCGTGCACTCATATGAATAAAGTAAGCAGAAAGGATGGTGCTTATCTATGTGTGAGTAACAAAACAACAAAAAAAAAACTTTGAAACTTTGAACTCTAAAACCTATGCCCAAAAGTCAGGCAAAAAGGTAAGAAATGAATCACCAGTATTGCTTGTGTGCTCCCAGTAAAAGATGTTGCTCCCACTACTGACTTACCATGGCTTGTTCACTATGGAGTCTCTGTGTGGAGGCCACCATCTTGGCGAAAGCATGGTTTATTTCCTCATGTCAGAGCCTCCAGAAATCAGAACAGTGGGCCGCATAGAGTGATATCCCTCTCCAAATCTCCTGAGACTAGCAGTGAAAGAAGCAGTGCCTTAGATCTCACTCTACAGGTATACAACTATGTCAAGGTACCCTCACATACCAGAGGGTACTCTGCTATTTTTCAGCAAAAATTCCAAGAAAAATCTTAAGGGTACTGCTTAGGTATGAACTAACATTTCTTTATATTACTTCTAAGATAGAAATACTCAAGTTTAGAATTTAGTTTGAATTTAGGCAAATGACAGAGTTTTAAAGTGCACTAATAATACTATTACAAACTTTGTTGAGTCTGGCCTTTCCTCGCTTGCAGATTACTGGAATATTCAGCATCTGACAATATGCGGTGTGTCAGTATGCTGTACATACTTGTACATTATAGCAAGAGCTCTGAGAACCAATGCAAAAAGAGTGTGATAGTACATGCTTGTAATTGTCTAAGTAAAATGACCATGAATGGTTGTACTCAGCTTATAGAGATGACTGCAGGGACGTGGATTCAGCTAATTAGCATGAAGGATTGTTCCCATTAATGGTATGAAGGTGCACACACAGGTAACTAAAATGAGCACATGGAGTTGTACTTATCTAAAAGAGCTTAATGGTAATGGTTATGGTTTTCAAAGGAAGGATGATCATGCAGGGAGCTGCAGCAAAAGGAAAGAGACAAGCTGACAGACATCTGGACCAAAATAGCCCCAAGGCGAAAAAGCATTGCATTTTGTTGTGTTCTTTGTGATGGTGAGAACCCCTGCGAGCAATACCCTCTGTACAAGAATTTCTCTTTTAAATAAAAGTGGGAAAAACAGCCCTAAAAGTGCAAGATTTTGAGCAGACTTAATCAAAAGCTAAGCTGTGCTTGTAGCTAAATCCCAAATATAGTGGAGGATGTGAATGGCAGAATTGGGAGTCCGTTCTCCCTGGAAGACGCTGATCTCCACTGAAAAGTATGTTTTTGTGTGATGAAATATCTGCTCTATGATAAAAGGATCCATTGACAAGACATAGTAAATTGTGTGTGGCAGGTGTATTTTACCTGCAAGATGTAAAGTGGGAGTAGCCCTTAAAGGGATAGCACACTATTTTGCTGGAACCTTGCAAGCTGCAGTGGACTTCGTAAGGTGCCTGCAATACGAGACATTTAAAAACAGACATTGGTTAAATGATCGAGAGAATTTTGTGGCTGGAAGGGATTCACCACCTGTGTAAGCCCCACATGTGTCCAAACAGAATCCGCTAGTTTAGGAGTATGCCTTGGACGGTGTTATGTCATATGGCAGTGGTGACCGCAGCTACATAGAAATGTATTTTTCCATCAGGAGAACAGATCAAGCGAGACTGGCAAAATCAGCAAGCCTCAATTTAGGAAAAGCTGACCACCCTGGCAACAGGGGAGTGTGTGTCATGCCTCAGCATTAAGAAAGATACTATGTAGAAATCCCTGACAACAAGTTTAGTGTGTTGCTGAATGAGGGCATGATGTGGCCTAGTGTGCACGTGCCTGCAATGTAACTAGTGCAGAGGCTTGTGGTTGCCCACCAAGTCTGCATGGAAAAAGTGTCTGTAGTTGCCCCTGGCAATGGTGAAAGAGTCCCTATTTAGCCTGGAGGGCGTGAAAATACATATGTTACTGTTTTTCCCTATAGCAACAAAATAAAAACTGTAATCAATAGAGTTGTCACAACCCGAAATGGAGAAGGTGAGGCCTACAATGGGGGCTGGTAAGATTTTCTTAAAAAATAAAATAGCTGGGACTTGTTAGAAAGACTTGCTGTGAAACTGTCTGCTGTAATGTAGAAGTGACCCCAGATGAGGGACCTAATACATACAGTAAAATCTTCTGTTTATGTACCTGAGTCATTTAAAATAAAAGTATGTACAGTACTTAAAAAAAAACATTTATACTCACCTAGGTGGATGCAGCATGGATCCGATGTCGCATTTGTCATCAGCGAGCTCTGCAGTGAGAAATGCTCGCTGATCGCTCATTTCTACCCTCTGCTATGAGCAGAGAGCCAGGACTTTCAATCTCCTGCTCTCTGCTCTGCCCCCCAAGCACTCACTGGAATGCTAAGCTGTGGAAAGGTTAGGAGGGGCTGTCTCAGGCTCTCAGTGGAATATCAAGAGGCTGAGCCAGTGCCTATCCAGGGTTCCAGATAGTCGGGATCTTTTCAGAGCTTGGACCAGCTCAGTGACATCAGCCATCAGCAGGACTTGAACTCCTGTTACCTACAAGAGAAGTATAGCCAAATAGCTTTGGCTGTACTTCTCCTTTAAGCAAAGTGCTGATTTACATGTAAAGAAAGTGTGCAGTTTTGACTTAGCTACAGTGTCAATTGAAACAGAGGAGTCCATGGAAACCTACAAGGGGCCTGGAGTGCTTGAGATAGAGGTTTCCTAGGACAACTGGTAGGTAAGAGGGCAAGAGTGTTCCTTCAAAGACTGAAGTGCACGTGCCTGCAATAAATGAAGAGCCACAGGCTCACAGTGTTGAAAATGTGTTATGTGCTCTCTGCCAAGGCTGAAGATGTGGTGTGTCAAACTGAAAATGTCCCTGAGGAGGATGTGGAGCAGCTTGCTGTCGCTGAGTCAGAGAGAATGGTAGTGGATAAGGCATAGCAATACTTTAGTAGAGCACTAGGATATTGTGTCAGTTGGGCATGAGGCTACCTCAAGAGAAATGCATCCTCTAGAATTGCAGTTTAATAAAAATGTGAATTAAATAGGGTGTTGAGCAGACCAGACAGCCGTGTCCTAGTAACTAATGGCATGCATTATGGTGATCATGGTCCATAACAACCAATGACATTGTTGGAAACAGAAATTACGTGTGGTTCCCCCCAAAATTATTCCCAGACCCTTGTCCTATATAGGGGTTTGGTATGGATTTCCAGGGGAAACCCATGAAAAAAAAAAGTATGAGGTTCCCGCAAAATCCACACTAGAGCCTTATGTTGATGAAGACTAGGGCTTCTTCCCCACATCCTTGGCCAGGTGGAGCCTGAAGGGAAGTGTTCCCTTTAAAATAAGTGAGCTGCCAGATATTTCCCCCCCCCCCTCACATGAATGAGTAAGGGGTAAATAGTATGCCTGATTATTCACTCATGCAAAAAATAGTAAATAAACACACCACACATTTGAAAAAATATTAAAAAACAAACAAAAAACATGTTCCACAGTGTAAATCCATCGTCAATCACGTCATCTAGCACTGTAAAGCCCCATAAATCATGATGTGCGACATCTCCTAATACATAACTTGTTGACTACAGGAGACTTCCGTCAATGGACTCCTCGCTAGCCTAGCAGCCTAACTGCTGAATGTAGACAAAGGGGCAGGGTATCTCTGGTGATGTCATTGACCAAAAATGGTAATGATAAATATACTCATCATCCCACTTTCAATAAATAAATATAAATATAATCACATCTCACAGTCAGTTATGTCCCCAAAGATACCCTTCTCCTTTGTTTAAATTCAGTTGCTGGCTGGGGAAATGTAATTTGCAGCAAGGAGTCAAATCAGGATTTAACATTTCAGTGACCGGCAGACATTGTTCATTGTGAATGAAGTGGATCTTCATCGCTGGATGCAAGACATAGAAAACCCTTCTGATTCACATAGTAGGAGGCTGCATCTGGGTGCTTCCAAATTCTAATTAGGCCCCCTCACAGACCACCACCTCCACCTGACCAGGAGCATTGGGAAGGGGCTACTGTCCCAATCAACATAAGGACATGGTTCTTAGATGGGGGGGTCCTGGCAACCCTCCCCACGTTGAAGTCATGTGACCTAGTATGGTTCAGGAGGAGGGGGAGCATGCTCTCTGTCTTTCATTTCCTTACTTGTCAGGCTGCATGCTTGGCTAAGGGTCTGGTGCGGATTTTTCTTGTTTTTTGCTTAGGTATCATTCATAGCAGACCCCTATATATAATAAAGTTCTGGTATAGAATGTGGTAGGAGATCCCAGCCACATTTTTAAATGGGTGAGCAGAAACAGAAGTATTAGAAGCCCAAGAGCTGCTTGTTCTAGCTCATGGGTTTAGTGTTGAAATCCAGCTGTCACAGACATATAGAAGTTTCAACTGGAACCCTGGTGCCATTTTAAAATGGCACCCCTGACTCAAGTTGTTAAGATAAGTAAGAAGGTTGTACTCATCTAATGAAGATTGGTGTAATATGCCCTTGCTTAGAGTGTTACTAAAATCAATTTTTTTTATTAAAATAAAAAACATGGTATACTCACCTGCTCTGTGTAATAGTATTGCACAGAGTGGCCCCGACCCTTCTCTTCTCGGGTCCCCCGCCAGGGATCTTTGCTCCTCCTCTTCTCTGTGTGTTTGTTATGGGGCACACTGTAACGGACCGTTTCAGCAGACAAGGGGTTAAAATCCGTGCAGGACACCAAACTCCCGAACTGGATACAAAATAGCACTCCAACCTGGAACCTCACGAATAGCTGCTAGCAGAAGAACAGGAAAAGCATACATCAGCTTACACTCCTAGCAATCAGTCTCCAACAGCATACAGTGAATCCCCCCAAGAACGAGACAAGGCTCCGTGTGAGGTTCGATCAAGAGTAACTCTCTTCTCTTTTATTGAAAGAAACATAACACTTATATATACCTTGAGAATACCACATGAACAATGACTGTGTAATTACAGCCAGGTGAGCTCATTAACATACTTATCAATAGTCTCAGACCCTATTAACATACTGTCCTATTTTAGACAAAAGCACTTAATCAGTGGACATTCTTTAGGAGGGGGTTGCTGGAAACAATCCCCCCTCTCTCTGCAGCTAATACACATTGAATTTGCAGACACGGTGTCTCTCCCATTTCCTGGACGCCCAAATTAGGAGTTTCGCTTCCTGTGCCTTACAGTGTATAGCAATAAGATGGATCTCCATATTTCCTGAGAGATACTGGTAATGAATATGACTGTCCCATTTGTAGTAGTCCAAACCATAGTGTCAGTGTTCACCACCCTCCTGGTCACCCTGCATCCATAAAATATGCAGGGTGACTTAAACATACGAAAGCCACACAAGGCTGGACATAGTGCCTCCCAACCTCTTTAAAGGAATTTGGGGTCCACAACCCCCATGCCCAAATACAGTCTTAAAGGGGTAAAAGCCCCTAGGTCCATAGTCATATTGCAGGAGGCAAGCAACCAGGCTTCTCCAACGCCCAGTGGCGAGATTGGTCTCATCACATTTCTCCCCTTTTCCAAACAGACTAACAGGGTATCTGACCTTCTGCCGGTCAGTGCCCTTATTAGTCCAGCAGCCCACCCACAAAACAGAGACAGCAGTACAGCCCACCCAAAATAACTGGTTGCTACACCTGGGTAGAAGAGAAATTTGTCCATGTCCAGGTGCCTCACCTTGGCTGTGTGAGAGACTGGCAGACTGCCTTGGTGGGTTTCTGAGTGGGCAGAGACCAGCGGTACTCTGCCCTGGTGCCAGCGCTACCACAGAAGTAGCCTGGTTGGAGACGGGTTGTTGGAGGGGGAGACCGACTGTCTCCCCTTTGGCTAAACAGCCCTGTTGCTGGGGGTCAGGACCGACTGTCCCTACCCCCTGTGCTGTGAGTGCAGAGACCACGGTCCCATCTGCACTGTTGGGGGGCTTACTGTCTCCCCCTGGTACGTTAAGCTGCTGCTGTGGGATGGAGACTGGGCTCCCAATTCCCAATAGCTCAATCTGCCGCTGGGGGACAGGACCAACTGTGTCTGCCCCCTGTAACTCAATCTGCCGCTGAGGGATGGAGACTGCGCTCCCAATTCCCTGGATATCACTCTGCCAATGGGGAGAGGGGGTAACAAGCTCCTCTCCCAAATATACTTCCAGCCCCTGGGGAGGGAGACCGACTGTCTCTGCTCCCAATACAGTGTCCTGTTGCTGGGGAAAGGAGACTGGGCTCTCTGTTTCCTGCAGGACACTCTGCTGCTGTGGGATGGAGACTGAGCTCCCAATTCCCAACAAATCAATCTGCTGCAGGGCGACAGGACCGACTGTCTCTGCCCCCTGTAACTCAGCCTGCCGCTGGAGAATGGAGACTGGGCTCCCAATTCCCAAAAAATCAGGCTGCCGCTGGGGAATGGAGACTGGGTTCTCCTCTTCCCTTAACTGTACCTGCCGCTGAAGTTCCTCCCAACGTGCCAGCTGGCCCTCTCTCTCTGCCCTGTCTAGCAGAGTCCCGAACACTAAGTTCTTCACGAACCGCTTGGATCTCTCCAGTGGATTGGGTCCGAAGAAGTTCAGCCGTAACCACACCATACGGTCATATTCTCTCAGAGAGTATCTGTACTCCACTGCTGGTTCCATCCTGTTGCTTTAAGGGTCGCTGTACTGAGACATGCGTTGCCCCCAACTTGTAAATCCACGGAATGGTGCCTCCTGTAGCTGTCCTTCTGGCTGTGAGAACGATCCCGCCGCTTGCCACCAAATGTAACGGACCGTTTCAGCAGACAAGGGGTTAAAATCCATTTAGACGATATGCCCCTTTCTGAGAGACAGGCACAGCTACTTGCAGGACACCAAACTCCCGAACTGGATACAAAATAGCACTCCAACCTGGAACCTCACGAATAGCTGCTAGCAGACGAACAGGAAAAGCATACATCAGCTTACACTCCTAGCAATCAGTCTCCAACAGCATACAGTGAATCCCCCCAAGAACGAGACAAGGCTCCGTGTGAGGTTCGATCAAAAGTAACTCTCTTCTCTTTTATTGAAAGAAACATAACACTTATATATACCTTGAGAATACCACATGAACAATGACTGTGTAATTACAGCCAGGTGAGCTCATTAACATACTTATCAATAGTCTCAGACCCTATTAACATACTGTCCTATTTTAGACAAAAGCACTTAATCAGTGGACATTCTTTAGGAGGGGGTTGCTGGAAACAATCCCCCCCTCTCTCTGCAGCTAATACACATTGAATTTGCAGACACAGTGTCTCTCCCATTTCCTGGACGCCCAAATTAGGAGTTTTGCTTCCTGTGCCTTACAGTGTATAGGAATAAGATGGATCTCCATATTTCCTGAGAGATACTGGTAATGAATATGACTGTCCCATTTGTAGTAGTCCAAACAATAGTGTCATTGTTCACCACCCTCCTGGTTACCCTTCATCCATAAAATATGCAGGGTGACTTAAACATAAGAAAGCCACACAAGTGCCTCCCAACCTCTTTAAAGGAATTTGGGGTCCACAACCCCCATGCCCAAATACAGTCTTAAAGGGGTAAAAGCCCCTAGGTCCATAGTCATATTGCATTAGGCAAGAAACCAGGCTTCTCCAATGCCCAGTGGCGAGATTGGTCTCGTCACACACACGTTGCGTGCTCACTTCCAAGCTACCTCCTCACTGCATTTTATTAAGAGCAACTGGAGCCAATGGCTCCTACTGCTGTATGAGTCCCTGTGTGAAGCGGAAAAAAGGGAGAAGAGATGCAGCCACCAGCTATACACAGCGCTAGTTCTCTTCACTCCCTTCTTCCCCTCCCACAGGAAAGGTGGAGGATTGTGAAATATAAAACAATCTTTACCTTAATGCAAGGTAGGCTTAAGGTAAAAAAAAAATGTTTTTTAGCTTTAATATCACTTTAAATATATTTACATCTAAGAACATACATTTAACCACTTAAGCCCCGGAGGATTTGGCTGCTAAAGGACCAGGGGTTTTTTTGCGATTTTTTACTGCGTGACTTTAACGGACAATTGCGCGGTCGTGCGACGCTGTACCTAAACGAATTTGATGTCCTTTTTTTCCCACAAACAGAGCTTTCTTTTGGTGGTATTTGATCACCTGTGCGATTTTTTGATCACGCGCTATAAACAAAAAAAGAGCGTAAATTTTGCAAAAATAACAATATTTTTCACATTTTTTTATATGAAATTCCCCAAAAAAAAAAGTAAAAATCAAAATTTTTTAACATTTTTCGGCCAATTTGTTTTATGCTACCTATGTTTGGTAAAAAAAATCGCAAAAAGCGTATTTTGATTGGTTTGCGCAAAAGTTATCGCGTTTACTAACAAAGAGAAAGATTTTTGTCATTTTTGGTGTTTTTTTTTTTAACGCGTAATGGCGGCGATCTGCAATTTTTTTTTCGGTACTGCGACATTGCGGCGGACAGATCGGACCCTTGACTGACATTTTTGACACTTTTGGGGTTACCAGTGACATTACTGCAGTAATCAGTGCTATACATATGCACTGTTACTGCAAAAATGACACTGGCAGGGAAGGGGTTAACTTTATTGGACAGGGAGGGGTTAAGTGTGTCCTAGGGGCGTGCTTTCTACTGTGTAGGGACATTGCTATTGGTGTAAAAGCAAAGATCAACCGCTCTACATAGTAGAACGGTCAGATCTTTACTTTTACACAGGGAGAACTGACAGGCAGCTTGTTTACACAAGCTGCTCTGTCTTTCTCCCTTCACAGGAGCGATCGCAGTGTGACTGGCGGACATCGAGTCCGCCGGTCACACGCACTGACTTGCCTGTGAACGAGCCGCGGCGGGCGCGCGCCTCGGCGGGCGCGCGCCCGCCCGCTATAGGCTCTCAAGTCAGTGACAGGCGAGTGACGTACCGATACGTCACTCTGCCTGGCCGGGGCTGACCGCCGCAGTATATAGTCGTGCGGCGGTCGGCAACCGGTTAAAGTACCGTATTTATCGGCGTATAACACGAGCCGGCGTATAACACACACCTAAATTTTAAGGCATAAATTTCAGGAAAAAAGCTGACATTTAAAATAAACAGCTTGGAACTAAGAACATTTTTTTTTAAATTAAATGTAGTCTTACCAGTGCCCACGAATGCAGCCTCATCAGCGCAGTGCCCTTAAATGCAGCCTCGCCAGTGCAGTGCCCATACATGTAGCCTCGCCAGTGCAGTACCCATATATGCAGCCTCGCCAGTGCCCATACATGCAGCCTCGCCAGCGCCAGTGCCCATACATGCAGCCTCGCCAGCGCCAGTGCCCATACATGCAGCCTCGCCAGTGCCCATAATTGCAGCCTCGCCAGCGCCAGTGCCCATAATTGCAGCCTCACCAGCGCAGTGCCCATACATGCAGCCTCGCCAGTGCCAGTGCCCATAATTACAGCCTCGCCAGCGCAGTGCCCATACATGCATCCTCACCAGTGCCAGTGCCCATAATTGCAGCCTCGCCAGTGCCAGTCCCACTATACAAATCACTTTTAAAAATGTCCAGAAAGCATCGCCGAGAGGTAGAAGGGGCGGGCAGCGCCGAGGAGAAGGAAGGACGCGCTCTCATCGGAAGTCCCGGCGCCTATGATTGACGTCGGCATAGGAGGCGGGACTTCCGATGGCAGCGCGTCCTTCCTTCTCCTCTGCGCCGCCCGCCCCCTTCTACCTCTCGGCGCTGCTTTCTGGACTTTTTTCTTATATCGGCGTATAACACGCACTGCTACTTTTTCCTCCATTTTTAGGAGGGAAAAAGTGCGTGTTATACGCCGATAAATACGGTACTTTTTTTAATAACAAACATAATATACTTAGCTATTCTGTGCAATAGAATCCGATCCTCCTCTTCTCGGGTCCTCCGCCAGCACTCCTGGTTCCTCCTCTTCTCTGTGTGCCACCATAGGAAGTTGCCTATACCCGAGCTGTGATGCCTTACGTCCATAGACACAGAGAGAGCGTCTAGACCCCGCCACCGCCACTTCATCATAGGATTTGACTGAAAGCAGCGGGAATCAATTGCTACTATCAAACCTAGTCAAAACCACATCCACATTAATGTATTTTAGTACTGTAGTAATTATACATCATCCTCATACCCCAACAAACAGATCCTTTTAGTCCCTTCCTTTCTAATGCAAACTTGAGTCAAATGAACACACAGCATTTTATTTTAACACATGACATGCTGTTAGGTAGGCATTAGCACAGCATCTCTTATACCTGCACTTTTTTTTTTTGGTGTCATTTGTAACAGGGACAGTATTTATGGAGAATGAGTTTTTGGTGTCATTTGTAACAAAGACAAGTGCAAATTAGCACTGGGATTAAGATATCTCCCTTTATATGTTAGATGACACTAGCCTGATCAATTATAGTCAAGAATCAGAGGGCTATAGAAGAACTTAACTTTCGCTCAAAAATCCTCCTGCCATGCATGTACACAAGAGTTCTGTTCATTCTAATAGATGGGTCCATACTCCTACTCCAAATGGAATACAGATCAATTCATTGATTTGATTAGACAGCACAGAGTACATGCATTGCAGGGGCAGGGAAGCACAGTAAATACCTTAGAAGTGAGCCTGTAAGAAATTATTTACCTGTAGGAACTTTAGTTTGGGATAGGGGAGAGGAGGGAGGTCTTCCAAGTGCCACGTAGTGTCTTTATTGAGTTGCAGGGACATTGCTTATAATAGCTTCGGTTTGTGCTGCTTCTTAATTGGTTTAAAATTGTTCTGTACTGTATGCACACCCTTTTGCCATTTTGACCCTATTTGCATTCCTAATCTTACTCTGCATCTACAGTATATAGTAAAGTTAAAGTTCAATGAACTCTCTGTTTGATAATTCAGCTGGTTCCTCTACCTGGTACAGTGACATTCAGGTTTGTTTTCAGTACTGACAAGTCTATGCCAAAACGTTTGGTGCTGGGTTTTGAGCAACTGAAAGTAACATGGAAAACAATTTACATAACAAAATTCATACAGAAAAGCTGTATTTTCGGTACCTTTGTATTGCTTAAAAGCAGCACATTATTAGCGACAATACCCCTAAAAAGGGTTCCTGTGGTGTAATGAATATTAGTAATAAAAAAAGTCAGACATATTTGAATTAATCTTAACCAGTTGTCAACCGCCTGCCGAAAATATACTGTGGCACGGCTGCGCTAACAGTCAACAGATTTAATCCCCTGATCACCCCCAGTTAACCCCTTCACTGCCCTGTCACAGTGTCACTATTATAGTGTACAGATCTTTTTTCTGATCACTGTATTAGTTTCACAGGTGACATTAGTCAGTATTAACATTAGTTAGCATCAATTCAGGACAGCATCAGATTGCCCACCACATATTTAGTAATACATTTTAACCCTTTGATTGCCAGTGACACACACACACACACATGCACACACTAAACACCTCCATTACTAGTATAGTGTCTGAACGGATCAATATCGTTGACCTGATCAGAACTATACTAGCGATCCCAATAGTTTAGCATAGTGTTCCCAAAATGCAGCATTAAGCAGGATCAGCCCCGTCACCTGCCAGCACTTGCGTTTAGCCCCTCAGCCCCCCCAAGAAGGGCAGAATCACCAGATTACTGTCACTTCCAATACACAGCACACTAAACTGCAGCATTAGCAGAGTCAGGCCTGATCTCTGCTAGCACTAGCAGTTACTTTTTTTGGTAGCGGTTCAAACAGTCCTTGTCAACCAGGTGCTTTTTTTTACATGTGAGTCACACTAGGTACCTATATATTTATCGGCCAAAATATCCAAACAGAGGTACACTAGTGAAGAGGCCTACACGATGCTGAGCATGACAGATGAGAGCGATAGGGAAGTCTTGCTGTCAGAATCAGGCTCAGTGTTCAAACCTGTAAAGAGCAGCAGCACCCTGACAGATAGTTCTGACGACAGAGTAGTGGTCCCTGCTAAGGTCCGGCGTATCCGACCTGTTCTTCTGTTCCTGAGGTGCAACAATCAAAGGGTTCTCGTATGCAGCAGAGTGTTGGTACTAGTGCCACTCAACCTTCTGGTGAACTGGCAAGCACCAGCGGCCTAGTACATCCTGGTCATATTCAAACCAGCACTGCAGTAACACTTGGTGACGTGGTGAGTCCCATAAGTGCAGTTCAAGCTATTGCAGTGGCTAGCACAAGTAGTGTCCCGCAGCCACCAATAATTCAAAGATAGGCCTGTAGAGCCCATAGTGCTCTTCCTGATGCACTTGTGAAGGCTGATTGGGAGCCCACCACTTCTTCACTGCCCGTACTTCCCCAATTCACTGGCCAACCCGGAATTCAGGTGGAAACAGCCGATTTTACTCCCCTTGGTTTTTATGAGCTGTTTTTCACGGAAGATCTTTACAGATCTATTGTGGACCAAAGCTATTTTTATGCCGATCAATTAATTGCCCCAAATTCAAATTTGACCCTTGCCAGAGAATTTGCATGGAAACGTATCACTGTTTCAGAATTTAAAGCCTTTCTGGGCCTATCCCTCCTCATGGGCATTACTAAAAAGAGTGAGTTGCGGTCATATTGGTCCACTGAACCAATTCATCATATGCCCGTGTTCTCTGCTGCCAAGGCCAGGACAAGATACGAGCAAATTCTGCGGTTCATGCACTTCAGTGACAATGAACTCTTTTGTCCTCGGGATGACCCTGGATATGACTGGCTCCACAAGATTCGGCCCCTCGTAAATCACTTCAACCAGAAGTTTGCAGCCTTGTATTCGCCCCAACAAGCTGTCTGCGTTGATGAGTCCTTGATTACGTTTTCTGGCTGCCTTGCTTTCAAACAGTTTCTCCCCAGCAAGCGTGCCAGATACAGGGTCAAGATGTATAAGCTCTGCAACAGGGCAACAGGCTATACATGTAGTTTCCAGATTACCGAGGGCAAAGATAGCAATGTGGAGCCCCCCAACTACCCAGACTATATGGGGAGCATCGGCAATGTTGTTTGGGACTTGGTGTCACCCTTATTTGGAAAGGGGTACCATTTATATCTGGACAACTTCTATACAAGCGTGCCAAATTTTAGTCACCTTTCTGAATTTGCAATTGGCGCATGTGGCACCGTGAGACCATGGGCTGAAGGAAAAAAAACATTGCGTGTATGCCCATCATTAGAAGTGGGTGGATGCTGGGAGGTCTAATGATGGGCATACCACACGCTTTCTGGTATCATTTTTTACAGGCAGCAGTCGGCTTTCAAGGAAAAGCAATCCTAGCAGATGAATAGCTGCTAGACTGCTTTTACAAGCAGTGGGAGGGGACTCCCCCCCCCTCCCAGCCTCCTACAGGTTTCTTGGGCTCTCCTGTCCAACCGGGTAACCCGAGACTGCAGCCGGTGGTTCCGTCAGCTGACCAAAGAGCTGATTGGAGACCAGAATGGCTCCAATCATCTCTATGGCCTAAGATACTGGAAGCAATGAGCATTTTATGACTTTGATTTCGCCAGATATAAACAGCGCCATTGGAAAATTGGTGTGGCCAAATGCTTTAAGGGCAGAGGAGAGATCTAGAGACTAATAGACCACAAAAAAAGAGTAACTGTCAATACTTATTGCTATCATAGGGGATATTTAAATTCCATATGATAACAATAAAAATAATTAAAAAAATATAACAAAAAAAAAATGAAAGGAAAGGTGTCAAAATTACATAAAAAAGCAAAATAAATAAAAAAATAATTCAATCACCCCTGTCCCCCCCCCCCCCACGTTTGTGCACAAATGCAAACACAAGCATTGGTCTGGTGTTATACGTAAACAGCAATTACACCATGCATGTGAGGTATCGCTGCGAATGTCAGAACACGTGCAGTAATCCTTGCAGTAGACCTCCTCTGTATATCCAAAGTGGTAACCTGTAAATGCTTTTAAAAGCTTTTATAAATGTAGGTAGTTTAATGCTGCTACATGGGTGTGCGCAATTTTACAGCATGTCATGTTTGGTATCTATGTACTCGGCATAAGATCATCTTTTAGATTTTACCAAACAATTGAGCAATATATTGTTTATTTGTACATTACTTTAAAAAAAGTGTTTTTTTTCCAAAAAATTGCGTTTGGAAAATCTCTGCACCAATACCGCGCGACAAAAAAATTGCAACACCCACCATTTTGTTCTGTAGGGCCTCTACTTTAAAAAAAATATTTAATGTTTGGGGGTTGAAAGTAATTTTCTAGTAAAAAAAAAAATTATATTTTAATGTAAACAAAAAGTGTCATTAAAGGCTTGGTCTTCAAGAGGTTAGAAGAGTGGGTGATGTGTGGGATAAGCTTATAATATTGGGCATAAAATGCCAGGACAGTTCAAACACCCCCCAAATTACCCCTTTTTGGAAAGTAGACACTCCAAGCTTTTTGCTGAGAGGCATGTTGAGTCCATGGAATATTTATTATTTTGCCACAAGTTTTGGAGACATTTTTTAAAAAAAATGTTTACACAAAGTTTTTACTAAATTATATATTGCTCACACATGCCATGGGTATATGTGTAATGACACCCCAAAAATACATTTTGCTGCTTCTCCTTAGTACAGGGATACCACATGTGGGAGACTTTTTAGGAGTCTAGCTGTGTACGGGACCCCGAAAACCAATCACCGCCTTCAGGTTTTCTAAGGACATACATTGCTTATTTTACTTCCTCACTACCTATCACAGATTCAGAGGCTCTGAGATGTCAAGATAGCACAACCCCCCCATGTAACCCCATTTTTAGAAGTAGACATTCCAAGCTATTTGCTGAGAGGTATGTTGAGTCCATTAAATATTTTATATTTTGCCACAAGTATCGGGAAAATGGCAAAAAAAATTTTTTTCTTTACACAAAGTTAGTTGTCACTTAAATGATATATTTCTCAAACATGCCATGGCTATATGTGAAATGACACCCCAAAATGCAATCTGCTGCTTCTCCTGAGTACGAGTATACCATATGTGTGAGACTATTTGGCAGTCTACTCACGTACAGGACCCCGAAAACCAATCACCACCTGGGCGTCAGAAGAAGTCTTTCTTATGACGAAACGTTGGCGATCCCAGACATAAACGTCCACACGCCCCCCAACGAAGCCGGCCGTTTATCCATATGCTGATCTGGAGACTTGCGGGACGCCGCGGTTAGATCCATGACCGGCACATACTACATGCCTGTTTTTGTCTTTTAAATTGTAAGTAGTTTTTTTAATAAATTTACCTATTGGTTTACGGGATTACGCTATGGGCCTCTGTTTCTTTCTACATATGGCTTTACGTTCAATGGAGTATATGAGAAGTTCCAAGTGTGCCACATATTAATGTGATCGGTTTAACAACACACCGGAAACGGCTTTCGGCTTTTGGAGTCTTTCGAAGCACCTGAGCTTGATATCGGTTGACCTACTGGTTTACTACTAGCTGGGAGAGGCTGTCTCATTAAATTGAGCAGCCACGGAATTTCGGTAAGCTGCTTGTTATACCTGAGCACAAGGGTGTCCCCTTCCTACACTTTTCCCTGGTGTCACTGGAAGAAAGTTATTTTGCACGTGGATTCACATCTCTGCACTTAATATTGGGACTATTCATTTGGACATTATCCCCTCTCCTTTTTTGTTTTCTTTATATGAGCTTTTCAGCTATATAATTGTATACTGATTTCAGCGCTGCACTTTTTGGTTTTTATAATAAATATACGCTTATTGAGATTTTTTTTATCAAAGACATGTAGCTAAATACATTTTGGCCTAAATGTATGACGAAAATTTAGTTTATTGGATATTTTTTAATAGAAAAAGTAGAATATGTAATTTTTTCTCAAATTGTTATGTTTTTTTCGTTTATATCCAAAAAAAAAAAAAACGCAGAGATAATCAAATACCACCACAAGAAATCTTTATTTGTGGGAAAAAAAGGACATACATTTTTTTTGGTACAGCATTGCATGACTGCGCAATTACTAGCTAAATCACGCAGTGCCAAATTGCAAAAAATGGCCTGGTCATTAAGGGGGTAAAACCTTCCGGTCCTCAAATGGTTAAACAGATGACACCAAACATCCATTCCAGCATAATATATAATATATGTAGTTTACTTAGAAAGGGGTCTATTAGTGGCCAATTACCAATTACAGTTAATCTGAGAAATAATTGAATATATTAGCTATACATAATCAAACTGGGAAGCAGCTGTCTGGCTCCCAGCCTTTGTGAACAGCTTGTTATCCCTTATTGTCTCCAAATACCTTTTTTTTTTTTTTTTTAACCCCATTAGACTTCCAGACTGAGTGCTTAGCACTTGATCCTTCATGAGCCACTTCATATGCATTCGTGCTGAACAGAAATGTTTTATGACTTATTTCATTTAAAAAAAAATGCATTTGTTATCACTTAAAGTGCTCTGCAGGCAGGAATAAATGTTATTCAAAAAACGATTTGACTTTTTAATGCATGGCTTAGATTTAGTATTCGTAATTCAGATTTTCTAGGACAAGATTTACTGGTTTGGATTTAATAAGTACATTTAACATACTGCATATCTCTGTTCAAGTGTACAATCCTAAATTTCTAGCTATTCACCAGCGTGCATATGTTTTTAAGAAAAATGACGGAGTAACTCTACCCAAGTTGAGTTATGCATGGTTGTTAGTAAGGTGAATTGCATCACTTTCTGTATTTGTCAGGGACTGGAGTAGTGAGATAGCTTCAGCAGAATCCCCAGCCCCTTCCAGCATTTGAGTTTATTACAGGAACAAATGATGGTGTCATTTCCCACTGATAGAGACCCCATAATGTAGGATAAAGTAATAATTGCAAATGTGACAGCTATGATTCATGGCATGCCTTGAATGTAATGGTTTGGGAAACAGGTAATGCAGAACTCCACCCCGAAAAGGAAAGCTCTGCTTGTTTGCTTCCTTCCCCCCTCTGATGCCACATTTAGCACCTTTCGGGGGGAGCAGGTACCTGTTTTTGACAGATAGCCACTCCCACTTCCTGGTTACTTCGCCATGGTGAGTTCACCTGGAAGTTTAGCCCCCTCCTTCTTTCCCCTGCTGCCGGGCTATCAACAAAGGGCAGCACACTTTGCCCATGTGCAGTAGGGAACTGGCTGTAAAGCTGCAATGGTGGTGCCAGCACCTGAGAGCCAATTGAAAAATGGACTGGGGTGCTGACATCGTGGGATTCCTCGACAAGTAAGTGTCCTAATAATAAAAGTCAGCAGCTACAGTATTTGTAGCTGCTGACTTTCAATTTTTTGGTGAGGGGCTGAAGCTCCACTTTAATTTGATGAGTTTAGTTTCACTTTAAAAATGTTCTTTTCCTCCTCTTCCTACTTATACCATACCCTGTACAAAAAAGTTCTGTATTCTTACCTTTTTTAAATCTGGTCTGGTTGTGTGATTCAGCAGCTTTAGATTCCCCGTGAAAGGAACCACTGTAAATTCTGAAAGATGTGATGTCACTCATAGGCCTCCCATGGCCCAGCCATTTTTGGCACTCCGATTTCTCCCCTGCAGCATCTAGTCTCTGGTACAGGGGAGCTGCAGGATCATGTGACTGGACCGGAGCAGATTAAAAATAGGTAAGTTAACAGATCTTTTTAATACAGGGTATGTGGGATAGGTAGGAGGAGGGGGAGAGAACATTTTTAAGAATAGTTAGCATTAGCTCTATCTTTCACTGATCACCTCAAACTTTCAAACAAGTGTCTTTGTACTTGTAAATGCTCTAAATGGATTGAAGTTAGAAAAAAACTGCTATTTTAGACATTAGGTTTGCATGAGCCAGAGATATAATTGGAATGTACAAAGTAGACAAAATGCCATGAGGACATATTAAAACTGACATGCCATTGTTGATACATTACATGTTGCATTGGAAGACTCTGTAAGTAGGGTAAAATTTGCATACTGTTCAGTTACAGAGAATGTCTGACATGAAAAGTAGAATATAGAGTACACTATATCTCTATAAAATCTTCATCTGAATGGCCTTCAGGGCATTTTCATAAACTGAGTTGTCAGTCTGTGTGACAACTTTGAAGAAAACATTAGTGACCAAGTATGAGAAAGAGTGAAAGTTACATATTCAGCAATACACTGTTTGTTTTCTTTGATGTTGTTTGACATAACTGCAAGATATTCACTGTACTATAGGGATATCATGTATAAAATATATTTAAGTAAAAATGCAAAAACTTAATGATACCTGTGTCATTAGGTTCATGTGTTTTATTTATGTTATTTATAAAATATATATTGATGAGGCTCAGGCTCATATGCACTATGGGATTCGATAGGGATCCTACTGGTTTTCAGTTTCCCATGTCAGCAAATTATTTTGAGATTTCACTGGGCCTAAGTCTTTTGTAACTATAATGCACTACTACAAGAGCTTTAGAATGAGTCATTTGCTTGTCCTGTACACAGCGACCTTTTTTTTAATTTGCTGCAAGGCTTCTCTTGTTAATTTATTTTGAGGGTATACTTTTTTTATTTTATGTTGAGAGGACCTTTTTTCAGGTAAACTACTTCTTATAAGCTAAACTCCAACATAAAAATGTATATTAGTGCTAAAGAAAGGGCCTTCAAAAAATACAAGACTGAGGGGTCATTGGCAGCATTTAAGCATTACAAAGAGTGTAATAAGAAATGTAAAGATGAAATCAGGGCGGCTAAAATAGAACACGAGAGACATATAGCGGAGGAGAGTAAAAAGCCCCATAAAAGATGACAAAGGAAATATGGCCACTGAGGACAGAGAAAAGGAGGAAGTGTTAAATAATTTCTTCTCTTCAGTCTTCACAAAAGAATCGGGGGGCTACACAAACCTAGCTTGTAAGGCCGAACTAAACAACACACCTCAGGAAATACCGCCATGGCTAACAGTAGATAGACTTAAAACTAAACTAGAGAAACTTAACATAAATAAATCACCGGGACCAGATGGCTTGCACCCGAGGGTTCTGAAAGAGCTCAGCCAGGTGATTGCCAGACCATTATTCTTGATCTTTAAAGATAGTTTACAGACGGGTATGGTGCCAGCTGATTGGAAAAAAGCCAACGTGGTACCAATATTTAAAAAGGGGCCGAGATGTATCCCGGGTAACTATAGGCCGGTCAGCCTAACATCTGTAGTCTGCAAGATTTTGGAGGGGATGTTAAGGGACCACATACAAGACTTTAGTAATGAAAATGGTATTATTAGTAGTAATCAGCATGGATTCATGAAAAATCGTTCTTGCCAAACCAATCTATTAACCTTCTACGATGAAGTGAGCTGCCACCTAGATAAAGGTAAGGCGGTGGATGTGGTGTATCTGGACTTTGCAAAGGCCTTTAACACCGTTCCCCACAAATGCTTACTGTACAAACTAAGGAAGGTAGGTATGGACCATAGGGTGAGTACCTGGATAGAGAACTGGCTCCAGGGGAGAGTCCAGAGGGTGGTGATTAATGGGGAGTACTCGGATTGGGCGGGTGTGGAAAGTGGGGTCCCCCAGGGTTCTGTCCTGGGAACAATTCTGTTTAATTTATTCATAAATGATCTAGAGGAGGGGATATCTAGTACAATCTCAGTATTTGCGGATGATACTAAACTAAGCATGCCAATATCTTCTATGCAGGATGTGGAAACCTTACAAGCGGACCTGAACAAAATAACGGGGTGGGCAACTACATGGCAGATGAGGTTTAATGTTGAAAAATGTAAAGTAATGCACTTGGGGGCCAGAAACCAGAAAGCAAGCTACTCACTAGGGGGGGGGAACCTCTGGGTGAGTCTAGGATGGAAAGGGACCTGGGGGTACTGGTAGACAACAGGCTTGGCAGTGGCATGCAATGCCAAGCCGCTGCAAGCAAAGCCAACAGAATACTGGGATGTATAAAAAAGTCGATTCACTCCAGAAATAAAGAGATTATTCTCCCACTCTACAAGACTCTGGTCCGGCCACATTTGGTCCAGTGACGGTGAATACTGTCACATATCTTCCCCCCAAAGGTAGACTAATCCAGGTACCAGACCTCCAATCGGTCTGTGCCTGAGTTAGTCGGGTAACAAGTACCAAAGAGTCCATCCATCATGGCAGCTTCCTTGACAAAGTTCCACATAGTTTGTAAGTTTGTCTTGGCAAGGCGCATGGAGCTCTCATAGCCGATCAGTCTGTGAAAGTCTGGTTTGGGCAGGCTAGACTGGGCTTCTTGGGCACCCTGTGTCCCTAAAAAAAACCAGGGTGATTTAGACTTAAGATGAGCCTAGTAGGCTAAGAGAAGAACTTTCCAACCTCTCTAAGGTTGGCTGTGTTCCACAGGCCCTCCCAATGTCTGCACCCACCCAGTACCCCAAATAAATTGTCGGGAAAACAGTGTTACTCACTCAGCCAACCTCTGCCTCTCTCGCAGAACATACCCGCTGCTGGGGATAAGCGTGGACTGGCCCTTCTCCTGGGAGTCCTTTCAGCCACTGGAGAGAAGACAGGGTGGTGGGGCTCACTTCGTCAGGCTTTTGGGGATCTGGGCCGACTGTCCAGCATCCCTGGGGTGTACAAATGAAGACTGTAGCTTTTGCGGGTGCTGAGCAGAGGTTGGTAGCACTCTGCCCTGTTGCCAGCTCTTCTGCTGGGTTGGGGTTGGCGAATTCTACCCCCAGAACCTGCTTGGGGGTCTGCTGTAGAGAGGAGGGATCACTTACCTCCTCCTCCTTGTATTCCTGCGGGGTAGGTTGGGGATCTGGACCGGCCGCCCAGCATCCCTGTAGGTCTGGTGCAGAGACTGCGGTCCCATATGCACCATTGGGATCAGGTCTGTTGTCTCCTTGGGGTGTACAAGTGAAGACTGTAGCTTTTGCGGGTACTGGGCAGAGGTTGGTAGCACTCTGCCCTGTTGCCAGCTCTTCTGCTGGGTTGGGGTTGGCGAATACTACCCCCAGGACCTTGTTGGGGGTCTTCTGTAGAGAGGAGGGATCGCCTACCTCCTCCTCCTGGTATTCCTGTGGGGAAGGTTGGGGATCTGGACCGGCCGTCCAGCATCCCTGTAGGTCCGGTGCATAGACCGCGCTCCCATCTGTACCATTGGGGTCAGGGCTGTTGTCTCCCTGTGGTTGGGGAGAAGGATTAGTTGTCTCCTCTCCCTGGAAGGTACACTGCTGCTTGGAAGGAGGGAACGACACCTTCGGCTCCCTGTAACTCCTGCTGTAGCTGGGGACCTGGGCTGGCTGCCCAGCTTCCCTGTAGGGCCGGTAGAGAGACCTCGGTCCCATCTCCACCTGCCATCGGTGGGTCTTCACAGTACCACCAGTCTATTGTCTCTCCAACTCAAGGGTTGTGGGTCTGGATCTGCCACCCAGGATTCCGGCTCTGCTTGCAGGGTAGATTGGGGTGGAATGGAGCAGAGCAGGCGTTGGTAGTCCTGCTCCAGTTCCCACTCCATTCCGACCAGATGAATCAGGTCTGACCCCAAGTCATTCACTTTGGGGAGACCCAGTAGGAGTTCCCTGGTGTCCTGGATTTCCCAGCACCGAAACTCTGCTGGACATCCAAAGTCCCTCTCCTCAAATGCCTCCCACAGCAAGCCCGGGCCACTATAGTCCTCACCTTCCGGAATATTGTTGTCAGCCATCCAGTGGTCGTGCCCGGTGGCGTACCACTTTAGTGCCCGGTAAGCTTTATCCAGCCACAACTCCTTCCAAATCAGGTTCCACAGCTCCGTCACCCACTCATGCAGGGGTTGCTCTCTCAGGAAAGGTAACCACAGGGCAACGTATACCTGGAACCGCTGTTCTTCGCTGGGAAGGTTCTCTCTCCGCCTCCACTGCGCATTCTCTAAGGCCTCATACCACATTTCCTTTCGAGTGAAATCTCTCCAGTCCAGTATGGCTTTCTCTGATATAGGCCCATCCTGTTGGACCAAGTGTTGCTGCAAACTCCAGATAAACTCCTCCTCATATGGGGATGCTGCACGGGTGTTATCTCGCTCCATAACGTTACCGGTGTCTCAGAGCTGCTTCTCCTCACACTAGGACGCCATCCCACCGCTTGCCACCAATGTAACGGAACAGGGCACCCCTGAGCGGGTACCTCCGTTGACAGATGCTCCTAGTGCTTCCCGAGGGCTCCAAGCACTCCACCAGACACCGTAACCACTTCAGACTCCACGAACCGCCGCAGCTTGGTTAGGGTCTTGCCATCTCCTACCCACCCTGGACCTACGACAAGGCTCCAGGTTCCTGTGGGTGAACCTCTCTTTCCCCAGAGAGGGCAGCAGGAACAAGCTCTTACACAAGCTCTTACAAGAGCTCAGTGATTATCCAAGGGAGTATGGAGGACATAGCAATCCCTTGCAGCAGATTCCCCCAATAAGAGACAGAACTCTAGATTGAGGGTGAAGGAACTCTACAACAGCTTTATTGAACAAGACTTATATACCATTTTCACCCACAAGGTTACCACCCAGATGGACCTTGTTGAAGACTGAACATAATATTCACCATCCAATAGGAACAGAGTTTTACACTCTCATACAGTGTACAAAATATACAATGTGGGACAATCCCCCCTCCCCCTTAGCATCCAATCCACATACCTATAAGTTTCTCTTAAGGCAGACAGACAGAACAATGGGAGGTCATTAACACGTAACAATGCAAAAGGGCAATCCACATTCCCTCCCAATACACAACAAAAGGAATACCTGTCTGGCATTGAAAGATATGTAATATACACAGCATTTAGGAATTACAGATTTCATGGCAAATGGAAATAAATCTTAATATTTCTATATGGAGATATTGCTGACAAATATGAAGCAATCCAAATCATTACTTATCTGTCTTTAAATTCCAGTGACGGTGAATACTGTCACAGCTTCCCTTTAAAAAATTGGGATTTTGTTTCAGGGCAATATTTTGAGGTTTTTGATTCTGTTAGGGGTTTCTTGATTGTTATATTATGCTGATAGGGTCTTTTTTAAGGGAGCTCAAAGCGCAGCATAATTTTTTTTTTTTCTATTTTTTTTTCTGAACCAAAATCACCTTACATTATCACTCATATACACTACACCTACCTGTAATGGATTGTGACTTGTGAAGGGGGGTAATGCAGAGGAAGTAAGGAGATTAGAGTAGCAGGATGATGTGCGAAGTATCATTGTCTGTCGCTCATCCTCAGAAATCAGCCAGTCCACTGACCAATTATTATGAGACCTCCCCAAAGTTAGCAGCCATAAAAAACACAACACACACACATTAATATATCTAAGCTGCCACCATCTAAAAACTAGAGGCTTGTGGAAAACCTTGCTGCTGACACCTCTGGCCAGCATACTCTGCGCTAAAGCAGACTGGCATATAGGCTTTACAGATCAAACACTGCTTTTATTAGAAGTAAAGGAATACTAAGAGAAAAATCAATGTGCACAAAATTCCTCTCACAGTATTAACCATATTCCCTGCACTCCCCTATCCCCATAGTAAAAATAAAATTTAGGTATACACCGGTTAGGTTTTACATTGCTGTATCCTCTTCAGTATATTTATTGTTGTAGTAAAGACCCAGCTTGTGCTTTTTGTCTCTAGTACATTTGGGCTTAGTCTTGTTTTTTTTTTTTTTTCTATTTTGTTGCTAGCTGATTTTACACGGCATTGCTGTGTCGTATGTAGTCTGTTAATTCTTGTAGTAAAACAACTGCCTTTTTTCCAGTTTATTTTAGAAAATTTCTCCTAAATAAAAATGGCCTGCTGTTGGATAGTTTTACACCATTGTCTTCTCTGCAGTATCTTTTTTAGTGTAGTAAAATCCAAGTCTGTCCTCTTAGTACAATTTGGCCAACTTTTCCTAAAAATTTCCTTCTGCTGACCAATGTTACACTGCTGTATCATCTGTGGTCCCCTAATTCTTAAGGAGAGTTTTAAAGGATTTGGGCAGTGGCAGGACATTTTTGCATCAACACAGGGTACAACTCCAGGAAAAATGTACCTGTATGTTATTTTGGATACAGTGGAGAAGGATCAGAGCTTCTGTTACATTCTCATTACTGTCTCTGTTGCTGACATTTTTTTGTAACTTGGCTACTAGAAATCTCTACAAGAAGGACAGAGACAAAAATACTTTTTTAGTAGGGGGGAAAACCTGGCAATGTTTTTATTACTGTCCAATGCTTTTTGATCCCAGTCACAACTGCTTTCATCACTGGTATCACATAGACAGAAGAGGAACGTGATAATGGGGCCTAATTCAGAAAAAAAAACACAAATTGTAACTCCTCCCCACTGTATGGAAAAGGTAGGGAATAGTTAAAAATGTTTTCAGTTGTAGACACATTACAGTGGTCACCAGGACCACCAGTCCTGGATCTCCCTAAAGTAGTTTTACCTAGTGGGGACACAGTCAGCAATGAGAATCTTAAAAATGTTCTAATCCCTCACAACTCTATACAAAACTAAAAAAAAAGTTTTGACTTTACATTAAATTTACATTAACAATTACAAACACACCAATTTTGAAAATATAACAAATGTGAAATACTTTTAGTTATGCATGCTAATATGTGTCTGGATGTTCCCTTTGCTCCTGAATGTTTAAAGGTTAAAAAAGTGAGAACAACCCTGTAACAGGCTGTGACTTATGTAACATAGTGGCTAATTTAGGAACCTAGGGATGTGTATCATTTCGTAGTGTTGAATGCTAACATGCGGTTATATTCTGCAGGTTATAAAACATTTTAATACAAAGTATTTGAAATCCTTACTGTCTATAATTTAAACAAGATTTTTGAGGTGTTTTATAAGTATAAAATAAGTTAGTAATACAGTAATCACACCAGCATACAATACTTTAAATCTTCCTCTTCTCCCTATTAAAGCTTTTTTTTTTTTTTTTTTTTTTTTTTTTTTTTTATTGAAAGGGCCTTCTTTGGTACATAGAAAAATAGACTAATTCATGGTAATGCCCGAAGCCAGGAACTGACAGAAGTGATCCATTGAATGTGTAGATGCCTAACGTGCCACAGCTTACTGTTCTAATGCTTCTAAGTGCTTGATGAAAGCTTAAGTATCATCTTGTTTCTGTTCTATAATTTATCTTTTAAAAAAATGACAGTGAAGCTTTGACATGACTGAAGTAACAATTAGTGAACTGTACCCAAGGCTTAGTGCTCAGGCTGTACACCCTCACTAGCCATTTTAAAAATGTCTTCATGGCATAGCAGGCTTAAGGTCTCTATCATCCTATCTTCAGAATAATTAATGCTTTATGCAAAACAACAGAATATTACACCCACTGCATATAATCAGGTCTTGTTGCACCAATGTAATCTTTGAAAACAACGACAGCAAAAAAAGTAGACCATAGGGACAGCAGCCAAGACATTTGTTACATGAACTGTATAAAGGAGTCTAAAATCCCATTACTTCTGAGACTCAGGTTATCATATTCTCATGTTTAAGCTTTTCAAAGTCACATAATTGAACTCCTCAAATGTTTGTTTTCTCAAACACAAATTTGTAATTAGAAAACAGTCGATTCCCCTGGCTTTCATTTTATCTAATCAAGGGACTGTCTTCAATTAGAATGTCCATATACTAGCAGAGATTTCTAATTAATAACCTTTCCTGTTTATAAACCCTTGCCAGAGTTGATCTTCAATGTCCTTGGTTTTATATTGTAGCCTTGTAACAGCATACTTCTCTCCCAAGCCGATAATCTTGATTTGATTTCCCCGATATGGTGTCATTAAAGAGGAAAGTACAAAACAAAGTTATCATGTTAACAAAAAAGACTTCATAACAAAAAAGTTTTATTCGCCAAGGTTATGGACATTAAATATATAAGGTCAATAGCTCAAAACATTTACACTGTACTACATGGGTGGTCAAAAGTCACTGGTGTATTTTCATTGAATTGTGTTTCATATAGTTCTTTGGCTGCCAATAAGAAAAATGACTTGCCAATCGAAGTTGGCGATTTTTGTAAGTTGGAAAAAATGATGCAGTAAATTTACCATAGGTAATAAGACCCATGTTATTCAAAATGCCACCATATTATTGGGTTGATATTAAGGTAAAATAAGCTGTTCACTTTGCAATGAAACTCCCCCTACCCTAGTGAATGTGGTATGTCAGGATCATTCAATTTGTAAAGAATATCCAATCAAATGCAAAAGAAAATAAAAGCACCCATATTTTTGCTTGCATATTATTGGATGATGGAAGCCAACAGAATTTCACATAATTCACTAATCTAAGGGAAAACTCCTCTGCAATGCAAATAGACGATTTGCCTTTAGTAAATCAACCCCTGTGTCTAGCATAAAGTTCTGATTATGAAAAAGAACAGGGAGCCAAACACCAGTTGCCAGCCCAATCATTACGTGTAGAAAAATGGTTTCAGCTCCTCTCTTCCTAAGCCATGCATTTAACCCTCCCATGGACTTAAAACCCTATATGACTAAGCCTGTGGGAGTGTGAAATGAGTTAGAGGGGTGTGACTTCGGAGGAGACAAGCTGAAGCCATTTTTCTACAGATGATGATTGAGATGGCAACTGGTGTGCATTGTCTATTCTTTTTAAAACTCCATTTTGGCAGGCTGGACAAGCACTTTTGAATGCCAGCAGCCAGCAGCATTGAAGCCACCAGGTTGTTGCATTTTTGTGCTTGGAGCAGTGCTCTTTTTTTTATTTCTAGGCATCAAGTTCTGTTATAAGTTTCCCATTGTCTGCAGTTTTAAGGGTCAACTATATATAAAACTGATATTTTTGTGTGCTTATTGGCAAATTAAGTGATACCTAGCTTCTTATATCTGAACAATTTTCCATTTGCAAGACATACCCTTACGTAATTTTGCTGATGATTGTGGCATCCTGTTGATGAATTCTCCATAATGAAACAATAATGATTGCAATAATAAAATACCTCGTTGCCCAGGTCAAAATATGTTGCATTATACTAAAATTAGACAGTAAAGGTCAGGGGCAGTGCTTTTTTTAAAACCATCATCTCTGCCTCAATGGCTTGACGGTTTAGTATGCTTCAAAAAGTAAGCGCTCAAGCTGCTGCAGTTGTAGATGTGGGTTAGGCATAGGCACAAGACATCTCACTAACTGTTCATACCAATATATTATAGATATCCTGGATAGTAAGGATTACTAAAACTGAGGCGAGTGGTAGATGTGATCCATCTACATGGGTTGAATTTCCGTGAACATCTGAATGTGGATAGGGGAAAATTATGAAGCTCCTGTACTTAACCTTTACACAATGACTAACTAAAAAATGATTGCGAACTACAACCGATATGGTTTCATTACTGCAACCTTTTGATGATATTTAGGTTTGCTATCAATTGTTCTGTTTTTGTCCCCATATAAACCTACTTCATTTTTGCTTATGTAGCGGTCCTTGGAGCAAATAAGAGTTATTTGTGAATGCTTGCGATGACAGTATTCAGCATTGATATGTGTCCTTACGATGAAAAAACATTTGTTTGCATTGCTCAAAGTATAGCTAAAGCCATTTGATTTTATTTAAAGTAGGAAAAGCTTAACTTATGATAATTCACTTGGTCAGTATATTTTCCTTTAGTAAATCAACCTCCCTGTCCACATGACGCGTTAGATTTCTCTTGAATTCAGTTAAATCTCTAAAGATCCATACCAAAATATTTTTATGGGGCACGCTACAGAATATTCTCCTTTATTATCATTACTTATTATGACTATTGGCAGGAACAAGGATTTTTAACTCTTCAATCTCCTTTCTGTTTTTTATTTGGTTGCCTAAAATCCACCCCAGCTTCAGAAGATGCCCAGTAGGAGGGGTGAAACGCGTAAAGCAGGGGACTGATTGGTGACGTCATATACGGTGGTTGGAACGCGCGCCTCAGCGGTGTCCACCACAAGTATCCATCGCTTGTTTTTGCTTTTAAATCTTGTAAGTGGATCTGATTTTATGTTTTAAATAAACACTATAGGTTTACACTATGAGAATTCCTTTCTCATTTCCACCATATATGTTGCTGAAAGCCTAACAATGGAGAAAAGAAGAGTGTTATCTTAATTGAATATTATACTATGTGGAACGGCACCATTTTCTTTACCATTAATTGAGTACAGGAATGACAAGGAGAAGGAGGATTATCTCCACCATCCACAGTGCTTAAATAGCACTATATGCTGATTTTTATCATACTATTGGTGAGTAGGGACTCAAGAGGACAGAGTGATTCACCAATTTATGTATCAAGCACTGGCACTTTGACAGCATAGAAGGACTATTTCTTTACGAATTTATGCACTGTCACTTTATAAGCACAATTTTCACTTTGCACTTTTATTTTTTAATTCAATTTTTATGATTATTTTTTGATGAATTGATTGCATTGTTTCCATGTACTGCACTTTAGGATATACTGTTTGAGCACTGGTATATTGAGATTATCTCTATAATAAGCAGCGCTGATACCGAACACTATATCAACTAAAATCAAACCTGTCTACCATTTTTAATGTTTTTTAAAAGGTGAAGTCCTGTTTAGGCGCAAACACCACAGCATAATCGCTATTCTGGTTAGCCAAAAATCTTTTCTGTACTGTTCTAAATACCAAACATTTCTTTGGTCCTTATCCTTGGGTAGATCTTCTCATTTCAAATAAAAGAAAAGAGCAGTGGCACTGTCCTTACCATATCATTTTCCTAGACTTTCTGTTTCAGGAACCCCACAAAAGTTGAATGGATTCTCTCAACAAGAACAAGGAGAGCAATATAAACTTTTTAGGGCCTGTGCTGATGATATTTGTTAACTAAGAGCTCAGCATTAAAACTGCTAGAAAAAAAGTGCAGATTTGACATGCAGAGATATTCAGGTTTTCATGTAATTATTTATGATTTGTAATTTATTTAAATAAAGTGTTTTACTTATTGCCTGTGTCTCTGTTGAAGAGATTTCAGATTATTTTTGTCCTTATGGCTACTAAAGTAGGCATAAATCTCCCCAATGGAGACACAGACAGCAATAAAAGAGAGGTTATAACACTTTCCTAGCGCTTTCAAAAGCAAAATATTGTTTTTGGATTTCCATTTTAAGGTACAAAATTGTGCATGTTTAGCTAAACAAAAGAAATAAGCAATGTTTGCAAAATGAATGGCATAGGCTTTGAACACCTTTGTTAGCAGTGTCAGCAACTTTGTACAGGACTCCTGATATTCAAATGAGTTGTGGATAATGTTTTTTTCCTTTTCTTTGCAGACAAGAAGTAGGGAGTAGAGGAAAACCCTGTGTAATTTATCTGATTCTGTACATACACCTTGTTATTTCAAGCAGTCATTGTGAGAATATTAATCACTGGTTGCAGGCAAAGAAAGCAAATTCTATGCAGAAAATAACCACAGTTTCACTCATATTGAGTTCTCTAGTTTATAATGTAATAACCACAGACCTAAGAGTGAAACATCCCCAGAAATATAGAAAACAATGATCAGCAGGTGCCCCTGTACTTTGTACCTCCTATGCTTATAAGACTGAAAGCAGAAAGCAGACATCTCAAACCTGTACTAAAAATATACTAATTATAGAAAACATCCATAGTGAAAAATGCATACATTTGGATAATGGGATCACATCTGTCAATGTAGCAAGCGTATTGTAGCTCCAATTTTATTCCTATTACACAGAAGTTTTCTGCATGTTTGACAAGTGCTACAACCATTTCAGTGCCAGCTCAGTAAGAGCCTTCACGGACATGTCAATGGAAGAGAAGAAAGCTTGTATTCCCTCTGCATGGCTCAGGTTCTGCACTAGCTCAACACTTCATTACCACAAACACTTACTCCAGATTGTGACTGCTGACAAATTGGAGATAATTGGATACCCATTACTTTTATGTTAAATGGCTAATTTGTTAAAGGATTAGCTACACTACAAAGATATTTTTTAAGCCTGGGGTGCCTACTATTATATGGACATTTGCTGTTGTACGTGCTCGGTACCACACACTAAAACTAATTGTTTCTATTGCAATTAAACTTTTACTGTTAGGGTTTAACTCTTCATTTAGTCTTCACACTATGAGCAAAGGGTTTTTGTTATAAATTAGAAATGTATTTTGTGTCCCGTTGGTACTCACTGTCAGAATCTGTCAGACTATGAAAAAGATAACTTAGCTTTGATCCGTTTTAATAATTATAACAATACAGTTATGGTTTGTGTAACTGTGACTATTGGGGAACATACCGTAGCAGAAGTGTCACATAATCCACCAACAGAAAGGATGTATAAAACTAATTCATTTTTTTATACATGGAGGCTAGCAGAAATATAGTCAGCGTAGTGCTGTGAATGTGATATATCTGAACTTTACAAAAGCATTTTGAACTGTTTTTACTGATATCTTTGTAAGGAAAAGTGACAGTAAATGATATCCTCATTCTTCAAAACTCACACATACACATCCACTACTTAATTGCCTTGTAATCCATTTTCATGCATTTATTACTTACAATGCACTGCTCTATGCACACTACAATCTTGGGAGCAAGCAATAGAGAGTGTATATCCTATAATCTGTATTCCTATGTACAGTGGGACCATGGAGAATAAATGGAGTTACCCTCTAACAGAAAGTGGAAATTTTGAGGAGGCTGAGAGCAATAGAAGGTACTTTTTCAGTTAAGTTACCTTTTTTCATTAAGCTACTTTTTGCGTTAATACATACCTGGGTTAGAATATATTATTTTACCTAGATTTCGACACTGCCCAATTGTTAGGATCAATGATTCACAAATAGACTAAGGTTATAAAAATGCAGAGAAGATATAAGGACCGCGCTCAAACAGATCGTGCATAGCAAAAACCATATTATTCATAAAGTGATTATAAACCAAATACTGTGTATCAATAAAAGTCCAAATCCTCATTGAAACAGAGTGTGCGTGGCAGAAAACACATTAATATAAAAGATAATTGTGAGTCCTTTTTATTGTGAAGAAAGTTCCAATTCCTAATTGGAAACAATTTGCTTTTCCTTGTGTAAAATCACACGTGTTAATGCAGGTAGGTGCAGCCTCCACCAGGTAACTTCCACCAGGGCTTGTAACACATGCTATCTGCTTACCAGAATGATTTGACCCCTATTACAGGCAGTCAAATCAGGCAGTACAATGTGTGGGCGATTCTCCTTGGATTTAACACCAGGTAAGTATAGATGTCTCAGCGGTCAGGCAGGCATATATTGGATAGGAGAGATGACAAAGGAAACCCTCATGGTGTAGTAAGTCAATTTTCCATTTATTAAAACATAGTAAAACTTCTCTGCATATTATTAAGAGTAGTTTACGCTTTTTGACGTGCTGCTTATACATATATATAATTTTTATTTATTTATATATTGACTATTTATTTATTCATCTATTTCATATGGACACTTGTATTTATTTATGAGTATTTCACATCCACACAATATTTATGGTTTATAATTATATAGAGGCAGGCTTTTTTGGCACTATTATCTGTCCTATGTGCAGGTGCATCAGAGACTAGCACAAATTTTTTCTCATAACTATGGTTATAGATAGCATGCCTCAAAGTTTGGTTTTGGAAATACTATTCTTTATCTTATTCATAAATTATATAGACTTTAAAGTTAAAAGCAATAAATACACCTTTGCTATTGACACTGGGCAATATAGTTTAATATCATCTGCAGAAAATGCCTCAAAATTCAAGCCAACCTAGATGTGCTGGTTGATTGGGCAGCTATATTGCAAACAAGGTTCAGTTTGAATAAATACATAGCCCTTTTTCATCAGACTACTGATGTGTTATGGTGCCACTTGTTTGGTAACTGATCAGCAGGGGTCAAAATCACTTTTGACAATGAAGAAGTGCTAGCTCCTCAACTCTTTTGGGCCTTAAAGGAAACAAGAAAATGTGCCAGTTATAATACACAGTAATCCACACTGTGCTGTATTTCAAAGTTCATATATTAAATAGAACACATGCAACTTTGAAAAGGACAAGCCAACTTTCAATATTCTTCAAACAGGTACACCTGGACACTGCACAGTATCATCAGTGAGCAGATGCTGTGCTACTTACAGGAAGCTAAAAGTGTTATTAAACCAAGAACATGCATTCACTATATCTGGTCTCCCATAGTACACAGAACATAGAAATGCAATTATTTTAGTAAACATAAACTGCTAAATACCTTTTCTCATCAGCAGTACATAGCAGCCTTGTGACTTCTATGAGAGTGTGCTTAAGCTTGTAGGAGGATTTTTTTATTCTCCCCTGATCCTCTGTCTGGACAGTGCTGATTGGCTCTGTGCTGATCACATGCGCTCTCCCAAGAAAAAAAAAACTCTCTAGCAATACACACCAAACTGGAGTCAGTTAAAGAAGAAGAGTATCATAGAGACAGGAACACACAGCCTTGATACACACCCTTTACTCTTTATATATACATTTCTAGAGGAATATCAGTACCACAAAACTACCACAAGATGGTGCAAGATTAATTTCACCCTGGATGCACTATGTTAGTCTCACCACTAGAGGGAGGGGTGTGCGTTTTCTTGATATTCAGTGTATTATATAACATAGGGGCCAGTGCAAAAACTCCTTTTAAATATTGGTTATTTAATAATTATTTTATTTTTATTTTTGATATATAGGCTGTAAAACATTGCTATTAGGCATAGAATATTAATGGGAGTACTCATTAGCGGTGTGTAATAAAATTGAGAGAGGATTGACTCGAACTGGATATTTGCAAATTGCAATAGTATATAAAGAAGGAAGAGACGTGTACGGTCATGTGACCCCTGATGACTTCAGACTAAACTGACGAAATGCGTTTGGTGGGATCTGCGTGACACCTCACTTTTGCCACTTTGGAATGCAAACTGGCGTCCCTACTTTTAAAAAGGCTCTTATAGATCTTCAAAATTGTAAGTGTTATTTTAAAGGTGTATTTTAATAAACCTTGTTGTACTACACTATGAGAGGTATTTGTTCTTCCTTCATGTTCCCCGTATGAGACCTAACCTGGATAAATGAGGGTATAGCAACATTGCTGGCTTATGCGTTACCCCGGGTTGGCGCCTTACATTGGTACAAGGACCAGTGAGAGTGGCATTCCCACATTTAAACCTGCTATTTATGACTATATGTAATGGGGGGTCATATACTGTATGTCTGGTGAGTAGGATGCGTGCTTAATCACTTAACAACTGCCCGCCGCAGATTTACTGTGGCAGGCAGCCGCTCCTGGGCTAACCGACGTAGCTCTACGTCGGTCGTGCGCAGGCAGCTAGGGCTAGGGGGCGAACACGCACCGCCAGTGGCGCGCTTCCACCCCCGCTCATCAGTGGGGAAGCTGGCCCGTGTGTCAGGCAGCTCCGATTGCTGCCTGACACCGGAAATCTCTCCCCACTGACAGAGAAGGACGGTCCGCTTATGTAAACATAGCCGTCCGTTCTTCTCCCTGCAATGATCACAGAGACTATGTGATCCTGCTATATAGGATCGCATGTCTCTGTGATCACTTCACAAGCCCAACCCACCCAAAGTTAGAATCACTCCCCTAGGCTTACATTTAACCGCTTGATCACCAACAGGGTTAACCCCTTCCCTGCCAATGGCATTAATACAGTAACAGTGCATATTGTTAGCACTGATTACTGTAGTAATGTCATTGGTACCCCCAAAAATGAAAGTGAAAAATATTGTTTTTCTTTTTCAAAATAGTCATTCTTTTTTTGTTTATAGCACAAAAAATAAAAATCGCACAGATGATCAAATACCACCAAAAGAAAGCTCTATTTGTGGGAAAAAAAGGACGTCAATTTCGTTTGGGTACAGTGTCGTAGGAACGTGCAATTGTACGCTAAATAACGCAGTGCCGAATCGCAAAATAGGGCCTGGTCATTAAGGGGGAAAATCTTCCGGTCTTAAAGTGGTTAAATGTTGGTGAAAGAAGATGTGGAGACCTTTACATATAAAGTAGTGTGAAATTCACAAGAAGGCCTTATTCCCATTTGGTTGGAGACACCTGGTGGCTGTTTATCGACATTACATGAATTTATGTTTTCTATTGATTGATTAAGGCCCGTACACACTTGACGGAAATCGGACGAAATATCCTCTGATTTTGCTCTCTTTTGCTCAGCGTTCATTACCGTTTTTAGTTGACAGTGCCTAAATGTGCACAAAATTTCTCATCCAATTTTTTTTTTTTTTGGGACATTTGTTCCCTGACTTCCAGGTTGTCAGCAACTTCAGATCATGCGCGGTTTTTCGTATCCGATTTTTCACGGATGTACTGCATACACATTAAACGAAATTGGTCGTCTGGGGACAGACGATAAAAATTTTGGTGTTTGTCCCTCTCCGTTTTTTTTTCGTTGAAAATGTCAGCATCGGCTGCTGAAAGTTGTGTACACACTAGCCGAAAATCGAAAAATTTCGGCAGATTTTCTACTAGTGTGTACCCCACTTAAGGCTGGTTGGTGGACACTTCACTGGTGTATATTCCTTTATTGATTTGTTATGTATTTTATATTTGAAAGGGCAGTTATTATTTACTTGCTTCTCCATATACAGGCTAATCACCAGCATCACGATGGGCTGCTCTGGTTAATAAAAAACATTCACTACTAAAAATCATTCACAATAAAATTCACATTAATAAAAAAAAAAAAATGCAAATTATTCGACTTCACAAAATAATCACAATATTTTTATAACATTAATTTTTCACCCAGTTTGCGCTCGTTGAGGGTTTTTCACCCATTTTGTATACTTCATACACAATGCAGAGGATTACCTTTTAGGTTCAACAGTGAGTATAACAAGCATGCCTTACTGAATATACAGACTTATTTTATTGTTGGTTTAGTAACACTTTAAGTCTTTTACTGTGCAGATGCCATGTGGCATCCTTCCACATAGTGAAGATACCTGTCCTCACTCTCCAAACATATTGTACCATGGCTGAACAGAATGGAAGTAGACTCTTTAGGTCACAATGTAAGAGGGAGAAATGAGGCAGGCTGTACCCCCCAAAAAATTTGAGTGAAAATACTATTGTACAGTGTCTGTAAATGATGTACGCACCCTTTTTATCTCGCAATATAAGAAGGACAGACAAGGCAGGTTTTATCCCTATTTAATAATTAGAATCTATTATTTAGGAGACAATTGTATTATTATACATAAAAGCCACAAATATTGTACAGTCACTGGACAGCATATAAACACCTTGATTATGCCCCAATGGAAAAAGGAGAGACAGGTTTTATTCTGAAATAAATATTTCAGAATAAATAATAATAGTTAGAGAGATATAATTGTGTCTCTGTACAAATTAGTAAGACCTCATCTAGAATATGCAGTTTTGTTTTGGGCACCAGTTCTCAAAAAGGATATAGAGGAACTGGAGAAAGTGCAAAGAAGGGCAACCAATTTGAAAAGAGGCATTAGGAAGCTGGAAGAGGAGATTAAAGGGGGATATGACCAACATATATAAATACATAGGTGGTCCATTTAATGAACTTGGTTTTGAGTTATTCACTTTAGGGTCATCACAGAGGACAAGGGGGCACTCTTTACGTCTAGAGATTTAATCTTCAAAATACGGAAAGGTTTCTTCACAGTAAGAGCTGTAAAAATGTGGAATAGACTCCCCCAAGAGCTGGTTCTGGCCAGCTCAGTAGATTGCTTAAAAAAGACCTGGGTTCTATTCTAAATATATATAATATACCTACTAAGATTTATAGGTAAAGTTGATGCAGAGAATATCTGATTGCCTCTCAGGGATCAGGAATGATTTTTTTCTCCTGCTGGAGCAAATTGGCTCATGCTTTCTGAGGTTTTTGCCTTCCTCTGGATCAAATGTGGGTATAGGATTATGTATATAAGATTATTTATATATGATAGTATGATTTCTTTTTTTTTTTTAGGGTTTTTTTTCCCTTTTATTGGTTGAACTAGATGTACTTGTGTCTTTTTTCAATCAGACTAACTATGTAACTATCATCATTTACATAGGGTGAGCCAGTACCTGGGGTGCCCCCTTATTATTAGCGGGGGCTTCCAGATTCCAATAAGCCTCCTGCCCACAGACCCTCACAGTCACCGGCCAGGATTGTGGGGAAGAGGAGGAAGAGGCCCTTGTCCTCTTCAACATGGGCACAAGGTGCTTTGCAATTTGGGATCCCCCATGTTTAGATTCATTTGGTCTACTATAGTTCAGGGGGGGGAGGGTGCATGCTTGTCCCTCCTTTCATTAATTTTAATAGGGCATCTGAACTTCTGTGAAGTTTGCCAAACCCTGGTCGAACCCAACCCATGCACTTTGGCTCATCACTTCTGAATACTGCCATGGGAGACATATCAATGTAAAAAAGTTTTAAAAAATACTGTGCAAAGTTGGATGCTCAAAGTGGAAATTTACTTTACAATTAATCTATGAACGTTAGCAGCCATACAACACATGTACCTTGATAAATGCATAGCATCATGTTTTGACTTCATGCCTAACAATTAGAGCTGGAAGCTGCCATTTACCAGTGACACCATGCAGCTTATTCATGTATACATGTCTTTGAGAGCATCAGAACACAGAAGACATATTTTTCATTCCAGTTATAAGATGTAGATAGCATTGGAGGGCTGAGAGACAGAATTCAAATGCAATATGCCCTCCCTCTCAATGGTGCTAACAGACCACTGCTTTCAACTGCAGGACCTGTTTGCCCCCAACTACCTCCATGAGGGCTACCAAAAGGTGGGTACAGCCAGCCTTCCAGTACTTGGCCAGGGTCCCATTGGTTCAGCAGGGGATCCTGAGGGCTATGGACGTTACTAGTCCTGGGCATGTACCTTGTCTCTCCTATGGGGGTGCCCTAGGTACTGACAGTAAAACTGCAATTATTCTTCTGCAATCAGCTCCTGGGACACATATAGAAATAGCCCAGGATCCTTATAATGCCAAGTGGCTTTATTCTGACCAGATATGTATGGTGCGACAGACCACCAAGCGACCGGGGTGTCATGAGCACTCCATGTCTCTTTTTTTTCCTCACATCGGTGGACATGACAAACCTTTACTCACACCAAGGATTATAACTTGTAGGACACCTGGGAACCTTTATGTTTTCTATTTAATTTATCTTGAGCAACTTTATTTGACTAATCTGGTCAGTACACATTCATTTTCTTATGGTATTTTCTTTGGTACCATTCCCTCCATGAGTCACACATTGTTTCTTGGGTTCGGTTCTGCTCTGGCCTATCCACCTACTATGCTATCCGTTGGTATTTTCCAATTTATAGTCATTATTGAATTTTTTATAGATCACTGCTGGCTATCAGGCCATTACCCTTGCACTGTACCTATAGATTCCATTGAACATGTTGGCCCGGCTTACCCTACCCCCCTTCCCCCCTTCTCTGTGAGGTTCAGTTGAGTCCCACCGCTTCAGTCCCCTGGGGCAGACTTTCCCTGGAGCCCCCCACCCACAGGGCTGCCAGATGTCTTATTTTTCCCCCTTAATTGAGCTGACATGTAAGTACCAGGGCCTAAGTCATTCTACTACTTCCCTTCAGGGATTTATTCATTACATATACAACATTACTTTGGTCCTTTTCCTTTTATTTTTCCAGACTCTATTTTCTGCATCTACTCCTGAAGAAGTGGAGATCAATCAACCAAACGCATAGAGTTATGGGCTGCATAGAAATGTTTGGATTATATATTTTCCTCTATTTTATTTATTTTTTGGTTTTAGCTTGTAATGTTATTTACTCATATGTGTACACATATAGTTTTGTGATAATCATGTTGACCATCGAGTATGATGCAGCTCAATGAAATGTTTTTTACCTTACCTTATCATGTTTTTACATTGTTATTTGTATTGGTATCATGTAATAAATGTACTATTATGTATAATATTGATTATTTGTGTGATGAGCCTCACTCAAAGTCCCCTTGACCAATGTTTCTCTTGTTGCCTCTAATTAGTTCAGCCACTAAATCTTTAATCTGCGGCATTATGTGAGATGGATTATAGCAGTCTGCAATAAATATTTCAGAATTATTATTATGACTATAAATACTATATGAGACTGTATGCTATTCATAAACGAGGTTTTACAAACAAAGCTCTGCCTTGTTTACTACTTGCAGCACATCACCTGTACAGAGAATGGGTTTCGCACGGATTAAATGCACACCATCATCATTTCAAATTCTGGCATTTATTCACAAGTGACAGGGATCACACTCCCTGCTACTGCTACTCTGTAAATGCTAGTTTATATACTGAGGCAACAGGGCACCCCTTTCCTGCCACTGTTTGTATTCTCTGGGCCACTCACATACTTTCTCCTGAAAGTGTCTCTGAAGGTTCTTGTTCAGACATGAGCTGAAGAAAAGGCTTTTTTTTTTCCTGAAAAAAGCTTTCCTTGTCTTTTTTTGTGACCAGAACCATCTCTTTCTCACAAGCAAGACCCACTTACTTGTAGCATGAATTGTTAGCTGGCTTCTAGATCCTAGACCATTTGCTTGCATATGGATCTTTTATGGCTAGATAAATTATTTAAGGCTCAGACACATGGGAACTGTGGGTAAACATGAATTCACACTTAGGTATACCTAGGTACAGTATCATCATCACTGTGCACTGTTCAACAGGAGAAAATAACAGGCAACGCTTTTTGTACTGAAGTAATTTTTGGGAACCAGCTTCAAAAGGGAGAGCATTAAGGATGCAGCCACTCACTTGAATCTTCTTTTTAACCACTTGCCGACTGCCTAACCCCGATCTACGTCGGCAGTCAGCCCCTCACAGGCAAAGTGACGTAGGGCTACGTCACTAGCTTGTGAGGGTCTAGGGAGCGAGCGCGCGCCCCCGGAGGCGCGCTCCCACTCCCGCGTGGTCACGGACCCCCCCGCGCGTGTGACCGGTGGACCCGATGTCCGCCGGTCACTCGGCGATCGGCGGGGGAGAGGGAGAATGTCAGGCAGCCTGTGTAAACAAGCTGCCTGTCATTCTCCTTGCTGTTAGGATACTGATCACTCGGATCTAGTATGTAGATCCGTTGATCAGTGTCCATACAGCTCAAGCCCCAGCCAATCACAGTAGAAAGCACGCCCCTAGGGATACACACAGCCCCTCCCTCCCAAATAAAGTTAACCCCTTCACTACCAGTGTATTTTTACAGTAACAGTGCATATATATAGCACTGATTACTGTAGAAATGTCACTGGTAACCCCAAAAGTGTCAAAAATGTCAGTCAAGGGTCCGATCTGTCCGCCCCAATGTCGCAGTACCGCAAAAAAAATCGCAGATCGCCGCCATTACACGTTAAAAAAAAAAACAACAAAAATGACAGAAATCTTTCCCTTTGTTAGTAAACGCGATAACTTTTGCGCAAACCAATCAAAATACGCTTTTTGCGATTTTTTTTACCAAACATAGGTAGCATAAAACAAATTGGCCGAAAAAGTAAAAAAATTTTGATTTTTAAATTTTTTTTTTGGGGAATTTCATATAAAAAAATGTGAAAAATATTGCTATTTTTGCAAAATTGACGCTCTTTTTTTGTTTATAGCGCGTGATCAAAAAATCGCACAGGTGATCAAATACCACCAAAAGAAAGCTCTGTTTGTGGGAAAAAAAGGACGCCAAATTCGTTTAGGTACAGCGTCGCACGACCGCGCAATTGTCCGTTAAAGTCACGCAGTGCCGAATCGCAAAATACCCCCTGGTCGGAATGGGGGTAAAATCTTCCGGGGCTTAAGTGGTTAAGGCAAGGTTCACATATATGTGAATTGGATGCAGATTTCCCTGCATCCAATTCAAATGACAGGAGAGTGTGACCAGTTCTCAATGGAGCCGGTTCACGGCTCTGGGGTGGCCGGGGTGCACATTGAAGAAGGGTCCTGTGCATCTTCTTGTCCGATTCAGGTGCAAATTCAGGCAAAAATTCAGACCTGATTCACACCTGAATCGGTGAACAGGAACGCACTGGACCCTGTGCTGTGAACCGCATCCGCAGCATATGTGAACAGATTCTAACGGCTTTTCTTGCCCACTTTTATTAGCACAAGGTTCCAGTTCCTTGCATAGGTTTAAATATTTATCAGAACTCTTGCCTACATTTGCAGCACTGTTGCTCTGGCCTCAATTCTCATGCCCTTGTCTATCTCCACCAGACAGTTTCCTCACACAAACCTGTGCATGCACCTAGGTGGAGCCCTCCTGACTCCTGGGCTGAGACAGAAGCCTCAAATCATAGTCATGTTTCTAATAAATGCCCTGCACACTCCTGTACAATCAATGTGCTGGTTGTCTGCAACATCTGGACCCAGGATCACAGAATGTATCCCTCTCAAGTCTCTATGAAGCCTCCAGATCTAAAACCAGGTTTTACCAACCTTTCGAAAAACTAAAAATCCAGTTTCCTGTATATGAGAAAGCACCCTGGAGCCATCAACCTGCCTGGATGAGAGCCCTAGGTGACACAAAACCTTTTTCACATTATGGCACGGCACCGTCACTGTATGTATAGTCATTCCTTCACTTTCTGTCCCAGGGATAGGACAGGAAGGGAGGGGAGAAATCTCCAAGTGAGAGAAATTCTCACTTTTTTTTTTCAAAACTTGGCTTAAAGCGGTAATAAACTGCATTTTTGATTTTTTATAACCTGCATGATAAACATTATGAAATGCTTACCTTAGAACAAAGCCCTTCAGCTGCGAACTGTCACCGCTGACAGGGCTTCCATATTCCGGTTTTCCTTCCGGGTTTGTGTTTTCTGGCCTTCTGATTGGCTGCAATGACGTCACTCCTGCACAGAAGTCACAGACCACGGCACAGAGCTCTGAAGGGATGGCATAGGTATGTCTTCCTTCAGAGCGCATGCGCCAGTGACATCACCGACTGCATGCAATGTGAATATCTCCTAAACTGTGCAGGTTTAGGAGATATTTACTGTACCTACAGGTAAGCCCTATTATAGGCTTGCCTGTAAGTACAAGTTAAAAAACAGGGTTTACTTCCACTTTAACAGATGTTTAGAAGTAAGGCTCTATAACTACAGTCAAATACAGAGCTCTTCCTAGTGGGTAATGTAATTTCTACAATTCGTGTAACTTTACGCTGGCCAACCCTTTTAAAAAATAATTTTACACTAGTTTTGATAGCAAAAATAATCAAACAGACCTACCAACACCTTTAATCAGTTTATATTTTTTAAAAGAAATTGCTGGGGGTAGGCTGCCATAATCATTTGATCACGTTTGCATTTGGAAGAATGAAAATTACTAAAATGTTTTTTTTTGTCAGCATATGGATTATTTAAAGTTAAATACCAGGTTTACTGTCTCTTTATCTAGTTTTTTGGGGCCAAGCTGTCCCAAACATACTATTTTCTATACTAACAGGTATGCTTAATGGGTGCACTGTATAAACTGTATGTAGCCTCAGATGTATACCCTGTTCCCAGCCCTGTTTCCCAGCAGTGAGACAAGAACTTCTTATCTTACACCTGTAGAATATAATTGGGCTGAATGGCATTCAGACATTCATAGGCAGCTTTGTATTCTCTGAGGGCGAGAGGTGGATGGATGGAGTCACAATCTCTGACTCAGTTAGTATAGAAAATTGTTTTTTTGGGTCTAGCTTGGTCCAAACAAACTAGTTAAAGGGACAGTAAACCTAGAGTGTAAATTTAGGAAGGCAAAGCAAAGTGTTATTTGGTTCCCTATGCTCCTGTGTGTATGAACTTAAAAAAGGTAAACTATGCATTCAGGTAAATATACAAATTCACCTGGAAATGTGGAGATTTATAAGTCACAGATGAAGTAATAAATGCTCAGTTTTATTTTCTAACACACACAGACCAACTGAAAAAACCAAGCAAGAAATGAAAAGCCCTTTAAACTAAAGTGTGAAATTAGGTGAAAAAAAATTAATTAAACTGGGCCTGATTAACTTAAGTTTAAATTGACTTGACATTAACATCCAGTCATTTGAAGGAGCTTTTTTTTTTTTTTTTATTTCTCCTACATATGAGTGAATGTTTCAAGTGAACATGACTTATTTTATCTCACTTTATACCAGACATGTCAAACACAGGTGCAAAAAGGGGCTGCAAAAGACCACACTTTGAAGGTAACTTGAAATATTTTATAAATGTCTGTCATCTAATGTTGCATTCTTTTGGTACAGCTATGCAGTTATTGTCTCTTAAAGTGTAGATTTTGTTGGATAATAGTAAACAAAAATACTGCAGCTTCTGTCCTGGAACACGCAATGATTGTCTTTAAAGACATAATTTCATATATTTTTTTCTATAGTATTCAGCTACCCATGAGGCAAAGTACATGTAGCACTTTGTGCCATTTTTCTAGGTGCCCTATAATACTAGCCCAGCATTACAAGGAAATGGCTGCTTTGCTAGTGAGCACCTGTCTCTGACTCTGAGAACTTGCCAGAGGCAAACACTGGCATGGAGAATGCAGAGGGAGGTGGGGCTGACACTCAGAATACTTTTACCTCAGGGAGCTCAACCTAAACCTAAAATTATGACTTTTAAGCTTCCTTCCCTAGTTCTTTTATTCAGGTAGGTCTAGGATCTTATATTCAAAGTAATAAGCAGCGCTAATATAGGGGGGGCGTGGCCGGCAGCGGAACGTGGCGGACGCAGGAGAGAAGAGCTCCGCCGAGTGTAACCTAAATCCCTTGCAATCCTCTCTCATCCTCCAGGTTACACGTCCATCCTTACCAGGACCGGCTTCCCGCAGCGGTAGGGGATCTTTTCCACCGCTTATTTTGTCTTTTTAAACGCCGGGAGCGCATTCTAATCCGAGGCCTAGGTAGGCCCAAAAGCCGCGGTCTCGCCTGAGTGCGGCAACCGACCGCGATCCGTGATCCGGACGCCGCAATTCTCCTCCTTCCGGCCTGGCACCAACTCAGACACACCAGGTGGGGCTCCCAGCAGCTGTGGGGGACCCTCTCAACGGTTTTTCTGACTGTTTTAAAGCGCCGGGAGATCGTTCCGGATCAAGGCTGGGGAAGGCCTAATAGCCACGGACTCGCCTAAAAAGCGGCACCCGGACACTGGTAAGACCACAACTGAAGTTGTTTCTCCCATGCTACCTTACCCTGCTGCACACATGAGGATGTAACATCCCTTCAATGCCAACCGACCCCCTTCTTATGTGATCAATCTGTGCCAAATACTGCCTTTATAATAGATACAAGACAGCACTACACTAAGCAAAAACTATGAGCAAATCTGACCGGTCCAACTCCTCATCCCGCTCTCGATCCCCAAGGGACCCGGGGGCTCATTCTTCACCCCATATACCTGAGATGTTCAAGATGGGGTTGAATGACACAATCACACAAGCTCAAGTGTTACCACAGGCTGCGTCATCTATAAAAGAAACCAGTGATCAAGCAAATCTAGCTGCACCCAGCCTATTAAATTCGAACACCCCTCTCCAGCTTCCTTCTACTCCTTCGGTGTCTTTGAGGGAATTAAAGGAAGTTGCGGATGACATAAAAAAAACCCTGTCAGCGGCAATGTCAGCGGCAATAGAGGATCTTAAAAAAGAAATGCACAACGTGTCATCCAGGTTGGAGGAGGTTGAAGAGCTAACTGATAGGCATGACACTGAAATATTGGACGCTCAGAGAGAACTATCGTCTCACAATACTCAATTGAGAGACTTACAGAGACACGTAGAGGATCTTGAGAACAGAGGCCGCAGGCATAATATACGCATAAGAGGCCTGCCAGAATCCATTGAGCCGCCACAACTTACCCGATCCGCACTAGCAATTTTTAATGATCTCTTGGGGAGACCCCTGGATACCCCAATTGAAATAGAGAGGCTACACAGAGCATTACGGCCGAAAGGCAGAGAGAATGAGCCCCCCAGAGATATAATTGGATGCCTTGTAAACTTTAAACTGAAAGAAGAAATCCTACACAATGCAAGGATCAGGGGAAGAATCTTGTTTCAAGGTGTGGAGGTAAAGCTCTTCCAGGATCTCTCTCAAATAACTTTGCAGAAACGGAAAGAACTCCGCCCATTATTATCAGTGTTAAGGGAGAGAGAGATCCCGTATAAATGGAAGTTTCCATTCTGTCTCTTTGCCGGCTCCAGGGGCCGTTTCGCTTCGCTGAGATACCCGGAAGACACAGCTGCGTTTTGTGATACCCTGGGCTTGCCACCATTGGAGATCCCAGGTTGGTCTCACATTGATAGATCATCTCATCCGCATCAAGTTGAAGAAATGGATGTGCACCAATCAAGCAACTTTACGAGTCCGAAACGACGTAACTTATCTCCTTATCGCCCCTCTACTTCACGTGAGGGATTTCCACCGAGACAAGGTAGTGTACCTACCTCCCCTGCTCACAGGAAACCCCGTATACTTTGAGATATAACGTCTAACATCTCCTAAGACTGCCCTTTTCTAATGTTGTACCCTCCAAATGTCATTGACCTATCAGAAGATCCACACGATACTTCTTACCACTATTCTCCTCCAGTAAAGATAATTTACAGTACTCACTACATTGCATCCTATTACTCTGTATTTTTTCCCCATATTTCTCACAATTCCCATCTCAGGCGGATGTGGTTTGATAGCATTCTAAGAGACATCTAGATGATTCATCAAGAGATGATATATTCATCAATGCTCTCTTGAATAGTGGTAAACATGGGATGGAAGCCACTCCACCACATCAAAATGAGGAAGACAGCTGCCTGCATTAAACCACTCTTACTATGGAACTTTGGTTAGATTAATTCTTTTGGAAATAGGTTAACTTTCCTATGTTTGACCACTAGATGGCGCTAGATTCCTGTAAGGAAAGGGGATGAAGAAAGGTAACAATTGAGAGAGTAATATGTGACATAAGGTTTTGTTACAGATTTTCTTGTTATATAACAATTCCACATAAGTTTTTGATTGCTTTCTTATTTGACATGTGGTTTCTCTGGTTCTCCGGCTTAGAGTCAAGTTGATATTTTTCTTGAATGGTTTTCTCTCATAAAGTTAGACATAAGACAGGCCTTATTTTTAATATTCACTGACCTGGCTGTTCCGATTTAATATAAATTACAACTTGCAATTTTTCTGAATATCTCCGCACAGAGTTATTACATGAGGTTTCTAATTATCGTTAGTGCATGGTAAGGGAGTGTCGGTTGGCATTTTTCAATGACTATAGTCATACCTTACGGTTTTTGTTCTGCCACTCAGAACTAGTTTTTTCTCTTTTTTGTATTTTTGTCCGCAGATACTTGCCACGAACCCACACAGTACAATTTTTTGTACTGACACTCACCAACGACTTCCCCCTAGAACAGTGTCGGCAGGTCCTTCACTGTAGTTGGTTACACCTACCCTACCTATCCTCCCCCTCTTTTTCTCCCCCTCCCTCCTCCTCCGCTTAGTACCCTAATCGGAAAATAGATACATCTAAGAACACACATACGGTTTTCTTTTCTTTGCTTCAGTATACCTAAAAAATAATATTGATCTCCTCAATATATCTACTGTGTGACGTTCTCTCAACATGCTACAAAACGCACAAACTTATGATTCCAAAAGGTTAAAGATTGTCTCATTGAATGCCAAAGGTTTGAACCTACCCGAAAAGAGATCCAAACTAATATTGTATTTACATTCTCTTAAAGCAGATATTGCCTTTATACAGGAAACTCACTTCAAGACGGACCACGTTCCAACATGGAAAGCTAAAGAATATCCAGTGATGTTCCACTCTTCCAACAGTCTTGCAAAAACAAAAGGTACCTCAATCCTTATCTCAAAACGCATTTCCCTTGACATATCAGATTCTCTAATTGATGAAGATGGAAGGTTTGTGGCCCTCAAAGGGAAACTATGGAACACACCTTTCACATTCATCAACATTTATAGTCCAAACTCTGCCCAAGTCACTTTTTTCAGACACATTGCCTCAACGCTAGCAGCATTTCAAGAGGGTTGCACCATCTGCGGTGGCGACTTCAATGTTGCACTTAATCCCTTGGAGGACACCTCAACTGGTCATTCTTCCATGCCCTTTAAGGCATTAAAACAAATAAAAATCCAACTACAAGATTTATCATTACATGACACTTGGCGTATCCTGCATCCAGACACGAGAGATTACACCTTTTTCTCACCACCACACAACCGCTACTCCAGAATAGATTATCTATTTATATCTCAAAAAGATATCCCACTTCTGGAATATGCCACGATTGAGCCAATGTGCCTATCTGATCATAATGCAATCTCTTTATCTTTAAATATCCCCCACGAGGGTACATGTGAAAAAATCTGGCGGTTAGATTCGTCATTGATTATGAACACCCAGAACGTGAAACAACTAGACCAAGAACTTAAAGATTATTTTTTACTAAATAATACCCCAGACATAGGACCTACCTCTACATGGGAAGCGCATAAATGCGTGATCAGGGGTTCGTTACTCAAGATGGCTGCTACCAGAAAACGTCTAACCCAAAAAACCTTGGCCGACCTCTACTCACGAGCCAAAAAATTGGAGCTCACCCACAAATCATCCCTGGCCCAAACACATCTAGCAGAGTTGGAGGAAATAAGGAGTGAAATTCGGGACATAATTGGTAAAAAAATTAAGAAACGATATGTACTCTCCAAAAATCTATTTTATGAGTTCAGTAATAAGAGCGGGAAGTTTCTGGCCAGAGCTCTTGCTACTCAAAAAAGTCAAAATACTATTCATAACATTACTGACCCGACTGGGAAAAAAAAACATTCATATTCGGACATTGCTCATGAATTCACTACATATTATGAAAAATTATACAATCTTCCCCCTGAACAGAACCCGTTTCCCAAATCTAGCTCTAGATCCAAAATTGTTGAAGATTATATCAGAGATAATGGATTCAAACCCTTATCAAAACAACAATCAGACAAAATAGACGGTCCGCTTACAAAAGAAGAATTCCTAACTGTATTACAACAAATGAAACCCGGGAAAAGTCCAGGACCCGATGGTTTCTCACTAGCATACTACAGAATGTTCTCTACCACTCTGGTGGAACCATTCTTACGAACATTTAACAATTTAAATAATAGCAATTCGAATCATGCAAGTCTTTTGGAGGCTCACATTTCAGTGATCCCGAAACCAGGGAAAGATCCATCACTAGTACAAAACTATCGCCCAATATCCTTACTTAATGTTGACCTGAAAATTTTTGCTAAAATGTTGGCCAATAGAATAATTGACTTTATACCTTCCTTAATCAACAAGGACCAGGTGGGCTTTGTTCCGGGGCGGGAGGCCAGGGACAACACAATCAAGGCCTTGAACATACACCACCTTATCACATCGACAAAACAGAAAGGCTTTATGCTCTCTCTCGATGCTGAAAAGGCATTTGACAGGCTAGCCTGGGATTATTTAGGAGCAATCCTCGAGTCCATAGGCTTGGGACCCAGGCTGGTTGGTCTTGTGTTGTCCCTGTACTCTCGCCCTTCTGCTAGGGTCCGGATTAATGGTTCACTCTCTAAATCTTTTACAATTGGCAATGGGACTCGCCAGGGTTGCCCCCTCTCTCCCCTATTATTTATCCTCACACTAGAACCACTTCTAAATTCAATAAGGAAAAACCCTGACATTACGGGCATCAAAACCCCCTCGCGACACTACAAATTAGCGGCATACGCCGATGATATTCTGGTATTTCTCTCTAATCCGGCTATCTCCCTCCCAAATTTACAAAAAGAACTTCAAATCTTCCAATATATTGCTAACTTCAAGATTAATAAATCGAAATGTGAAGCTTTGAATATTTCTCTTACTGACTCACAAGTTACCCAGTGCAAACAATCATTTCCCTTCACATGGAAACCAGACGCCATCACCTATTTAGGGATTGAAATCCCACACAAACTAAAAGATCTATATAAACTGAATCACTTAACCAAATCACAATCAATTCTTCAAGATCTCAATAAGTGGCATCAAGCACATTTTTCTTGGTTTGGCAGAGCTGCCATAGTTAAAATGAATATTCTACCTCGCATACTTTATCTGTTTCAAACCATTCCCATCCAACTCCCCGCTAGTTTTTTCTTATCCATCAAAAAAGCAACTAGAGCATTTATTTGGCAACATAAATCCCCACGCATAAAATATACCACGCTAACGAGACCCAAATCAAAAGGGGGTATGGGAATCCCTGACTTCCTTCTTTACTATAGAGCGTCGCACCTCCTCCGTGTGGTTGACTGGCACACACAAATACAAAATAAAGATTGGGTAGCGTTAGAGAACTCTTTTTCTGACCTTCCAATACAGTGTCTACCGTGGATCCCATATCCTGATCTGACAAACTCACTAAAACGACACCCTCTTATCGGCCCTACCCTACGCTGCTTCCATTCCTCTAATGCTGATCAATCTCTAACTAGACAACTTGGTCCCTTGACCCCGATTATACATAACCCTCTATTTCCCCCAGGACAGACACGTCATTCGCTTTGCAAGACTCCCTGTACAATGGGTTTAAGGATATTTCACCTATTACAAAATGGGAAATTGTTACCATACCCCGAACTAAAAGAATATCTTCACAATAATTCCTTATCATTCTGGGAATACACACAACTACATCACTTCATCACCCCCCTTCTCAACAAATCTAAATCTCTCCCATCAATCTTCACGAAGTTTGAAAAGTTGTGCTCTACAGCTTCCCCACAACAGCACCTACTTTCCAAAATTCACGCCCTTTTGTGGGACTCATGTCCTGTGCACCTTGACAGGCTGAGTGATGATTGGAGGGAAACATAAAACATAGAAATCCAGGATCACCACTGGGAAAAAATATACAGAAACGTCCTCAGAGGCTCAATTAATGTGTCCATTCAGGAAAATAATTACAAAATTCTCACAAAGTGGTACCGCACCCCCCATCTTTTGAATAAGTTCGATAATAAAGTGCCTGACTCTTGTTGGCGCTGTGGTGCGCATCATGCAGATTTGATCCACATTTGGTGGGAATGTCCGTCTATCAAACCATTCTGGAACGTGGTTCGTCAACACATTGAAAAAATTACGAAGCAAACAATAGATCTGCTACCAGCTCATTTCCTCCTGCATCATTTTGCTACTCCACCACCTAAATATTTTAGATCATTATCCATGATAATGATTAATGCAGCTAAGATGTGTATCCCAAGACTTTGGGGTACCTCTAAAATCCCCTCTTTGCAAAATTGGTTGCTCCAAATCGAACGAATTTCCGAAATGGAGGAATTGATTGCCACCGCTCAGGATAATCCTTCCCGCTATTCGAATATCTGGAAAGATTGGATCTCTTTTCGTAACTCTTCTGATTTTCAAAAATTGACTGATGTACCTCTGCATTGATTGCTCTTCTATTATTTGGTTACTGTAATACCATAAACTGACTGCTTACCCTTTTCAGTGTTACATCATTTGAAATATCCAGCTTTTGTAATGTCAGATTTTGATCCTCTCCTTCCCCCCCCTCCCCCCCCCCCCATATGCTGGTCATAAGGGTAATATGTTTTTCCCCTCTACCCCTCCCCCCACCTTCACTCTATCTTATTTTGGAAGCTGTAATCTGCAATTTTATTATTCCCTCTTGATATGCCTCAAGTGTTACTACATGTATGTACATGAACATTACCTACTGTACTTATTTCAATGCTCACACTGCAATGTTTTGTTATTGTTGTACCATGTTTCTTCAATAAACTTTTTGGAAAAAAAAAATAAGCAGCGCTAATATAAACTTCAGCTCAATAAAAATACATAAAGTACAAAGTGCACAAACAGAAAATTTATATAGAGAAAATGTTAAATGCACAAATTCATATATTTACACATGTTTCAAGGTGACAAAAGTAAAAACACAACCAAAAAACATTATTGGTGTATATTAAGTGTATGTAAAAAGCCCTTCAGATATGTAAAAGTGGTGTAAAATATCCAAAAAGTGCAAAGTGCAAATGAGGTGAATGATGAGATCCACTGCCAGACATAGACACAGTTTCCGTCCACCCCTAAAAGGATGTCACTGATGACGAAACACGGTGAATTGGCCTGGTACTGACAACATCACGCACGCTTTGCCGTTACTCTCAGCTTTGTCTTCTCAAGAGCTGACAGTCTGCTGGAATCTTTTGCTTGTATGATTACAAGTTGCCTTAAGGTACTTTTTACTACTTTTAATAAAAGAGGGAGAGTTTAAATGGGCTTTGTTGGCTTCTATTCCTCTGTATATTCTGAGTTTTTACCGAGTGGCCATCGTGTTCATCCGATGCTGGCTTCCTATGTTGTATCACATGCGCATATGACCATTATCATTTTTGGTCCATTACATTTGGTAAGAGGCGTAGGCTGTGCTCAGCCTGTCAGTGCCCAGACCATACGCTGCACACTGTATCAAATTGGTCTGCATGGCTGTCATCCCAGAAGGAAGCCTCTTCTAAAGATGATGCACAAGAAAGCCCGCAAACAGTTTGCTGAAGACAAGCAGACTAAGGATATGGATTACTGGAACCATGTCCTGTGGTTTAATGAGACCAAGATAAACTTATTTGGTTCAGATGGTGTCAAGCATGTGTGATTGCAACCAGATGAGGGGTATAAAGAAAAGTGTGCCTTGCCTACAGTCAAGCATTGTGGTGGGAGCAAGATAGAAGCAAGATATACCTGTGCTTAAATCCCAGTAGTTTCTACATGTATATAATCCATCAGGTGCTAATAGCCTCTATATAGCTTCTGAAATTTGTGGCTCTTCTACAGCTACAGAAGAGAGTTTATCCAGAATTTTGAAAGTGGTAAGTTATTGCCCATATTAGTTATTTTCAAGAAATAGATAAAGTTTAGAAACGTGGCATTTCATTATCCGTTGCTGTACGTGGCAAAAGAGAGAATGTTGGAGGCATGGAAGTGAAGGGATAGAGACATCAGTATATTGAAAACCTAGTAGCTGAGAAGAGAATCTAGTAATGATTTCCTATTTTGAAGCTGCTTGAGCCTAATCATAAGTATGGAATGGCCCCAATCTCCTGCTTTTATATCTTCTTTCCCCCACCCCACTTACCATTTACCATATTAAAGGAGATTTTAAGAAAAAATAAGCATCTTCTATGTGTCATTACTTCATGTAGTAACATGGGATGGTCTCATCCCTATTATACAAGTTTTATTAGGACTGGGTGCCATTTTTACAATTTTGTCATAGTTTGAAATTTGGTATTGGCATTTGAGTAACAATATCCTCTGTGTCAACCAAGACTTTCTTCCCATGGTTTCCAAGGCACTGAAAAGTGTGTGCTACATGCAGTCACAAACTATGCTATACCCCTGATGTCAAGCCAGCAAAGGGGTTAATATCCTACAGCTATTAGTAAATACCAAAAAATATGGGCTAGATCAAGAAGTGATAGATAGTAAGCAGCCACTTAATCAACTGTTATTGTATACCAGCTGTGAACAATATACAGTATCTCGCAAAAGTGAGTATACCCCTCACATTTTTGTAAATATTTTATTATATCCTTTCATGTGACAACACTGAAGAAATGACACTTTGCTACAATGTAAAGTAGTGAGTGTACAGCTTGTATAACAGTGTAAATTTGCTGTCCCCTCAAAATAACTCAACACACAGCCATTAATGTCTGTGGCAAAAAAAATGAGTACACCCCTAAGTGAAAATGTCCAAATGGGGCCCACAGTGTCAATATTTTGTGTGGCCACTATTATTTTCCAGCACTGCCTTAACCCTCTTGGGCATGGAGTTTACCAGAGCTCCACAGGTTGCTACTGGAGTCCTCTTCCACTACTTCATGACAACATAACGGAGCTGGTGGATGTTAGAGACCTTGCGCTCCTCCCCCTATGGATGCTCAATAGGGTTTAGGTCTGGAGACATACTTGGCAGTCCAGCACCTTTACCCTCAGCTTCTTTAGCAAGGCAGTGGTCATCTTGGAGGTGTGTTTGGGGTCTTTATCATGTTGGAACACTGCCCTGTGGTCCAGTCTCCGAAGGGAGGGGATCATGCTCTGCTTCAGTATGTCACAGTACATGTTGGCATTCATGGTTCCCTCAATGAACTGTAGCTCCCCAGTGCCAGCAGCACTCATGCAGCCCCAGACAATGACCATGACTGGGATTTAAGCACAGGTATATCTTGCTTCTATTGAATTGCAGGTCAGTGACCAGACCTAAACCTTGCAGCTCTCCTTCCACATATTGGCACTAGATCCACTGGAGCATTTGAATTTGCAGAGCAGAGCAAAGCAGAGAGGAATTACTTTGATGCAGTTGGCCAGCTTAAACATATATTGCAATGTGTGAAATTTGATATGTATGTGAACTAAAGCTCCCTGTTATTTTGCAAAGTTTGCTAGAAAGGGTGTATAGCACCAGCATTTTTTGTGTTAACATATGGTTTCACCCAATTAGCACCTGATGGATTATATACATGTAGGAGTTGTTAAGATTTGAGCACAGGTGTCAGGATAGGCATGCCAGTAGACAAGAAAACTCCTCTGCATGGACTTCTGTGCACAGGCTAAAACATATTCCCTTTCCTGCTCACAAGAATTGTGCACTGGCTAATGCACCTGTGACACCTGCGACAGATGCTAGCGCCAAATGGGCTATTTAAACTCAGCCAGTGCTCAGGATCAGTTCTGCTCTGTCTCCTGTATAACCTGCAATCCTGTAAATCTGCACCCTGCTTCCAGTTGCTTGTCTTTACCATTCCCTGAACTCCATCTGCATCGACTTCAGCTTGTCCTCTGCCCTCCACTTCTTTCTGTTCCTCTGGCTCCTGCTTCACTGATCATTTCCAGACTCAGCTTTTTTGCTGACCATACTCCTGCCTGTGCCCTGTACCCAATCTTTCCTGTAAGTGAATGACCCGGCCTGCATGACTCTGCTACTGTCAGTGTCCCCAGCTGAATCAAGTGATGGGGAGCACACCACGGAGGCTATGGACCCAATGGCTGACTGCTGAGGGTCGATGGCCCAGAGAAGCAGCTACACCAGGGTCGCAGCCACAGTCCTGGACAGAGAGCTAGAGCATAAGATTCCCCAGGGCGCGGAGTCTAAGAGCCAGTATTGCAGGTTTTTATGATCAGTGAAAACCGTTATGGAGTGGGAGGAACACTCCAAGAGATGACGCCACTCCTCTAATGCCAATGTAATTGCAAGAAGTTCCTGATCGCCAAAAGCATAATTTTTCTCTGCCTGAGAAAATTTTGGGGAGAAAAATACACATGATTGAGGTTTTTTCTCAAAAGATTGAAGAAGCACAGCTCCCACTTCAGTCGAAGAAGCATTAACTTCAATAAAGAATGGCTCCCCAGGATTAGGTCTCCTCAAGAGAGGTCCAGAAATAAAGGCCTGTTTTAACTCATGAAATGCAGAGACAGCTTCTGAAAGAAACTCCTTGGCATTCGCACCCTTCTTGGTCGAAGTGATAATCGGCACAGCATTGGAAGAGTAATTCCTAATAAACTGCCTGTAATAATTTGTGAACCCAATTAATTGTTGTGTCACCTTGAGGCTGGCAGGGAGAGGCCAGTTAGTAATGGCGGGGACCTTTCCAGGATCCATACAAAGACCCAAACTAGAGATAAAACAGCCTAAAAACAGGACCTCAGAACATTCAAAAGAACACTTTTCCAACTTAGCATACAGAGTATTCTCTCTAAGGCGCTGTACAATCTGAACATGGTTTCTGTTAACAACCAGGTTTTCAGAAAAGATGAGAATGTCATCCAGATAGATGACAACAAATTGATATAGCAGATCCCTGAAGATTTTGCTGACAAGGTTTTGGAACACACCTGGGGCATTACACAGACCAAAGGGCATAACCAAGTATTCGTAATGTCCATCTTTAGTGTTAAATTAAGTTTTCCATTCATCGCCTTCCCATATCCGGATCAGATCGAATGCACCCCTGAGATCCAACTTAGTAAAAATGGAGGCACCTTTCAATCTGCCAAACAGTCCAGATATAAAGGGTAAGGGGTATCTATTTTTGTCAACGCGTTTAAGCCTCGATAGCCAATGCAGGGTCTTAAACTACCATCTTTCTTGGCAACAAAAAAGAACCCTGCTCCTCCTGCAGGCGAAGAGGATTTCTGGATTAATCCTTTTCTAGATTTTTAGCAGCATGGCCTGAGTCTCTGGGATGGACAGGGGTAGGTATGACCCCTGGGCAGAGTTGCTCTGGGAACAAGGTCAATAGCACATTCAAAGGACCTGTAAGGATGAAGCACCTCAACTGATTTTTTGCAAAACACATCCTGGAAATTGCTATATGCAGCGGAAAGAGCAGAAGATACTGATGTGGTGGCAACAGAAAGTCTCTCCTTTGGGTCAACCTTGAGTAGGCAGGGTGAGAAACAAGAGGAACTCCAAGCCAAGATCTGCCCAGAAGTCCAGACAACATGTGGAGAATGGAGCTGTAACCAAGGAAGGCCCAATGCGATAGGGGTTAAGGCCTTAGGTAGGATAAGGAAGGATATCCACTCCTGGTGGAGTACCCCTACCAACAAGGAGGGCCTGGAAGTGGATAGGGCCCCTTGGAAGAACAGTGCAATCAATTGCTGAGACCACCAGCAGAGTGGTGAGGTGTGAAAGGGAAAGTTTAATCGAAGATGCAGAATCCAGATATGCCGAGACCAAATGACAGGAAGCACCAACGTGGAGGAAGGAAGAAACAGGCAAGAAGGTGAAGGTGATATTTCTGGGTCCAATACTCCACCTTCCAGATGTATTAGACCCGAGCGTTTCCCAGACAAAGTGAGCAGGTGTTACGAAAATGACCTTTGCCCCCACAATAGAGACACAGGCCCAGAGTTCTGCGCCTAGCACATTTCTCAAAAGATAGCCTGATTTGGCCCAGCTGCATAGGGTCCTTTGCTGGCAGGGGATGCTCCATGGGTTGAAGAGAGGGGAGCTCAGGCTGACTAAGGACCAAGGAGTGCTGGCGTCTTTTTTCTAGGGTCCTCTCCTGAAAGCAAATATCGATCGGGTTACACAAGGAGATGACATCATCCAGGTAGAAGGGGACAGTTTTTCCCGTTAATTCATCCTTCACTCTATCAGAGAGGCCATGTAAAAAAGTTGCAACTAAGACCTCATTATTCCAGCTCAGCAGTTATTATACGAAAATTAGAAGCATACTGTTCAACTGAAGCAGACTCTTGGCGGAGACGTAAAAGGGCGCTGGCCACTGAAGAGACACAACCCGGTTCATCGAAGATAATCCAAAAGAGTTTCAAGATGTTAGACAGACTAGAAACCACTGGATCATTCTTCTCCCACAGAGGGGCAGCCCAGGCTAAAGCCTCACCGGACAGGAGGGAATTATTATAGGCTACCTTTGCCCGATCAAACATAAAGTTTTGGGGCTGGAGTTCATAATGAATGGTGCCAATATCTAAGGAACCCCCTGCAGGCCTTAGAGTCCCCAGAGTAATGGGACAGAGCTGGTAAATGCAAATAATTTGCGACTGCGACTGTGAGCGGAATAGGTACGGCAGCAGATTGTGATTAAGGTTGTTGAAGCTGGGGTCCTAAGGAGGCTTGAAGCTGTTCAAAGCAGGAGGCCAAATCCTGAAGGAATCGCATCACCTGGGTCTGATTAGATTCCTGGGTCTTAAGTCTGCGGATTATGCCCTGCAGCTGATCATCGGCAGGTAGAGGCACATCAGCCACGTCCATGGCCCGAGCAAACTGTTAGCATGACCTGCAGGACCAAGTGACGGGGAGCGCACTGCGGAGGTTGTGGTCCCAATGACTGACTGCTGAGGGTCGATGGCTCAAACAAGCGGCTACACAGGGTCACAGCCATGGTCCTGGACAGGGAGCCAGAGCATAAGATTCCCCAGGGTGCAGAGTCTAAGAGTCAACAGGTTTTCAGCAGAGCCTCTGATGGTGACGATGGACTTAGCTGCAGCTGACTCCAGGTCACAGCTCCCAGGGTCTCCCAACTCATGCTCGTGACTGGCTCTGGTGGATGGAGAGGAATCAGCCGTCCAGGGCAACAAGGGATAGTCTGGAGAACAAGCCAAAGGTAGGGGCAACAAGCAGACAGGGATGGCCAGAAGGACGAACTGAAGGTTGGGGCAACAAGCAGACAGGGATGGTCAGGTGAACAAGCCAAAGTCGGTACACAGAGATCAGATGTAGAGCACATGGTAAGAAACCCTCAAGGAAGCCTTCACACAATTGTTGCTCGGGCAAGGCTGGCTTGCAGTGTGCAGGTTAAAATGTTGTTTCCTGTTAGAGGCTGGGGTGGAGCCATGCTGAGAGAAGATTACTTAAACACATAGGTGTGAGAGCACAGTCCCTAAAGCTGATACACAGACCAGAAAGGTGGTTAGACAGTTAGGGCATGAAACATTACTGCAGATTTATGACAGTGACTCTGTCTGCTGTCACCAGTACCAGCAGCCTGCCTGCTTTCCTGCTTGCTGAAGCCATCTGACAACTTTTCCTGCCCAGCCTGGAAACCTACCCTGATGCTAGCAAGACCTACAGGCACTCGTGCCACTCTGTACTCTTGCGCCTCCTGCCTACACTATCAGGTGCCCTGAGTCAGAGGCATCATATCAGGCTCTGCATACCAGTTATGTGATAACAGGTAGATCTTGCTTTTTCAACAACTTCGATTTTGCAATGGCAAAAAAAAAAAAATCTAATAGGGGAAAGAACTTTGACTTTACACAAAAAGAGGTGTCATAGCAATATCTTATACTCTCATATCAAAAAAGTAGATTGGGAGCTAACTGTTCAAAAAATAAAAACAGAAGCAGAATCATTGCCCAAAGTTACCAAAGAGATGATGGAAGAGTTTCTCTATTCTCAATATCTTTTTTATGACGCTTGTTATTTGAGAAATATTTTGGAAATAAAGTAATGCATCCTACTCACGCTTTTCTGAACAAGAGCTTATTGTGTCTTTCCATAAAGCAAAGTCATATGTAACTACATAAAATCATACATTCCAGAATACTTTGGCGGAAATGGTTATTCAAAATTAAGCTTTGTATTTAGGCCCACAAAATAAGAGTGTGCATGATAAATGATGTTATAAATTTGCAGCAGGCCTCATATTTCACTTCATCTTAAATTAAGTGCCTGCTCTACACCCAGAGTCCATTTCGACATATGTTCAATAATTCAGTAAGATAGGAAAAACGAAACTAAAAAATGATGATGGTTTCTTTCTGTGCCATGCAAGTATAACAAATAGCAATATGGCTAATAGTATTATATTAAACATTTGAAAACTCCTATTGGCTTTATTCTTTAATGGCATGTATTTAATTATTTTTCTTACTATATTAAATAAAGAGGGCAAAATGGTACCATAAAAACAGCAGGTTACAATCTAGATTTGTAATTCATGATATATAATGTAGCTGTTGCATAACATACAGAAATATATATATGGTGAAGCTATGTAAGCCTGTGATATCCATCTGTGAGGACTTTGAAATATAGCATGTCAAGTATCTTTCACTGAACAGTAACTTAACTAGCACCATAGGGACTATGGGTGCAATTCTTAATATAAATTTTACTGAAGTCGGTTTTATTGATGGTCTCATCTGCAAGAATGGTGCTTGAGGCTATACTTTGTTATGCTCATTTCTTCTGAATGTACAGAATTAGGCTAGATGCTGACTTTCTAAAAAACTAAGACCAGCAAAAGGGATTTTCCACAATAATAAATGAACACACCTTATTCTGCACTGAATTATCTTGGTTTATTTTGGTCTCAAAAAATGTCATAATAGTTTTACAGGCTTCATTTTAAAGTGCTATTAAATCCAAAATGCAAACATTTATTACTTTGCAGCTTACCAATTCTTAAATGTTATGGTTGCATTTGTTTCCTTTTTTAGGGTTTCTTCTGGTGATCTGGCCATTGGGTCTATTGTTTTTCAAATGAGCAAGCTTTCTTCCAGGTGTATTAGTTTCCAGGGAGGAGATAAACCATTTCACACTAGCAGGGGTGCTTATGATCAGCTTTTATTTATTCATGTAAAACATTTATCCCAAAAGGAAAAAAAAAAAACAGTTTGCTGTAACTGAATATAAAGCATGAGCTGAAGTTTGGCTTCATTTTGCTAGTGTAATTAAATCTGCTGTCACTACTCTTCTCCCAGACTGGAAATGCTGCTTTCTGCTGTGACACCTGTACTCTTGCATTCAGAGTGGGGGCATTATAATACAGGAAGTGTGTTACTAACCAGATCACCAGGTGAAAACAGAGGGAAAAAAAGACTAGAGAATAATAATGCAGCCACCACATCCAATGATTGGTAAAATATATTGCATTTTTGGTGTTTTTTTAAATACAGGTTTAAGTTTCAACGTTTTTTTCCTTTTTTTTGTTTACAAAACCGTTAACAAATTACCTGTGCCTCGATAATTTGTGTAGATGTTATTAAAGGATGAGTTCATGTTTACAAAAAATAATAATAATAAATGCACATTTTTTTGCATGTAAAATATGCATTTATTATTTTTTTAGCAATGGACCTGTAAAGCATTGCATCCATGATCATGGGTGTAATGCCACAGTCCTGCAGATTGTCTGTGTATCTGTCTGACCATACCTCCGATACGGCCAGGTAGTTACACTGTGATATGAAGCATGAAGCAGCACTGTGGTAGTTCATTGAGAACTAAAGGCTGACACCTGCAAAGGCTGCCGGACCTTGTAGTTTTCCCATTCACAGAACGCTGTGAATGGATGACGGAGGCGGGCAAACAGAGCCCCACACCGCCACCTTTCTTGCTGATTGTAACAGCTAATGGGGGGAAAAGATCCACAGAAGAGTCGCAAAGTGTTAAATGGAATACACAATCCTGAAGTGTCCATCCTCCCTACTTTGGGTGTCAACACACTGCTGCTGTAATGTCAGGGCTACACAATAAATTAATTCACAGCACCGTTCTAAGGGCCCGTTCCCACCAGCAAGCTTGGTAAACAATAATATGAAGGGTGTAAGCACATTGTAGATACAGGAGTATTGTTATTATGTTTGGGCTGTTAGCCATAAAGTGATATGAATGAGATTGGCCTAGAGCTTTTTGAGGGATAGTACGCACCCAGCACATACAGTATATATAGAATATGCCACAGGTGTGCCTCCCTGTGAGTATGTGGCAGTAGATGTCTAGAGATACTAAGAAAGATACTCTGTAAGATCAATATGTATAACTGGTGCTGAAGAACATATACAGTATCTCACAAAAGTGAGTACACCCCTCACATTTTTGTAAATATTTAATTCTACATTTTCATGTGACAACACTGAAGAAATTACACTTTGCTACAATGTAAAGTAGTGAGTGTACAGCTTGTATAACAGTGTAAATTTGCTGTCCCCTCAAAATAACTCAACACACAGCCAATACTGTCTAAACCGCTGGCAACAAAAGTGAGTACACCCCTAAGTAACAATGTCCAAATTGGGTCCAAAACGTAAATATTTTGTGTGAACACCATTATTTTCCAGCACTGCCTTAACCCACTTGGGTATGGAGTTCACCAGAGCTTCACAGGTTGTCACTGGAGTCCTCTTCCACTCCTCCATGATGACATCACAGAGCTGGTGGATGTTAGAGACCTTGTGCTCCTCCACCTTCCATTTGAGGATGCCCCACAGATGCTCAATAGGGTTTAGGTCTAGAGACATGCTTGGCCAGTCCATCACCTTTACCCTCAGCTTCTTTAGCAAGGCAGTGGTCCTCTTGGAGGTGTGTTTAGGGGTTTTTATAATGTTGGGATACTGCCCTTCGGCCCAGTCTCCGAAGGGAGGGGGATCATGCTCTGCTTCATTATGTCACAGTACATGTTGGCATTCATGGTTCCCTCAATGAACTGTAGCTCCCCAGTGCCGGCAGCACTCATGCAGCCCCAGACCATGACACTTCCACCACTATGCTTGACTTTAGGCAAGACACACTTGTCTTTGTACTCCTCACCTGGTTGCCACCATACACGCTTGACACCATCTGAACCAAATAAGTTTATCTTGGTCTCATCAGACCACAGGACATGGCTCCAGTAATCCATGTCTTTAGTCTGTTTGACTTCAGAAAACTGTTTGTGGGCTTTTTTGTGCATCATCTTTAGAAGAGGCTTCCTTCTGGGATGGCAGCCATGCAGACCAATTTGATGCAGTGTGCGGCGTATGGTCTGAGCACTGAGAGGCTGACCCCCCCACCCCTTTAACCTCTGCAGTAATGCTGGCAGCACTCATACGTCTATTTACCAAAGACAACCTGTGGATATGACACTAAGCACATGCACTCAACTTCTTTGGTCAACCACTATGAGGCCTGTTCTGAGTGGAACCTGTCCTGGTAAACTGCTGTATGGTCTTGGCCAATGTACTGCAGCTCATTTTTAGGGTCTTGGCAATCTTCTTATACCCTAGGCCATCCTTATGTAGAGCAAAAATTCTTTTTTTCAGATACTCAGAGAGTTCTTTGCAATGAGGTGCCATGTTGAACTTCCAGTGACCAGTATGAAAGAGTGAAAGCGATAAACCCAAATTTAACACACCTGTTCTCCATTCACACCTGAGACCTTGTAACACTAATGAGTCACATGACACTTGGGAGGGAAAATGGCTAATTGGGCCCAATTTGGATATTGTCACTTAGGTGTGTACTAAATTTTGTTGCCAGCAGTTTAGACATTAATGGCTGTGTGTTGAGTTATTTTGAGGGGTCAGCAAATTTACACCGTTATACAAGCTGTACACTCACTAGTTTACATTGTAGCAAAGTGTAATTTCTTCAGTGTTGTCACATGAAAAGATAGAATAACATTTTTACAAAAATGTGAAGGGTGTATTCACTTTTGTGAGATACTGTAGGAGGTGGTCTACACCTAGACAGTTTCCCAGAAAACATCAAATAACTGAAGGAAGATGTTTAACAAGTTATTAAGATTATGAGGGTGAACTCATTTGTTGTTTTATTTCTGGGTATTTTTACTCAGAAGTCTGTTGCAATGGCCTTTTTCCTTGCATGTGCCAATAAACATTGAGGGTAAAGTTCCTGCTCCTGTTCTTGCTTTTAACATTTTCATTATTTAACAAAGTCCTTTATATTTTATGTTGTCTGCTGCTTGTTTATAGCCTATGCTAATGATTGTCTCCTTTGACAGAATGAAGAATAGCCGATCAATTGGTTTTGAGTTTGATATCTGAACAAAGATGGTTTTATTTATTTTTTATTGTTTGGCATTGTCCAGTTGCTCCAGACCATTTTTTAAATATGCTGATTGAATGTTCATAGTGAGCCTTAAGCTTAGTGTAGACTAAGGTTTAAATATCTGTGATCCATTTGTACAGCTGCTATTATTGTTAAAATATCCTGGGCAGAAATTTAGTCTGTCTTTGTTTTGAAATGGAATGGAATGTGGTTTAGGTTTGAAAATGTTAAGGGCACAGCATCTCCTGGATTATACCAAGACCATGGCACCAAAAATACTATACAAAATCAACTAATCCAGTAAGTAAATAATAAGTCCAAAACAATATTTCAACGTATGAATAAAATAAACAGCACGCATTGAAAAAATCACTATAAAACCGCAAATATTTTTAGGTGGACACCAGCTAATTCCAGAAAAGAAATGTAATATTCTCCCTGGGATAATTCAGATCTAGATATGTACCAGTATAAGGACTCATGCACATGGGAATAGAAATGTACACAAGATTTTGCTGTTAGTACGATACTGCTAAAAAAAAATGTCAATAGTGCTACTCAACTCATACAGATAAACATGCTTATATACGTACAGAGTTGAGATGCTTACAGAAAAAAAGTAATTCATTTAGCATGACTGAAGACCAACATCATTCTATGCCCATGCCACCTGTTCCTACACTTTATTTATGACAGTGAGACTTTGTTTCCTAGATAGCAAGGATAACTTGCCACAAATGTGTAGCAGTGTTGAACTGTAAGTCTGTTAACTTGCTGCACATTTTCACTGGCAAGTTGTACACTTGCAGACTTGAAGCACAAGTTCTAGCTGACACTTTTTCAATTTATAGCAAATTTGCGTGTCATGTTTCTAGCAAGAGCAAAGTTGCAGTGGTGAGTCTACAACAAGTCTACAGCACAAAAAGTCATCCACAGTGACTCCTGTGGTGGGATGACTATTGTACAACATAACTGATCCAGAAATTGCAGCAGACTCACAGAATGTCTGCAAAGACTGTTGATCTGGAGTCATGCAATGTGGACCTTCTGCAATTGTTCAAAAAAACTTGTGAAGCCTGGCAAGGTTAGCAATAGGTTAGCAAGTCATTTTCAAACTTTCAGCACAATTGCTTGCTATCTGGGTTATTACAGCTGAATGACTAAAGGCTGAGGTCATTCTGCACCTGCACTCCCATTGCTCCCCACTGAACTCATTCAGAGCAGGGGATAATGTAAAGAACTATTTGGTAGTGGTGGTGGCTTAGGTGCCCAATGACCTTGGCCTTAAAACATTCTGAATGACTGGAGGTTGAGGTCATTCTGCTCCTGCGACTATGTCACTGCTTAGTGAATAATGTGGTCAAGGTAGAGGATAAATGTAAACAAAGAGCTTCTAGCCAAAGGCGGCATGCTGGACAACGTCCATTGATAATTTAGGCATGTAAACATTCACATGATGGAGGTTTACATGTTTACCATGTAAAATCTGGTCAAAACTGGACAATGGATGCAGATTTTTCTACTTTAGAATCACGCAGTGCAACGCTACAGGGAAATATTGACACCAATGTAGCTGTTTACATGGGCCCTATAGCTTATAATACTGCTGCATTTAGATCTGTAAAAACTTTATGCAATACAGATCTGAATGCAATATTTACAGTATTAAACCTGTATGCATGAGCCCATGCAGCAATAATTATAGATTGTTTTAGATAAAGTGCATATTAGGATAGGCAAATCAATATGAGCATACAATTAACAGGAAGATGAACTCTGGGATAGGCATTTTAACCCAAATCTTTGCATGCTTTGTGTATTTCTTCTGTATGGTAAGGCAGCATAAAATGTTGCCTCTGTGCAGAAGCTTCTTTTATTAAAAGGTGGGTAATGCTGCTCTCTCTCCTCATTCAGGTCTTATCTTCAGGTTTCTGCAGGAGGCCTGTAGTTGGCAGAGCCTGCTGGGTCCCTCCCACAGCTCTGATCTTTGCACAGGCTATGTACAGCACAGTGATGACATCACTGATAATAATATCTAGGATTGTAAAGGCATTTGGTTCACACAAATTGGATTTATATGCTTTGTGGTCATTGGAATATAACTCCCAAATTAGCCTTGCTGCACCTAGATACAAGCAAACTCAAATGTAAAAACTGTACCTTGTTTACTTTCCTAATATTCACAGTCCTATCCATCTCTGATTAGTTTTATGAAACAAATCATTTGGAAAACAATGAAGAGCCGAGACTAAACAAAATTAACCTTTTGAGAAATATTGGCACAATTTCAAGACAACGAATTAAAAAAAAAAAAAAAAAAACATTTTTTCACAATGACTACCTTGGGATCACAACTGTCTCACAATTTATTTAATCAAACACCCACTATAAAGCCTCATGCACATAGGATATTTATACAACTCCCCTAGAAGCCAGCAGCGTTTTTTCAGAAAAAATGCCGGACGCTTGTAAAAATGTCTAAAGCTTTTACACACTTTTAGGAGCCTTTACATGTGTCAAGCACTTGGGCGTTAATTCACTTCTTTGGCCAGAATAAATCATTTATTCTAGTCATTGATATGACTCAAGCGCTAAACGCACCTAGCAGCTTTTAGTAGCGTCAAGTGTTTTTTCTGCCCAAATCCTACTGCTCCTGGATACTCTAGCTGTGGGGGGGGGGGTTGCCTCTAAAAGCCCCTGCCACTTAACACTGCTAAAAGCTTATGTGTGTATGGACACGCAGGGGAGTTTAGAGGCAGGAAAAAAATGTCCAGTGTGCAGAGACTAGAACCAAACTCCATATATAAACAATCTTATTTCTTGAAGCATTGTACCTTTACACGCCCCTTCCCCACTAACACAATCCTAACACCCACTTCCCCACTAGACTATCCTTTTTCCTTCAATGACCATTTACTGATGTTAAAGGTTAACTTCTCCATTTTTTTCTAAGGAGCCTGCCAAGCTTTGCACCTGTGATCAGTAGATTGCAGTTGAAATGTCTGGCTCCTGCAGACTCTTAGGATAGCTGTCTGCCTATTCCTTTGATATGAGCAGGCAGTTGCTTGTGAGAAGGAAGATCAATGAACTACTAGAGCACTCACCAGCCCCTCGTAGTTCATTGAGAACTACAAGCCGTCAGTTGCAATGGCTCATGGTACTTGTAGTCTATTCATTCACAGGAAACGGTGAATGAATAATGCACCTAGGTGGGCAGAGCCCCTCATGGTTGTGTTATTTTCACATTGGGACAGCAGGTACAGGGAGATGATCCCCCCCACTGTCAAAATAAGGGTGAGGATCGGGGGGAGAGGATGCAGATGCTGGAACATTTTACATGTTCCACCCAAAAAACGGATGGAACGTGTTACATGCTCCAAACGTGAACGTATCCTTTATTTACGTCTCATACCATATGTAAATGTCAATGTTCTCTACATTACCTTCAATCCATTTTTTTGTATATTCTTGTTATCTTGTTCAAATTAATAAAAAGTTAATGTAAAAAAAAAACAAAAAAAACAATGTTATTTTCAATACCATGTATACAAAGCCCCACCCCCTTATCTTTAAGCCCTATCCATTTCCCCTAGATCAGTGTAGGCAAACCTTGGCACCCCTAATGTTTTGGAATTACATTTCCCATGATGCCCAACTACACTACAGAGTGCATGAGCATCATGGGAAATGTAGTTCCAAAACATCTGGTGTGCCAAGGTTCGCCATCACTGCCCTAGATTATACATTAGCTCAATTATTCTAGGGAAAGTATATAAACTGTTGTTCTTACTGACAGGAAGTAGTAACTACATTGTATGAATGTACCAAAATATATTTATTAACAAATGCAAAGGCTTTTATTTTTCTTAAGGTTTAATTCACTTAAAACACATGTATACCTCAATATAATAAATGTGGTCTTTTCATCATACTAATCATATGTGGCACATAGTGTTTGGTATAAAATTACTAATAATGCTGATTCATCATTAGATAAGAATGATGGTTGAATAGATATGTCAGGGGAAGTTATTTTATGACTGTTCTACGTATAACAGTGAGTTTCTTTAAGAGCATTTCAGCTGAGATAATGAGTTGAAATGTCCTGGAAGTAATAGCTCTAAGTGTGGAAGAGCAAGAGTATAACTGCGGCTGACAAGTAGGAACTCTCTGTAGACTGAACCTGTCAATTCTTAACTCCAAAAAATAGGTCTTTCAAAGCAAGTTGATGGGCTGCTGCCGTGGAGTGTAAGTCTTTGTGTAGATTAGGACTAAATCTGCTCTCTTTCTTCTGTCAGATGTCCCGAAGGCAGCTCTTTTGTTCTGTCTTTACACCACTCATATTCATCCAGCAACATTGATTAATGAGCATTCATATTGATGCTGCTGAATTCAGAAGATTCAAATAAATGTATTTTAGCAGTTGAAATAGCAGATCAATTTGTATTTTATAAAGTATACATTTAATTAACTAGAATGAATTGAAGGATACTGAGTCATCTGAATGATAAGAATGGCTAAATCAGCTCTAGCCAACCAGATGAGGATGGGGATGAATCCAGCCATGTAATCCAATTGTCATTTTAGACTTTGATGTGAAATGCTATATAAAATACAGAGAAAAACCTATTACCATGGAGAATATTTACCCCTAATGATTTGAAATTAGTTCTGTGGTACATTTTAGTTACAAAGAAATGACCTGAATGCTCTATGAAGGTCTTCTCCCTTTGCTAGTTGGTGTGATAAGATACTATATAGTGTCTTGCAAAAGTATTCAGACGTTTGTCTATTTTTAATGAATACGACATCAAATATAGCAAAAAATTAATTTATTTAGCCGTCTATCCCCTAGATAAATGTTTTATTCACTGCTTCCCTCCCCGTGACATGTAAAAAGCAAAAATAAAGCCATTGACTATGTGACCTTATAACCCAAATACCTAATTCACAGCTATCCTGAACAGCCTATATAGCATAAGGTACTTAGGACTGAGCACATTGTCAGATAGATTTCGGCTTATATACTCTATGTTTTTCAAAACGATAAAACAGAGTCCATCAGAGCAACCTAAGAACATGTTCAATAAATGTGATATATCACCTGAAAAATTGTTTAAGTCCATCCTCAAGGTTCTATGCAGTTGAAATAACAGTGTGCATTGGAGTATTAATCAATCCAATTATGTATATCCAAATGAGGCTCTAAAACATCTCCAAGCAAGACTCCACAAGGTGATACCGGTAATATGGGGCTACTCTAAGTAGCACAAATAGAACATTTGTTGTGGCACAGTTGCAAACAGAGTAAAAGCCCCAATGTAAAAAGATTTAACCAGCAGGACATAATATGGGGACCCCCACTCCACATCTTACATGTTACCTCGTTGGCCCAGCTATAGGGCATAAAATCCCAATCAGGCTAAGAATTAAACAGTAATAAAATGTAGCCATCAAAGTAAGAAAGTAATTACTTGAAGCTGAGTCCTTAAATGTAGTAAAGGATAACATACAATAACATAAGATGATAGCACAAAATAACTTGCTGCAACTGAGGTATATAAGTATCGGTTATTCACTAAAATTATGGCCAAATAGAGCCATCCACTCCAGCCATCAAAGATTCCCAAAAAGATGTATGTAGCATAAATGAAACCAGTCATAGAGGACCAAACAAAATCACACCAGACTCTGGGGGATACTAAATGGCAGCATAAATCATGGACCAATAAACAGTTCAAAACAATTAGTACTTCACCAAATCCAAGTTCCTATTCCAGGAGATTAAAATCCATCCAAAAAAATCATAAGGGCTGTCAGCTGTGGTACATGGCTAACAAACACAATACCAGTTCCCCACAGTGTGTCCAGATATGGCATTTTCTCAAGTGAGCTGGTCTTGTTCCATTTTTTTCATATTGCTAAATAGCTAGTTTTCTGTCTATATTTTGTGTGCTTTTTTTTTTTTTTTTTTTTTAATGGAAGGTTGGAAATACAGTTTCTTTCCTACATCAAAAATGAATCACTCTCATGCTGTTTGTCAAAATCCTGAATTCTTTCACATAATGCTTTTGAGTTATGACTTTTTGTGCTACTACAGGCCAATTTTATGAAGAGCTTATGATATTCTTGGCTTTATTACATCTTGTAAGTCCTGTAGCTGCTTTATAGTGATTACTGAACTATAAGATATTCTGATCTAATTTGTGCTGGTCATTTTGAGAAAAGATCTCTAGACAGTGATTTGATGTAACTCTCCCTTTTTGGGGACATACAAACAACTGCATGCGGTTTTCAGCTTTTACTTAAAGTGGAACTTTACACGTAACCACTTGATAAAAAATAATGCTCTTTAACAAGGAACATACATTCTACATAGATAATTATGCTACCAAAATTAGTGAGTGCTGTAAATTGCCTCCAGCATTGCTCCTGTTTCTTCTTACTGGAGGCTGTCAATTTGCTGAAGCCTTGAGCCCCAGCAGTAAATCAGAAAATGGAACTAAACCCATCAATTTAACGGTTTCAAAAACAGGTACATTGCTGGAATGCCGGGATTGCTAACTGTCATATTTGCCTGTGTCCGCAACCAAGCTGTTAAACCATTAAATGGCTGGTGTCATAACTGATCATGTGTGCAACTTCCTTGGCTGTAAAGGATTAATTCCACTTTAAAGCTGTCAGCAGATCAGCCTCCACAAACTCATCAGTACCTAAAAATGCCTAAAAATAGAGAGCAACTGAGCATATGCAGAACATGGTAACAGTGTAATCCTGGATTTTAAACTGATTAGACACTTATTTTTAATTTTTTTACTTTGCTATACCTGCAAAACAGGCCAGCCTGAAGTCATCTAGCAGGACTTAATTTTCTGACTAAAGTTCCACTTTAAAGCACAATTAAACTCTCCTATCCTTTACAGCCAAGGAAGCTGCTTCTGTTTGATATGCAACTGCCATGGTGCTGCACATGTGATCAGTTATGACCCCAGTCATTTGATGGTTTGACAGTTTGGTTGGGGACACAAGCAAATGTGGCAGTTAGCAATCCTGGCATTCCAGCAAGGGAACTGTTATCTGAAACCACTAAATTAATTGGTTTATTCTGCTTTATGATTTACTGCTGGCCCTCTGGGCTTAGGCAAAATGGCAGCCTTCAGCAAGAGGAAACAGGAGCAATTTTGGAGGCAATTTACAGCACACACTAAATTTGGTAGTATAATTTTTAATGTGGAATGTATGTTCCTTGCTAAAGAACATTATTTTTTCATCAAGTTGTTATGGGTAAAGTTCCACTTTAAGGCTGTCAGCAGATTGGCCTCTACAAATTCAGCATTGCCTAAAAATGCCTAAAAATATAGAGCAACTGAGCATGTGTAGAGAGTGGTAACAGTGTACTTATTTATGTATTATATAGTAGGGATAGACCGATATGGATATTTCAGGGCCAATACCGATATTTTGGTCACAACGTATCGGTATCGGCCAATATGGGCCAATATTTTGTACATTTAAAGTTTTGAAAAATATAGACAATTTTTGACACAAATCTGGTACTGAACATGTTAATTTTTATTTAATGCTTAATGGCTGGCTTGCTGGCTGGCACCCTGTGGTGGGTGGGTGGCTGGCTTGCTGGCACCCTGTGGTGGATGGCTGGCTGGCACCCTGTGGTGGGTGGCTGGCACCCTGTGGTGGATGGCTGGCTGTCTGGCACCCTGTGGTGGGTGGCTGGCTGTCTGGCACCCTGTGGTGGGTGGCTGGCACCCTGTGGTTGGTGGCTGGCTGGCACACTGTGGTAGGTGGGTGGCTGGCACAAGGGCTGTGGGCGGCTGGCTGGTACAGTGCCTGTAGCTGGCTTGTACAGGGCCTGTGGGTGGCTGGTTGTCTGGCACCCTGTCTGTGGGTGGCTGTCTTTCTGGCACCCTGTGGTGGGTGGCTGGCTGTCACAGGGGCTGTGGGTGGCTGGCTGGTACAGGGGCTGTGGGTGGCTGGCTGGTACAGGGCCTGTGGGGTTGGCTGGCTGGCTCGCTGGTACAGTGCCTGTGGCTGGCTGGTACAGGGCCTGTGGATGTGGGTGGCTGGCTGGCACAGGGCTACTGTGGATGGGTGTATGGCTGTGATACACTTCGGCGAGACTAGTCCCCACTCCAGACGACGCTGTCCAAGGTGAGGGAGGCGGCCTAAGAAGGCAGAGTGATGTCACAAAAATATCAACAATTTCGGTCAGTTCTGGGGCCAATGCGGATATATCGGGGAAAGTGCATATCGGCAGCCGATATAATGGCCTTGCTGATAATGGGTCTGTCCCTATTACATAGCTATACCTGCAAAAGGGGCCAGCCTGAAGTCACCTAGCAGGACCTAATTGTCTGACTAAAGTTCCACTTTAATGTATGCAATTGTTCAAATTGAGAATATGTGGCACAACTTAAAATCTGCAATAAACAGTCATATCTACCAGAAAGAATAAATGAACATCACTCCTGAGCAGTACACAATGATGGTTGAAATCTAAACCCTCATTACCAAAACTTCAAAACCCAATTGTACCTTTACTTAGTTTTGGTGTTATAAAGTCAGTCTTACTAATTATTTAATGTGACAGTGCTGAAGCCCTATGCCAAATTTCAGGCCACTGTCCAGAAATCCAGATGTCCAGTCTGCTGTCAAAAAACAGGAGGCTGGCATTGGGAAGTAGCCAAAGAAGAGGCCTGACTTAATGAAACCAAAATTAAGGAAGGATCAAAAGAACTTTGAAGCAATCAAAACAGAAAGGCACCCTCTCCTACCTACACATACCACTCAAAGCTCCCTGAAACCTCTGAAATACCAACCTAAGGTAGGAAAATCAATGGTTGTGAGGTTATTATGTATCTGAAGGGGAGGGTTGGTTAGATTGACAAAGCAAGGGTGCGAAGCAAAAGAGATTGACAATGTACTTCCCCTTCAAATTTGATCAGTTGCTATAACTCTTTGCATAATAACTTTGTGTGCTAAATGTACATTGGGCTATTATAGTTAATTTCAAACAGACCTCACTATTTATTTAACCAGGATATCTGTTGCAGCTGCGAAAAAGAGGAGGATGCTTATCACCTGACATATGACTAAACATGGTTTTGTCATAAAAAAAAAATTCCTCTGGTCATTTCTTGATAGATCAGAGAAAATGTACATGCACTTCTGGCAAAACACCATAAAGAAAAAAATAAGAAACAAAATCTGGACAGGAACAAAACAGTTGCTTGTGATTCGGTGTAACACATATTTTATGCATACTAACAAAGTACTGTATGCATCTGCATTTTGCTTATTTATGTCTATTATTAAAAACTTTTGTCATGAAAAAAGTTACTTGTCCTAACAGATATTTGCCATAGAAGTAATGTTTTGCTCTGATAGATTTGAGTGGACATTGCAAGGCGTTGTAAAAAAAGAGCTGTCAAACTGGTTCAAAGTGTAAAAGACAACTTGAAGGTTCCCTTATTCAAAAACTGCTTACCTAACTAAAATAAAGGGCATACAGTATATGACTTAAAAGTGATATCTTATTTTATCTTTTACATTCTTAAAAGTATAGGAATTATAATTACAAGTTAATACACTTCTATGATGATTATTAAGAAAGCACAAAGATAGCACTTATCACATGCAGACGTTTTTAACCACTTGCCGACTGTGCACAGTATATTTACTGCGGCAGTCGGCCCCGGCCAGGCAGAGTGACGTAGGTCTACGTCGCTCGCCTGTCACTCCTTCTAGAGCCAATAGCGGGCGAGCGCGCGCCCGCCTCGGCTCGTTCACGGAGGAGTGCGGGAGTGTGACTGGCGGACCCGATGTCCGCCGGTCACACTACGATCGCCGGTACAGCGGGAGAAAGACAGAGCGGCTTAGGTAAACAAGCCGCCTGTCAGTTCTCCCTGTGTAAAAATGAAGATCAGACGGTTCTACTATGTAGAACCGTTGATCTTTTTTTTTTACACCAATAGGAATGTCCCACTACAGTTAGAAGCACGCCCCTAGGACACACTTAACCCCTCCCTGTCCAATACAGTTAACCCCTTCCCTGCCAGTGTCATTTTTGCAGTAACAGTGCATATATATAGCACTGATTACTGCAGTAATGTCACTGGTACCCCCAAAAGTGTCAAAAATGTTTCAGTACCGCAAAAAAAAATCGCAGATCGCTGCAATTACTCGTTAAAAAAAAAAAAAAACACCAAAAATGACAAAAATCTTTCCCTTTGTTAGTAAACGCGATAACTTTTGCGCAAACCAATCAAAATACGCTTTTTGCGATTTTTTTTTCCAAACATAGGTAGCGTAAAACAAATTGGCCGAAAATGTTAAAAAATTTTGATTTTTACATTTTTTTGGGGGGGAATTTCATATAAAAAAAAGTGAAAAATATTGTTATTTTTGCAAAAATTACGCTCTTTTTTTGTTTATAGCGCGTGATCAAAAAATCGCACAGGTGATCAAATCCCACCAAAAGAAAGCTCTGTTTGTGGGAAAAAAAGGACGTGAAATTTGTTTAGGTACAGCATCGCACGACCGCGCAATTGTCCGTTAAAATCACGCAGTAAAAAAACGCAAAAAACCCCCTGGTCTTTTAGCAGGAAAATCCTCCGGTGGTAAAGTGGTTAATCATGTTGGGAATTGTTTTCAATTGTTTCCTTTTTTGTCACTGAATCAAGGACAATACTTTCATTGAAAATGTATGCTGTGGTATATTGGCCAAAAACTGTGGCATAGTAAGTACTGTATTAGGGCCTGTTCACACCAGTAGCTGCATTGTAACGTGGCCACTGGTATGTGCTGTGAAGTAAACAATGTCAAAGCACATCACACTCTTTACTGGTATCTTTTTTTTTTTTTTTTAATTTGATTGAAATGCCAATTTAATGCACCTTGAAGCACTGCAATGTACTGCAATGTACTGCAACAATTTGCTGTGGAAAAAGTAATGTATGTCCCATTTTTCAGCACACACCATTGCAAAATGCAAGGCTCTTTGCAGTACGACCCATTTTGTTGTGAACAAACAGGCCCTTAGGAGTGTATTAAATTAAAGTGGGTATTGGTGCTGCTTAAATATAATAAATATGTGCAAATGTCACAAAAGAGTGTATGGTCTTCTAACTGAAAATGAGACCCTGTGCAAAATGTAAATTGATTTACATAAATAAATATTAATTATTGGAAATTGATAGAAGTTGTGCAAATAATGCTAAAAAATTCACAGTACCTATACAATGTGTTTATACATATAATTCATGTAGATCCATTTATGCTACTATCAACACAGTGAAGGTGCAAGTGCAATATTGAAAAGTGACAGTGTGCCAAATATCCTAAGTGCAAATGGATATTGGGCAAAAAACAAATTATAAAGTGAAATATATAAAAATAAATACATGCAGCAAAACCCCTTGTTTAAGGGGTATCCTCTTTCATAGGGTATATATAGTTCCTAAAGGTATACAGTTCATACAGTTGTCCTATTGAAGTCCACTATTCCGAGACGTTACTGTCCATTAACCACTTTGATCGCCCCACACAAATATATTGCAGCAGGGTGGCTCGGCTGCGCAAAATCACGTAGATCTACATGATTTTGTGCATGTGTTTGAACACAGCGGGTGGCGGGCCACGGTAAAAGTGGCGGCGATTGCCGCCGGCCTCCCGCAATTGTCAGAGAAACTCACAGAAGACCCGCCTGCTTATGTAAACAAAGTAGGCGAGTCTTCTGTCCCACAGGCAGGGAGAGATTAGGAGATTCAGGTTTCAGCTGAGCTGAAACCCCGATCTCTCTGTGCCTGTCACTGAACACCACCCCCCCCAGTGATTAAGCACAAACAGGCATACATTAACCCCTTTGATCACCCCCCAGTGTTAACCCCTTTCCTGCCAGTGTCATTTATACAGTAACAGTGTATATTATTTAGTATGATTACTGTATTAATGTCACTGGTCCCCAAAAAGTGTCAAAAATGTCACTTAGGGGTCCGATCTGTCCACCCCAATGTCGCAGTCCTGCTAAAAATCGCTGATTGCCGCCATCACTAATAAAAAAAAAAAAAGTCCAAAAATCTATCCTGTAGTTTATAAATGCTATAACTTTTGCAGAAACCAATTAAAATACGCTTTTTGGGATTTTTTTTTTACCAAAAATATGTAGCAGAATACAAATTGTCCTAAACTGATAAAAAAATTAGATTTTTTAAATTTTTCTGCTGGGAATGTTTTATAGCAGAAAGTAAAAAATATGGTGTTTTTTTCAAAATTGTTGCTCTTTTTTTGTTTATAGCGCAAAATCTAAAAACAGCAGAGGTGATCAAATACCACCAAAAGAAAGCTCTATTTGTGGGACAAAAAGGACATTAATTGTATTTGGGTACAGCATCGCACGACTGTGCAATTTTTCTTAAAGTAACGCAGTGCTGAATCGCAAAAAATGGCCTGGTCATTAAGGGGGTAAAACCTTCCGGAGCTGAAGTGGTTAAGGTGCTTTAATAGGGGATGGCTGCAGTAAAACCAACAATTCCAAGAAATACCCCATAGTGCGATGGCTCCCAGTGCTCTCACTCATGTTCCCCTATGGGGTTACACTTACCAGATAGCAGGCCCCTTTGCAGGGATATTCGGCTTTATGTATGTATATTGCTTTCAAGGGCGACTCCTCTCACCTCGCCTCCACTCAATGACGGTAACTCCACAGGAATATAGAAAAGATAGCATCCATAGTGCAGTAACGTAAAACTGATATTTATTGAAGAAAATATTCACTTACATCTGAGATAAGACATTCAATCATGGATACAGACGATACAGAAAGTCCGGGTTTGCTGGCGCGAAGTCTAGCGCCATTGCGTCACTTCTGGTTCCTGTCTGTGGGCGGAGTCTAGCATCATTGCGTCACTTCCGATTCCTGTCCGTGGAACACATCGGCCTCATTCACATTGGCATGCTGATCAATACGCTCATGCGAAGGGCCATCTTCATCCATGAGGGATGCATTGATTTGAACAGGCTGCCTGTACAGGTCTGCATGGACCTGCACAGATCTCCAAGCTCCTCCCGGCAGGTCTTATGCATGGCTAAGAACACAGTTCCCGTGTGAATGTGAAATAGGAACATACCTAAATAATAAAGTAAACATGCAATAAGGGTTGTGGAAAAGTTTAGGCCTCAGCCCCTCTATTGAGTTTAAATTGATTTAAATTATGAAATGAACTTTAACCTAACTGCCATGCCAGCCCAGCCCATCACGGTGGTCATGTGGTCTTAAGCCCACCCTGCCTCTGGGCGTAATAAATGTCTTAAAGGGCCCGGGAGGCACTGGTGTTAATAGGTTAACCTAAAATACCAACCAGAACCACTGTTAACCATTAATAGACCAACATGCTTAGTCACTAAGACTCAAACAACAATACAGTGCCTTGCAAAAGTATTTGGCCCCCTTGAACTTTGCGACCTTTTGCCACATTTCAGGCTTCAAACATAAAGATATAAAATTTTAATTTTTTGTGAAGAATCAACAACAAGTGGGACACAATCATGAAGTGGAACGAAATTTATTGGATATTGCAAACTTTTTTAACAAATAAAAAGCTGTAAAATTGGGCGTGCAAAATTATTCAGCCCCCTTAAGTTAATACTTTGTAGCGCCACCTTTTGCTGCGATTACAGCTGTAAGTCGCTTGGGGTACGTCTCTATCAGTTTTGCACATCAAGAGACTGAAATTTTTGCCCATTCCTCCTTGCAAAAACAGCTCGAGCTCAGTGAGTTTGGATGGAGAGCATTTGTGAACAGCAGTTTTCAGTTCTTTCCACAGATTCTCGATTGGATTCCGGTCTGGACTTTGAGTTGGCCATTATAACACCTGGTTAGGTTATGTTTATTTGTGAACCATTCCATTGTAGATTTTGCTTTATGTTTTGGATCATTGTCTTGTTGGAAGACAAATCTTCGTCCCAGTCTCAGATCTTTTACAGACTCCATCAGGTTTTCTTCCAGAATAGTCCTGTATTTGGCTCCATCCATCTTCCCATCAATTTTAACCATCTTCCCTGTCCCTGCTGAAGAAAAGCAGGCCCAAACCATGATGCTGCCACCACCATGTTTGACAGTGGGGATGGTGTGTTCAGGGTGATGAGCTGTGTTGCTTTTACGCCAAACATAACGTTTTGCATTGTTGCCAAAAAGTTCGATTTTGGTTTCATCAGACCAGAGCACCTTCTTCCACATGTTTGGTGTGTCTCCCAGGTGGCTTGTGGCAAACTTTAAACTACACTTTTTATGGATATCTTTAAGAAATGGCTTTCTTCTTGCTACACTTCCATAAAGGCCAGATTTGTGCAGTATATGACTGATTGTTGTCCTATGGACAGAGTCTCCCACCTCAGCTGTAGATCTCTGCAGTTCATCCAGAGTGATCATGGGCCTCTTGGCTGCATCTCTGATCAGTCTCCTTGTATGAGCTGAAAGTTTAGAGGGACGGCCAGGTCTTGGTATATTTGCAGTGGTCTGATACTCCTTCCATTTCAATATCATTGCTTGCACAGTGCTCCTTGGGATGTTTAAAGCTTGGGAAATTTTTGTATCCAAATCCGGCTTTAAACTTTACCACAACAGTATCTCGGACCTGCCTGGTGTGTTCCTTGTTCTTCATGATGCTCTCTGCGCTTTAAACGGACCTCTAAAAACTATCACAGTGCAGGTGCATTTATACGGAGACTTGATTACACACAGGTGGATTCTATTTATCATCATTAGTCATTTAGGTCAACATTGGATCATTCAGAGATCCTCACTGAACTTCTGGAGAGAGTTTGCTGCACTGAAAGTAAAGGGGCTGAATAATTTTGCACGCCCAATTTTTCAGTTTTTTATTTGTTAACAAAGTTTGAAATATCCAATAAATTCCGTTCCACTTCATGATTGTGTCCCACTTGTTGTTGATTCTTCACAAAAAATTACAGTTTTATATCTTTATGTTTGAAGCCTGAAATGTGGCAAAAGGTTGCAAAGTTCAAGGGGGCCGAATACTTTCGCAAGGCACTGTTTCTTATACCAACCAAATAACAGCGTACCAACCACTGTCCACCCACAAAGTGGGCACCATTACCCCCAATAAAGGTAACTATCGACAAGGGAAAATAACAAAGGGGAGGGCGGGCGGGAGGCAGGTCAAAATATCTAAAAAGAAGGCTGAAGATAATCGAGCGGTGAGTCCAGCTGACAGAGCTGAGGTAAGTGCTGTCTCCTCCCAATGACAGGGTTGAATATACAAGTGTAGGTTGCACTTATTGGCTAGATATTTCCCACCAAAAGATTTATCACCAATCCAGTGCTCAGCAACTGAGGTAAATCTTCCTAGCAACAGCAGGCAACTTGTCACCTGAACCACAAAACAGAAAGAACCAGCTAAGCAGCCCCAGAGAGTCGTGTACCAAACAATTATCATATCCCTCTATTAACAGTAAAATTTATTTTTAAAAAAATGGGTGATGGGGTGACAATCCCATGGGGCCACATCTTTATTTTTTCTTTCGTGGCCCTGACATTCTGGGCCCAGCCATGCTTAATATGTAGCAGGTTAATTTGGAAACATTTGATTTTATGCTGCTTGTCTGCAGCTTCCTACAGAAGGGTTGGAAATATATATGGAAGGTGTAAAACCACCTGTACCAGGTCAAGCCAGTTACCTTTCAACATTGGGGGGAGGGTACTTTGTAAGGTACCTTGTCCCAATGTTGAGTAAGAAGGACCCCTTACCCACATCTTGTCCTACAAAAATCATGTGGGGGTTTGTGGGAGAATTATCGAAATCTGGAAGCACCATTTTGAATAGGGCTATCCAGTACATTCCCTAATTATCCATTCCCCCCAAAAAATATATATATATATAAATAAACACATCAACACAGTGAAAAATCCTTTAATATATAAACAATGTTTCCCGATATACAGTATCTCAAAAAAGTGAGTACACCCCTCCCATTTTTGTAAATATTTTATTATATATTTTCATGTGACAGCACTGAAGGAATGAAACACAGCTTGTATAACAGTGTATATTTGCTGTCCCCTTAAAATGACTCAACACACAGCCATTAATGTCCAAACTGCTGGCAACAAAAGTGAGTACACCCCTAAAAGAAGATGTCCAAATTGGGCCCAAAGTGTCAATATTTTGTGTGGCCACCACTATTTTCCAGCACTGCCTTAACCCTCTTGGGCACGGAGTTCACCACAGCTTCACAGGTTGCCACTGGTGTCCTCCATGATGACATCCCGGAGCTGGTGGATGTTAGAGACCTTTCACTCCTCCACCTTCCGTTTGAGGATGCCCCACAGATGCCCAATAGGGTTTAGGTCTGGAGGCCTGCTTGGCCAGTCCTTCACTTTTACCTTCAGTTTCTTTAGCAAGGCAGTGGTTGTCTTGGAGGTGCGTTTTGGCTCGTTATCATGTTGAACTACTGTCCTGCAGCCCAGTATCCAAAGGGAGGGGATCATGCTCTGCTTCAGTATGTCACAGTACATGTTAGCATTCATGGTTCCCTCAACGAACTGTAGCTCCCCAGTGCCGGCAGCACTCATGAAGCCCCAGACCATGACACTCCCACTACTATGCTTGACTGTAGGCAAGACACACTTGTCTTTGTACTCCTCACCTGGTTGCTGCCATACACGCTTGACACCATCTGAACCAGATAGGTTTATCTTGGTCTCATCAGACCACAGGACATGGTTCCAGTAATCCATTTCCTTTGCACTGACAGGCTGATCCCCCACCCCTTCAACCTCAAAGCAATGCTGGCAGTACTCACTTCCAGCACTCATTTCCCAAAGACAACCTATGCATATGACTCTGACCACATGCACATAACTCCCTTGGTCGACCATGGCGAGGCCTGTTCTGAGCGGAAACTGTCCTGTTAAACCACTGTATGGTCTTGGCCACAGCTCAGTTTCAGGGTCTTGGCAATCTTCTTATAGCCTAGGCCATCTTTATGTAGAGCAACAATTCTTTTTTCAGATCCTCAGAGAGTTCTTTGCCATGAGGTGCCATGTTGAACTTTAAGTGACCAGTATGAGAGAGTGAGAGCGATAACCCCAAATTTAACACACCTGTTCCCCATTCACACCTGAGACCTCGTAACACTAATAAGTCACATGACACTGGGGAGGGAAAATGGCTAATTGGGCATTTTCAATTAGGGGTGTACTCACTTTTGTTGCCAGCGGTTTAGACATTAATGGCTGTGTGTTGAGTTATTTTGAGGGGACAGCAAATTTACACTGTTATACATGCTGTACACTCCTCCTCCTCCTCCTCCTCCTCCTCCTCCTCCTCCTACTACTACTTTACGTTGTAGCAAACTGTAATTTCTTCAGTGTTGTAACATGAAAAGATATAATAAAATATTTACAAAGATATGAGGGGTTTACTCACTTTTGTGAGTTACTGTAAATCCAACATCAATCACTTAGTCCCCCAATGTAGATATCACTCATGACTGCCCACCAACCAGCAATGGTTTTTCAAAGCCTTGATGATGTTTCTTCAGCTCTGCCGAAACTCAGTGTTTGAGATCCTGAGTAATGTCACTGGTCTTATTTGATAATGATCAAATATAGTCAATGATGTCACCCAGGAACCTTGATTGCTGGTTTACATTCCAGTAGCCAGACTTCTTTCATTTAGTGCCGGCAGCTCAGAGGGGATGCAATGTCATGCAGTGGGTTGTGTAATATTTGCGATGATAGCTCCAAGGGATCACGTGCACAAGGCGGGTAAATTTAAAGCAAAAGTGGTTTATTTTCTTTCACAACATAAATAAAGCTTCCAGCAGCAAAAAGTCCAAAAACAGGCATAACATAAAATTCAGCTCAACTTCAGCATAAATGGCAGATATAATACAACACCGAGTTCTGGCGGGGGGTTACCCCAGGTAAGCAGTCCCAGGTACCCGCTTGTCTCCAGCCACCAAACACTTGTTTCACCAGTCTCTCAGGTGTCAAAACAGCCCCTTCTCCCCACACCCACTGACACTACTTCCTATCTTTAAGAGCTGGTCTCTCTGGGAGACAACTTAACCCTTGCCTTCCTGTGAATCCCATACTTCCCTTAAAGGGACCACAGCCCAAATATTGGTGCGATGTAACACCCATCCAGGACCCAACCTTGGTGACCTTTACACCAGCTACTTGATAATTTGCAACTTGATCCTTGGATTCAGTCTACAGTCATAACTATCTGTAACATGTTTGCTCCAACTGTCATGGCTGGTGCATGGATCTGGTGATCAGGAGGGCACAAGAATGGAAGACAAGTGGCAATGCATGGAGGCAGATAAAAAGATCAAATTTTTAGCCCCTATAAATCTCATGAGTGGGGCCCTTTCAAGACAGGAAGTCCTGGGAAAATAAACGCAATTGGAAATAATAGAAAAAAAAATACAACAATTTTAGGAGAATGAGAAACGGTTAGAAAATCTGACTTTTGACTGTTTTACTGCTGTCTGCTCCAACTCATCCCCATGACAACATCTTTTCTTTTATGGGTGTCACAGGCACAGGATATAAGAGAAAACTCTTCCCAATTAGGTTGCAGTCAGAAATAATACCTTACGGGCCTAAAAGTGGTTGTAAATCTTAGACATTAAATATGAACAAAGCATATATTTCTTTACTGTGTACTTGCCTTTATCCAAAGCACTGAGTGTGATTTCTCTCTGCTGCCTTATTCCTTCTGCTCTCAGCATGAGTCACTTCTAACAGGTTTTCCGGGCACAAGAGATAAAAAGGTGACAGGGAGGGGAGCTCCAGCACACTGGACCCTTAGCTCTGCATGTTCTCTATGTACTGTGAGGAAGGGGGTGCGTCCCTTCCCTCCAATCAGGGGTCAGAGCTCTCTTCACTGAGATCTGCACTGTGAGACTTCAGATCCCTGCCCCCTGCTTTTCAGAGATGAGATATCCTGTGTAATATCTGGACTTTGAATGGATGTGGAGGACAGATTGCTGAAGATACACAGGTACAACGTATGGAGGAGGATTTGCTTAATCTCTGTGTATCATCTGATGCTAGTCACTTCACTGTGAGTGTTTTCAACTACTTTAAAACATTTCATAGTACAATAGCATTTGTGGTCAATATATTGTCTTCACCATTGATGAAAATACTTAACGCTGTACAGAGCGAATTGTGTTAGTAACTTTACTCCAAAGAAAATATGTGACCTACGTACAATGCTTGATAAACCTAGTTTCAGCAAGTTTTGATAATCTAAAATAATCTATTTTTAAGTCAAAATCTGTTCATTAAAAGGTGCTTCATATCTACCAGACAGCTATGTTGTCTGGACCTCACTCGATCTTAAACAGAATAATAGGTTACAGATGCATTACAAGGTCAACCTGTCACCTGTCAAAGGTACTTAAAGTAGAATGACTTGACAAATGTCAGTTGTCACATCTAAACTGGAAACAATCCTTACCTACAACAAATATAAAATATTTATATGGTATAAACCTGGAGCCGTCTGAAGCTTTTCCCTATTATACTCTATCTGCAACAAAAAAAGTATTACTAAACTTATTAAAAAATATTGTTACAGTAGCATCATTCTCTCATTGTCTTTTTTACCTGGCCATCCTGCCAGTTTACAGACTTACCAGTGTCTAAACTGGCAACCCTCCCTGAGCAGTTCCCTAGTGGGGAGTAACAATGTCACTTTAGGAGACGCACTTCCAGTGGACTCCAATTCGACATAATGATGAAGAGTGTGCAGCACTTACAGTTAGGAGTCCAGAGTGAATGCAAGGCATCATGGAACATCGAACATCATTAGAAAGGGATGTGCACGACCCTGGATTTCAAAAGTGAAAAAGTAAGTTTAGCACTACCCCTGCAAGGCCTTCTGGTAACTGGCTTCCCTATTCCTGCACAACCAAGCAATAGGCTTTTTCCAATTGCATCCAGACACAATAAATTAGTCCCTGAGCTTGTTTTTGTTGTTTTTATTAGGGATAACAACTTGGATGGGGTAGAGGGGTTGTGGAATGCCCAACTTGACTTAAACAATAGATGGGGACAGCTTCCTTCCTATGTACAGAGAAAGATCCAGGACTGTTCTCCTTCCTGGACACAATCAGTATTTAATCAGTGGCAAAAGTCTCTTGCGGACTAAGAGCTCTTAGTACCCTTTGGAAAATAGCACAAAATGTTGCAATACTACATGTATTAGTATCTCCTATCCACTGTAGAACTGCTTCCAGCTCCACTGCTTGCAGGTACTACCAGCCTTTCTGGCTGCTTGTCTACCAGCCCACCTGGCTGCTTGGAAGATCTCCCAGGACAAGGGATAAAAGGGTTAAGCACAGCGGTGTCCCTTTGAAAGCTTGCTACATGTGGCAATCTCTCACCTTGTGAATCACTGGGTGTGCTTATGTACTCATTCTATCCTCCTTGCTCCCTGCAGCTCTTGGGCAAAATTCCTTCTCAAACTGAAAGGATTCTTCCCAGCCAGTTCAAGCCCAGCCTGGAGGCAAAGCCCCCTAGACCTAGGGGGACCTCTCCTGGGCCATCGACAGCCTCCTCAGCACTCCATTTTTTCTCCCCTGCTGGCTCGGCTCTGCCATATTTAAGGGCTGACCATCCACCCTGCCACAACATTTTGCCTGGGGATTGGTAGGACTCCCCTAAGTATGCAAGGATTGGTAAGACTCCCCTAAGTATACAGATCAAGACCTCCTGGCCTCTGCCCGCTAATTTCCAGAAGTTTCTACAAGCTTCTAGATTCAGGGAGAGGTACCAGAAGACCAGCATCTTTAGAGCCATCCAGCCTGACCTGTAGTAATCCGACTTATTCACAGACTCACATAACTTACCATGAGACATGAACTCAAATTTACCTACACTAACACTAGTAGCACACTAGAGGGTTCTACATGAGTTCTGAAGAGCCTAAAAATACTATACAGAAGGGACATTCTACACTAGGATGGGGAAAATGTAAGCTAGGTTTTAGTTATGCTTTAATTATTCTATACTATACAATGTCATTTATAGAAACAATATTTATATCACATTTGGGCAAATCATAGCTACAAAGATGAATATAAAGTATCTCACAAAAGTGAGTACATCCCTCACATTTTTGTAAATATTTTATTATATCTTTTTATGTAACAACACTGTAGAAATGACACTTTGCTACAATGTAAAGTAGCGAGTATACAGCTTGTATAACAGTGTAAATTTGCTGTCCCCTCAAAATACCTCAACCCACAGCCATTAATGTCTAAACCACTAGCACCCCTAAGTGATAATGTCCAAATTGGGTCCAAAGTGTCAATATTTTATGTGGCCACCATTATTTTCCAGCACTGCGTAACCCTCTTGGGCATGGAGTTTAACAGAGCTTCAAAGGTAGCCACTGGAGTTCTCTTCCACTCCTCCATGACAACATCACAGAGCTGGTGGATATTAGAGACCTTGAGCTCCTCTACCTTCCATTGGAGGATACCCCACAGATGCTCAATAGGGTTTAGGTCTGGAGATATGCTTGGCCAGTCCATCACCTTTACCCTCAGCTTCTTTAGCAAGGCAGTGGTTGTATTGGAAGTGCGTTTGGGTTTGTTATCATGTTGGAATACTGCCCTGTGGCCCAGTCTCCAAAGGGAGGGGGTCATGCTCTGCTTCAGTGTGTCACAGTACATGATTGCATTCATGGTTCCCTCAATGAACTGTAGCTTCCCAGTGGCGGCAGCACCCATGCAGCCTCCGACCATGACACTCCCACTACCATGCTTGACTCTAGGCAAGACACACTTGTCTTTGTACTCCTCACCTGGTTCCCGCCACACACGCTTGACACCATCTGAACCAAATAAGTTTATCTTGGTCCCTTTAGACCACAGGACATGGTTCCAGTAATCCATGTCCTTAGTCTGCTTGCCTTCAGCAAACTGTTTGCGGGCTTACTTGTGCATCATCTTTAGAAGAGGCTCCCTTCTGGGACGACAGCTATGCAGACCATTTTAATGCAGTGTGTGTTGTATGGTGACCTCCCACCCCTTCAACCTCTGCAGCAATGCTGGCAGCACTCATACGTGTATTTTCCAAAGACAACCTCTGGATATGATGCTGAGCACGTTCACTCAACTTCTTTGGTCGACCATGTCGAGGCCTGTTCTGAGTGGAACATGTCCTGTTAGACCACTGTATGGTCTTGGCCATTGTGCTGCAGCTCAGTTTCAGGGTCTCAGCAATCTTCTCATAACCTAAGCCATCTTTATGTAGAGCAGCAATTCTTTTTTTTAGATCCACAGAGAGTTCTTTGCCATGAGGTGTCATATTGAACTTCCAGTGACCAGTATGAGAGAGTGAGAGTGAGAACACCAAATTTAACACACCTGCTTCCCATTCACACCTGAGACCTTGTAACACTAACGAGTCACATGACACCGGGGAAGGAAAATGGCTAATTGGGGCCAATTTGGATATTTTTCACTTAGGGGTGTACTCACTTTTCTTGCCAGTGGTTTAGAAATGAATGGTTGTGTGTTGAGTTATTTTGAGGGGACAACAAATTTACACTGTAATACAAGCTGTACACTCACTACTTTACATTGTAGCAAAGTGTAATTTCTTCATTGTTGTCACATGAAAAGATATAATAAAATATTTACAAAATTGTGAGGGGTGTACGCACTTTTGCGAGATACTGTATGTCGTTTATGAGGACAAGAACCAATTTAGCCCCTGTTCGCACAGGTGCAACTTGTCATGCGATTTGACAGTTCAAAATTGCCTGAGAAGTCACTCACTTTTGTTGGCAATGGAATTGTTCAAATCGCTACTTTTGCAGTGCCGCACCAATTTGAAAAAATGGTTCCTGCACTATTTTTTGCGATTTCAGTTACGACTTCCAAAGACATCTGTGCATGAAGTCGCACAGATGTCAGGCAAGTCACATCTGAAATGGCACTGATCTGCAGCTTTTATATCGTGCTACTTTACTTGATTTTAAAGTTGCATTCAGTGTGAATGGGGGCTTACAAAAAAAGTACTTCCTAAACGGACTCTCTGTTGTTATAAAGTCTTAGAGACACTGTGCTATGCAATCATATGTTACCCTGATTGAACCACAGAAACATTGCTGTAAAGAGCCTATGCTTGTGCAGCTTTCATAATCTGTATTTATATTTTTCTGCAGCGCATGCATGCTCTTTGACATTCTGACCCTGTTTTGCATAATTGGTTTTTAACGTTCAACCTGTTTAATAAATTGCAAGTTACAGTTACTTTCTGTTTCATAGTTTGCATATCTCCAAGCTTTAGAACTTGACAGAAGAAAAAAGTAAGAATGTGGTGCACATTGCGCTCTACAGCGAAAAGTGTGCATGTGGCCAGAGAAAAGTGAGCATGACCATATGGGTGTGGTTTAAAGACATACATGATGAGAATCTCACCTGGCCCTGGAAGATTTATCATATGAGAGACAGACCTACAGCCCAGAATATATTGTTCATTAGTAAGATTATGTATGTATCTGTTTATCTAGCTACAAGTTTGTCTTAGTCTATTTAACCACGTGCAGACCGCCCACCCTTAATGTATTGCAGACAGACAGCATTTGCAGGCAAAGCGACGTACCTGTGCATCGCAGCCTGCTTCCTGGTTTAGCCGCCTGCATGCACGCCCCTCTCCCATCGGCACCCACTGTGTAGAATCACTGAGACTGTCAACAGGCTCATGGCTAGGACCTGCTGATTGGCTGTGTCCAATCACAGCCCAGAGCCCTTTGTTGGCACTAACACAGGGCTTTGTACAGAGGGAACAATCTCTCTGTTTCTCATCCCTGCAAAGCTTAGTTATTTTTGATTAGCGAGCTGAGTTTATTTTTTGCAAGTGCAAAAAGATAATTTTATATGGAATTAGCATTCTTGTTTACCTATACACTGTATCATTATATTGAGCAATAGTAATACCATGCATTAAGAAATATTTTATTTGTTTAAAAATAAAATTAGTTAGGGCTCTATTGCCCAGCCTAATATAATGTACAATATAATGTTTACCATGCAGGGGTCAGAAGTATAATGTACAACATAGCATAAATAGGTCAAGGGTCAGCACTATAACCACTTAATACCAAATCATGTACATCTATGTGATTGACTTTAAGTGGTTATACTGGGATAATGCCTGGTATTGATTTTTTTCAGGAGGCAATCAGCTTTTATGTTAAAGCCACCCTAGCGGCTAATTACAGACGGCAAAGGGGTTGACCCCCTCCCGCCGCCTTCTGGTGCCTCTCTGGGCTCTACCGTCGAGTCCCGGCACTGAAGCTGGTGGTTGCTCTGTCTTACCATAGAGATTGTCAAGGACTAGAAGGTCGCCGACGAGCTCTTTGGTGTAGGAAACCAAAAGCAACAAGTATTGTCTTCACTTCCGATTTATTTTCCCGGATGTAAACAGAGCCATTTTTACATTGTGAAAGCTTCTGATCACACTGATCATGATGTGATCAGATGCTTTTAAGGGCAGAGGACACACATACGTAAATGGCAATCCCATCACACATGTGAGAAATTGCCAAGAATGTTAGAGCAAGAGCTATAAGCACCAGACCTCCTCTGTAACTCTAAACTGGTAACCTGTAAAGGTTTTTAACGTGTAGCCTATGGAGAATTTTAAATACAGTAGTTTGTCGTAACCATTCCACGAGAGTTCTATCTACTCTGCGTTATACTATCTTTTATATTTTACCAAAAAACTGAGTACTAAATTGTGTGTAGGTATATATAATGTTTGGGAGTTCTAAGTAATTTTTTAGCTAAACTCGCTTATTTGTAAACAAAAAGTGTCAAAAAAGGCCTGTTCTTCAAGTTTAGAGGTCAGAACTATAAACTACAATTTTTGAACAAGCAAAGATAAAGGGATTTTAATGGTACCAACACATAGAGATTGGTAAAAACTATTTTTATTTAAATCAAAATTTAAAAAAGATATGGAGTATACAATTGCTCCCCACTAAAGCATTTAAAAGCGGTTTCATCCAATACACATGTGGTTATATATAGACAAACTGTGTCTTTTAAATATCTTTTCTTGTTATTTTGACGTAATGCAAAAAATTGATCTTAACAAGCAAACCTACAGGCATCTCTGAAACTGGACTTGTAAAGTTATGCACCGTGATGCCCATGTGTTGTGAACAGGTGTTAAATTCTGCAAAATAAACGAGACAAACTCCAAGGGTTGATTTCATATCGCCTGTGACTTATAATTATAAATGAGCATTAAACCAACCATTGACCAAACTTCAACAAAAAGTAAGCATATATGTAATTAAAGTACTGAAATGGATAAATACTAGTTCCTGTCTTAATTTATGACAATTGCACAGCCATTTGTACAGAGACTAGTTAGAGCATACCTTACCTTACATGAAAATAGTGCAGCACTCCCTTATATCATACTGTAAATAGAATAATGAAAAATACATCAATTATTAAATATACAGTATATATATATATATATATATATATATACAAAATCATAAATATGAAAAGTTCATCATCTAATTGTGTAACAAGGGTCTGAAACCAAAATGTGGAATCCTAACAGAAAACACTCTGTGTCACAAATGTTTGTAAAGAGTATTATCCCCTTCAAAAACACACTCATGGTTGAACCTTGGGCAGGCCATAGACAGTGTAAATTTCTTTCCTACAACCACTGTGCTTGGGGGGAGGGGGGTGGGGGGGCAAGCCTCCGTTGCCCCAAAGCACCCCCCCACGTTGAGGGCTTGTGGCCTGGTATGGTTCGGGAAGGGGGGGGGGCTGCTTGGTTATTACCCCTCTTTCCTGGCCTGCCAGGCTGCATGCTTAAATAAGGGTCTGGTATGGATTTTAAGGGGGGGCACACAATTTTTTTAATTTAAATTTTGGCATGGGGTTCCCCTTAAAATCTATACCAGATCTGAAAGGCCTGGTATGGATGGTGGGGGATCCCCACACAGTTTTTTTTATAGAATATTTAAATGCTGGCAATTGTTTTTACATTCAGCTGTCAGCGGGAAATTCCGCTGGCAGCTGATGAGTTATCAGTTTTTAGCAGCTGGCACCCGCCGGTGTTCTAACAATCAATGCAAAAACGGATGCAGAAATGGACCATTTGTTCATTGACATCCATTTAGGGTCCGCTTCCATTTTTTTACAGAAGAAATATAGGGCTTTCTTCCATTTAAATAAACTGATGTTAATGAAGGCAAATATCAGCGGTTGTCAATTGATGTTCATCACTAACATCCACTGCCCATAGAAATCACATTGGTGTCCGTTTTTTCTTCTGTCAATGGAGGAAAAACTGACCCACTGAACACCTGTGTGAAAGGGGCCTAACAGCCTATTAGCCTAGTGGTTTCCCTTCTTAAAGTTAAATATTATACACAAGTCCATTCATTTATAAATGATGTTATACCCCTTGTTTACCTTTTATATTTTTCATTATTTAAATGGTGCATTATTCATAGAAGACATGGGCATTTCACAGGGATATAACACTGCAGGGTTTCAATACTATGACACAATCTCCTCCTTTAACAAGACACAAGAAGAGCAGAAATAGAGAGGCAGAGAACTACCAATAGCAAAACAGTTTTTTTTTTTCATGAAAATGTAAAAATAAATTTAAAAATACCGTGGCAGGACAAGCTCGTGCCACTCTTTAATAAGGTGGTTTACACCAGGTTTTATAAGAAGCAAGCACACTAATAGCACAGGTGTGTGCTAGCTTCATATGAGAGCCAGAGTTAGGACTCAGAGACCCACTTTCCCAAGGTGATCAGTGTGTGAAGGGAGCAGTGAAAGGTGCTGGTATGCACCATACTGTCCAGGTCAGGACAGACCAAGGCCCGAGCCTGTGAGAGAGTCCATGAGGAAGAAAGCATTTGAGGAGCTGCAAGAAAAGACGCAGAGCTGAGGTACAGCTTCTGTGCACGAACACTGGGATGTGTTTGATGGTCAGGGAGACAAAAAAGGTATTAATGGTCAGGAGGACCCAGAAGTATTAATTGGAGCAGTAAAGCTGCCAAAAGAGCCAGGAGGCTGAATGTTATGTTTGTTCATATTGATTATGAGAACCTCCTACATGGGAAGACATAACTGTATGAAGTTTTGAGGTTTTAAATAAAGGTGGGCTGGAAAGCCCTGAAAAAAACTACTGGAGTATCTCATAAAATTAGAATATCTTAAAAAAGTTAATTTATTTCAGTAATTAAGTTCAGAAACTCATATATTTTATATAGATGCGTTACACACAGAATTATATATATCAAGCATTTCTTTCATTTACTGTTGATGATAATGGCTTACAGCTAGTGAAAACCCAAAATTCAGTATCTCAGAAAATTAGAATTAGAATAAGAGCAATAAAAAAAAAAAAAAAATGTTGGCTTACTGAAAAGTATATCCATATACAGTATAGTATGCACTCAATACTTGGTCATGGCTCCTTTTGCATGAATTATGGAAGCCCAGGCTGCTTTGATAGCGGCCTTCAGCTTGTCTGCATTGTTGGGTCTGGTGTCTCTCATCTTCCTCTTGACAATAACCCACAGATTTTCTTTAGGGTTTAGGTCAGGCGAGTTTGTTGGCCAATCAAGCATAGTGATACCATGATCATTAAACCAGGTATTGGTACTTTTGGCAGTGTGGGCAGGTGCCAAGTCCTGCTGGAAAATAAAATCAGCATTTCCAAAAAGCCAGTTAGCAGAGGGAACATGAAGTGCTCTAGAATTTTCTGGTAGATGGCTGCGCTGACTGTTGACTTGATAAAACACCAAGTGTTGGACCAACACCAGCAGATGGCATGGCTCCCTAAATCATCATGGACTGTTGGCAGCAAACAGAGAAAATCATCCATAAGATTCAAATCAGGACCTGGAGCTTACACATTTTAGGACTCTCCTCATACCCACGCCTTCATGGCCAATCATCAAAAAGAAATGAGTATGAGTGGGTATACCACTGGGTATTTTTCTTCTCTTCCAATAGGGAAGGTGTGATATTTCAGTTGGGTAGGGTGGCTGTTAAAGTGGAAATTTAGACAAAATGTCCAGAATGTTACTCTTACTTACATTTTGCATGTCTCTCAATGCAAGGCCTTCTTATAGTATATTTACCCTGCCTCCATCTCCTGCCCCCTTGCTGTTTTACATCTTCACACATGTAGCATGAAATGGTTCAGAATGACTCCCCAAGTAGTGTGGCAAGATAACAATAACATCTCAGGGTCTGGTTCTTGGTGTATTGTGGGTAGAAAAGTAAGTCCCTTTAGTCTTTATTTCTTGCTAAACTCAGTTCTAGAAGAGAAGAGTTTAGGAATGCAGGATACCCAAAAAACAGGACGGTATTCAAAAGTAGCAAAAGGCCCCTTATTAGCAACCTCTTCGCAATTGCTGACCCTGTGACAGGAGCCAGACAAATCCATGACTAGACATATGCAATTTGTTTCGTTCTGAATCGAAATTGGCAGGAAATTTTAGTATTTCAGAGATTCCGATGTATCTGAATTTCCAAATCACAATAGTAATGAATTTCAACAAATCCAAAATAAATTATAATAAAACAAATTATTTACATTCAAATATGAATTTGAATTAGAAAATTAATTTTAATTAAAATGGATGGAACATTTTGCATTACACACAGTAAGGTATAATCATGATATAAGATTATGAATCCTTCTTAGGTTAGTGAATAGAATAGAATAGAGCAGAAAAAAATAGAATAGAATAGAATAAAACAGAATAGAACAGAATAGAGTAGAATAGAAAATAAAAGAATTAATAGAAAAAATAAAATAATAGAAAATAAAATAAAAGAATAGAATAGAAAGAATAGAATAGAAAAATAATAGAATAGGATACAATAAAAAATAAATATATTCAAACTTTGAATGGAGTAGAACCAGCTATTCTTCACAATGAATTTGGATCGATTCAATGTTTTAGTTGTAAATTTGATTCAAATACTTTTAATCCAGTCAAAAATGAATAAACTAAACTAAACAAAATTAGTTACTTACGAATTGATCCGAAACACATTTTTTTCATTCTGCACATGTCCATCCATGACTCTGTAATAGCAGTCATAGTTTTTCCTAGTTATAGTTCATCTCTCTCTAATCAAACTGACCCTTTAAAATCACTCAAAGAAACTGGGATCTGCAGGCAATGAATCCTTCTTACAATGTCCAGCAGTAGCTTCCACCCAGCTCCTCTGTGACAAGGTAGAGCGAAAATAGCCTTTAGAGATTGTCCTTCCAGCATTCTCCAGATATACAGTCAAGAAATGCAGCTTACGTGTTTGGTTTTGAGTCAAGACCCAAATAGCGGTCCCTCTAGGCAGACATCCTCTCCAGGGAGAAGTCAAAGAGGTGAAGCGAACACTCTGGAAAAGTGGTATTTATCTCCCTAAATCATCCTTCTGAACAAAGACCACAGGGATTATCCTGCAAAACTTGAGAGCTCTGAGACCTCTTCTTTCACCGCTATGTGGGAGAGACTTTACCTAAAGGTGAATAAACCTTAGATACATGGCAGTCCCTCAAGTTATTTTATCTTTTGCATCTATGAATGTCATAAAAGATTGTTTTATGTGAGAGTTCTTTAGCTTCTCCCCCTCAGCAGCTCACATAACCCACACTCGTTGAGTTAGAGCTTGCTGGGCAAGTGATCAACAGCCAGATGAACTGCTTTTTACTGTCAGCCGGGCGTGTGGGCAGCCGGGCAGGAGCCTAAACATATGCATCTTCTTTACAACACCCAGATACAGTGGGGAGCACCTCCCCAAATGCTAACAGAGTACTTTGGTTCCAGTGGATTGGCCCTATGTCTTTGGTCCTTGGATCCAACCAGATGTTTGCCTGTGTTACCAAAGCTACTCTGGACTTCACTGAGAAGGATGCTGTTTATGAGGAATAATGCAAGTAGCTAGTCATGTTCCGAATTGTTTTGCTGAAGTAGTGATCTATTGCTATAGAGTCTTACTGAGACTGTGCTTTGCAGCTGCATATTACCCTGATTGAGCCACAGAGATATTGCTGTCTATGCCTGTGCAGCTTTCATAATATATTTTCTGTTAATCTGAAATGTATGCATATTTTTTGCCATCCTAAGCCTGTTTTGCATTATTGCTTGTAACTTTGCATCTGCTTAGTAAAGTTGCAGTACAGTAACAGATCATTCGACAGATTACCCATTCTGTTAAAGGACCGTCTTCCATCACCTAGATGACAATCATTTCTGCACAAGACTTGCTTGACATCACTCCTCTGTCCGTGCTATGTGATGCCTATTTTATTCTTTTGCGCTGAGTCATCTGATCTGCTATACAATGCTAAGATTACACAGTGATTTCCCCACATCAGTACTCAAAAAAGGCCAGATACCAGAGCAAGTTTCCTTTTTTTGTGATAATTACCCAGGGCCCCTGGCCATGACTGCAGTGGCTTCTCCAGCTTTCATATTTAGGGGGGGAGGGGGCAAATGGGGGGACAGGGACAAAAATAGGGGGGGCAACAATAAAATGCAATTGAGCCGTCCACTCATTACAGAGGCTCCATTATAGCCTTGTCCAACAATGGGCATCAAACGCATAAACATGAAATTTTCTGAACAATTTGTCAGGAAGATTTCATGATTATGCCTTGGATGCCCATTGTCAGGAATATTTCCTGTTTATGTATTTGATGCACATAAACATTAAATCCTCCTAACAATGGGCCTCAAACGTAAAAAAAAAACATGACATATTCTTGACAATGGGCATCAAATGCAAAAACAGGAAATATTCCTAAAAATGTGTCAGGAATATTTCATGCTTATGCGTTTGATGCCCATTATCAAGAAACAATGGAAACATTAAATATTCCTGACATAATTTTACAGCTGGACATAGCAAACTTACTGACATGTATTATACATGTTTGCCATGTTCAGCTGTAAAATGTCAGTTCACATTGTGTCATCCGGCATATACAGCTAGAGACATCCCCCATATGCAGCCAGAGACACCCCCCATTTACAGCCAGAGACACCCCCCCAAATATAGCCAGAGACCCCCCCAAATACAGCCAGAGACACCCCCCCAAATACAGCCAGAGACACCCCTTATATACAGGCAGAGACACCCCCCATATACAGCCAGAGACACCCCCCCCCATATACAGCCAGAGACATCCCTCCCATATACAGCCAGAGACATCACCCCATGTACAACCAAAGACATCCCCCAAATACAGCTAGAGACATCCCCAAATACAGCCAGAGACATCCCCAAATACAGCCAGAGACATCCCCATATACAGCCAGAGACACCCCCAAATACAGCCAGAGACACCCCCACTCCTTGGCAGAGATTCCAGAAGTTCAAGCAGAAAAAAGCCTGCGCATATACCTGTCTTGCAAAGCAGTCACATGGGTTGTGACCAGTTCCTCTCCACTTCCTGTACTTTTCTGTACCATGTGACCAATCAGTCACATGGTCTGCTGACATCACCAGGGTCCTTCTACTGGGCAGGAACTATCTAGCCGCTACCCTGATTGAATTCTATTCAATGAATAGGCGCAGCGAGGGAGCCTTTTGCCGCAGCTGCGCGGTGCCTTGCCATTGAAACAGCATTTTAATTGGCCCCCTCTGCCCCCCCCCCCCTAGTGATGCCACTGCATGACTGCCACTCTCTGTCTGGTTCCCAAGAACTTGTATTACAATTTATTTAAGCTGTAGAATCAAACATGCCCCCTTCCCTTCTTACTTCCTTATATTATGTCAGACCAAGCACTACTAACGAATAACAAATAACGTTGAGCTGTCTTATGGCTGTATTCTATACAGCTGAACTGCCTACTCTTGTACTTGTGGAGTAGGGGGTACCCAACAGGACTTCCAGTGTTTGTTGTGGACTCCCAGGTTTTCTAATTCCACAGAGATAATGCAGGCACTGATGATATCCATAGCTACATCCCTGTAAACACACTTAGATCTGCAAGTTCTCCTAAGTTATTTGTCCTTACCTTGGATGACTCCACTTAAGCAAATGGTAAAGTATGTTAATATTGTTTTTATGCAGCATCTTGGCAATATGTTCTTCAATACTTTGAAGACTCAAAGAATTTGTTACTCAGATCCCACCATACTTCCCAAAGCCAAACATTTGTTTTCCTCTTGCAGCACCAGACTTTTATCTATTTCTGTTTGTAGCAATTGGTTCCTCCCAAATGGCAAGAGGACCACCCTCTCTTGAACCCTCTCTAACTCCACAATAGGCTATCCCCTTTTTCTTTCACAGAGTTTTATTAGGTTTTACAATTTTAGGAATATATATAAAAGTGCAAAATCAACATCATAACAGTACGGGAAAAGCTATCCTTGTTTCCAAAGGTTTCAGCATACTTTCTGCCAACCTAAATATATTTATATTTAGTCCACTAAATTGTATTTACTTGGCATTCTCATGGTTTAATTTTTTTTCTATTTAATTCCTGTCTCCTAGCCCCAAATGAGCTTTTGACTTTTGTCCATTCCCTTCCTTTTTTTATTAGTTCCTCTGAACTTGTTCCCCTCCCTGTACTACCCTACCTCTGTCTCTTCCCAAACCCCTTCTTCCTGCTCTCTTCAGATCTCTACTTAGAGTCCTCCACAAACTAATACTAGTATGTAACATTCAGAAACTTAAGTTAACAGGGACAATTTACATCACATACCAGGCAAAAAAACGGCATAATTAAAATTATTTTGTTCCAATCTATACAACCTCCCTTCTTGCCAGTGACCCTGATCCCTAAAAGGTAACGGACACTCAAATATCCAAACTTTCACCCAAGAAAGTGGACTACTCTTCATCCCATTTGACTTAGCACATAACGTATGCTGGCTATAGACAGCCTGAATTGTAGTCAGTTCCTAATGAATTGACTGAAATTCAACCCATGGATGACCATGAAAGCACCACCGATCTCAATTAAAGTTGAATAAAATATCAACTGAGACAGATGGAAAATTTTCAGCCGAACAGTGACTGCATCTTATAAGAACACAGCGCTAATTCTTTATGTAGCGAAGGCTACTTACACTTTATACAGTGCTCCCAGCCCCTGCATCTAATAGTTCATTTGGACCAACTTGGTCCAAATGAAGCATTTAAAATTCACTTAATACTGGAGAAAACATCTTTAAGTGTGAATAGGCCCTAAATCTTTGTGACCCAGCCTTTGTGTCTCTCCTCTAGAAACCCAGACATTTATACATATATATTACTACTCAATAGGGACTGACTACATATTTTTTCCAACCTGCATTCCAGCATGCTAGGAAAGACACTCCAGCAGTTATTATCTTGTTAATAACTTTCAACACAAGTCATATAATTTTGTACGTATGATAGCTTGAAAGGAGATAAGCAATGCAGAGTGCAGTACCTCTGGCAAACCCAGATAATTAAAAGTAATGCCCCATACACACGTGCAGATTATCTGCAGACTTTTGTCTGCAGACTTACCTTTTCTATGTAGTGCAAGGGCCTGCCGGATTGCATACAAATTGAAAGTGTTTAGGTTTGACCTCATATTATATGGTTTTGGTAAGTCTGCAGACAAAAGTCTGCAGATAATCTGCGCGTGTGTATGGGGCATCAATGTAAGGAATGTTCGCTGTCTACACCAGGAGACACTTGTTTGCTCTCAAGTGTTGTAATTAAACAAAGGGAGTTTAATCGAATTCAGGTTTTTCATTACAGGATCCTAATATGCTCAAGTATTTAGTGGCTCATCCAACAAACCATCATGTTTAGTATATTATCCAATATGAAATGCAGGGTAGACAAAGAAATGTATAAAAACACTAAAATATTCAGTAGCACACTTTCATCATGTGCATAAACCATGTATTTAAATATCCAATAATGAGCACAAACTAATTATAGAGATGTATAAACAACTCCAGATTAAAAAAAAAAAAGTACACATCTTGATTTTGTTAAAAACTTTGCCTTGTCATTTTAAAGTCTAAAACTGGGTGAAAATTTAAAGCAGCAAAAAAAAGGTACATTTTCCTTACACTCCCTCTCTCATATGAGATCCCGTAATGATGGCAGTAAAAAGCACTTGTGGGAAAAAAAGGATACTGGTTACTAAAATGACAGCCTATCTGATTGCCAGTTTATGATTTTGGAATATTTCCTTCATTGTAGTAACTGTTTTCCCTACATAGTAGAGACTACATGGACAGAGTAGTAAGTAAATTACAAACCCTTACATGCATGTAAATCTATGGGGTTGATTTACTAAAACTGGAGATAGCAAAATCTGGTGTAGCTGTGTATGGTAGCTGATCAGCTCCTAACTTCAGCTTGTTCAATTAATCTTTGATAAAATAAAAAATATAAATAAAAAAACCCAAAAGCTGATTGGTTTCTATGCAAAGCTGAACCAGATTTTTCACTCTCCAGGTTTAGTAAATTAAACCCTATATCTAATGTAAATTAATTTGCTAGAAGGCAGATGTAAGAAGTATTGTCCTGTTACCATATCTCGGCAAGTTGCACAGTTAAGTTACCAGTAACTTCCTGGCCTTACCATAATTCGGCAAGTTGCACAGTTAAGTTACTGGTAACTTCCTGGTCTACCAGTGGTAAGCCATGTTGATGGAGAATTAGAGGGAAGAAAATCAGTTTTCATGAGATGATTCTTTATAGTACACCCCCTTTGGTAGCTCATAGTGAGTGTGGAAGAGGGGGTATGCAGTGGTTAGGCCTTGGTCACTGGAGACCAAGTCCAAGCATACTTTCACTAGCCAGGGATGCCATCCTTACAAGCAGAGTTGGAGGTACCCTTAGAGGAGATTGCTCCCTTCCTTTGTTGGAAGAATTGGTCCTTAGGTTAGCCTCGCTGAATAAAGCAATTGGTCATCTCATCAGTGGCATCGGAATTACTCCTCCTTATCACCCTCAGCATTTGTGCACAGGGGAAGCCATCACCTAGGGCTGGAGGATAAGCACTCTGTGTGTGCAGGAGAGTATTTTTATTAGTTGGTTTCTGGAACAACTTTGTGCCTAGCATCACTTGTTATCCTGCCCCCACCTTAAAGATATTCAAATCCAGGTAGGTGATATACTGTATGTGTCAGACAAAAAAAAGTAATTTTAATGGGACAAGGTATCCTGTTTATGGAGATCTTTCTTGCTGCCAAGACTAAATTCGAATCAAGCTGTCAATGTAGCAATAGTAAAATACAATGTGGTGGATTTACAAAAGGTGCAGTTGCTCCAGAGGTTGGTAAATAAGGAGAAGCTCTGCTAACTTTCATCATCCAATCATATGCAAGTAAAAATGCTGTTTTTGTTTTCCCTTGTATGTGATTGGGTAGTCTTTGCAAAGTGAAGCTTCATATCATTTACTAAGCTCTGGAGCATCTGTGCTTGCAGAGTGCAACTGCACATGCAAACTGCACAGTCTACTTTCCTTTAGTAAATCAACCCCAATGTGTGGTGCAAACCTAGAGGTTAAAGAAAAGTCCTTAATTTTATTCCATATAAATATTAGCAAAAGAGGATACTACATTTGAGCCAATAGTACCTAAAACTTGTAAATCGAAGTTATCCTTGAACTTGAAATATTTCAAACTGAGGCTTGATTAAAATAGATCAGTTAAGAAGGGGATTGGGGAGATGTCCTTGTCTTAGGTTCAGTATTGCTTCACACACAGCCTTGATCCCATCCATGTGAGGGATAACAGCATACAGACTACTGACATCAATGGTGGCAAGAACATTGCCAGATTTATTAGGTTCCAGTTTTTGTTGTAGGTCTATGACCACTTCAGAATCCCAGAGATGGGACAGCATCTGGGTTACAAATGGCTGCTAAGAGTAATCCACAAACACTGCCAATGTTTCAATGGTTGAAAATGGACATCTTGTGGAGATGATGTGGCATCCTGGAGGATCTTTGCCAAATTGTAAAAAATAGGATAGTAAGGGTGGGTAGTTGTTAGGAAACCAGATTCACCATGGAAGATCTAGGATTTTGTGTAGCCCTGCTTTAACAGAGCAACTCTTACACTATATTACCAAAAGTATTGGGAAACCTGTCTTTACATGCACATGAACTTTAATGGCATCCCGGTCTTAATCTGTAGGGTTAAATATTGAGTTGGCCCACCCTTTGCAACTATAACAAATTCAACTCTTCTGGGAAGGCTGTCCACAAGGTTTAGGAGTGTGTCTATGGAAATGCTTGACCATTCTTCCAGAAGCACATATATGAGGTCAGGCACTGATGGATGAGAAGGTGTTCTATAGGGTTGAGGTCAGGAGTCTGTGCAGGCCAGTCAAGTTCCTCCCCCCCAAACTCGCTCATCCGTGTCTTTTTGGACTTTGCTTTGTGCACTGGTGCACAGTCATGTTGGAACAGGAAGGGGCCATCCCCAAACTGTTCCCACAAAGTTGAGAGCATGAAATTGTCCAAAATGTTTTGGTATGCTGACGCCTAAGAGTTCTATAAAGTGAAAAGATCTGCGCTACAGAAAAAAGGTCAGGCTGCAGCCCACCTCAGATATAGCCCTAAGAAGGGGTATATAGTATATAAGAAATGGGGGGGGGGGCTAAATGGCGCTGCCTATATTAGTGTATCCTCTCTGGGTCTTACAACAAGGTGTTTAAATGTGTAAACTTACATATGGTGTTGTTGACTCATAAGAACATCATATCATATAGCATAAAATGTATACGCATAGAAATTAATATAAAAGGTGCCAATAGTACCACAAAGTGTCAGGTGACAATAGAATAAAGTGCTTTCTGGTATTGCAGAGATTACCAATAAAATAGTATATATAAAGGTGTCCGTAGTGCAGCAAAAGTACTAAATAGTGGTGCAGCAAAAAGTGCTTGCTGATATGTAAAAGTAACAATAAATAAATCCCCAAACATAAATATCTATAAGTACTCCACACGTGACATGGAGTGATAGACAATTGATAAGTATCTCACATAAGATATCCGACAATTGAATAAAGTGCAATAAATAATGGAATTAAATGCTAAAGTGACTTGGTGCAATTCTACCCTCTTTGGCCAGCCGTCCAATTGGGCAGCTAAAAATGGTTGGCGATGGAAATTCTTAAATTAATAGGTGATTGGGATATTAATAAATAAATAAAAGTCCATATAGTGATTATTGGTGTAAAAGTCCAAAAATTGATTGGGGGATTCTTGAGGTGATCCGGTCTGGATGTGCAGGTGAGGGATCTAGTGCTCCCCTTTCAATTATGCCCGCACTCACCGGAGCTATGTAACCCTACAGGGGTGACCAGCGTGCTGTAACACAGGGGTTCAATCCTATAAGGTGGGGATCCTGGGCCCTGATGCCAATAACTGATAGAAGTCACATTTCCATGTTCTGTGTTCTGTGGGAGACTAGATATAGTTAATGGTGGGTCCTGGGTACAGTAACATTTTAAGTATGTTGATGCAGATTGAAGATCCATCTGCAATTTAAGTTTTTGAGTGACTGCTTCCTCTTCTACTGGTGGGCCTACCTCATCCTTTACTTCCTTAAACTGTACCATGCCCTAAAAACCTGGAAATCATTGCATGGAGTAGAAGTGATTGTTGAAAACAAAGAGTCTGATAAAGAATTTTCAGAGCTGGCATCCATTGTAGGGATGTTTGGGTGATTAATCCTTTGCTGACAAGGATATCACTGGAGTTTCATAGTTCAGCCACATGTCCTTCCATAGATTGCCATGATTGCCATTAACCTTTGGGAAGCTTTCTGAACTTATGATCATTTGTTGGTATTTGACAACATTGGACTCCTTCTAAGTCAAAAGTTCTAAGCACAGCATGTGTGAGCTATCACAGTTTGCAAACTGTGAGCCTTTGGAGCTGTCCCAGGTGCTATTATGCTAAATAATGCACTGCTTATGTGCCAATGTCAGATCCCCAACTGACATGAACTTTGCTAGGACTCTAAGCAGTAATCATATAATAATCGGCAACTCCCCTGTTAGACAATAAGAATGGGAATGATTATGATACACACATACTAGCTTGGAAAGATTGGATAGATGGGGAAAGATGTTGAGGAAACAAAAAGAAAACATACATGAGGTCTGAAAATTCTCCCATATACTTGGTCTATCTGGTTAATGGCTACCTGGCTAGTGAAGCCTAAATCTGGATGACAGTCCTGAAATCTGCACCTGTAAAGTCAACCATTGCAGCTCTCATATTTTTGTCTTTACTTTACACTTAAATAAGCCTCTGGTCAGGAAAAGGATTTTGTTCATGTGAATGGGGGGGGGGGGGGTGAAAATGAGTGGCAGTGGCAGGTGTCATTGACAATGTATGAAAGGCAGCAATAACAATTGGGGCAGTTGTGTAAATTACCCAATCAATGTTTCCTCTGATTGTGACTAGACAGATGGGGTCAAGGTTTTTCATGAGATCATTGCCCAAGCCAGGTATGAACTCCTACTATTCCTAAAAATTTCAACTGAGATAGTTAACTTAAGATTGATAAAATAGAATAATATATATCAGATGGAGAATCAAAGAGCTCTTGATATATTTTTTTTTTACCTGTTGTATGCAAAAAAAAAACTAAAAAATATGTAGGGAGCCTGCAATGTCCTTTTAGAAAGGAAAGTCTCATTCTCTGTCTGAAAGACAAGTCTTATCCCATCTGCTATGCATAATGAAGGGCTATAATTATTGTATTTACAAGGACCTGTTTTTGGCAGCTTTACTAAGGCAAATGCAGCTCTGATGGAGAAGAAACAATACACACTATGAAATGGGCTTCAAATGCAGACACAGACTTAATTGTGCCTGGCTAATGAATTTAGATTTTTGTAATAGCATTGAGTAGTGGGTGGCAATTCAAAGCTTCCAGTGAGTGGAAGAACTAATGGTGTGCTGCATCGCTTTTCAGCTATTCAGAATACGCAGTCATTGCTTGTTTTCTATCAGATGGTGAAATTAAATAATACTGCTAAAAATGATCCTTTTTTAATAGTTTATTTTCTGTTAAATAAAGGTCCTAAAGATGCTTGTTTTTAGCGAGGAACAAACCACTCATTTAAAAGTTTCTAATTATTTTTCATTGTAGCTTACAATAAGCCTAATATAGAAATAAATAAAAAAAAGATTGTTCAAAGCTGAAGGGCATATCCATCCATATCTGATGTATAACCTATGACTGTGTGCACACATTTATTCAACCATCTCAAGATTCTATAGGAAAACTTAGAGAGTCTAGGTTAGAGAGCATGAGATCCTAGCTTGGCCAAAGTTACTCTGGTCTTGCTGGGGCAAGGTTAGAAATTTTAACTGGGAAAGGTGCCGAAGAGAAATAAAACACTGGTCATCATCCAAGTTACTGTGGTTCTTTTAAAACCAGATGGCTTACACAAACCTCATTTGAAAGCCCAGTTTTAACCTTTCTCTCAGTCTACCCCACCCAATTTCCTCGACCCCACGTATATTTTTAGTTTTCAATACGTTTTTATTAAGAAGCAATAAAGAACAAGCGGACAAGGAATACAGTATCAATACAATATGTGACACAGCATTAAAGAGACAGTAAACTACCTAGCTGCATGAACAACAAAACCAAAAAACAACAGAAAGAACAATTTGTGTCTGTTAAACCGTGCAGGGCACGTACTATAGAACCTTATCCGCAACCGATCATGTAAAGCCGGAAGCATAAAATGGGGAGTCCTCATCCCGCTATGGTAGCATGATATGGTACTAGAACTACAGCAATGTGAGCACAACAGAAGGACAATGTAAAATATGAAACAAGAACAACATAAAGTAAGAAGGACAAATTGACTCTACTCGAAATTTCAGGTGCAGGTAAATTCTGACAATGACGTAGAAAACATAGCTTAACCTGCAACCTCCAAGAGCATTGTACACAAAGTTGACGACCCGGGACCCCAGCACCCGAAGAGGTTGCGAAACATTGGGGAACCAGGACGGGCAACCAATTAGAAAGGAAATTGGACTTCCTCCAGAATGAGGAAATCCAAGTGCTCAACTGGGGTCAATAGCGGGAGCAAGCAGATGCACCTTGGAGGAGAGAAGAAACGGCCGTGTGAGAACATAGTTAAGAAGGAAGCATGAGCGGGGCAGAGAGGGAAAGGAGAGAGAGTGTGGAGAGAAGTAGAAAGGGAGAAGGAAGAGGAGAAGAGGGGTAGGATCACCGGGAGACCTTGAGCTATGGTAGGTTTATCTATGAAATCGAAATATGATTTAGTCTAGCCCACGGTTCCCAGATCAGTTCAAATTTGGAAACCTTATCCTGCAGGATCGCCACCATTTTTTCCTAGGCCATGATCCAGGATATTTTGCGCTTGGCAGCACTATATGAAACTGAGGGTTGCTTCCACGCTTTAGCCACCGTGAGTTTAGCACCCAACAAAATAAAAAATACCAAGGATAGAGAGTGTTTGGGAATGCCCGGGAGTTTGTCATGTAAGAAAGCTGATTGAGGGGTTTGAGGTAGTGGGATTCCTGTGACCGAGCGAATGTGTCAGAATAGAGGTACTCACCGAGGCCGAGATGCCGAGAGCGACTAAGCGCACTCCGCCCCTCTGGAGGTGATACAGAGGGTGGATGGCAACAAAGAGGCACAAGCTACCAGCAGGCAGGGTAGAGCTTGCGTGGAGGTCCTGTAGAACTGGAGCAGAGACTGATCAGGATCCAGCAGAAGAAGTAAGTAGAAAGTCCAGAACAGGCTGAGGGTCAAACACAGGTAAGCAGACAATCCAGGACACAGGCTGAGGGTCAAGGCACTGGAGACAGGAGGCAAGACTGGGTCACAAGCAGAAGGTCAAGGCACAGGAGACTGAAGATAAATCCGGGTCGCAGGCAGAGGGTCAAACACAGGAGACAAGAGCAAAGTCCGTAAAACAAGCCAAGGTCGGGTCCAGGAGAAGAGCAGAGTAGGTCAGGGTCGATCCGGGTCACAGCAGGTAAATGATCAAACAGGAAACAGGAACTCAGGTACAGGAAGCTGAAAGACAAACCAGCAATTCCTCTGAGCACTTGCTCAGCTTTTATAGGCAGCCAGGAAGTCATGTGGAAGTCATGTGGTGCGTGTCATGTGATGACCAGTCTGCAGCTGAAGGTTTCTCTGACAGTGCCCCCCACCGATGGGCGGCCTCTGGACGCCCAAACTGGACATTAACTCCGGGTGATCCACATGAAAAGCTTGGATCAAGCGAGGGGCGTGTATGTTTCTTGAGGGTTCCCAAGAGTTGTTTTCAGGTGGGTACCCCTTCCACTTGATTAGGTATTAGAGAAGTCTACCCCTTTTCCTGCAGTTCAGTATGGCTTCAACCTCAAATTCATTTTCTCCATCCACCTGGACCGGTGGAGGAGGCGGCTCCTCTCTTCCCGGGAAGGGGCTAGGAATCACTGGTTTTAGTAAGGATGCATGAAAAGCAGAATGAATTCTGTAAGAGCTGGGTAAGGCCAATTCAAAGGCCACAGGGTTAACCATCCTCTTGATCTTGAACGGCCCTATGAACTTTGGGCCCAACTTCCGTGAGGGAAAAAGTAATCTGAGGTTAGCTGAAGATAACCAAACTTCCTCACCGACCTTGAAAACCGGGTTCTCCTTCCTTCCCCTGTTGTAGTATTTCTTATAGTCATCCTGGGCCTTCTGCATTGTTTCCTGAATCCTTTGAAAGTTCCGTTGGATGGAGGCTATTCGATCTTGGACAGCAGGAACAGATAATTCAGGGGTAGCGTTCGGAAGGAAAGAAGGGTGAAACCCAAAGTTAGACCAGAAGGGCGTTTGGTTGGTGGCTGAATGAACTGAATTATTATATGCGAATTCCGCGTAGGGTAGCAGAGAGGACCAGTCATCCTGGGAGCCATAAGAGAAACAGCGGAGATACTGCTCCAGAGTTTGGTTCGTTCTCTCTGTCTGGCCGTTGCTTTGAGGGTGATACGCCAAGGAGAGACAGACCTTAATTTCTAGGGCTTTACAAAGTTCTTTCCAAAATTTGGAGGTAAATTGAACCCCTCTGTCAGAAACAACACTGTCGGGTACTCCATGTAGCCTTATTATTTCTTTGATAAAAATGTTAGCTATCTCCAAAGCAGAGGGGGTGCCCACCATGGGCAAGAAGTGTGCCATTTTGGAAAGGCGGTCGACAACAACCAGAATGGAGGTGAAACCTTCTGAGGCAGAAAGATCAACAATGAAGTCCATAGAAACTTCAGCCCATGGGCGTTCTGGAATTGGTAAAGGTCTAAGTAATCCCCAAGATTTGATGTTAGCCACTTTACTGCGCTGGCAAGATATACAAGAGAGAACATACTTTTTACAGTCCTGCCTCCACCCAGGCCACCAAAAAGAACGGGCAACCAATTCAGAAGTCTTTTGAGTCCCAAAGTGACCAGCAAGTTTATGGTCATGAAGCAACTTTAACTTGAGGGGTCTAGCCTCCTGAGGGACAAAAATTCTTCCTTGGGACCAGAACAAGTCATCTCGTTTCTCCAAGGAGGATAGTTCTGGGTCAGTACAATGGCTAGACGCCAACTTGATGGTGGTCATAAGATCAGTGTGTGTGAGCAGAAGGAAGTTTTGTGGAGATAAGATGGTGCTAGGTTCCGTTGACTGGGGAGATTCAGGGAACATCCGGGAGAGTGCGTCTGCTTTCCCATTCTTGAGGCCAGGTCTATAAGAAATATGAAAATTGAACCTAGAAAAGAGGGCCCACCGGGCTTGCCTGGGCCTTAAGCGTTTGGCTGTCCTGAGGTATTCTAGGTTTTTATGATCGGTGAAGATCATGATGGAATGGGACGCACCCTCCAACAGATATCTCCACTCCTCCAGAGCGAACTTGATGGCCAACAGCTCCCGGTCTCCCACATCATAATTCCTTTCCGGGGAACTTAGTTTCCGAGATGCGAAAGCTACAGGATGGAGGAGAGCTTTTGGGCCCTGTCTCTGGGAGAGGATGGCTCAAGTGGCAGTTTCCGAGGCGTCTACCTCCAACACAAATGGCAGGGCTGGATCCGGATGCCGTAGGATTGGTGCAGAGGTGAACAGGGCTTTGAGTTTGGTAAAAGCTTCCTGGGCCTCTTGGGACCACTGAAAACGACTGTGTTGGCGGGTGAGTTGGGTGATGGGTGCAACAATGGATGAGAAGCCAACGATAAACCTCCGGTAAAAATTAGCAAATCCGATAAACCGCTGTACCCCCTTCTTGTCTACTGGAGCCGGCCATTCCTGAATTGCCTTGACCTTCTGGGGATCCATTGCGACCCGGTTGGTAGAAATGATAAAGCCTAGGAATTGTACAACAGATTTTTCGAATTCGCATTTCTCTGCTTTAAGGTACAATTTGTGTCTCCTGAGAATTGCAAGGACTGTCTTTACGTGAACCCGGTGTAGCTCAATGGTGGCAGAAAAAATAAGAATGTCGTCCAGGTAAACAAGTAGGAAATTGTCCAGATATTCTCGAAAAATGTCGTTTACCAGGTGCTGAAATGTGGCCGGGGCGTTACACAGCCCAAAGGGCATTACCAAATATTCATAATGTCCAAACCTGGACCTGAAGGCAGTCTTCCATTCATCTCCAGGCCTGATTCGGATGAGGTTATAGGCACCTCGCAGATCCAACTTAGAGAAAATTTGGGCGGACCGGAAACGCTGAAACAACTCTGGGATGAGCGGAAGAGGATAACGATTTTTTATCGTTATTTTGTTCAGTTCTCTATAGTCTATGCATGGTCTTAGGGAACCATCTTTCTTTTCCACAAAGAAGATGCCGGCTCCGGCCAGTGAAGAGGATGGACGAATGAAACCCTTATCCAAGTTCTCATCAATATAAGTCTTAAGAGCTGCTAGTTCAGTCTCTGATAGTGGAAAGATGCGGCCAAAGGGTATTTCGGAACCAGGTAGCAAATCAATAGGGCAGTCATAAGACCGATGTGGTTGTAGGCAATCAGCTTTTTGTTTATCATAGACATCTCTAAATTCAAGATATACCGGAGGGACGTGCTGGAGATTGTCAGGTGTAGGTGCTACGGTTAAACAGGCGGCCGGAGATGGAGGAAGGCAATGCTGGGAACAGTAGGGAGAGGAGAAGGAGACTTTCTTCTTGTTTCAATCAATGTCAGGCTCATGTGCCTGTAGCCAGGGGAGCCCCAAAATGATGGGGAACATGGGGGAGAAGATGATGTCGAAGCTTAGAAGCTCCTGGTGGCCGGAGTCCGTGGTGACAAGGATGGGCCTTGTTTGTTGTGTGACAAATCCAGAGCGAGGAAGAGACCCATCAGCCAGGTAGACTTGGAGACCTTGTTCTTTGGTCTGTAGTGGAATGTGTAGTTTTTGGGCCAGTGAAATGTCTAGAAAACAACTACAGGCTCCGGAATCAATAATTGCTGGTAGATGAACTTCCTTTTCCATTAGCTGTAAGGAGACAGAGAGGGTGACATAAGTCTGGGATAAACCAGGGTTTTGAAAGTTCATGAAAAACTGTGAGCATGACTTGCTGGGTCTCACAGGGCAGGTACGCAGAAAATGACCAGTTCCCCCACAGTACAGACAAAGATTGGCCTGTCGCCGTCATTGCTTCTCTTCAGGGGTGAGAGGAGCACGGACCAATCCAAGCTGCATGGGCTCAGCCTCCGGAGCAGAGGTGACAGGAGTCACTGGAAAGGATGGGTGATTGGGAGAAGGTTTATGGAGCATCCAGCTAGGTCGGGGACCCTGGAAGCGCTCAGTGCGCCGCTCGCGCATGCGCCTGTCTAACTTGGTAGCGGATTGGATTAAATCCTCCAACGTGGCAGGGGTTTCAATCCTGGCCAACTCATCCTTCAAAGCTTCTGACAACCCCTGGCGGTACTGGTATTTAAGAGCGGGTTCGTTCCACCCTGTGTCAGCTGACCATTTGCGAAATTCAGCAGTATAGTCCTCCACTGGTCTCTTTCCTTGAGACAGGGAGTGTAGCACGGCTTCTGCGGTAGCGGTGCGTTGAGGGTCATCATATAGTTGAGACATACTCTCAAAGGAAAGGTCCAAAGAATTCAGAAGAGAGCTCCTCTGTTCCATCAGGCCGTGGGCCCAGGCCTGCGGCTCTTCGGTCAACAGGGAGATGACAAATCCCACCTTAACTCCTTCGGACGAAAAAGTCCTGGGCTGAAGGGCGAAGTACAAGGAGCAGGCATTTTTGAAGGCCCAGAACTTTTTGCGATCGCCTGAAAAACGCTCCGGCGTGGGAACCCTGGGCTCAGGGGTAGCCATGATCACTGTGGGGCTTGATGCAGCTTGAAAAGAGGAGACTCCGCTGGTGGGCGCAGGGGCTGCGGCTGTTGATGCAGGTGACCCTGAAAGTTGCTGGAGACGACTGTCAATCTGGGCATAGCCTTCCTGCAGTTTCTGGACCGCATCAGTGAGGGTTGTGATCTGCTGGCATAGGATCTCAAGAGGAGAACGCACTCTGTCAGCCTCTGACATGGCTGGTTTGTACTGTCAGAATAGAGGTACTCACCGAGGCCGAGATGCCGAGAGCGGTTCGCTGTTGCGACTAAGCGCACTCCGCCCCTCTGGAGGTGATACAGAGGGTGGATGGCAACAAAGAGGCACAAGCTACCAGCAGGAGCTTGCGTGGAGGTCCTGTAGAACTGGAGCAGAGACTGATCAGGATCCAGCAGAAGAAGTAAGTAGAAAGTCCAGAACAGGCTGAGGGTCAAACACAGGTAAGCAGACAATCCAGGACACAGGCTGAGGGTCAAGGCACTGGAGACAGGAGGCAAGACTGGGTCACAAGCAGAAGGTCAAGGCACAGGAGACTGAAGATAAATCCGGGTCGCAGGCAGAGGGTCAAACACAGGAGACAAGAGCAAAGTCCGTAAAACAAGCGAAGGTCGGGTCCAGGAGAAGAGCAGAGTAGGTCAGGGTCGATCCGGGTCACAGCAGGTAAATGATCAAACAGGAAACAGGAACTCAGGTACAGGAAGCTGAAAGACAAACCAGCAATTCCTCTGAGCACTTGCTCAGCTTTTATAGGCAGCCAGGAAGTCATGTGGAAGTCATGTGGTGCGTGTCATGTGATGACCAGTCTGCAGCTGAAGGTTTCTCTGACAGAATGAGGTGGAAGATTTTGTTCCAAAAGTTTCTAATCCTGGGGAAAGACCACCATGTATGCATAAAGGATCCTAAGTGTTCACAGCCCCTAAAGCAATAGCAGAGATGTCTGCGGATACATGACGTGTAAGCTAGCGGGGACCATGTATGAGCGAGTGAGTATTTTGATATTGGCTTCTATAAGAGTGATATTAATGATGCCCTTAAAGGACCTACAGAAAATGCGGTTCCAGACTTCAGTAGGGGAGTCAATCTCCAAGTCCCGTTCCCAAAATAAAGGTAGGTTTATCAGGGGAGGACATCAGAGCCCAGTATATAATAGATACCCACATATATTTTTATATACATTTTTTAATTTATTCCTTTTTTTTCAGAAGTCTTTAAGAAAAGATTGATGCTAAAATATGGGAATATTCATATGTGGTGACTGTTGATATATGAACACAGAAAAATACATTTGAGTCCCTAATGGGGACACTTTCAAACTATGACATTCTACAAATTGCAAGACTGTTGGAATTGTGTATCTGTTAACCTGTGAATGCGGCTGATTTTATGTAGGGAAAACTAAGTTGGAGCTCTGAAGATGGGCTTACAGACACATTTTAAGAATAAAAACACCCTGATTTACCACTGTGATGAAATTTCCCAGCATTACATTTTTGGTGTTGGACCAGATCCACTCCAGCCTGAGATGAAGGGATTGAAATAAATCTCTCCCCCTGTGTGAATTGAGGTGGATATACAAATTGGATGCTAGATCCCCCCCCTGAGTTTTAGTGATGTAGTTAGCTACAAACCCTTCTTAGGGGGGTTTTATCTTGGGAAGCATGGAAAAATGAAAAAAGACAATATTTAGGCTCCCGTCTCCTGATTTCCTCCATAAGTTTTCCATCTGGCCCTCTAAATCCTTGATATCTTCATAGTATTATTTGTGTGTCTGGAACAAATAAAAAAAAATGCTATGCAATTTTTTTACATTGAACTATACTGTATTTTTCACCAAGTTTTTGGATAATATGTTATGCTTGCTGTCTCTCATTTTGCCACTGGGGGTTATCTGGTCAGGTGGAGATGGCATCCCCCACTCAAAGACCACTGGTTGGACATTATGTCTGACTGTGTGGCCTGTGTCATCCCACCGGAGATGAGTGGGGTCTCGCCATTCCCCGGAGTTCCAGGGGGCCAATGCTGGGCTTGCACAGAGGAAGATTTGGGCTGTCTCTCCCCACTAATAGCAATGGGAATCCACCCACTTGGCAGCTATGAGATGAGTTGCACTAATATGGAATTCTACTGACCACTACCATAACTTTGAGCCATACACTGTGGAGATGGTTTTGAGGACTGTTTTGTTTTCTATTGCTCTTAATAGTGAGATTGGCTGGGACTGTGGGCTTAGCCATTTACTTTTCATCCTTTGTTTTCCTGGGGTGTTTCCGGCAGTCTCCAATGGCCCCCACTTACCTAATGCTGCATTATGGTTATCTATGGATGTCATATTGAAATGCATCTGATAACGTGTCCTATAATTCTCCAGAGGGGGCCAACCCTGCTTTGTAATTTAAAGGTGTGGCACGTATGGGTGATCTATAACAGCCTTTTTCAACCAGGGTGCCCTGAGGTTGCTTCAGGGGTGCCTTGGCAAAATGCCTAAGAATTGCCCAAAGATTGTATACAAGCTGGCATGTGGATGCGGGCTGCCTTTTTTAGTTACGCTAAATAACAAGTTTTCATTTTGCACCATTACAATGTTTTAGCTGCTGGCGTCCTAAGGACCAGTGGCATCATCAGTTTATAAGGAGGATGTCAGTCACCTGCATAGCGTCTTTCTTTGACCCTCCCCTGCCCCTCTCCCTCAGCATTGGGGTCACATTAGCTGAGTGATAGAGAAAAACTGAAGAAAAGAGAAATGCTAGAATACTAATCAGTACCGTGTGCAAAAGTATATTTGCTTTGGAAGAATAAATCACCTCTAATATTGGGTGTCCCTACTTGGATTAGTAAATGTTGCTGCATTATGTAAAACTATTCGAATCGCTTTTACATTTTAGAATAAGGGGCCTCGAGACTGTCCATAGTTTTTAAAGGGTGCCTCAAGATTGTCCATTATTTTTAAAGGGTTCCTTGACTGAAAAAAGGTTGAGAAACACTGATCTATAAGGAACCTCCGGTGCAGTCGCCACTTAAAACCAATCTGAGTTCATTCCCTTTGTACACATGTATTTTCTATTTATTTTCTTTAAACTTTTTACATATATTGATGACTTTTCATTCATGCACTGTACAGTGCAGCTGAGGCTGCAGAGAAAGGCATGTGTGCTTGAGCTTTGTGGTGCACACCCTAATGCAACAGGCTGCATATACCTATGAGTAAAAGGCAAAGTAATTAATGAAAGACACAATGGGGTTGATTTTCTAGAATTGGAGTGCAAAATCTGGTGTAGCTCTGCATTTTTTTTTTGTCAAAGCCTAACTGAACAAGCTGATTGGCTACCATGCACAGTTGCATCAGATTTTAATTCAACCCTCATGTGACCAATGTAATAAAACAGCCATTTTCCTCTGAACCTGGCTGGGTATTTGAAATGAACACAAGGTAATGCAAAAATCAAAATTTTTGTATCCATATATTTGCTAGTACTTTCAATGCTGCTATATAGATGTATGCAATTTGTTTTGGTCTGGATATAAATTCGGACAGATTTTTGGTTATTCGGAGATTCAGATGTATCTGAATCTTTGAATGAAATAGTAAAGCATTTTTTTGAGATTCATTTAATTCATTTTCGTATATTAGTTTGTTAATGAATTCCAAATTTTCAGAACAATTTGAATTCAGACCAATTCAAATTTTTTGTGAAGATTAGCTGGTGGTTAAGCAGCGGGTGGGGAAGCCCACTGCTGCATCCTTAACAACCGATGACTCATCAGTTGTCAGCGATTTTCCCCACTGACAGCTGAAATGTAAACAAAAGAATGCCGGTAATAGAAAATTCAGAAAAAAACAGCGTGCCAATCCCAATGCATACCAGGCCCTTTGGGTCGGGTATGGATTTTAAGGGGAACCCTACGCCCAATTTTTTTTTTAAAAGGGCGTGGAGACCCCCCCAAAAAAAATCCATACCAGATCCTTATCTGAGCATGCAACTCGGCAGGCCAGGAAAGGGAAAGGATGAGCAAGCGCCCCCCCCTCCTGAACCACATCAGGCCACACCCTCAATATAGGGGGGTTTCTTTTGGGCAGGGGGTTTCTGCTCTCCCACCCCAAAGTACCTTGTCATCATGTTAATGGGGACAAGGGCCTCTTCCCCACAACCCTGAGTGGTGTTGTGGGGGTCTGAGGATGAGGGGGCTTATTGGAATGCAGAATCCCCCTTTAACAAGGGGGCCCCCATATCCCAGCCCGCCACATGTAAATGAGTATGGGGTATTTAATCAAAAAAGTGTAAAAAGTGAATAAGGACACTACACAAGTTTTTGACAATTCCTTTATTAAAAAAAAAAGCAATGTCCTTCGATATAGATCCATTGTCAATCACAACGCCCGCTGCAGCCTTGGACCCAAAAAAAATAAAAACAAAATCAACCTCTGGCCTTGTCGAAGGCTCCCGCCTGTCTGCCTGCTCCTCCGCCTGGCGGTTTTTATTTTTGATTTTTTATTAAAGGAATTGTCTAAATCTTGTGTAGTGTGTTTATTCCCTTTTTACGCTTTTTTGAAAATGGGTAGGGGTACTATGTACCCCATACTCATTCACATGGGGGAGTTGGATCTGGGGGCCTCCTATTGTTAAAGGGGGCTTTCAGATTCAGATAAGCCCCCTGCCCACAGACCTCCTCAATCAAAGGGCCTTATATGGATTAGGGGGACCCCCATGCTGTTTTGGGGAATTTTGTATTGCCAACATTCTTTTGTTTACATTTCAGCTCTCAGCATGGAAGCCCACTGATGAGTCATCAGTTGTTAACCTCCCTGGCGGTATGATTCTTTCCAATTTTAGGTGCTGAAAGTGGTACCATTATTTTGCATGTAATTCTTAAGAATGAGCAGCCCAAACCAACTATTTACATATGATTTTTTTTTACAGTGCATTTTTTATAACATCTCGGGTATGATAAAGTTTGAAACACAAAATCATAAATTAAAATATAATAAATAATTATAAATAAGTTAAAGTATGTATTTATATATATATATATATATATATATATATATATATATAAATATATATACTGTATATGTACATATAAATATATATACGTATACACACACATATATATATATATATATATATATATATATATATATATATATATATATATATATATATATATGTATGCATAGATATATATATATGTATACGTAGATATATATATATATATATATATATATATATATATATATATATATATATACGTAGATATATATATATATATATATATATATATATATACATAAAAAGTACAGTAAAACTGCAGGAAAGGGCACTAATGTGAATTTATTTTATTTTGCAATGTATCAGTGTGTTTGGTCTGTTTTACTGTTTGAATTTGCCGTCGGTTCAAACCCCCTGCGAGCGTCACGTCGCAGAAGACGGAAGCCGGGGCACAGAGCATCGGGAGGAAGATCTGCCGCCGCACACCGCCGGGATACACCGCTGGATCCCGGGGACAAGATAAGTAACCTCTCTTACAGATCCAGCAATCTTCCTAGCGGTACCCCGAGTGCTTTTGGCACTGAAATTTAACCCCGAGCCACACTCGGGAGTACCGCTAGGAGGGTTAAGGACACGGCGGCCAGCTTCCTGGCCAGCTCCTTAACAACCAGCTATTCTTCACACAGAATTAGGATCGGTTTGAAAATTTGGAATTCACTAGAAAACAGTGGCGGAGCTAGACTTTTAAAACAGGGGTGGCAAAGGGGTGGCAAGGTATTATTTTGGGGGGTCAATATACATGCGTGTGTGTATATGTATATATATATATATATATATATATATATATATATATATATATACACACACACACACATATACATATACACACACTTTTATAAAAAAGGACTCTTTCACACGGTCCGCTCCGTAGGCGGATCTGTGTTGCTCAGCGGGGATCGCGGATCGATCCGTCTTGCAGAGCAGAGAGGGAGGTGTCTCAGCCCCTGCTGCCCTCTATGGGGGATCGGATGAGAGCGGACCGCCTGTCCGCTCTCATCAGATCCGATCCGATTACTGAACGGATGGAAAAATAGGGTTTCCATCCGTCCAGATTTCAAGCACAGGATCGGATGCGGATGGCAGCGGGTGTCAGCGGAGGTGTCTCCGCTGACATCCGCTGCCCCATAGAGCTGCATGGAGGATCCGATCAGATCCGCCTAAAAAACTGACAGGCGGATCTGATCGGATCGCCCGTGTGAAAGAGCCCTAAATGTAAACAAACATTCTAAGCGGTATTAAAACATTTTTAATTAAATAAACAATTATCAAAGTAAACATTATTCTTTTAAGGCTGCACACCGATCACAGGGCTCTGCTCTAAAGGGGGATCTATGGCATATATCCCCCTTTACAGCAGGCTAGGGCAGGTCGCCCATAGATCCTCCTTTACAGCAGGTCAGGGTGAGGTCCCCTATATAGATCCCCACTAACAGCAGGCCAGGGTCCTCCCCCAGACAGTCCCTCTCAGTCTCCGCACCGACAGGATTGGGTTCGGGAGCTGAGCAGCCAGGGGCAGAAAGCAGCAGACACAGCGGCGGCGGCCATGGCAGAAGCACTGCACGAGGGTGATTAGGGTGTGCCTAGGCACACCCAGCACACCCCGTGCGCACGCCTATGAGTAGAGCTGCACAATATTGCCCCCATCAATGTAGGGACCAGCATGCCCCCCCCTATCAATTGACGATGTAGTAACCAGCATCCCAACCCATCAATGTAGTGAATTCGCATCGCATTCGGACACAACTCACACAGGAACCTTTTTTAGGTCCGCAGCAGAATCAGATCTCATGAGTGTTCACACCTATGAGATCCGATTCATGTCCAAACTGACAGTTCGCACTGCGATATGCCAACTGATCTGGGGGGGTCATTAACTTTGTATTGACAGCCCCAGTGTTTCGCATATGGCAGTGTGAACTGTCTTAGAGTTGAATGTGATGTGGGAACCCGCAGTGGATTTGCAGGGTTCCTGCATCGCATATGTGTGGACCGAGACTAATTGATTATGTTTTTGTAGGGGGGTAAGTGCACTTTGTACAAAATGACTTTATTACCTCAGCTATGTACATGCTAATGAAACATTTAGTGCTGGTTCACACTGGTGCGATGGAAGACATTGCATGTGATTCGGGGCTCACTGATATGCAAATCACATGCAATGTCTTTGCGATGCAAATTCAGCCATACAGATTGTATGGCTGAATTTGCATCGCATTTGGACCAAAGTCATGCAGGACCCTTTTTTTAAGGTCTGCACCAACATCAGATTGCATAGGTGTTCACACCTAATGCGATCCGATTCCTGTCAGAATTGACAGTTCACACTGCCATATGCAAACTAATCTGGGGGTATCGTTACCTTTGTAACTTTGTTGACACTCCCAGCGAATCGCATATGGCAGTGTGAACTGCCTGCGAGTCGGGTGCAATGCAGGAACACGCAGTGGATTTGCAGGAGGAGTTATGGTTTCCTTTCCAAGTGTCAGTTCACATTGCACATTGGTGTTATGCGGTAACCCTGCAAATCCACTGCGGATTCCCGCATTGCACCCGACTCGCAGACAGTTCACACTGCCATATGCGAATCGCTGGGAGTGTCAATACAAAGGTAACGATACCCCCAGATTAATTCACATATTGCAGTGCAAACTGTCAGTTCAGGCAGGAATGGAATCGCATAGGTGTGAACACCCACGCGATCTGATTCCGGGGCAGACCAAAAAAGGGTCTTGCATGACTTTGGTCCAAATGCAATGCAAATTCAGCCATGCAATCTGTACAATCTGTATGGCTGAATTCGCATTGCAAAGACATCGCATGTGATTTGCACAGCAGTGTGGTGCGAATCACATGCAATGTCTTTCATTGCACCAGTGTAAATCTAAGTGTCTGTAAAAAAAAAAGTTGAAGTCCTGGAAGCATTAGACATGCATTTACATCTCTGTTTTCAGTCAAGAAATCAACTTCGAACACCACAATTCCTGCCAGTCTGACCTGCTGCTGCTCTGGCTCTGCACACAGGTCAGGGTGGTTGGGGGATGGGTGGGTGGGTGTCTAGCTCCTCCGAGACCTCTTCCACTCTCTTCACTCTGCCTTAGTCTGCAGCATCCGACGATCTCCTGGCTGTCCCCCACGGCAGGGATGTGTGGCCCCGCCCCTCAGCTGAATTCTTCAGGAGGAGAGGTGGCCAGAGCGCCTGTCACTATCATCATCCCCACAGCTCCATTAAAACACTATGATCCCGGCCAGCACCTAACTCCTCTCCTATAGCCGCATCCACCGCCGGCAAGGATCCATTCTTCACTGCATTATTGGAGCACAGATGTCCTCCATTCTGCAGTGCGAGATGTGTGGGCACCTCCAGGGACAGACTGCTGAGCCTCTCATGGGCTACCCCCTCTGACGCCGCACAAATGGTCAGTCCGCCCCTACACACAGTCACAGAGAACTTGCTGCACAGGCGCCCTCTCGTTCAGCTAATGTTATGAGCATAAGCGAGCGGGGTGGCACCAGGGGTGGCAAGGATGTCGTCTGGGGTGTCAATTGCCACCCCAGCTAGCCCTCTGGCTCCGCCACTGCTAGAAAATTAATAAATGAAACGAAGTTTAATGAAACTAAACTAAACGAATTCTGAAACGAATCAATGAAATTAAATTAGTAACATATTGAATCTATCTGAAATGAAACGAAACACATTTTTCAGTTCTGCACATGTCTACTGCTATAGCTCAAAATACCCCTCATGCGTAAGCTGCTTGCTAAATCCCTAAATATTGCTTTTTGATTCATCCTGTACTTCCACCCTATGATAGAGGAATAGTAGCACATTACTAAGACTGAGTTATACTGCCAGAACTATTGCCATTTCCATTTATTATACAGAATGTACAGTGGTACAAAGCATACTTTACAACATCTGTATGTATTTAATATCATTAAAATAAATATATTATTTTTCAATAGACTTTTGAAATGTTAAAGCAGTAAGACTATCTTACTAATGGTTATATCAATAAGACTATCTTACTAATAGTTATAAAGCCTAAAAAAAAAAAAATCAGTCATATACCTCTATAAAACCTGGTAATAAAAGTATGGAGTTTCTAATGCACAAAATGAAATGCTTAGACTTAATGAGCAAGAAAGAAAGGTTATCGGGAATCGCTGGTGGTCAGTCTTTTTTTATTTTTTATTTACTGTCTGTTGCTTTAGATTGGTTAAGACGCTTAAAACTGTTTATTTCTTTATCTTTGATAATCAAAAGGTCAAGGCTTCATAAAAATGTTCAATCTCTTAGATGCTAATACTCAATCTGTTTTGATGCTCTTTTACTGATATCTTCAAAAAAAGAAAATCATACAAGGGCAAATATTTTTTTTTTTTAAAAAGTCATATTTAGCAGCAAAACCTAGCTAATCCTATAAGCCTATATCCAAGAGTATTAATATGGTTATACATTATGCAGTGAATTCTTACTATCAATTATTTATTATAATATAATATGACTGTCCAACACTGAAAAAAGGAATGGCTATATTTTTTAACATACATTTCTGAATAGTAAATTTTGCTATACATGAATTACAGTATTGGTAAAGACGTGATAAATCAAATTAACTGTCACATCAAGAAACATATTTAAAGCTTTTGGAATTAAAATCACTTGTGAATAGGAGCATTTTTACAGCACAAAAAAATATTAAGCTTGGAGTGGGGGAAAAAAATCTAATTCTTTGTCAGTATGCTGCATCTAGTGTCTTGTAAGATTTTGTTTTGACAGCTATGGTTGCTCCCAATTTAAATGTAACACCTTTGTACTTGAAAAGGGGTTACTTTTGAGAAGAGCAGGTGTTGTCTGATAAGCTTAAGTGTATCAAATGAGCTTCTTGCCAACCCCTATTTTCAGGGAGGTGATAATGATCTAGCTTCTGATAAAGATTTAACCTGTGGAACAATATGAATGAGTTATTAGGAGAGGTACAGAGAAAGCAGCATTATTACATCTGGGGAGACCTTTGTTGTGTTGCTGGTAAGGGGAGTTTCATCCAGAATTGAATAGTGTGACTATGTAGCACTTGAGATCAAATGACAAGTGAATGTATCTGTAAATATAAATGTGATATTTATGTATTAATATAAATATACACTATATTACCAAAAGTATTGGGATGCCTGCCTTTACACGCACATGAACTTTATTGCCATTCCAATCTTAGTCCGAAGGGTTTAACATTGAGTTGGCCCACCCTTTGCCGCTTTACCAGCTTCAATTCTTCTGGGAAGGCTGTCCTATGTCTCCACTCTAGTTCATCCCGAAGGTGTTCTATTGGATTGAGACCAGGACTCTGTGCAGGCCAGTCAAGTTCCTCCACCCCAAACTCACTCATTCATATATGTATGGACTTTGTATTGTGCACTGGTCCAAATCATTTGGTAGAGGGGGATTATGGTGTATGGTTTCTTTTCAGGGGTTGGGCTGGGCCCCTTAGTTCCAGTGAAGGGAACTCTTAAGTAGGGATGATCGAACTTTTCAAAAGTTCGGCCAGAACATCCGAACTTCCCGAAAGTTCGGCCCGGATTTCAGAACCCCATTGAAATCAATGGGACCCGAACTTCGGTAATCAAAAAACACCATTTTGAAGCCCTAAAACCCAATAAATGCCCCTAAAAAGTGCCTAGGGTTCTGGGTCATGCCCCAGGGACTATTGTCATTTTTGATAGGGAGCCAATTATTGAAAAAATTATAAAAAAAAAGAGATTTTTTTTATTTTGACTTTGGATTTAGTATCTGGTGGGTCTAAAAGGTGTACCTGTGAAGTTTCAGCTCTGTAGCATGCCCAGAACCATAAAAAAAAGATAGTTTGTATTTTGTCACTTAGAACACAGGTTGTTGGCTTCTCGCTTTTCACACATTGCCGGTTTAATAGCTGGCGTTTTTTGGGCATTTTTTTGGGTTCTTTGGAGGCAGGCAAAACATCTGAACTTGTGTATAGTGGTATATATACCACTATACACAAGTTCACATGTTTTTTCCTGACTCCAAAGAACCCAAAAAATGCCCAAAAAATGCTTGCTACTAAACCGGCAATGTGTGAAAACAGCGAAGCCATATTACAGATCTATAATTGCACTAATACAAACGATCTCTTTTTTTATGGTTCTGGACATGCTACAAAGCTGAAACTTAACAGGTACACTTTTTAGACCCCCCAGATACTAAATCCAAAGATTTTTTTTTAATTGTTTCAATAATTGGCTCTCTATCAAAAATGAAAATTTTTAAGAACTTTTTTTGTGTGATTTTGTGTCGGGGGGGGGGGGTCTAAAAGGTGTACCTGTGAAGTTTCAGCTCTGTAGCATGTCCAGAACCATAAAAAAAAAGATTGTTTGTATTTTGTTACTTAGAACACGGGTTGTCTCCCTTTTCACACCTTGCCAGTTTAGTAGCAGGCGTTTTTTTGGGAATTTTTTTGGGTGCCTCCAAAAACCCCAAAAAAATGCCTGCAACAACACACCTGGGCGTTTTTTTTGACGCTAGCGTTTTTTTGGGCATTTTTTTGGGTTCTTTGGAGGCAGGCAAAACATCTTAACTTGTGTATAGTGGTGTATATACACACATACTTATATGTATATACACACCTAGACATATATAGGTGTGATAGGAGCGTAACTATATTGGTGTTAATTATTTCATTAGCGCAAGTAGTTTTTTCTGCTCCTTTAACACCTATATATGTCTAGGTTTATATATACAGACATGGGTGTGTATATATACCCCTATACACATGTTCAGATGTCATGTCTGACTCCAAACATGTGCTCAAAAAATCACTAGCAACGCCTACAGCCAAAAAGAATGCTGGCGGCGGTGAAGCCATATTACAGAAGCGAAAGTGACTTGAGAGAAACTAGCTTTTCTCTATAGCGGTCACCCTGCTATGGAAGGGTTTGGTCACCCTGCCATAGCAGTCACTGTCAGTTCACCCTACACTACACTATGGTCCCCTTACACTTAACACTTTCCCTACAGAAACTGAATAAATTAAAGCTAACTAAAGTGTAAAAGAGCACTCTAACTACACTAGATATCCCTTTCCTCACACTAATAAATGCTAAATGACACTTTTAAAGTAAAATTAACAGAACTGCTTCCACTCTCTTCCATGTCCAGTATAACAATGCTAGGAATTTGGCGGGGGCTATCTTATATACTGGAGGGCATATTCACTAATGATTGGCCTAGGGACCCCCTAGTCACTCCAATCACATTCCTAGCATTCTCCTGCCCCCTCAATTGGCTTTTGCTAATGGTTCTGGTCCAATCACAGGCTTTTAAAGCCCATTTCCTGAACCATTGCATTTTGGTCGGTTCTGGTTGCCGAATTCCGAACTTTTTGGGCAAAAATTTCAAAATTCGGCCGGCAACTTTCTAGGAACAGTTTGGGGATGACCCCTTCCTGTTTCAACATGACTGCGCACAAATGCACAAAGCAAGGTCTAGAAAGACATGGATGAGTGATTTTGGGGGGGAGGAACTTGTCTTGCCTGCACAGAGTCCTGACCTCAACCCGATAGAACACCTTTGGGATGAATTAGAGCGGAGACAGAGGACAGTCTTCCCAGAAGAGTTGAAGCAGTTATAGCTGCAAAGGGGGGGCCAACCGAATATTAAACCCTATGGACTAAGACTGGGATGCCATTAAAGTTCATGTGCGTGTAAAGGCAGGTGTCCCAATACTTTTGGTAATGTAGTGTATATGCTTTATTGTAGAGATCGTTATTTCCATGCTCTAATACTTTCCTTTGAAAAGGTGGATTTAACTGTCTCCATGAAAGTCATCAGTAAATCTTCACTGACACTAACAATAGTAGACTACAGAGCAATTTATGAATATGAAGTCTTTATAACTCAAATGAAATATTGATGCCTTCATGGTTGTAGCATTATGTAACAAAGGCTTTATCTCTCTTGGGTAAATCAATAGTACAGCTACCATGTACAAAAATGTTTTTAAACCTGTGTACAATAAAATGTTACCAAATGGATTTTATGTGAAAAAGATTTTGTATTTTTTTACATTACTGTATTTGTTTTGCTAACACCGAGGTCCCATGTAATCATACAAAAAGCTTTTGCTGCTATTATAAATGAGGTCTAGCATCAGAATAAAGCACATTCTAAAGCCTATTACACACTATTAGTTTTTTTTTTTTAGTATTTTTGAATGAAAATAATAGGAAGAGCTCGGGGGAGCCGGGGTACTAACTATGCAATCTCCTGCTAAACTTTTGTGTTCTGACAGGAGGACAGCCCCCCTGCCAGAACACACTGGTCAATAGGCTTAGATCACTGATTGGATACCAATCAACATACCTTTATTAGTCATGCCCCTTCGTCAGAAGCCGGGCAAACAGACGACTTCTGTCGGACCGGCTGCTGTACACACTGGCCGAATGTCTACCGGTTTCTATTGAACCTGGCGATGCTGCCCAATCTTCGGCCCATGTGTACGGCCCTTAAGGAGCTTGTGGTTGGGTACAAGACCACAGAAGATCCCTCTTTATCAAGCTATAAAGATCCACTATTGTTTTAAGCAAGTGCACAAGTTTATTCTGTGAGCAAATATTGGAAAATGCATTTCAGATGATTGTTTTTTCTGCTAAGTTTGATGGCCAGGTTGTGTCTAAAAAATGAAAATGATTTCCTTGTTTGGTTATCAATAGTCTGTATGCACCTTTTTTATAATATATATCAACACCTTGCAGCTAGGATACTGTTACTGTACTAGAATTTACTTTATTTAGAGCTGTGGGACTGTTGTAGCAGAGCATTTTCAGCTTGGATAATGGCACTATTTTCCTCTTTGCTCGTGTTCAACATCCTCATACTTCATTACAGTACACTTAATCATTGCTTCTTATTGTACTGTCTATTGTATAGTGCAGGTTAAAGTACCCTAATCTTTACAACATATTATGCTAAAGCACTGTATATCATAAAAAAAATGCCTTTTTTCTCGTTCAATACTTTTATTGAGTTTCATAAAACAGCCATAAAGCAAGTTACAAAACAAAAACAGAAGTAGAAATACTGTTATTGTTACAGAAGTATTATAAATGTTATACTGTATAGTGAAGTTTGCACAAAAGGAAGGAACAAAAGAAAAAGGTAGAAATGCCTTTTTTAACTAAAATCTTTGCTTTCATCATTTTGCATCCTATGTTGCATCTTAGTGTTGCTATTCTTATGCAGTCTCTTTGCAGATACTTTTTGTCTACATTCAATCACTCCAGCGATGGCTGTATGGTATTTCTCAAGGTGGGTTTCCTAATAGTGACAACCGTGCACCATACTTGGGAAATGTGTATTGAAACAAGCACTTATAGGGGTTGATTTACTAAAGGCAAGAAGACTGTGCCCTTTGCAAAGTGCAGTTGCACTCTGCAAGTGCAGTTGCTCCAGAATTTAGTAAATGAGGTAAAGCTTCACTTTGCAAACACTACGCAATCATGTGCAAAGATGATTTTCAAAAACAGCATTTATGCTTGCACATGATTGGATGATGGAAATCAGCACAGCTTCTGCTAATTTACTAAGCTCTGGAGCAACTGCTCTTGCAGAGTGAAAATGTACTTTTCAAAGTGCACAGTATACTTGCCTTTAGTAAATCAACCCCATAGTTTTCATTGGCACCGTAAATGAGAGACAGGGACTACGGGGTTGATTTACTGAAGGCAAAGAGACTATGCACTCTGCAAAGTGCAGTTGCACTATGTAAGTGCAGTCCTCCAGAGCTTAGTAAATGAGCAGAAGCTCTGCTGACTTCCATCATCCAAACATGTGCAGGCAAAAATGCTGTTTTATTTTTTATTTTCCTTGCATGTGATTGGGTATTATTTGCAAAGTGAACCTTCATCTCATTTACTAAGCTCTGGAGCAACTGCACTTGCAGAATGAAACTGCACTTTGCAAAGTGCACAGTCTAGTGTTGTTACCCCATAGCAGGAAGTGCCTGAACAAGTACCTTCACGGCAGTCTCCCAGGTAATGTTTTAATGAAAGCTACAGATTTAAAAAGATTTAGAATGACATTAAAACTTGTATGAGATTTTAGTAGATATCTACTATAAAATCATTTGAATGCATAGCTATAATCTTTGCATTTGCATGGACGTTTTTCCTGATTCCAACGTATTATGTTTTTATTGCCTTAGTTTACCAAACCTCTTCCTAAACTGTTGTGCTGTCCGATAATTACGCGTTCAGTGTAAAGTTCTGTGATAAACTATAATAAAACAAATGGATATAAATGCTGCTTCAGAAATAATTCAATTCAAAACTAGCACTTTGTTTCAACCTTTAGAGCCCATTTGGATGAAATATATTTCTTGCCATAAAAAGTAGTTTGTGTTATGCTGCTGCATTTCCTTCCTCATAATATTATCATGCTACAAAGAGAATAATATCAATTGGAAGCGCACCCATAAAGTAAAATGTGTTAGGGATAAAAGAATAATAGCTATACATTTTACTACAGCATTCTGTAGTATGTGCACAGTAACCAAAAGAAGGAAAACAATATAAATTATGTCTACAAAAAAATAAATAAATAAATAAAGCAGACAGACAAAAACAAAACAAAATAAAAAAAAAAAACTGCATAGTGGTATTATACTTCAGAGCTTAAAATTTTGTAAGTGCTGATAAATAGAATATGCAGTTACTTTGTATCTGGCTGGTAATATTTAAAAATAAATGTTGTTGCTGTTGGTTTGTCCAAAACTTTGAGCAGTTTCTTTCAGTGTCATCCTTGTTTTCACTTTTAAAGGGAATATATATATATATATATATATAGTGTTTTTAGCATATGTAAAATAAAATAATTTATAAACATGTAAATAATAAAATAAATTACAAAATTATTTTATTTCTTTTTAGTTAGGTAAATAAAATAAAAATTGTGAGGTAGAAGTATAAAGGAACATACTATTGAGACTCTGGATATGAGTATTTTATATTTATAAACTGTACGGGAATCATCTAAAATGTAATCTGCAGATTTCAACAAATGAAGAACTAGTGTTGGGCCTTCTGCTTGTAAAGCACAGTATGATACCTCATTAGGGAGATTCAAGCACTCTAATTGTCGTGATTACCAATGTCACAGAGAATGAAAGTGAGTAAAATCCAACATTTAGCATTGAAACAAGAGCAAGAATAGAGGGGGGAATCTACCAATGGAGATACTTGTTCCTGTGAAAACTTTCTAATTGGGTAATTCACTATTTCTTTCCCATTTCCTGTTGTGTCTCTAGGACAGGAAGTAAAGGTGAATCTCCCCAATGGGACACAGATAACAAAAAAATAAACTTACTGGTGTAAGAAAAGATATCCCTCATATTGGAAATCATCTCACTATCTGTTTAGTCTAAAGGAATGTATTTGAAGGGACATCTCTATAAAAAAAAAAAACGATCAGCGGTTTTAGCCTTCCTATACTCTATCCAAAATAAAACATATAACTTTAGATATACCTTAAGCAAACTTAGCATTGAGATTATTTATTGCAAGTTAATTAAGTATATAAAAAGTGTGGAAATTGTATGGAGGGGATAATGGCCGAAAAAATCTATAAATATAATGGCACCTTCCCCTATAAGGAAAAACTGGAAAGAAACAGGGTCCAGACCTACCAGGTATGCAGATCTGGGAGGAGGGGATTTAAATGTGCCTCTCAGAAGTAATATTGAAACAATGATGTATAAAAAATTAACAAAGTTTATTAAATATATGTCATAAAAATGACATCAAAAGAAAGAGAATACATCAAATCTATTACAAACATATATATGTGAACAGAGATGATCACTGCGATACAGTAATCCCAAAAAGGCATTGTATGGATATATACATTGCTGGAACTACGCGTTTCGCTATGGATGCTTCATCAGGGTACAGCAATTTTTAATTCATTCACAAAAGGTTTATGCAACAGATCCTTAGTTCCTAGCCACAATGGGACAAAAGGTATGTATGATGAATGACATGTATTTTATTAAGTTAAAAGAAAACAATAAAGGTAACCATAGATCCCTATATTGAAGGGTCAAGGGGAATTTGATGTTGTATTTACAGAAGAGGGGCCATTCTACACATTCTTACTAGTAAATATCAGTAAGAGGAAAGAGGCCAGCTGTAAACTCACCGATGATGAGGTTATCCAGTATACACTAGAGATTCACATGAGCCTGGGGCAAAACCCACCATGAGGGCTAAACAAAACAGGAAAGGATGGCCTCTCAAAAGTTAATAGATGTTAAACAACCTTTCTTAGAGGCGGCACATCCATTTCCTGACAGAGCTGCGGACTAGCCAGCTAGTGTTTCCAGCTGGCCTATTAATACGGTAGGAAGAATCTTCTTCCAAATATTTTATCTGAAATTTATTTTCTCAAAGTGAACACTGCACTGTTCTATTCCAAAACTAAAATTTATAAAAACCATAAAAATACTTATATAGCAGCTCTGTCTGAAAAAAATTACTACACTATTAAAAAAAAAACATATGTAATGTCCAAGACAGTGCTACTTAACAAATAAAACAAAAACAAGTACAAATAAAGCAAGAGTCTTGTGCATAGCAAAAAAACCCTGTGATTCCTCTAGGCTTCAAACACCCTGTATATTAAAAAAGAATAGCGCACACATGCAAAAGAAATGACTATCAAATATGGAGACAATCCATAAATGAAAATGGGGATTTAGTCCCACCATATGGCCATATCGTGCTCAAGCCCACCACTACGTCAAAGTACCCCATTATCAGTGGGTCCTACACTATCCATAAAAAAGGGGTGAATCCAGCCTCTCTAACCCTTGGAGACAACACTCCTTGCTGGGAAAGATGTGCTAATGCACTACAGGGGACTCCTCCTATATCTACTTGATAGTGGACACTGATAGAGTACAGGTGTGTGTGGGGAGTGGAGTGCCCAACCCCAGAAGTCTGGTCAGACCGAATACATAATAAACAAGCAAAAAATTGGGGGAGCAAACCCTGAACATGTATATCTAAAGCCGGTGCAGCTATGGACCAAGCAACATGTATATTAAAAAAGAATAGCGCACACATGCAAAAGAAATGACTATCATATATGGAGACAATCCATAAATAAAAAAGGGGATTTAGTCCATATCGTGCTCAAGCCCACCAATGCGTCAAAGTACCCCATTATCAGTGGGTCCTACACTATCCATAAAAAAGGGGTGAATACAGCCTCTCTAACCCTTGGAGACAACACTCCTTGCTGGGAAAGATTTGCTAATGCACTACAGGCCGTATGTGTTTGGTGAAGCAAAAAGCAGCAAAGACGTTGCACAGCATAGGCTACAGGAAATACACTTTTTCTGTCCTACTAAATTTCTGTAAAGACTTATTTGCTTATTGTGCACTGCATTACACAGAATCAAAGTAAAATCCCTTTCTGATTTTATTGAATTTTATTTTGAGTTGCTGTGTTTTACTAGATAGAATTAGTGACTCACAGTTTGCTTTTACTTGTTGCCTGGATTTGCATCTTCATTTTTGTGAAGTATGACCATGGCTTGCTAACAGCTATCTTCTTTTCAATAGAACAAGGAATATGTTGACAGGTGGGCATGCTATTGTGACAGGCTGTGGGTCTGCCAATATATGTTGTCTAAATTGGCTAACAATATGTCATACAGTAACCTCAGCAACCCAGAAAGACTACAGTTAAGATAACAGATAAGCCTCATAGGGAGTATATGCTTTTCAGTCAGTGAGCAGACTGAAATCCGTGCATAGAGAAAGAAGACCAGTAAATCAAAATCACTGTGGAGAATTCCTAAGGAGAGGAGAAGAGAAAATTGATTTGTGAATAATGTGAATCTGAAAAATTCAGCAAATACATTTTCCAGTGAATCTTGAATTTCTAAATGGCTTGCCAGTTTATCAAACATATGAAAAACCATTCGCCATGGGAAAATGACCAATGAAACAATACAAAATGCAAAATATACCTATAAAGTGTCAAATTCAAAGCAGTGTAAGACCTAAAAATGTTATAAAAAAAAAAACAATTACATTAGTCATATTAAAAGATCAGAAATGTCGTTAAAGCTAAAGGACTTAGAATTTCCTTCCCCTGGCAACTTCCTATTCCTTATTAACATGCTAATATTTTTTTTTAATTAAATTATTATTAAATATATTATTTTGGACCCAGTGATATCATCACTGGTTTTTATGCTTCCCTACCTAATGCTAGTGGGTGGGTGGCTGGCAGGATGACACAGCTTCCTGAAAACATCACAGCACCCTGCCTCAGTAAGCCTTTAAAGATCCTGCAGCTCTGATGCAAGCAGGAGAGAGGGGTAATGTAAATATAAAAAATGTATTGATGGATAGATGTCAGTCTAAAGTTCAGACTTTTTCAGGCAGGCTTCATTTGCATGCAGACCACCCTAGGTCACACCTTCAGATCATGCTGAGCATCCATGGCCAAAAGGACTAAAATCCAGTGAGTCCGGAAGTCAGGAACAATAAGGCTGGAGAGAAAAGAGATAGAGTTAGGTGATACTAAATGTCCTTCGGCCAGAAAATGAGGTGGGTCCTATCTGATTCTCTGCAGCTTCTAATGTTAGACTAAAGTGTAATCCTATGAGAATATTTTGCAGGGGGAAGACTAGTCTCCATGGATCCCCTTAGTGTTAAAGGGGGCTTACAAATCTTGATAGAGATTTGGAGGAAAAGACCCTTGTCCTCATCTCATCAACACGGGGACAAGGTGCTTAGTTAGGGGAGATCCCCCAGCAAGGTACCCCTCTATGTTAGGAGCATGTGGCCTGGTATGGTTCCAGGGGGGGGCACCTATTTACCCCTTCCCTTTCTTTTCCTTTCCTTTCCTAGCCTGCCAAGCTGTATGCTCAGATACAGATTTCACTATAATGAGGTTAAGACATAAGCATTTTTTATTTGGTATGTCACCTTTAAAATGTCTTGTCTTTCATGCTTTGAAACATGTCTCCCCATTTTTACTACTTTAACCACCTGCAAAAAATTGGTCTCCCCCCCACATTAGAAACAAAATTGAAGCAAGAGTCACTGCAATTGCTAACAGAGAGCATGGAAAGATATGAGTTTACAAGCTACAAATGGGTGGGAAGAATGGGACTTTAAAGGTGCAAATGAAAAATTTAAAGATGGAGAAAAATCTGAATTTTGTAAAAAACAAGTAACTTTATTCAAAATATGGCAAAGACAATACTTTTAAAATATGTAAAAGCATAAGAAAGCACTCGAATATGTCAGCTCTACATGTTTCACCATCTTCACAATGGCTTCTTCAGGAGTCTGATAGACATTTTTCAAGAGTGAACATTCTATATACAAAAAGAGGAAACTTGTGAAAGTATCAAACAAAAATAAACATGTACACATAAACCTATTTGATATAATAAGCTAATGCTCAATATGACATCACAATATTATATCATGAGATCTGAGGTATAATCAAACACAAGTAAATAAATTGTACCTTAAAGAGAACCTGAACCCTTTAAAGCCGGGGAGAGCCTTGGATGGCGCCAGGCCCAGCAAGGAGGAGAGAGGGGTGGAGACACCTGCCAGTCTGTGTTAACCCACAGAGGAGATGCAAGCCAAGCCAAGACTAAAAGATAAGGAGGCTAGGACACGAGGGAATTTTGCAAAGTTAGGTTCCATTATAGTTTTAATAAAAATATAATTATAATCAATCTGAATTTGAAGCAGCTTCAATTACCATTCAGTTTAGAAAAAAATCAAACAATTGAAGAAATCTTTAAGAAAGACTTCCAGGGAGTAACCCAGATCACCAAGTGGCCTGGAAATGGTATCTTGATATTTGATTTGAAAAGATGTCCTAAAGGGTAATAAACCAAAAAAGAACAGAAAAAAAGAGAGGAAATTCAATGTTTCCAATTGATGAATATAGCAAGAGAATATATGGATACACATAAGAATAAGTAAAATTATGGCATAATCACCCTCTATTGAGTCTTGCAATGCACTACAACTGTGCCCTGCATAGCTGAAATGTAAAGAGGAATGTAGGGATATCTGGACCTTGAATCCAGTTTCCTATAAGGGAATATATATGTTATATATATCTATGTATTAAAGGCTCAATTAAAGGAGGAGATCAAAAGAAGTCATCAAAAAGAAATCAAATTCAATAACTTCTCATGTGTTGGTTCATATCAAAGTCCCTCTTTACCTTTAAAAAGATATTTAGACTGCGCCCAGTTGGAGAAATATCCGAATAGACAAACCCCTTCAAAGATCTTCAAGAGGTCAGAGCTAAGAGATAAGGGAAAAATCTCTTGTAAATAATAATGGTATCAAAAAATAGCCCAAATGGGCAAACTGCTGCAGATCAGAAGAAAGCCTTGTATGGGAACCGCCATTACCTCGTGTCCGACGCCACCGTTCCTGCTCCCCAGTTGTTCAGAGAGACACTGAACAAATGCGCCGGCATTTAAGCATCTCCTCCACTCCCGTGGCGTCTGACGTCACCGCGGGAGTGAGAGCGAGACACTGCAGACTCGCCCGATGAACCCGCGAGCGGCGTACGGCCGTGATTTTTCATTTGCACCTTTAAAGTCCGATTCTTCCCACCCATTTGTAGCTATCTATATTTAGGGATGTGGTGCACCTAATAATCGTTATCTCTGGCAATATATCTCTAAAAATGAGTTTACAAGGTTTCTATCAAAATCAACAGGTATTTCTTGCACTTATCTAACAGATATACCAAAAAAACTTTCAATTGTGTATTTAGCAGACCATAGGAGAGCAAATAAGAGACGTTTATTGTTAAGGTTTACATACACAACAGCTTCTTTCATAGGAATATGGGAACCAAATGTGTGTATGTATTCTTGCTGTGTTGTTTTTACCCCTTGTTTTCTTCACTTACCTGCTAATGCTGTCTGAGTACTCCGCATGGATGAATGGTTGCCCTTGCTGCTTCAAAAAGTCAGGCTCATAGCTCACGGACACCTATAAAAGAAGCAATATACACTAAAGTTGGTGGAAGAAGACCTACAGCTTCCCCATAATTCTTATTTTTAGCATCAGCACCTTCAGTTTCATGAATATCCTAATACCCTTCAAGAGAGAGCCAGAAAGGATGACAGCAAAGCATGGCTTCAGAAATGCTTTGAACTGGTTTTGCCAGCTACCCAGATGATTGACCCACCTTCACCCACCCATAGCCTTTTGCAGCCAGAGATGTCACTGGTGGTCTTGGAAAGTCTTCTGGTACTGCTTTCTTCAGTTTACATTGCCCCTGTGCTCTCTCATAAGCAACCGTCAGCATCAGATAAAGCCCCTTCTGTGCATCTCCAAGTTCCTCCCAAAGCTGACATACAAGGTGTGGCAAAATGACAAAGGTTTCAGTGCAAATTGAAGCCCCTTTAAGATGCAAGGCCACTTTGCCGGCAGATCACAGGCATTGACAACACAACCGGCCACTGCATTTTAGGTTTCCGTTCCCACTTGCGGTTCAGTGGTTGTAGGCTATTGACTGCTGTAGTGGGGACAACCATTAACCCCACACAGGCCCATGCAGCAGACTCTCAGCCATTATTATCTGGCAATGCTCTGCAATCTTGGCAAAAGCTTCTGCTATAGATGATGTTTCTTTTATCCCTGTGTTTGCTTCACTTGATAAAGATACTTCTACCGATCATTCTTTGGCTGCAAATCCTTTGGAGGATAAGTGTAATATTTCTCTTTTTTTTAAATTACATACTCCCTTTACAAATGATTAAACGATTGCCCATGCCTTCTGCAAAAGACACTGATCCTGATAGAGAAGCAGCAATAGTCTGGGCTACTACTCAACTGACAGGGATTTTTCTGTGTCACAAATTATACCTTCATAAAGAATTAACCCCTACCCTAATGTTCACGATATTGCTTAGTGTCTCCCTGAAGCTTTAGCCACTAGCGAAAGGAATATTTCTCATTGAATGTAAGTACTGTCCCTTGTGCTGACTTATTTAAAAAACAAATGTTAACCTAAACTTATACTTTAAGGAAGCAATGATATATACCATTTCCCCTTTAGCTTTTACTTGACCAACTCAATGAAAGACTAAAACTGGAATACAGAATATCTTTTTTTTTTCAAATCTGATTGCTCAGAGCACCATAGAAGCTGGCCTAGAAAATAGGTATTTTTAATATATGCAAGTGTCTTAGTTGAAAAGTTTCCTGAAAGGAGCACTGACGGTAAATGCAAGTTGAATTCATCGTGCAAGTACAAGCATTAATGTGCATTTTGCACATGTCAACATCCAGTATCTAAATGCTTTAATAAGTTGGATAATCGAAAACACTGACATAAACATTTTCTAGAGCACCACTCTAGTGAACCTACAAAACATTTTGGCTTGGCTGGTATTATACCCAGTCAATCAGATGGTGGATATGTTAATTAACAGTTTAAATGTAGCTTTTTGCTCTATGGCCCAATGTTCTGTTTGTCTTGTTTCTATAATTTAGGTTTTATTAATTGTTTTGAGTATATTGTCACTATCATGTTACACATGCATTGTTGTTTGTTTGCCTTTAAATAATTTTGTCCCTACCTCACTCCATAGCTAGGGGATGCTCAGTGCAGTTAGTCTCACCCTTCTTCTTCATGCTTTAGCTTCCATTTATCACATGTACTGTATTCTGCTGGAGCTAGACACACTATGATTTTTTAACCTATCTGATGTTTACCTGTTAGGATCTGCACAAGTTTTTTTTATGAAAAAGCTTTTGATGATCTGCAAGATGTCATTTGAATTATGTCACTGGGGTTGATTTACTAAAGGCAAATCCACTGTGCACTATAAGTGCACTTGGCAGTGCGGTTGCTGTAGATCTGAGGGGAAGATCTGCTGATTTCTTTCATTCAATCATGTGCAAGCAAAAATAGTGTTTTTTTTTTTATTTTCCTTACATGCCCCCCCCCCCCCCCCCCCTCAGATCTGCAGCGACTGCACTTCCAAGTGCATTTGCAGTGCACTTGTAGTGCACAGTGGATTTGCCTTTAGTAAATAAACCCCAAAGTCTACTAATTGTATTTAAGTTGCTACAACTGGATAAGTTACAGAGATCACACTTGAAGTGCTTAGTTTGGAGAGGCAGAACAGTCACTGAAAAAATGCTGCAAGTACTTTCAGATGGCAAAATAGCAGGTCCATTTTAGTACATTTTCTGAAATATTTAAGATATCTCCTTTGGTTCTCTTACCTAAACCAAAAAAAAAAAGAAAAAAAAAGAAGAAAACTCTTTTAGAGCTATCCATCATCTCTCTTTACCTAAAGGTGATTTCCGTAATGATGACATTGCTCAGGGTATCTTACAAAGATTAGACCCCTGTGTAGAAGTGTGCTTTAATCTAAAGCTAATATTAAATCTGCCTTCAGGCTTTTCTGCAACCTTTCATTTGTTTTTTGTTTTTTTCTAAAAATGATTTCCTATTTGACAAATGCCTACCGATGGGATGTTCCTTGTCCTATTATTTTTTTTTTATGTCCTCTCTTCCTTTTTATAACGAGACTATTAGGTATGAAGGGGGCTCTAATAATGATGTTTACCTTTTAGTTAACTTTTTATTCATGGGAGCCTCAGTTTCTTATGAATGTATACAGCTTTACTCCACACTCTCCTCTATTTATTCTCACATTGGTGTTCTTTTTGGCTTTTAAAAAACTGATTATCTCTACAACCTGCTCAGATTTTCTCAGTATAGCCACTGATATTGGTTTTATTGAATTTAGATTGCTTACTGACAAAGTGGTGAGGCTGAAGTCTTCAATCCTGCACATGCTTAAAAAAAAAAAAAAAAAAAGGCTACGGTGTAGGAGATCTTTAAAAAACAAAAAAGTTGTATTGCCATATGCAAATGATGCATAGCAAACATTTTACATTTAGCATGTCTCAGTACATACAAAGGTACATACATATTCGCCAGCACACCATGGATCTTGCAAAAGGACTGCTTTTGCAAGATCCATGGTGTGCTGGCAGATATGTATGTACCTGTGATAGTTCCAGTGTCCAGCTGGTGATCACTTCAGCACCCAATATATATGTGCCTGAAGGTGTACGATGGGAATATGAACTTTTCAGTATATACAAATTCTGTCACCGATCAAGTTCAGTATACATCGAAGCCATTATACAGTATGTAACATACAGTGCACCTTGTCAAGGTTCCCAAAGAAAAGAAAGAAAGGGAACCAAATTGTATGCTGCCAACATAGTTACGTATAACAGTTTCTTTCTTTTTTTTATATATACCAAAATCTACACAATTCTATGAGCTATAAAACTACAAAAACATACCAGATTGAGTTGTTTCCCATCTCATTCCTTAAACCAATCAAGTTACCCATGCTCTGCTTAACCCGATCCCACCATAAATGTCTAAATTGTTCAGTATACTAAATGCAAAATGACCCGGCAGAGTACAATAACTTTATACCGTTAGGGGCTTTCCGCAACCTTGTCAGACAAATCTACCCATCTGGACCATATATTTTTGTAGCAGGATTCCCAGACGTTTTGCTGGATATGGGTCCCCCTGGGTCACCGGGTGCAACAAAAGTACCTTTGTGCATGTTTCTCCAAGTGTGAGCACTGAGACAATGACCAGTCCAGTATCTTTGGGTTTTTTTAGGTTTATTTGAGAACTTGGATGGGAGAAGGGAATGAGTGGGATACTCCTTTGGCTCAACTATGCACAATTTGCTAGGGACAACTGAAAATGCTGTTTGGCGCTGACTTGATGCTGGCTAAATGCCGGTCAACGCCAGTTGATGCTGGTTAACGCTGGCTTGCTGCCTGTTAACTCAAAAATTACTCTGGACTGCTTTCCTTGCATAATGAAGTCCTCTTGAGCTCCCTTAAGCACTCCTTGCTGAGGTAGCTACTTGTACTACTGCTGCGCTGCTAAACACTTCAGGGTCCACACTGGCACCCTCTTTCTCTCCTTTATCTTTAGGGCTTAGACACTGGCACCCCCTTTCTCTAAGCCTGCTCCACAGGTTAGCTGGCTCCCGGATTCCTCTGACCTTCTGGAGTGGTCCCTTCTCCTAGGCAGACCACTGGGCATTTTCGAGTACTCACGACACTGTTTTTCCCCGAAACTTCTGCCCAACAGCTCCACTCAGTCCACAGCACTCTGGATCCCTCTCTCTGAAGCCCAACTCAACCTTTGTCCTCTAGGCCGACTGCCCAGGAGGACACCTTCACTACCGCTGACAGGAGGAGAGACAGCTGTCACCCTCCTCCTGGGACTTTGCTAAAGACCCTTTGTCACATTATCCCCTCAGACTTATAACTTATCCCAGGGTGCATTGTGTCAAACTCCGCCCACTGAGATATCCATAAGCCCTGGTGTGCTATTGGCTAGGTTTCCTCCACTGTCCAATAAGAACCCTCATTGGAAACAGTGGGGAGACTCCCCAGGCTCAACAGGTCACAATGGGAACATGTGACAGCCTAACTAAATGATCAGGCCCCCCTGATATGCAGACAGGGCCACCCATTTGCTCTTTCCTAGCACCTACCTAGGAGGGTGCTACATCTTTATGAATTATGAAGAAGATCCTTGATTGGACTTTTTGCCTTCACTAACTATGTATTATTCCTATTAGCTGTATATTTTGCAGATGTTTTTATTTACCCATTTCTGGCTTGCATTCACCTCATGCCCACAGTTGCTGTCCACCAGTTTGGAGGATGAACGTAGAATTTTATTCTAGACTAACAACCAAGGAGTTTTTTACTCTATCAACTGTCTCTTATGCAAATCCCCTCCTGTACTATCCTTCTGAGATATTTAGTTTTTCCGTTTTTAGAGCTTAAAATACAATTGGCACCCAAAGCAAATCTTAAAATGTGTGTTATCCCAAAAAATCATACCCTCGTTCTCTCTCTCTCTCACACCCTCCTCCCCTCTCTCTCTCTCACCCCCTCCTCTCTCTCTCACCCCCTCTCTTTCTCTAACCCCCTTGCCCCTCTCTCTTTCTCGCCAGCCACCTCCTTGTATGTAAGTGTGCCCATCCTCAAAGCTTTATATCTGCTTGTGACTGCTATTCTTATGAGATTTGGTGATGTCATTACTTCCTGGAGAGAAATCTGCACTGCATGCATCCCCCTGATTCTGCTGTATTTATTCTGTGGATCTATCTTTTGTAATTCTCCCCTGCTGCTTTAATTTTCTTCCTGGAGCCATCAGATCACTGGTCATAAGGGAGGAGTATTATAAAAATGAAACATGCAAGATAAAGTATTATAATTATTGCATACCTTAGATAAATGACCCCACCCTGGCAAGCAGAATGATGAAAAGCAAGTTTCAGCAAGACAGAAAACAGATTGCTGTCTTTTAGACAATATTATCAGGGCACTATTGTTCATATTGCCTGCATGTACCAGTACCCAAGCCCAGACATTTTATTGCATTACTAACATCAGCACAGTGTACATTGTTGCTACTGCAGGCAGACAATACTTGTAAAGAAGGACATCAGGAAAAAAACAATGCAACTTATTATGAAATGTAAAAATAGCTGAGATGGTAATCCTACCTTACATCAAAACTTCCTTCTAGCTAGATATGCATTTTCATTATGTTCAAATGAGCCTTAAGTCTTGGAAAACCATTTCTCTGAATTTGCCTATTATATTTGCTTATTATTTTTCATTTGAGCATACATTAATAAGAAAGGATAAGCCTTTGAACATCCGTATTTGACTTTTTTACATTTTCTTTTCTGATTATGTTAACACAAACTAATCGTGATCTCCTAATCCTAGTTCAAAGACTCCACAGTAAACCCTGGATAAATACACCTGCTGCAGAATTTCACTGCACTAAAATAGACTGTGTACATAAAATGATAAAATCCTTATTTTTCTTGTTCTGACATGACATTAAACATCTGCCACTATTTTGGTAATATTCTCAGTCTCAGATAATGGAACTAATTGGAAATAAAAAGACGTTAGGTAAATTGCTCAATCGCCCATTGAAGTGTTATTTGTTATTTATAAAAAATAATGTCTCGCTTTAGTATGCGTGAATGATGATGCTTATGGGCATATTTCCTAAGTAGCAACACCAAACTGTACATAAAGTAGTAAAATGTATAACTACAAACAGCAGAAAAAATCCATAAAAAGCCTTGTTCCGCAGTGTCTGTTGGTGCCTCATAAATATTACATTGTCTCCCAGTACGAAGACTGTATTCTATTGTCTATGGTCACCTTAGGAGATTCTCACTGCAGTCTGACTACTACTCTTTCTAAGGCCTTCTAATGCATCTTTCTGTTTCTGCTGTTCTTGTTCGTGTTGCTTACACAATGGCTATTCTTTTCATAGTACTTTGCCTTCCTAGCAATCCAACATCTACTTAGAAGGGCTCTGCAGAGAAATAAGTGGACTCAGTTTTAATTTCCCTGTAGGATATAGTTATATAGTTATATCTGTTTAGGCAGCCTGGTCCTGTGGCTTTTGGATGATACTTGCACTCCCATTTGATTTCACAGAGTGACAGTGATATGTTCTTGCTCTAGATAAATAGCAGACACTTTCTTTTATATATCTAAATACTGTATTTAGGTGGTGTCCATAAAAAACCTACTGTATACCCAGCTCCACAAATGTGCTTTCACAGCACCAGAAATTACAGCCACTTTATAATCCTAAAAGCAGCCACATCCTGGGGCTGCTAACCATGTATACTATTGCTGTTAACCAATGTTTCCAATATTACAAAGCTGCCAAAACGTATATGCACGTGATTGTGTTCAAGTGGTTATACTGAGGTTATGGTTGCAACTGTATACTGTAAAAGCAATCCTAGAGGCTGATTAGCCACTGGATTGCTTTTACAGTCAGTGGGAGGGGATACCCCCCCCCCCCAACCACACGCTGGCACCTCTCCAAGCTCTCCCATGTGATCAAGGAGCCTGGAATCCAATCTGGCAGTGCCGCTGGGTTATCATGCTAGTCTATGGTCTAGGAGGTCGGAAGTGATGTCATGATGGCACTTCTAGTTAGGGAAGATGTAAACACTGCCTTTTTTTGGAAAGCATGAGTTCAATTTTTTTCATCTCATGCTTTTCAGGGTAGAGAAGAGATCTGGGGTCTTATGGACCCCAGATGTTTCCATAAATAGGACCTTTCATGCCTTGTTTCTATCAAAAGGGATGTTTACATTACTTGTGATAAAAATAAAAGTGAAAAAAACAAAAACAATTAAAGGGACAGTAAAAAAATAAAAATAAAATAAAATAAATAGAAAGAATAGTTTATTTAAAAGCACCTGGTCCCCCTGTGCTTGTGTGCAGAAGTGAACAAATACATAGGTCTCACACGCATATGTAAACAGGGTTTGCACCCCACATGTCAGGTATTGCCGCAAGCATTATGGCGAAAGCAATGAATCTAGCTCCTCTGTAACTGTAAACTGGTAACCTGTAATAATTTTGAAAGTGTCACCTATGGAGACTTTTAAGTTTCGTAGTTTGTCCCTTCAAGTGGTTTTAATTAATACAGCACACTGTAATGGAATGACATAGTGTAACAGGGCTTTAATGGGGCTGATGATGTAATGTGACATAAATGGGCCTGGTTATGCGGCCCCTTTGTCAAAGGTATGACAAAGGGGCCATGCCCAGAAACACGTATATATGCCCATTTATGTCACATGACGTCATCATGTCCATCTTGTGAGCACAATGCTTTTCTGCTGTCCATAGATGTTCTCATCTATGTGATATACACAGACAGTCTGCTGCTTCTGTTGGCTCTCCCTGGTGTTTCTCTGGTTAACTTCCTGGTTCCAAGCAGAGATGGGCTCGGGCATGTTCATGATCCTAGCCCCAACACACCTGCCTGATCCCGCCAGGAAGCCAAAACTGCACACCGCTAATAACAGGCAGTGAGACATTTCCCGGTCTGTGCAGTTGCGGATAGGGAAATGTCTCACTGCCTGTGATTAGTGGTGTGCAGTGTCGGCTTCCTGGCGGGATTGGGCAGGTGGGTTCGGACTAGGAACCCGAACATACCCAAGCCCATCTCTAGGTCCAACCACTATACATCACATCCACCCGTAGGGGCTTGCTCACCATTGACCAATGACCACCTGGAGGGTTGCTACCTGCTGGAGACTTATTGATACGCATTTTAATATCTTGTAAATGTGAGTGCATATTTATTGTTTTTAATTTCATGAATATGTTTTAATAAATGCTACACGTACGTAGTGACACTTTTCTCTCCTTCTTTTGGTTTTGATATAGTTTGTTGGTTGGAACCTCCCTAGATCCTGCTTGGAAGAGAGACTGCTGATGCTGCAAAAATGGGAACTTCACACCACAGTGATTTTATATAGACTTTTTTCAAGGACTAAAAAGACTCTCCATTTTTATGTCATTTATCATTCCATGCCTATTTTTATTTTTGGCAGTTGCACTAGTCACGCTCTTTTCCTGGGTATGTTTAGGGTGTTAATGCCCGTTATAAATCCTTTTTTTAGTTACCTTTGTAACTGTTTTATTGCTGCACTGAACGTAAACCAGGTTTTACACACGGACTATTCAGCGGGATATGACTTTCCAAGAAAAAAATACATAAGCAAGGAAAAAAGTAAAAAAAAAAAAAATTACATACAGTAGCTCACAAAAGTGAGTACACCCCTCACATTTTTGTAAATATTTTATTATATCTTTTCATGTGACAACACTGAGAATTGACACTTTGCTACAATGTAAAGTAGTAAGTGTACAGCTTGTATAACAGTGTAAATTTGCTGTCCCCTCGAAATAACTCAACACACAGCCATTAATGTCTAAACCTCTGGCAACAAAAGTGAGTACACCCCTAAGTGAACATGTCCAAATTGGGCCTAGTTAGCCATTTTCCCTCCCTGGTGTCATGTGACTCATTAGTGTTACAAGGACTCAGATGTGAATGGGGAGCAGGTGTGTTAAATTTTGTGTTTTCGCTTTAACTCTCTTATACTGGTCACTAGAAGTTTAACATGGCACCTCATGTCAAAGAACTCTCTGAGAATCTGAAATAAATAATTGTTGCTCTACACAAAGATGGCCTAGGGCTAGGCTATAAGAAGATTGCCGAGATCCTGAAACTGAGCTGCAGCACGGTGGCCAAGACCATACAGCGGTTTAACAAGACAGTTTCCACTCAGAACAGGCCTCACCATGGTCGACCAAAGAAGCTGAGTGCACATGCTCACCATCATATCTAGAGGTTGTCTTTGGGAAATAGACATATAAGTGTTGCAATCACTGCTGCGTGGTGGGTGAGGGGTCAGCCTGTCAGTGCACAGACCATACGCTGCACACTGCATCAAATTGTCCTCCCAAAAGGAAGATTCTTATAAAGATGATGCACAAGAAAGCCCAAAAACACTTTGCTGAAGACAAGCAGACCAAGGACATGGATTGCTGGAACCATTTTCTGTGGTCTGATGAGATCAAGATAAACTTATTTAGTTCAGATGGTATCAAGCGTGTGTGGTGGCAACCAGGTGAGGAGTACAAAGACAAGTGTGTCTTGCCTGCAGTCAAGCATGATGGAAGGAGTGTCATGGTCTGGGGCTGCATGAGTGCTGCTGGCACTGGGGAGCTACAGTTCATTGAAGGAACCATGAATGCCAACATGAACTGTGACATACTGAAACAGAGCATGGTCCCCTCCCTTTGGAGACTGGGCCGCAGGTCAGTATTCCAAAATGATAACGATCCAAAACACACCTCCAAGATGACCACTGCCTTGCTAAAGAAGCTGAGGGTAAAGTTGATGGACTGGCCAAGCATGTCTCTAGACCTAAACCCTATTGAGCATCTGTGGGGCATCCTCAAACGGAAGGTGGAAGAGCGCAAGGTCTCTAGTTCCAGTGGCAACTTTTGAGGCTCTGGTGATCTCCATGCCCAGTAGGGTTAAGGCAGTGCTGGAAAAGGGGCCACACAAAATATTGACACTTTTTGCCCAATGTGAACATTTTCATTTAGGGGTGTACTCACTTTTGTTGCCAGCAGTTCAGACATTTATGGCTGTGTGTTGAGTTATTTTGAGAGGACAGCAAATTTATAATGTTATACAAGCTGTTGTCACATGACAAGATATAATAAAATATATACAAAAATGTGAGGGGTGTACTCACTTTTGTGAGCTACTGTATATATATATATAGATATATATTTATATCTATATATACACACACACACACACACACACACACACACACACACCAAAAGCCACAAGAGCATTTTAAGTGTTACTTCAAAAAAGGTATAAATGTGTTTGTTTACAAGCAAATAACTCAATGTCATTATTAAGCCCTGCAAGGTAAAGATTGTTATCACAATCGAAGTTCGTCAGTGTGATGCAGATAGCTATGTAAAGTCACAATGAACAATTTTTGCAACATTAACAACTCATTTCTCTGTACATGGTGTGAACAAAGGCCTTACAGTGTATTTGCAAGTCCTTCTCTTAGAATCCTGAGCAGCAAAGGATTTGCAATTAGGAAGTGAACTCTGGAAGGTTTCATTCTGCTACTTTACAGCAACTGAGGGAGGTATTTATAACTTAAGGTTTAAACTTATATCAAATCTGTTGCATAATATAACGTGCTGCTTCTGTATAGTAGTGATGAGTCAAATGTACTGAGTTCAGATTGGAGCATGTTCTCCCAACATTGGTGAAGTTTGGATACTGAATGTTAATGACAATAATGCCCATTTTCTAGGCTAATAGGCAAGGGATTGGGAAATCCATGATGAGGGTCTGGTATAGATGTCAAGGGCGACCCTATGCACACAGAAAAAAAACCCCAAGAAACAGTGCGCCCCCCCAAAAAATACCAGATCCTTATCTGAGCATGAAGCCTGGCTGGCCAATAAATCATACCAGGTAACATTCTCTCTACATAGGGAGGGTACCTTGCCAGGAGGGGAGCACCCCTGGCAAGGTACCTTGTCCCCATGTTGATGAGAACAAGGGCCTCTTCCTCACAATCCTGGCACAGTGATTGTGGAGGTCTGCATTGGGGGGGCTTATCAGAATCTGTAAGCCCCCTAAAAAAAAGATGGCTTCCAGATAACACCCCCACCCCACAAAAATGAGCAGGGGTACATTGGGCCCCTTCTTATTCTTGAACAAAATATATAAGTGGTAAATAAATACTGTACACATTCTTTTGACAAGTCCTTTATTGAAAAGTATTAAACCCCTTGGTGAAAGGCCAAAATTATTCAAACAGCCTACATTTTGACTAAACATTGGTTCACTCTAAACCTGAGGCCCAACCCTACTGTTTATCATTGCAATGCTGTGTAACAGAATTGAAAAATGTCCCTCAATGCTATGTGGCCCAGACAGGTAGGTACTACTGTGGTACAGAAAATATTTTAAAAAGGTTTAACTTAGAGTGAATTCATTATTATATTATGCTATTAATCTGCATACTGACAAACTAAAGCGAGGTACACACGTTCCAAAAATCGTCCAGTTCAGCAGAAACCAGATGAATTTTGGTATGTGTGTACCCCTGTCTGTTTAACAGAAGCCAATCTTTAGACCGGGTTAAGTCATACAGTCCTGCTGGAAAACCAGCATGATCTGTATATTCTGGAAGGGGGAGCCCCTGCTGTTAGAATGCAATAGTGTGTGTGTGTGTGTGGGGGGGGGGATCCCTGCATCCATATTGCTCGAGTGGATGTGGGAATCTGTGACTACTCACAGTGTATATCCTACTATAGGACTAATTAAATTAGTGGTCAAATGAATTATCCTATTATTTACAGTTTCACTTTAAAAGTAATTTTGTGCAAAGACACACGTATACACTATAATCAGGGAGTGAGGCAATGTAGAAAGAAAAAGGAAGAGGGGTTCAGACAAAACTAAGATAGGAGATCTTTTCTGTGTGCAAATCTTTTTTCCTTGAACAAAATTCACAATATTAAGCATTTTTACAGAGCACAAATATACAAAAGTGATAGGTAAAAACACAAAATCTGTTAACCATACCTTCCCATCACACACAAAAGAAGAGGGTCCTGCTCAAACAAGCTTACAATCCAAGGGTGCCCCCCATAAATAAAATACCATCAACCAATAAGACATCTTCAAAAACTTTCTGGCCAACTGTGCTCAGGGAAGACTTTATCAACCAGATTGAACTTTTGCAGATGGTTCCTACTGTTTTCCTTCTTAGATAAACTAACCATGGGAGAGATCTGGCAGTGCTCTCCTGTCCTCCTCTATATTATTAGAAATGCATTTGTGGGTAATTCATGCAAGCATGCTTATGGAAAAAATATTGTGCAAGAAAGATTGTATATGTGTGTCCATGCAAACCTCTTTTAGCCATGTACGAGATGAAAGAGGAAGACTTGATAGGTCAGTGTAGAAAGAAATGGGTGGTATAGAGAAAATGAAATCAGAAAGGCAGGTGGAGTTGAGTTGTAAAGTATTCTAGTGAAGGTGAAGCAAAGTCACTTAAATTGTATTCCCACACTGGTCAGGAACCAGTGAAGAATTTTTTTAAGGTCAATAATACATTGTATGAAAAAAAAAATGTATCATGTTTCCAAGATAAAAAAAAATATTTAAAATATTCTTCTGTTATTTAAATCTGATTGTTTCATTTTCCTTAAAATATTGGCTATTTTTGACACAGTTTGAAATTAACATTCTCTACAGTACATTGGGGGAGCATCTGTTGAATACTTTGCCCGTGATACTTCAAATGTTCAGGTTTATCAAGAATATAATTTAAAATAGATTATAGGTTGCCAGCATGACAGTAGTGTGACCAAACCAAATCTACAATTTCCTTCTACTGCTCTGATGGTGATCAAGGAAACAGAATTTCATTACTGTAGCAGCTTATATCTGTGCACTTCATATCGTATTCATTCCTCTTGTATGCTAATTTCTATAGTACTTCACAGAGGACTGTCAGTTTACAGCTGCAGTTGATGTAAATTATTTGAATGTCAAACACATTACCTGTCTTGAGCAATATCCATTCTACATGGTAGGGTAAAGTTATATATTCTAGAGGTTTCTATGTAAAAAGGCTAGTTGTTTTTATTTTTATTTCATTATGAAATTGTCAGCCTTAATTTCACCACTGTCCAAATTATGGTAATTTAAACAGCAAAATAAAACAAAGATGAGTAGTAGAGGAACAGTTAGAATTGATACCATTCTCTATGAGAATCCCGTAATGCATAAATATATTACAGATCTAGTATTGTCATTAATATTGTAGGAACCAGCTTTCAACAATAGAGTATTAAGGACACAGTCACTCTCTAAAATGATCCTTTACAGGGTATCTTCCCCCACTTTTTTCAAAGAAAGTTAATTTTCATTACAAAATAGGTTATCCTCTTTGGGGTGTTTAGCATTCCTCTTCCAATGCTAAAAAACAACTTAAAATGCTTCATTCAGGCTCCTCGCATACTCTAGCAGTGCTGCTGCTTAACCACTTTACCACCGGAGGATTTTGCTGTCTTCCGTCCAGGCCACTTTTTGCGATTCGGCGCTGTGCGACTTCAACTGACAATTGCGCGGTCGTTGGGACGCCGTACACAAACAAAATCTATGTCCTTTTTTTCCCACAAACAGAGCTTTCTTTTGGTGGTATCACCTGTGCGATTTTTACTTTTTGCGCTATAAACAAAAAAAGAGCGTTTATTTTGAAAAAATAACAATATTTTTAACATTTTTTTATATGAAATTCCCCCCCAAAAAGATGTGAAAACCAATTTTTTTTAAAAATTTTGGCCAATTTGTTTTCTGCTACCTATGTTTGGTAAAAAAAATCGCAATAAGCGTATTTTGATTGGTTTGCGCAAAAGTTATTGCGTTTACTAACAAAGGGAAAGATTTCTGTCATTTTTGGTGTTTTTTTTTTTAACGCGTAATGGCGGCGATCTGCGATTTTTTTTGCGGGACTGCGACATTGCGGCGGACAGATGGGACACTTGACTGACATTTTTGACACTTTTGGGGGTACCAGTGACATTACTGCAGTAATCAGTGCTATATATATGCACTGTTACTGTAAAAATGACACTGGCAGGGAAGGGGTTAATTTTATTGGAGAGGGAGGGGTTAATGTATGCCTGGTGCTTACTGACGTGTGTGGGGGGAGGTGACTGAGTGAGTCAGGGACAGATCGGATGTCCAGCTATGCTGAACACTCCGATCTGTCACTCCCTGTCACTATGGAGATCCGCCCGCTTGTGTTTACACAGGCGGGCGGATCTCCACACTAGATCCCCGGCGATCGGGGCAGAGCAGCCCTGAACACTAGTGTACATCCATACCATAAGGGCTGTGTACATCTACACTACATATGGGTGCTTGTCACAACCAAAACATGGACCCAGGACTGGCAGCCTTATCCCACCCAATACTCTGTAAAGCTTCTGAACTCTATGACACTAACCATGAGAAAACTGCCAAGCCAGTTTTCTCATTTTAAAACAAATACCCTGGAGCCCCTCCACTTGCATGAGTGGGAGCCTTGGGTGACATTGCATTCTCTTTACTCCTACAAATCTGCACCCTGCCTACCATTTTACCCTGTGATCTAGCACAGCAATTTTACAATATGTTTTGTTAAGGGGTTATCTAATCCCCAAAATAAAAATGTAATACATTACAGCTTTCCAGTCCTTAGAAGTGGTGGCCCCAATAGTTTCATTTATTCAGGTATTTTCTGTTTTTTACCTGATGCCTGCTGATAACATAGTTCCTGCCTTAGGGTGAATCACAGCACCCTATCTATTATCTATGGAGAGACAATGTTGTAGCCCTGGATAGATGTCCTGATTTGAACTAAAAAACACTTCCCTATTTTTTTTTTCTATTTTCCACTACATAGAGGAGAAAGCTGATAATATTGTTTGAGATGTCAGCTCAGTGAAGAAAAAGTTATAAGGAAAATGACATTTCAGATAGAATTAAAAGATTTTTTTTTGTACTTGCTAAAATATACTTGACCTTAAAACATAAACCTAATGCAGCCACTACATCTAAAGACTGGCAAGTTGCAATATATTATTTGTTTTGTTTTTTAGGTTTGGATATACTGGCTCTGACCTTGGCTTGCCCTATGAACCTGCTTATGCCTGCTTCCTATGTATGTCCTTGGCCTGCTCTAGACCACATTCCTGTTAATTTCCTTGCTTGACTACTGTGTTTGGACCTTTGCTGTCACTCCTGACCACATCTCCTGTCTAAGCCCTGCCTGCTGTGACCCAGAGGATGTATATGGCACACAGAGGATGGCACACAGAGGATGGCACACAGAGGATGTACATGGCACACAGAGGATGTACATGGCACACAGAGGATGGCACACAGAGGATGTACATGGCACACATAGGATGCACATGGCACACAGAGGATGGCACACAGAGGATGTACATGGCACACAGAGGATGTACATGGAACACAGAGGATGTACATGGCACACAAAGGATGGCACACATAGGATGTACATGGCACACAGAGGATGGCACACAGAGGATGGCACACCAAGGATGTACATGGCACACAGAGGTTGTACATGGCACACAGAGGTTGTACATGGCACACAGAGGATGGCACACAGAGGATGGCACAGGCAGAAGATGGAGAGAGAGAGGGAGAGAGAAAAATCAAGCAGCCTGAAGCAGTCTGATTACCTTCCACAGCAGCACAGCACATGAAGGGAGGAGGTGGGTGGAGCCATTCTAGGGGCGGAGGAGGAGGAGCCGAGGAGGATCCTCTTATGCTGTGCATGCTGGGTCCCCTCTCCTCAGGACATCACTGGTTGCTAGATGCCAGTTGGCTGGCCTTCCTAGCAACCAGTGCAGCGGAGACTCAGAGCCACAGCAAAGCAGCCGCCACACGGTTCCAAGGGACAAACTGGTCTGGGGGGGTGGGGGGCTAGACCACAGGTAAACTAATCTGGCCTGGAGGGGACAGATCATTGCCACCCTGTGTGTGTGGGGCCCCTTGGCAAGTGGGGCCCCCGGGCACCCGCCGGGCGTGCCCATTCGGAAAGATGGCCCTGGGTCTCGCCACTGCAGATCCACTTGTCCACAGTAGAGCTGGCAACCCGTGCATCTTTAGGGTCAGCATCCCCCGTCACCTTCCTCATCCTGCTGCCACCTGAAGAAGTTAATAGACAAAATTCGTCAGGGCAGAGCTTTTGGCAGTGACGAGTTCATTCAAGGCTGCAGGTCTGGGCGCCATGCAAGTTGTGGATTGTTTGATCAATGCTACATGTGTCTTTAATCCTGCAAGGGCATTTCTTTTAATCAAATGTTGGTTTGCTTTTGGTAATGCACTATGGCGCATTTTACTTTTTTTCCATGTCTGAGTGTGTATGATCACTGTTGTATCTGATGGAATGGCTGTCCATTTTAAGACAAGTGGTGATCTGCATCCATGTGATAAAAAGCATATCTGGCCTTGTGTGATGCAAGCCTGTATGCTCTGGTAAGCAAACTGGTGTGCATTGGTGTGGTGAAGGTGCACAGAAGTTGTTGTAAAGAGTCAGTGGTGGATTTTTTCTTGCCACACTTAGTGTCATCATGTCAGATGGACTTTTTATGAAATCATTTAATTAATAATTATTATTTTTTGCACTGGCACTTTTGGGGTTATGTTTAATGAAAGTGGGCTTGATGCGTTTGTTTTACAGTATAATTTGCACATATTCCATTACTGCAACTTTAGTGTATACTGTGTATACTGTATGAATTGCTGAGATATTTATTGTTGCCCTTGAATATTCTTCATGTGATGCCCTTTACTGTATAACATTTAAAGGGATAGTGCACCTAAGTAAATGTTGTATATTCCAGGTTTTCATTGTGCACCATTATAATCTTCTAGTCGCCGCTGTCCTAACAAAAAATGACCCTCCCCTGCTCCTCTTTGTCAACGCTTGGGACACATTAGCTGAGTGATTACAGAAAAACTGAGGGAGTAGAGAAACATTGGAATACTAGTCAATACCAGTGTGCAAAAGTGTATTGGATATGGAAGAATAAATCACCTTTAGCGTTGGGTGTCCTACGTGTGTGGATGTTGATGTATTATGGAAAACTATTAGAATACTTTTTTAGATTTTAGAATGGAGTGCCTCGAGACTGTCCATATTTTAAAGGGTGCCTTGAGACTGTCCATAATTTTAAAGGGTGCCTTGACTGAAAAAAAGGTTGAGAAACACTGCACTAAGGCAAACCATACACAATTTCTGTTCTTGCCACCCCCCTTGCCCTTGTTGTTTTATTGTGTAGATTTTGTCCTCTTACCTGGTTTATATACTAGAAGAAAACAAATGTATACCAAAAAAAGTGTATATCTTCATAATGTTGGAAGATTCCCGATTGACTGTACATTACATTAAAAAATCTGGGTAAATAGAAAAACCTTATGTATGACATCACATCAAATTTAAATGGACCTAACAAAATCCATTCACCAATGAAAAAACCTACATTTTCATAAAAAAATGTAGGAACAGAAGTTGATGGTTTGTGTAAAGCGTTTATGATGAATATATTTGTAAAAATATGCTTTGATTCAGGTCATAAATGGATTTCCATGTCTGGGATTACACCAAAATACATTTTATTAAAGTCCAAGCTCACCCAGCAATAAAAATCCAACACTGTTGCCCTGAGTGTGGTCCAACCCACTTGACACTATAGGCTCCGACATATTGAATAATTAAACACTACCAGAGTAGAGTAAAGAAGCAAATTTACTTGTCTTTGACTTGTGTTTAAAAGAACAATCAAACAGTTTCAATAAAACATTCAATGTAAAAGATCGATAATACAGAAAAGATCCTGATTCCTGAATCATCAACCCAGAATTGGATGTGAGCTAGCACTCAGGATCTCAGAGAGCAACCTAAAAAGCATATATATATATATATATATATATATATATATATATATGTATTGCTATATAATTGAGGACTAATGTGTGTAAATAGATTACTCCTCAATTACAATGCAAAAGTAACCACCCAAAATCAATGCTTTGCTATAATAAGGAATAACTCCAAAATACTTCTAATTAATCTCAGTGACTCTAATATCCTGAAATTATGCTATATATATATTGTGACAGGAAGTCAGCTAAATCTGGGAATGTAGTCACAGGAAGGAGATACATTTCCACCTGATTTAGAAAGTCCATTAATTAATTTAGGGTGTTGGCTACAGAGCTAGCCAGCAGGAAGTTGAAAGGCCTTCACCTGTTCAGAATGAGGGAGTTAAGGCTCTATAATTTGTTCAGAGAAAGTCCTATTGTTGGCTGCCTCCAGAAGCTGTGTCCTGAAGCCATGTGGGCTGGGAGCAGGAGGACAGTCAGCGTGTGCCTCCCAACAGGATGTGTGGGCCTGGGAGAAGACCCCCCGGAGTGATGTGTGCCCGGGACGGTAACCAAGGGTGAATACGTCTCAAAGGTGAGAAGACGAACTGTTGATGTGAAAGAAACAAAAGGACTGTGTTGCCCTGTGAAGCTATTATAAAAGGACTATTGAGTGTCCGCTGTAGGACAAGGAAGTCTGCCCGACGGTAGGTTGGAGACAGACACTTAGGCAGGTTCCAGTTGTGAGAAGGTAGCCGCCCACAGAGGCAAGGATTTATTTTCTGTTTTATTTTATTTTGGATGTTTTGCTGCATACAGCCTGGTGAAGAAAACACCATTTAATAAACCACACTGTTTGTTTGCAAGCACTTGTCGGCTACCTCTCTGGGAAAACGCACCCCCCAAGGGGTCATCCACACCCGCCACCGAGCTAATCCCTCACATATGGTGGAGGTATGCAGTGGGCATAAGCAGAGATCCCTGCAAGGAAGTGCAAATGTTTGATGAACTTTATCTGGTGCATGAGATTGCACAATCTATGTGTGCAGGAGAGAAGATCCTGACAGAAAAAAAAAAAGTGTTTTAAAGAGACAGCGGTCTCAAAATTATTTGATGAACTTTGTTGTGTCTGGTGCAAGTGACTGCACAAACTGTGTGTGCAGGAAAAGAGATCTTGCAAGAGAGAGAGAAAAACTACATGTGTTAAAGAGACAGTGGTCTGAAAAATTTTTGCTGGACTGTGAAAAATTTGTTTGTGGAGTTATTGAAGATGGGGCGTTCAAAACGCCTGAAGAATGCAAAGATAGATGAAATGAGAGACCGGATTCTATGGATGGAGGGGATGTTGCCGTCTGAACCAGCCCCATCCATGCCTAAAGAGAGTCTACTAAAGAGGAAGGTTGTTGTCCCTAGCAACACTGATGAAACCGCTATGGAGACGCAGTGTGCTCAGATGAAAAGTAAACTCAAAATGGAGGAGATGTTGAAACATCTGATTATATCAAATGCAGCTCAACAGCAAGCAAATGCAGCTCAACAGCAGGCAAATGCGGATTTTCAGCAGAGCTTTGCAGCTCAACAAAAGGCTCATCAAGAGAGCATGGCAGGCTGGAAACAGAGACGCCAGCAGCCAATGGAGGCCATCGGTTTGGAGGAAACCGAGTATGTGTGCAGGGCTGAGTTGGATGCCTTGCAACGGAAAATGGAAGAAAAGGAACAAGCCTTGGAATTGCTTAAAATGGAGCATAGAAACTTGCAGGAAATGAATGAACTACTCAAGTCTCATGTGTTACAGTGGGAAGAATCCACTGCTCTTCTTTTGGTCGAGTTGCAAAAACGCAGAGAGACTATAATGGAGAAAGATACCATCCTCATGGAAAAGGAAAGTGAAATTCAGACTTTGCAGAAGCAAAGTATGGCTGATATGTTGGAGTTGCGTAATCAGCTGGAAAAAAGTCTTCAGTCTTTGGGAGCTACAAAAATAGACCTGCAGGAGTCGCAGGAACAGAATGTCGCTCTGAAAACGACATTGTCTCTCAGCGACAACGAGAAAAGTGAAAGAGAGGCTAAATTACTGAGTACTGTGTATGAGCTCACTACTTTGAGCAATGTGGTAAATGAATGGCGTGCGGACTGTGAAAGTTGGAAAGGGGAAGCCCAACGTGTCCAGCAGCAGTTAAAGGAGAAAGAAGCCTGTGTGGCAGAATTACATTCTTATTCCCAGTTGCTAGCCAATGAGGTGAAGGCTCTTATGCAGGGAAAAGGAGATTGTGAACATAAGAGGGAAAAAGTAGAGGCACAGCTTCTGGAATCGCAAGTCAAGGTGTCAGAAGGTGACCGATTGTGTGCTAAGCTGTCAGAGAAGGCAAACCGACTGCAGGTTGAGTTGGACAATGTTACAAATCAGCTTTCTCAAGCAGACAGAAAATCTAGAGAAATTGCGGAAGATTTTTCTATCTTGGAATCGCAGCTGCAAGACACGCAGGAACTCTTACAGGAAGAGAGGTGTCAAAGGCTGAGTTTTAGCACAAAGCTCAAACAAATGGAAGATGAGAAAAATGGCTTCCTGGAACAATTAAAAGAGGAGGCGGAAGCAAAGAAAAACCTATCAGAGCAAGTCGCAACATTGCAAGCTCAGATAGCGGATATGAAAAAACGCATGGAAGAAAGCGTTGGTTCATTACAGTGTGTTGAAGATGTGAAAAAGAAGTTTGATCAGATGCTTGGTGAAGAGAAGACTGTGTCTGCAAAATATGCAGAAGAACGCGCACGTGCAGAAACGGAGGTGCGTGATAACGAGAGCAAAGCCCTGTTCTTGGCTCGCTCTTTGGAGGAAGCTCTAGAGTGTAAGGCTGAACTAGAAAGTGTTAAACAGCTGCGTACAGAAATGGAAGAATTGGTCAGCTCCAAGGATGATGTTGTGAAAAGCGTTCAGGAGCTAGAAAAGTCTAAGCGAGCCTTAGAACAGCAAGTAGAAGAGATGAAGATTCCGTTGCAGGAACTGGAAGAGGAATTCCAGGCAACAGAGGATCTGTCCCAAAGAGGGGATAGTGTGCCTGATGCAGTTTTTAAAAGGATCAGTGTTTTGGGGTCTGTCCTGAGTGAGCCTCAGAAATGTGACGACATGTGGCTTGAATCACCCCTTTGGAATAAACCGTTCCTTCAAAAACTTCAAGCATTGGAAAATGTATCATTAGAACTTCAGCAAACAAAGGAGCTGAGTAAGAAATGTGGTGATTTCTCAGTTCAGGCTGAAAACCTAGTGGAGAAAACTAAGGCTGTTGGTGAAAACGTGAAGCAAATGAATAAGTGCCTTTCAGGGAGTGTTTCCAAAATGGAACTGGTGAAAGACGGGTGGCAGAAGTTTGATCGTGATCTTGAGATGCATTCCATGTGGAATTCAGATAGAGAAAAATAACTAGGTGACCTTGAGCGGTCAAATAGTTCAGCAGAAAGTGCATTGAAGAAACCTGTAAAAGAATGTGTTGCAGTTCCATGCTTCTTCACAGATGCAGAGAGGAGGTCTATAATGGATACCACCCAGATCGCTGGGTTCAACTGTGTTGTTGCCTTTGACCCCTATGTTGGTGGAAGGAAAGTTGATGATGTTCTGGTTGGCTTCTTCTGTGAAGAGTTTGGCAAGAAATATAAACTGAATATCAAATCAAATAGTAGGCCTTTACTGCGACTCGCTCAGGAGGGCGAAAAGTTTAAGAAGTTGATGAGTGCAAATGCTTCAGATCTGCCTATGAATATGAAATGTTTGGTGAATGATATTGATATCTCTGGGAAAAGGAACAGGGGTCACTTTGAAGAAATGTCTGACAGCCTGTTGTCTCAATTGGAAAATCCTCTGCACAGCATCTTAGAGCAAGCAAAGCTCAAGAAGGAAGATCATTCCCTTTTACAACAAAAAGTCAATGATTGTGTACAGATGTATGGAGAGGCAACTCAAGTCACAGAGGGATGTCAAGAGTCCCTACTTGGAACAAAGCTTAGTGAAGCAAAGGTTCTCAAAGTTTTGTGGAAAACATTTATGGATTGCAGAGAGAGGCGTCTTAAGAATGTTGAAGACATTAAGACTAGCCCAATTGAGTTGCCTATGGATCACGGTCCTCCATGGTGGATTGGACAGACGGTTATGAGGGACAAGCTGTCTGACATTTATGAGAAAGCTGTCAATGAAGATGACAGAAACGAGAAGGAGCAAAATGATGCCAAAAATGCAGTTGAAGAATGTGTATATGAGATGAGAGACAAACTGTGTGGCATTTATGAGAAATCCGTCAATGAAGATGACAAAACAGTTTCATCCGGAAGCTTGAGGATAATAGGAGGCTTATCAGTGAGTCAGCAGTGCCTGACACATGCGTGCCTGGAAATATGTGTCCCAACCCTAGGGTTGAAACAAGAGGGGGGGGTATGTGACAGGAAGTCAGCTAAATCTGGGAATGTAGTCACAGGAAGGAGATACATTTCCACCTGATTTAGAAAGTCCATTAATTAATTTAGGGTGTTGGCTACAGAGCTAGCCAGCAGGAAGTTGAAAGGCCTTCACCTGTTCAGAATGAGGGAGTTAAGGCTCTATAATTTGTTCAGAGAAAGTCCTATTGTTGGCTGCCTCCAGAAGCTGTGTCCTGAAGCCATGTGGGCTGGGAGCAGGAGGACAGTCAGCGTGTGCCTCCCGACAGGATGTGTGGGCCTGGGAGAAGACCCCCCGGAGTGATGTGTGCCCGGGACGGTAACCAAGGGTGAATACGTCTCAAAGGTGAGAAGACGAACTGTTGATGTGAAAGAAACAAAAGGACTGTGTTGCCCTGTGAAGCTATTATAAAAGGACTATTGAGTGTCCGCTGTAGGACAAGGAAGTCTGCCCGACGGTAGGTTGGAGACAGACACTTAGGCAGGTTCCAGTTGTGAGAAGGTAGCCGCCCACAGAGGCAAGGATTTATTTTCTGTTTTATTTTATTTTGGATGTTTTGCTGCATACAGCCTGGTGAAGAAAACACCATTTAATAAACCACACTGTTTGTTTGCAAGCACTTGTCGGCTACCTCTCTGGGAAAACGCACCCCCCAAGGGGTCATCCACACCCGCCACCGAGCTAATCCCTCACAATATATATATATATATATATATATATATATATATATATATATATATATATATATATATATATATATATATATATATATCAGAGTGCACTCTGTATCCTATACTAGATTGCAAGAGTCTCCTGAATGAGCAAGGCCATGCTAGTCTTCGCTGGCAAAGGTATCCTTAGCCAATCCAGGGAAAGTATTTGTAATCCACGGTAAAGGTGATGATCAATTGTAATCCACACTGAAGAGTAACAATTAACTGTAATACAAACTGAAGAGAAAAATAGATTCCTAAGCCCAAACAACTAGTACCCAATCTATAACACTGGTAAGGCGGGGTGAGGCCTTCTGATCTGCCACGCACTATTCAGCACTGCAGTGTCTTGTGGCGACCATAATATAACTAATGCAGCCTTCTGTTCAAACTGTGTTGCAGGCCCACAATGGCTCTGTCCAGTAATTACAGTATACACTCTATATTGGATTTCTCTCACCCAATATGACATAGTCTGTGTCCCGCGGTCCACACCGCCAGCCTCTTGCTTTCCTCAGAAGCACTCGCAGTATCTCTGAGCGTCTCTCCACTCGGCCTGCCTCCGAGCTCCGTCTGCACATCACTCTTTCTCCCCGAGTTCTTTCCGCTAGGCCTCCGGCCTGTCCTTCTCTGCACTCCTTAGCAGCTCTTCCCCCCCTCACAGTGCGTTGTCCTTCGAGGCAAGAGAGCAAATCTTGGTCCCGCCCCCTTTATGTAGATACTCCCCTCTGCCCATGCGAGGCCCAATGCTCCCTGGGAGGATAGTTCAGCCAAACAGATGATCCACAGTCTTCACCCCTTCCAGAACTACATCTCCCATAATTCAATGGTCCATTGCCTTATTAAAACTTTAATAATAAAACAGAACAATCTGAACAGTTCCAGATAAAACCTGCTACCAGGCTACACTTTCAATGTGCTCACTTCTGGTTTTCATGTGTACAAACCCCCCACGGCTTTATCAACACAGATGCAAAATACAGATACTAATAAAGTGAAAATGAAGGCAGTCAATGTAAAATATTATAATATCATTTTACAGTGCTGATATTGTACAATAAATCTACCTGGGATATAAAGTGGGCACTTAATACTTAATGCTACATCCACTAGTAAAGTCGCCTTGCTTTCCCCTACTTAGTGACAATGTGTAAATGTGTTAGTAGACACAGGTCATATGCTGTGCTTTGCCTGTGGCAATATGTTACAGAGGTCTGTTTAGAGATGACCATTTATTTAGGCTCCTGCATTGTGGATTTTACAATGTTTAAGGAGCTTTGCACGTAATACAGGTGGCATATTGTTTCCAATTAGACGTGAAGCCCTTGTTTTAAATTGGAGCGGCTAAATCACATGACGAGTCGCAGCCTATTGCTGACAATGGCACCGTTTCAATCCACGCAGCACCGGTTTGCAAAAGTATTTCCTGCACTACTTTTGCCGATTTCAGGTGTAACTTCAATAGACATCTGTGCCTGAAGTTGCACAGATGTCTTTCAAGCAGCACCTGAAATTGCGCTCACCTGCTACTTTGAAATCGTGCTACTTCAAGTGAAGTAGCACGATTTCAAAGTAGCATCAATGTGAAGCAGGGCTAAACACACAAAAAAGCTTACTTGTTCTTTGAAACAGGTGATCAATTAACCACAAGATGTTTTACTGCTCAAATATTAAAACAGGCTATTGGCCTTACTTTTGTAGGCACAAAGGGTATATCTATTTCACTTAACTTAAAGCAGATGTAAAGTAAGAAGGTTTTGTACATTAAGATAAAAAAGCTTTCTGTGTGCAGCAGCCCCCCTCAACCCCCCCTGACAATTACCTGGGGTCCCTCTCTGTCCAGCGATGTCCACAAGTGTCTCAGCCGAGCAAGATTCTTCTTCCTGATTGGCTGAGACACAGCAGCAGGACAATTGGCTCCTGTTGCTGTTAATCAAAGTCAGCTAGCCAATCTGGGGAGAAAGGGGCGAGGGCCAGGACGGGGCTCTGTGTCTGAATGGACACAGGGAGCTGTGACTCAGCTCTGCTAGACCCATAATAGGCTGCTTGCTGTGGGGGCACTGAATAGGAGGGAGTGGCCAGGAGAGCAGAAGAGGGACCCGAAAAGAGGAAGATCCAGGCTGCTCCGTGCAAATCCACTGCAACAGAGCAGGTAAGTATGACATGAAAAAACGAGACTTTACAATCACTGAATAAATCCCAAATTTTCATCTATAACTCCAGATAATACATATTGAAAATCCACGTTTTACCAGATATGATAGCAGTCAACAATATTTCAACTTTTATTTTTCCAGTCTGCATTTTGGAATGCAAAATATAGCATATTATCTCTTGCTATGGGCATCATCCCTAACTTTATTTGCAACAGTATTTAAAGAACATATTTAACATACTGTGCTCTGTCAGACTACTGTACCACTGATGCTAATTAAAGTACTGTGTGTATATATTAATTAATTTATATTGGTATATTTATTTATTCTTTTTTTTTCTTTGTTATTGCTCTTATTCAGATTTCTGATTGATGACTCGCCTTGTTTTATCTTTTATTTGTTTATTTTTTCTGGTGGGTTTTTTCATATATTTTATATTGGGGCGACTAGGTTGTATCTTCAGTTGGTGGAATGAGAGATTACCCTTTGCTTTGGTCTCCTTTTACTTTGTAATTAAAAGCATTTAGTTCATCTGTGTAAATTGAATACAACAATTTAATTGGTTCTGTATAAAATATATAGTCATTTCATTCAGTTGGCTGTTATCTGTGTTTCCTGCCTGAAGAAGGATTTGCTGTATTGGTCCATCACTGTTGAGGTTTTGGAACATTTTTATGTTTACTGATTTTTCTAATAAATCTTTGTGGAGTGTTGCAACCCTTGGACTATTTTGATTTTTTTTAAAGGTTGACGAAGACAGCTTGATTGCATTACACCTGTGATCCTCTCTGGTTGCAGCTCATCTCTGTTTTACTATTTATTGCACAACACGGAAGTATTTACAGTTATGTGCATTTTGATTTGTTTAAAGAGGAAGTAAACCCTCCTCTGACACTTTTACCTATGATAAGGCTTACCTATAGGTACTGTAAATATCTCCTAAACATGTACTGTTTAGCAGATATTTACCTTTCATGCAGCCAGTGACGTCACTGGCGCATGCCCTCTGAAGGAACGGCCGCTGGTGCCGTTTCTTCAGAGCCCCGTGCCGTGACTGTCGGCTCCCGCGCGCGTGCGCGGGAGTGATGTCACCGCAGCTCCGGCCAATCAGATGGCCGGATGCCGCGATCCTGGAAGACGGGCGACTGGACATGTTGCCCGTCATACAGGTGAGCGGGCGGCACGGCGGGGGCTCGTTCTAAGGTAAGTATTTCATAATGAGCTAGTATGCGATGCATCCTAGCTCATTATGTGTTTCTCTTACAGGTTGCAAAAAAAAAAAAAAAAAAGTAATATGGGTTTACAACCTCTTTAAAGGAATTGTGAATCTAGAAGGTTTTTTATATTAATAAATTCTATGCATTAGGATAAAAAGCCTTCTGTGTGTAGCAGCCACCCCAGCTCCCCCTAATACTTACCTGAGGTCCATCTCTTTCCAGCGATGTCTACGAGTCCCTCAGCTGTTCGGGACTCTCCCTCCTGATTGGCTGAGACCCAGCAGTGGCGCCATTGGCGCCTGCTGCTGTCAATCAAAGTCAATTAGCAAATCAGGGAGGGGGCAAATGGCAGCTTAGTGTCTGAATAAACACACGGAGCTGCAGCTCGGCTCGGGTGCTCCCATAGCAAGCTGCTTGCTTTGGGGGCACTTGACAGGAGGAAGGGGGCCAGGAACAGCAAAGCGGGACCAGAGAAAGGGAGGATCTGGGCTGCTCTGTGCAAAACCACTGCACAGAGGAGGTAAGTATAACATGTTTGTTATTTAAAAAAAAAAAAAAAACACAAGACTTTACAATCACTTTAAGGAGCTCAAGAAGCTTAGTCTGTAAAAACATAAAATACTTTAGAATGAATGAATAACCTCAGAGGCAATAGTCTATAACCTTATAGAAAACTTCTACCTGGCAGCATTCATTGGTTTGAACCCCAACCACAGCACTACCTGCATGGAGTTTGCATGTTCTTCCTGTGCCTGCATAGGTTTCCTCCGGGTACTCCAGTTTCCTCCCACACTCCAAAGACATGCTGGTAGTTTTAATTGACTCCTGTCTAAATTGGCCCTATATGTGTATGTATAAATGTGAGATCTTAGATTGTAAGCTCCTTGTAGGCAGGGATGTGAATATACAATATATATGTAAAGTGCTGCGTAAATTAATGGCGCTGTATAACTACCTGTAATAAAATAAATAAAATTATTGTAGATTATACAAGGTCTTGCACAATTTACCTTCATTTTCCTATGGAACTAAATGAGACATGGATATACTTTCCAAAAAATTGCTTTGTAATACAATCAGGGATGGTGCCAGAATTTTTGACACCCTAGGCGAAACCTAATTTTGCTGCCCCCTGGTTCCGGCCCTGACTTCACCCCCTTTGCCCATGTATTCATGGAGGTGGCGGAGGTGAATATTTTTGCAGGGCTGGGTACGGTGCTGCAATGTGGTGGTAATAGTGTCTGGTAAACACAATATGGGACATAATGGGAGCCCCGCACTCCCCTGTAATGTAGGGGGTGGTAGTGCGGGTGTTCTCAGGGGGATAACAGGCGGTGATGATAATGTGACAAATTCCTCCCAGCTGCCTGTCACTTGCCAGAGCCCTGGAAAGCCCCAGAAGCACATTTGTGAGGTCAGACACTGATGTTGGACAAAAAGGCCTGGCTCGCAGTCTCCGCTCTAATTCATCACAGAGGTGTTCTATTAGGTTAAGGTCAGGACTCTGTGCAGGCCAGTCAAGGTCCTCCCCCCTAAACTTGCTCATCCATGTCTTTTTGGACTTTGTTTTGTGCACTGGTGCGCAGTCATGTTGGCACAGGAAGGGGCCATCCCCAAACTGTTCTCACAAAGTTAGGAGCATGAAATTGTTCAAAATGTATTGGTATGCTGACACCTTAAAAGTTCCCTTCACTGGAACTTAGGGGCCAAGCCCAACCCCTAAAAAACAACCCCACACCATAATCCCCCTCCACCACATGGTTTGGACCAGTGCACAATAGACACACATTTCTGAACCTTGTGGATAGCCTCCCCAGAAGAGTTGAAGCTGTTATAGCTGCAGAGAGTGATCCAACTCAGTATTGAACCCTATGGACTAAGACTGGGATGCCTTTAAAGTCCATGTGCATGTAAAGGTAGTCACCCCAATACTTTTGGTAATATAGTGCGTGTGACTGTGTATATATGTGTGTGTGTGTGTATATATATATATATATATATATATATATATATATATATATACACACACACACAGTATTTCATAAAAGTGAGTACACCCCTCACATTTTTGTAAATATTTTATTCTATCTTTCATGTGACAACACTGAAGAAATGACACTTTGCTACAATGTAAAGTAGTGAGTGTACAGCTTGTATAACAGTGTAAATTTGCTGTCCCCTCAAAATACCTCAAAACACAGCCATTAATGTCTAAACCGCTGACAACAGAAGTGAGTACACCCCTAAGTGAAGATGTCCAAATTGGGCCCAGTTAGCCATTTTCCCTTCCCAGTGTCACGTGACTCGTTAGTGTTACAAGGTCTCAGGTGTGAATGGGGAGCAGGTTTGTGAAATTTGGTGTTTTCGCTCCCACTCTCTCATACTGGTCACTGGAAGTTCAACATGGCACCTCATGGCAAAGAACTCTCTGAGGATCTGAAAAAATATAATAGTTGCTCTACATAAAGATGGCCTAGGCCAGTGATGGCGAACCTTGGCACCCCAGATGTTTTGGAACTACATTTCCCAAGATGCTCATGCACTCTGCAGTGTGGTTGGGCATCATGGGAAATGTAGTTCCAGAACATCTGGGGTGCCAAGGTTCGCCATCACTGGCCTAGGCTATAAGAAGATTGCCAAGACTAGTGATGAGCCAAACACCCCCCTGTTCGGTTCGCACCAGAACATCTCGAACAGGGGAAATGTTCTAGCGAACAAACTATATTAATTATCTATGGGACACGAACATGAAAAATCAAAATTCCTAATTTTAAAGGCTTAAATGCAGGTTATTGGCCCAAAAAAGTGTATGGGGGTCTGGGTACTGCCCTGGGGGACATGAATCAATGCAAAAAAAAAATGTAAAACGATTGTTTTTACAGGAGCAGTGACTTTAATAATGCTTAAAGTGAAAGAATAAAAAATGAAAAATGTATTTAAATATCGTGCCTGGGGAGGCCCTTAATGTTCCTGTAAAGTGGCGCATTTGTGTGATGTATGTTGCCTGCTGCAGCAATACTGACATTTCTAAAGGAAAAAATGTCATTTAAACTTGCTTGTGGCTGTAATGTATTGTCGGCTCCCAGCAATACATATAAAAAAATAAAAAAAGCAGCATGGGGTCCCCCCCAAAATCCATACCAGGCCCCTCGGTCTGGTATGGATTTTAAGGGGAACCCCATGCCAAAATTAAAAAAAAAATTGGCGATGGGCTCCCCCTAAAATCCATACCAGATCCTTATGCGAGCACACAAGCGCTCCCCCCCCCGAACCATACCAGGCCACATGCCCACAACATGGGGGGGTGGGTGCTTTGCCCCTGGGCTGTGGTTGTGGGGGTCTGCGAGGGGGAGGCTTATCGGAATCTGGAAGCCCTCTTGAACAAGGGGGCCCCCAGATCCCGCCCCCCCTATGTGAATGGATATCGGGTGCATCGTACCCTTACCCATTCACCAAAAACGTGTACAAAAATAAATAAAAACAAGAGTCAGTTTTGGACAAGTCCTTTATTAAAAAATAAAAATAAAAAAATAGTGTCCCATAATGATCACGTCGCCCGTCCGCAACCGAAAAATAGAAAAAAAAAAAGAAACAGGCTCCTTCTTACTCTGACACTTCCTGCACTAATGAGCTGTTTGAGTTTGACAGATCTTTTATAGGGATCTGACATCGCGAGCCGCCCCACAATGCACTGCTCAGGTGCAGTGAATAAATTACTGATGTCATATAATTTATTCACTGCACCCACGCCATTTTTTACAGCAACACTGACATAAACTGAAGTGCCTATATATATATATATATATATATATATATATATATATATATATATATATATATATACAGGCTTGACGATGGCGTAGGTGGTAGCATACCAAGCTTGCAATTGAGATGGTTGTGGGTTCGAATCCCGTGGCCAGCGGATGATTTATTGGAATCAGAGGTCAGAGTCCATGATAATGCAGGAACCCGAAGTTCCCACAAAGAAGCCCATTTGTTCGTCATTCGATGAACGAGCGAACAGCCAATGTTCAAGTCAAACTTACGTTCGACTCAAACTCGAAGTTCATCCCTAGCCAAGACCCTGAAACTAAGGTGCAGCACGGTGGCCAAGACCATACAGAGGTTTAACAGGACAGGTTCCAATCAGAACAGACCTCGCCATGGTCGACCAAAGAAGTTAAGAGCACGTGCTCAGCGTCAATATTCAGAGGTTTTCTTTGGGAAATAAACGTATGAGTGCTGCTAGCTTTGCTGCAGACTTTAAAGGGATGGGGGTCAGCCTATCAGTGCTCAGACCATACGCCACACAATGCATCAAATTGGTCTGCATTGGTCTGCTGTCGTCCCAGAAAGAAGCCTCTTCTAAAGATGATGCACAAGAAAGCCAGCAAACAGTTTGCTAAAGACAAGCATACTAAGGACATGGATTACTGGAACCATATCTTGTGGTCTGTTGAGACCAAGATAAACGTATTTGGTTCAGATGGTGTCAAGCGTGTATGACGGCAACCAGCTGAGAAGTACAGAGACAAGTGTGTCTTGCCTACAGTGAAGCATAGTGGTGGGAGCATCATGGTCTGGGGCTGCATGAGTGCTGCTGGCACTCAAGAGCTACAGTTCATTGAAGGAACATGAATGCAAACATGTACTGTGACATACTGAAGCAGAGCATGATCCCCTCTCTTCAGAGCCTGGGCCACTGTGCATGGAGGAGTGGAAGAGGACTCCAGTGGCAACCTGTGAAGCTCTGGTGAAATCCATACCCAAGAGGGTTAAGGCAGTGCTGGAAAATAATGGTGGCCACACAAAATATTGACACTTTGGGATCAATTTGGACATTTTCACATAGGGTGTACTCAGTTTTGTTGCCAGCTGTTTAGACATTAATGTATTGAGTTATTTTGAGGGGACAGCACATTTACACTGTTATACAAGCTGTGCACACACTACTTTACATTGTAGCAAAGTGTCATTTCTTCAGTGTAGTCACATGGAAAGATTTAACCACTTAAGCCCCGGAGGATTTGGCTGCTAAACGACAATGGGGGTATTTTGCGATTCGGCACTGCGTGGCTTTAACGGACAATTGCGCGGTCGTGCGACGCTGTACCTAAACAAATTTGACGTCCTTTTTTTTCCCACAAACAGAGCTTTCTTTTGGTGGTATTTTATCACCTGTGCGCTTTTTACTTTTTGCGCTAAGTGACGTTAATTAACGTCACTTTGCCTGTGAGGGGCTGACCGCCGCAGTAAATTTACTTGCGGCGGTCGGCAAGCGGTTAATAAAATATTTACAAAAATGTGAGGGGTGTACTCACTTTTGTGAGATACTGTATATATATATATATATATCTTGAAAATATACTTTAGAATGCTATGTCTTTTCAAGAATGACACATTAGGCTAATTTATAAGGATAATATGGCAAAACAGTCATTGTTTCAGTATTCCTTCACAGTCTATTAAACTAAGTTAGTTATGTAGTCACAACAGGATTAGGCTGATTTACCTCCTCATTAGTCTTCAGCTGGTGTACAAATTAGTTGACTAATATACTTGGAAAGTCAAATTAGCATTGAGAAGAATGCTTTGACTTGTATGCTTCATTAAACAACAGCTGGCCAGCTATTTCACAATGATACCTTGCTACAAATTAAAGGGTTTTCTACTCAGCATTTTTAGGATTAGGAATTACAGCATTTGACAAAATAGAAGTTTTAAATCAGTCAGCTATTGTCATCAGTTTGGCACTGACACAGAATACACCCATGTATGCGTACCTTGTGAGATAAAGTGTCACAAAGTCATAAATTCTACTTATATGGTATACAAGTACCTAGGACAACATGTGATATCATAAGTACTTGAATATTTCTTCAGTATGCTTGGCATTTAACTATGAGCATAACATCCCCTAAGTTATGCCATTATAAGAAATATAAGATATTTGGCTAATCCAGATATTGAGAGTAATAACACCAATGTAACTGGAATGCACCTCCTTCCAGACTCAGCCGTATCAAAAATCCTGTGACCTGCAGTCCACCCCCGAAAGGTAAAATGTTAACAATAATTGTGTTGCTTTTATCTTATCTCACACTTCCTGGATACAGGAACAAGTACTGTATATCAGGGCTCAAAATTTCAAGTCCTGAGCTACTAGCCAGGCCTTAAGAGTTACTCGCCACCAGTTGCCCCACCCAACTCCTACCCTGCCCCGCCCCTAATTCCGCCCCTAAACATGCCCTCCTAGTTATCTCATTAAATAACACTGTTAAATGTTGTATGCAAAATTAGGTTACAGAAATATTTATCAACAACAACTTTAATAATATGGGCACAGGCACTGTAAACATCATTACTGCCTTCCTAAGTAAATATACACTACATACAGAGTGCAGGGTTGAGAGGTGCACTACGCTAAATTATTGTGCAGGAGTGACACCTTCTTTCTGGGTTCTCACCGACCCCATCCTTAAAGCTCCACTCATACTTGTGTTCATATGTGTTTTGTAAACGCATGCAAAATTGCATGTGCACGCATTTATAAAACATGCTAAAACCACATGACGTTTGCTGTGCCATTCGTTGTTAATGGCATCCCAAACACCACAAGCTGACATGTGTTTTTCTGCATGCAAAAATGTGAAAGCACTGTAAAATAAGTGGTGTAAAAAAAAAAAAAAAAACTGAATGCAGAAAAAGCTCAATGAGCTACTTTGCCTTATGTAGTGTATCCCCATTTAAATGAATGGGCTGCCCTATGCATGTTGTGCATAAAACACTAGGTGTAAATGGGGCCTAATAGCAACCATTCAGAAGCCAGTACAGTTGATATGATAAGTTAACAGCCTGCACCCATCATCCCTGTCTAAAGCCGAGCAGACCCGCCCCCAGCCCGAGCCGAGCCATCTGATCCACCCGCCTCCAGCCCGAGCCGAGCCATCCAATCCACCTGCCCCCAGCCCGAGCCGAGCCATCTGATCCACCCGCCCCCAGCCCGAGCCGAGCCATCCAATCCACCCGCCCCCAGCCCGAGCTGAGCCATCCAATCCACCTGCTCCCAGCCCGAGCTGAGCCATATCCAATCCACCCGCCCCCAGCCCGAGCTGAGCCATCCAATCCACCCGCCCCCAGCCCGAGCCGAGCCATCTGATCCACCCGCTCCCAGCCCGAGCCGAGCCATCCAATCCACCTGCCCCCAGCCCGAGCCATCCAATCCACCCGCCCCCAGCCCGAGCCGAGCCATCCAATCCACCCGCCCGAGCCGAGCCATTCATCTAAGCCAAGCTAGAACACAGAGCGGGCGAGTGGAATTTTTGAGGGCTGCTGTATATGATCTAAATTATTGGACCCACAGCAAACATAAAGGCTAGTTCAATCTTTTCTGGAAAAAATAAAAAATGCACCCATATTGATGAATAAAAACAGTGCATTTATTATTTGTTTGCCTTGGAGCCTGCAAAAAATGTTAACCACAAACATTAGTCTGGCTTCTGCTGACTATTCCTCCAGCTGCAGGCCAATATTGTTGTATGGACCTTCAGTTATAGACCTTCAAAGGGAACGGTTCACTCCTCCTGCTGTGATAGTTCAGTGCATCCCAAAAAGTGAATACTTTTAAAGCGGAGTTCCGGGCACAAAATCAATCTTTTTTTTTTGTGCCCGTCCGCTTGTTCTCCTTCGCCTGAAACAGAATTGGATAGTTAGGTTTTTTTTTTTTTTGTACTCACCTTGTAATTGTAGATCGAATATACTCACCTATTCTTCACTTCCTCCCTCTGCGCCGTGGCTCCGCCGTCACTTCCTGGCTTGCAATGATTCCTGGGAGCTGAACGTCATCGCTCCCAGAAATCAATGCGACGGCACCGGCCCTGCTCGTCACTTCCGGGGCGATGCCCTGAAGCTGTGGAGGAATGCGGCGCCGCACCGGAAGTGACGAGAGGGGCCAGGGCAGGCGCATTCTGGGAGAAGAGGACGTGGAAGAAGACGCGGAAGAGCTTCAGCTGCCCACAAGAGAGATGGCAACGCTGTGGAAGAAATTTTATAAGTGAGTATTTCTTCTTGCAGGTAAGTACGAACCGGGACAGATCAGAGGCTAGCCATTGTGGAATGTACTAGCCCTGACTGTCCCGGGGGTATGTTCACTGAAAAATGTTTTCTGTGCCTGGAACTCCGCTTTAACAAAGAAAAGGTGACACCCTGCGAGGACAGTGAATGTAAAAATCCCCACTCACCAGACGGTATTGATCATTTTTACTATATGGCAATAGGATCAAAGGAAGCTTTAGTGGTCTACTTGACTAGGATTCTCCCAGTGAATTTGAGCTTCAAAATGAATATGGGAGATGGGGAAACAAAAACAAAGAATGGACTCCACATAGTGTAAAAATTGTATAGTAGCCTTTATTTAGAGCTTATGTATAGGGTGGTCACATGATTGGAAAGCTCCTGATCGCTGGTATGCATTGGGAGATTTCCGGTAACCGCCTGCTATGGTGCTGGGACCACGCCCTCAGCACGGTAAGTGTTTTACACAGGGCCGCATATATGCGGCTGCTCAGTGTAAAGGCCCACCCGCAGAGACGCCGCATATATTTGTGTGGCCGGCATGAAGGCATGATGTCTTCTAATTTACTATTTTGGCAAGCATTCAATGCAAAAATCTCAATAGTGCATTTGTGCTTCAGTGTCCATTCCACCCGTGTTATAATATTTAAATAGTCAACAATCACCCATCCATGTGAAAAATTTCATGCAATCTACTCCAAATCATCTGGTGTTAAGTTCAGCCACTTCCCCTCTCTCCCTTGCACTCACTGACATCTCAAGATTGATAAGCAATTGCGCTTTTAAAAAAACACAATTTTCAATGGGTCACCACTCCTCACATTCAATTCCCCTTTGCAGTCTTCCCATATACTGTAGCTCTGGACAAAAGAAAGGAAGACTAATAGCGTAATTCCATTAATACCCAAAATGTATTCAATACCAATAAAAAGCCACTTACAAACATAAGGTTGAAAACAGCCCAACAATTCTCACACAGAAGTGCCTTTGAACCTATTTGTGTTCTGCTTGCATGTCATCTCACCTAGTCCCCTCTCTTCCTAGCAGCAATACGTCACTTTTGGCGGAGGTCTGTCGGCCCTTCTGCTTGTTGTGCAGTCTGACCCAAATGTGTTTCGTCTGACGGATATTTCAAAGAGAGCTCTTGACTATGGCCACAGTCTTGACCTGCCCACCATACAGGATTGCTGTGAAACCCAAAGTACTGTTGTTTGCTGCCTATGAAGACTGTGTTACTGTACATAGCTTCTGTACTTAAGCAGCAAGAGGCCATTTGATCACCTGTTTGACAGTGATCCTGTTGCTGTTGCTAATATTTAAAGTTTGCTGCCAGTGGAAAGGTGGCCCTGCATTTCTGTTAACTTTCTCATTCACCACTGGCAAGGTGTGAGTGCTCCTACTAGAGACCAAGGGGCCCCCAGACTGTTACAGATTCACTGGACAGTGGCTTAAAAAGGTTCCATTACATTCAGAATAGATAACCTTATTAGTGCTTGTAAACTGTACCTCTTTGTAGTCACTGTATTTTGTGCTAACTCTATTACTGAACTACCATTACTGTGTTGTACTGCTCACTTTATGCCCCTGCAGGACTTTTCCCCTTAATTAAAGTTAATTTTAAACCCCAGGTGTGTGGGTGAGTAATCTGAAATTTATCCCCGGGAACACAGAGGGACTATCAGCTCCCCACCTCATTTTCATGTAAGATTTATTTAGCCTCTTCATGCCGGCCGCACACATATACGCGGCCTCTCGGAGGGTGGGCCTTTACACTGAGCAGCCGCATATATGCGGCTCTGTGTAAACCACTTACCGTGCTGAGAGCGCAGTCCCAGTCCCTCTCATTCTCCCCTTAGCTATTTTGTCTGCTAATAATTTTATCCAGTAATATTTTTTAATTTTGTTCATTTGTTTGTTTTTCTTTTAGTGTTGCATAAAAAAAATCACAAAAAAAGCCTTTTTCATTTACAAAAAAAAAATGCAAAATTACTTTTTTTTTTAAATTACCACAGGTTATTTCGTATCTTTTGTCTATAAATTACATAAAAAAAATACATTTTTATTTTTGCAAGACAATATGCAGAAAGAAAGCTTAGTTTGTCCAAAATAATATGTATGTGTTACTTTGATATCTTATGTAATGACAAAGTTGGTACCAAAATAAACTTATAATGGAAATGTAAAAATTGCTCTGGTCTGTAAGTGGTATACAGGTATAAGAGCCGAAATTCTTCAAATAAACATATGCTTACTTGAGCTTATTTTTCCAGAAAAATGTCAAAGTGTCCTAACATTTCTCTTCAGTAGAGACCAAGCCATACTTATCTGAGTTCAGTTTGATGCACATTTGGTGAATGTTACCGAAGTTTGGATCTTGAACCTGAACCCTATTGAAATCCATAGTCAATAGAATTGGGCCAAACACCCCTCTGCTCGGATCGCACCAGAACTCCCAAACATGTACACAGTTTGGACCCGAGCAGCAAACTCAATTAAAGTCTATGGGACCCAAACTTGAAAAATCAAAAGTCCCCATTTGGAAGGCTTATATGAAAGTTATTGGTCATAAAAAGGGTATGTATGAAGTGAAACAATAAAAATAAAAAATCCTTTATATATAGTGGCTGGTTGTCCCACCCCCACATACTCATTCACATGAAGGGGGGGGTGGGATCTTTGGCCCCCTTGTTAACCACTTAAGCCCCGGAAGATTTTACCCCCATTCCGACCAGGGGGTATTTTACGACTCGGCACTGCGTGACTTTAACTGACAATTGTGCGGTCATGCAATGTGGTACCCAAACGAAATTTACGTCCTTTTTTTCCCACAAACAGAGCTTTCTTTTGGTGGTATTTGATCACCTCTGCGCTTTTTATTTTTTGCGATATTAATAAAAAAAGAGCGAAAATTTTGCAAAAAAATGACATTTTCAACTTTGTCTTTTAAAAAATATCCAATATACTCAATTTATGTATTTTTTTTTGGCCAAAATATATTTAGCTACATGTCTTTGACAAAAAAAATTCAATGAGCGTATTTTTATTGGTTTGCGCAAAAGTTATAGCGTCTACAAACTATGGTGTAAATACAGAAATTTACGCAGCTTTAATTTTTGACTGCCTATCTCATTTCATGAAGTGCTAAAATGGCAGGGCAGTACAAAACCCCCCCAAACTACCACTTTTTGGAAAGTAGACATCCTAAGGAATGTTCTGAGAGGCATGTTGAGCTCATTGAATATTTCATTTTTTTGTCACAGGTGTTTGAAAAATGACTAAAATTTTTTTTTTTTTTTTTTTTTTTTTTTTTTTACACAAAGTTGTCATTGAAATGATATATTGCTCACACATGCCATGGGTATATGTGTAATTACACCCCAAAATATATTCTGCTGCTTCTCCTGAGTACAGGGATACCACATATGTGGGACTTTTTGGGAGCCTAGCTGTGTACGGGACCACAAAAACAAATCCCCACCATCAGAATTTCAAAGGGCGTACATTTTTCATTGCATTTTCTCACTACCTCTAAAGGTTTAGGAGGCCCTGAAATGTCAAGATACCACAAAACCCCCCCAAATGACCCCATTTTGGAAAGTAGACACCCCAAGCTGTTTGCTAAGAGGCATGGTGAGTCCATGGAATATTTTATATTTTACCACAAGTTTTGGGAATATTACTATTTTTTTTTTTTATTTTTTTTTTTTACACAACGTTGTCACTAAAAGATAAAATTCTCACACATGACATGGGTATATGTGGAATTACACCCCAAAATACATTCTGCCACTTCTTCTGAGTATGGGGATGCCCCATGTGTGAGACTTTTTGGGAGCCTAGCTGTGTACAGGACCGCGAAAACCAATCAACACTCCCAGGTTTTCTAATGGCGTAAATTGTGCATGTCACCTCTGCACTACCTGTCACAGTTTCGGAGGCCCTAAAATTCCAAGATAGCACAAAACCCCCCCAAATGACCCCATTTTGGAAAGTAGACACCCCAAGCTATTTGCTGAGAGGCATGGTGAGTCCATGGAATATTTTATATTTTGCCACAAGTTCCGGGAAATATATATATATATATATATTTTTTTTTTCACAAAGTTGTCAGTAAATGAAATATTGCTCACACATGCCATGGGTATATGTGAAATGACACCCCAAAATACATTCTGCTGCTTCTCCTGAGTACAGGGATACCCCATGTGTGAGACTTTTTTGCAGTCTAGCCGAGTACAGGTCCCCGAAAACCAGTCCCCGCTTTCAGGCTTTCCAAGGGCGTAAATTGTTGATTTCACTCCTGACTACCTATCACAGTTTCGGAGGCCCTAAAATTCCAAGATAGCACAAAACCCCCCCAAATGACCCCATTTTGGAAAGTAGACACCCCAAGCTATTTGCTGAGAGGCATGGTGAGTCCATGGAATATTTTATATTTTGCCACAAGTTCCGGGAAATATATATATATATATATATATATTTTTTTTTTACACAAAGTTGTCAGTAAATGATATATTGCTCACACATGCCATGGGTATATGTGAACTGACACCCCAAAATACATTCTGCTGCTTCTCCTGAGTATAGGGATACCCCATGTGTGAGACTTTTTTGCAGTCTAGCCGAGTACAGGACCCCGAAAACCAATCATCGCCTTCAGGCTTTCCAAGGGCGTAAATTGTTGATTTCACTCCTGACTACCTATCACAGTTTTGGAGGCCATGAAATGCCAAGACAGCACAACCCCCCCCCCCCCCAAATGACCCCTTTTCGGAAAGTAGACACCCTGAGCTATTTGCAGAGAGGCATGTTGAGTGTTTTGCAGATCTCACTTTTTGTCACAAAGTTTTGGAAATTGAAAAAAGAGGAAAAAAAATGCATTTTCCTGTTTTTTCTTCATTTTCCAAAAGAAATTAGAGCTGCAAAATACTCACCATGCCTCTCAGCAAATAGATTGGAGTGTCTACTTTGCAAAATGGGGTCATTTGGGGGGGGTTTGTGCAATCTTGGCTTTTTATGGACTTCAAAAGTGTGATAGGTAGTAAGGAGTGAGATCAACAATTTACGCCCTTAGAAAGCCTAAAGGTGCGCATTGGTTTTCCGGGTCCTGTACGCGGCTAGACTGGCAAAAAGTCTCACACATGGGGTATCATTGTACTCAGGAGAAGCAGCAAAATGTATTTTGGGGTGTCATTTCACATATACCCATGGCCTGTGTGAGCAATATATCATTTACTGACAACTTTGTGTAAAAAAATAAAAAAAAATAAAAAAAAATTTTTTCCTCGAAACTTGTGGCAAAATATAAACTATTCCATGGACTCACCATACTTCTCAGCCAGTAGCTTGGAGTGTCTACTTTGCAAAATGGGGTCATTTGGGGGGGTTTTGTGCCATCTTGAAATTTCAGGGCCTCTGAAACTGTGACAGGTAGTCAGGGGTAAAATCAGCAATTTACGCCATTAGAAAACCTGAAGATGTGGATTGGTTTTCGGGGGCGCGTACACAGCTAGGCTCCCAAAAAGTCTCACACATGTGGTATCCCTGTACTCAGGAGAAGCAAAAGAATGTATTTTGGGGTGTCATTTCACATATTCCCATGGCATGCATGAGCAATATATCATTTAGTGACAACTTTCTGTAAAAAAACAACAAAAAAAAAAAAAAATAATTTTCCAGAAACTTGTGGCAAAATATAAAATACTCCATGGACTCACCATGCCTCTCAGAAAAAAGCTTTGGGTGTCTACTTTTCAAAAAGGGGTCATTAGGGGGGTGTTTGAGCATTTTATGCTCAATCTTATCCACACATCACCCACTCTTCTAACCACTTGAAAACCAAGCCTTTTCTGTGCCTTTTTGTTTACATGAAAAAATATTTTTTTTTTACTAGAAAATTACTTTGAACCCCCAAACATTATATATTTTTTTAAAGCAGAGGCCCTATAGAATAAAATGGTGGATGTTGCAAATTTTTTTGTCACACGGTATTTGCGCACAGATTTTCCAAACGCAATTTTTGCGAAAAAAATACATTTTTTTTTAATTTATTGCACAAATACACTATATAATTCCAATTTTTTTGGTAAAATTTAAAAGATGATCTTATGCCAAGTTCATAGACACCTAACATGACATGCTTTAAAAATTGCGCATGCCTGCGCAGCGACAAAAACGTATGTACATTTTTGAAAACCTTTAAAAGTCTCTACAGGTTACCACTTTAGACTTACAGAGGAGGTCTACTGCAAGAATTACTGCACTCGATCTGGCGATCGCGGCGATACCTCACATGCATGCTGCAATTGTGGTTTACATATGACACTAGACCACCGCTTGCATGCGCCATTGCGCGCAAGCACCGGGGGTAAGGGGGGGGGGTCAATTTTTTTTTTTTTTTTTCTTTTTTCTTTTGCTTTTTTATGTTATTTTGACACCTTTCCTTTATTTTTATTTTTTTTAAATCATTTTTATTGTTATCATAGTGAATTTAAATATCCCCTATGATAGCAATCTGTGGTGACAGGTACTCTTTTTTAAAAAAATTGGGGTCTTTTAGACTCTAAATCTCTCCTCTGACCTTAACGCATCTGACCACACCAAAATTGGTGTGATAAAATACTTTCCCAATTTCCCAATGGCCCTGTTTATTTCTGGCGAAACAGAAGTCATAAAATGCTCGTAGCCTCCGGCATCTTAGGCCATAGAGATGATTGGAGCCATTCTCATCTCCAATTAGCTCTATGGTTAGATAATTGAACCACCGGCTGCACTCTCGGGTTAACCGGTGGGACAGGAGAGCCAGAGAAAAACCATGGAAGGCTGCGTAAGGCGGCGGTGGGGGGGGGGGGAGGCCCCTCCCACTGCATGTAAAAGCAGTCTAGCGGCCAATTACCTGCTAGAATTGCTTTTACATGTAAGCCGACCGCTGGCTGTAAAAAACGATACCAAGATGATGCCTAAATCTGCAGGCATCATCCTGGTATAACCACTCAAAGTCCAGCAACGTACCAGTACATTGCTGGTCCTTGTTTGGCATATAGGTTTTTTTTTTTTTCATGCAGCCTGTGGGCTGAACGGAAAAAAAGAGAACCTATCAGAAATCAGCACAGGAATAATGCGTAGTATTACTCATCATTAACCGCCCAAACAACCACCCACTGAATTTAATGATGGGTATACACGACACTATCCACGTATACCAAAATAGGATTTTAACTGCAGTGCTGAAATCAGAAAATCACCACAGCTGCTATCAGCAAAGGTATTCATATATGCTGAGCGCAAACACTGTTTGTGTCAGAATATATAAAATCAATGCGTGGTAGCCGACGAGGGACCTGCAAGAGAAACAGGTCACAAAAGAATGAAAAAACAAACAAAGGACATTGAAAAAAAGTATAGTAGGAAGGAGTAGAAGGACATATAAAATGACTGACAACAACAGTTTTTGGATCTTCATCATTAACCGCCCAAACAACCACCCACTGAATTTAATGATGGGTATACACGGCGCTATCCACGTATACCAAAATAGGATTTTAACTGCAGTGCTGAAATCAGAAAATCACCACAGCTGCTATCAGCAAAGGTATCCATATATGCTGAGCGCAAACGCTGTTTGTGTCAGAATATATAAAATCAATGCGTGGTAGCCGACAAGTACCTGCAAGAGAAACAGGTCACAAAAGAATGAAAAAACAAACAAAGGACATTGAAAAAAGTATAGTAGGAAGGAGTAGAAGGACATATAAAATGACTGACAACAACAGTTTTTGGATCTTCATCATTAACCGCCCAAACAACCACCCACTGAATTTAATGATGGGTATACACGGCGCTATCCACGTATACCAAAATAGGATTTTAACTGCAGTGCTGAAATCAGAAAATCACCACAGCTGCTATCAGCAAAGGTATCCATATATGCTGAGCGCAAACACTGTTTGTGTCAGAATATATAAAATCAATGCGTGGTAGCCGACAAGTACCTGCAAGAGAAACAGGTCACAAAAGAATGAAAAAACAAACAAAGGACATTGAAAAAAGTATAGTAGGAAGGAGTAGAAGGACATATAAAATTACTGACACCACAACAGTTTTTGGATCCTTTTATTTTTCTTTCTAACTGTTCCTTTATTTCTTGATTTGGGAGGGACTGCGATCTTCTGCGATCTTCTCTCAAAATGTCGATGGACATCCAACATCCTTCGAGACCCTGTGTTTATGTGCCCTACACTGTGTCGTGCTGTACCCTACGCTAATAATCCACTAGTGTATGGTAGCGCTCGAAACATTCCCCGATGCAGAGACCAGGTTGGTCAGGACATTTGGGACAATAATAACGGGTGTCACGCCTAAATCCGCGCTTGCTACAGACACGACATCTTCTTTGGGGCCATCTTTGGGTAGGGGTACTCGGAAAGACATGTGAAAAATGCCTCTCATGCAGCCGGCTCACTGCATCTGGAAGGGGAAGTTGGGCAGGCATGCCTCCTGGGTACAGGTAGGCAAGGATGATCTCTTCCTGGAATTCCCGGAAAGATCCAGTTCGTCCTGACGCCCTGTATAGGACAAAGGCGTTCAGCATAGCCAATTGGTATAGGTAAACAGACACTTTTTTGTACCAGCGTCTGGCTTTACGGGCAACTAAATACGGCACCAAAAGCTGGTCGTTAAGGTCCACCCCTCCCATATTAAGGTTATATTCGTGGACACAGAGGGGTTTCTCCATAACGCCAGTTGCCGTAGGAATTTGGATCGTCGTGTCTGGGTGAAGGGAGGACAGAACATAAACATCCCGTGTATCCTTCCACTTCACCGCAAGTAATTTGTCCGTTTTCAAGCAGGCTCTCGCCCCCCGACTAAGACGGGAATCTACAAGCCGTTGGGGGAAGCCCCGGCGATTAGGTCGCACGGTGCCACATGCGCCAATTTGTAAATCGAGAAGGTGACTAAATAGTGGCACGCTTGTGTAAAAGTTGTCCACGTACAAATGGTACCCCTTTCCGGATAAGGGTGACACCAAGTCCCAAACGATCTTACCGCTGCTCCCTATGTAGTCTGGGCAGTTGGGGGGCTCCACACAGCTATCTTTTCCCTCATAGACCCGGAAACTAACTGTATAGCCTGTGGCCCTGTCACACAATTTATACAGTTTGACCCCGTACTTGGCACGCTTGCTGGGGAGGTACTGTTTCATAGCAAGGCGGCCAGTAAATTTAATCAGGGACTCGTCAACGCAGACAACTTGTTCGGGGGTAAACAAGGCTGCAAACCGCTGATTGAAGTGGTCTATGAGGGGCCGAATTTTGTGGAGCCGATCGTATGCAGGGTCTCCCCGAGGACGACAGAGTTCATTGTCGCTGAAATGCATAAATCGCAGAATTTGCTCGTATCTCGTCCTGGACATAGAGGCAGAGTACATGCGCATATGGTGAACTGGGCTAGTGGACCAATATAGCCGCAATTCACTCTGTTTAGTTATGCCCATGTGGAGGGAAAGGCCCAGAAAGATCTTAAATTCGGAAACCGTTATAGGTTTCCAGCCGAATTGTCTGGCAAGGTGTGAATTTGGGTTGGCGGCGATGAACTGTTGTGCATATAAATTTGATTGATCCACAATAGATCTGTAAAGATCTTCCGTGAAGAACAGCTCAAAAAAGTTCAGGGGCGTAAAACCAGCTGTCTCCACGTGGATTCCAGGTTGGGCGGTGAATGGGGGAAGTACTGGCGCTGTAGTATCAGTGGGTTGCCAATTAGGAAATGCCAGCGCATCCGGGAGGGCACTATGGGCTCTACGGGCCTGTCTTCGAATACGCGGTGGCTGCGGGCCACTACTTGTGCTAGCCACCGCACCAGCTTCAACTGCACTTAGGGGACTCGCCACGTCACCAGGTCTTACTGCAGTGCTGGTTGTACTAGGTCCAGGTTGTACTAGGCCGCTGGCGCTTGCCAGGTCGCCAGAAGGATGAGCGGCACTAGTACCCACACTCTGCTCCATACGAGCACCCTGCGATTCCTGCATCACAACAACTTCAGAATGGGGTCGGGTACGCCTGGGTCTAACAGGGACCCATCTGTCGTCGGAGCTATCTGTCAGGGAGCCGCTGCCGTCATCAGGTTCATATACTGACACTAATTCGGTCATTGTAGCTTCCCCTTCGCTATCAGATGACTCGGTCAGCATATAACTGATAAGCTCTTCATCCCTGTACGAACGTTTGGTCATTTTGGTAACTAAATTTACTCGTACAGTGATGCGACTCACAGGTAATAAAAGCACCTGGTTGTCAAAGATTATTTCAAGCGCTACAAAAAAAAACTGCTAATGCTAGCAGGGATCAGGCCTGACTCTGCTAACACAGCGGTTTTGTGTCTTGTGTTTTTTTGCAAGTGACAGTAATCTATTGATTACTACACTTGCCTGGGTGAAAGGGTTAAACGCAGGTGCTGGCCGGAATCAGTACTGATCGTGCAAACACCGCGTTTTGGGAACCCTAAACTATGGGGGCGCTAGTATAGTTCTGATCAGATCAGATATTGATCTGTTCAAACACTATACTAGAAATGGAAGTGTAGGTGCGTGCGTGCGTGCGTGCGTGCGTGTGTGGCAATCAAGGGGTTACTTCTAAACTATGCGCCGGGGATCTGGGGGGGGTGGCGGGGACCCTAAACCTCCTTTGGGAAAGAAACTAGCTAGCTAGCGCAACCTCAAGTCACAATGACACCAATACAAAATACAGTAAAAACAGTATATTATGTGTGTATTAGTGCTAATGTGACAGAGGGTGTAGGGGTTAACGGGATGTGATCAGGGGGGGATCAGGGGTTTAAATCTTTATTGGAAGGGACTGGCGGGTATCCTAAGGATAAAAGGAACGGTGGCAAGCGCTAAACCTGGTCACAAGTCACACTTATACGGGTATATAGAAAATGCTATATACTGTATACAGTGTGCGTTGTGGCAGGGGGTGTAGGGGTGATCAGGAGGGGATCAGGGGATTAAATCTTTATTGGGCGGGTGGCGGGGACCCTAAACCTCCTTGGGACACAAACATGTTCGCCTGCGCTAATTCTGATCACAATGACACTAATACAAATATACAAAAACACAGTATATTACGTTTGTATTAGTGCTGATGTGACAGAGGGTGTAGGGGTTAACTAGCGGTGATCAGGGGGGGATCAGGTGGGATCAGGGGCTTAAATCTTTATTAGGGGGGGGTGGCGGGTAATTCAAGTGGAAAAAGGGGGGTCGCAAGCGCTAGACCTGACCACAAATCACACTTATACGGGTATATAGCAAAATGCTATATACTGTATACGGTGTGTGTTATGGCAGGGGGTGAAGGGGTGATCAGGGGGGGGTCAGGGGCTTAAATCTTTATTGGGCGGGTGGCGGGGACCCTAAACCTTCTTGGGACAGAAACTTAGTCGCCTGCGCTAATTCTGATCACAATGACACTAATACAAAAATACAATAATACCGTATATTGCGTTTGTATTAGTGCTGATGTGACAGAGGGTGTAGGGGTTAACGGCGGTGATCAGGGGGGGGGTCAGGGGAGATCAGTGGGTTAAATCTTTATTAGGGGGGGTGGGGGGTAATTTGAGTGGAAAAGGGGGGGTCGCAAGTGCTACACCTGTTCACAAATCACACTTATACAGGTATTTAGGTATATGCTATATGCTGTATATAGTGTGTGTTGTGTCAGGTGCTGTAGGGGTTAATTGGGGGGGCGATCGGGGGTGAAATGTGCCTATCTAACTGTGTGTGGGTGTGCTTGGTGCAAAACTCACAGTAAGATGTGCTCTCCTCTCACGCTGGATCCAAAAAGACCGTTGTGGTGGGGAGGGCACATCTCCTCTAAGCCTGTGTTTACATTTCACAGGCTTAGAGGATGATCTGATTGGGCAGGACCGATCAACAGGTCCAGACCAAAAATGATTGGCCTGGACCTGATGACTGATCGGTTCTGAACCCAATCGAGTCATCGTCGGCGGCGGGGACGCGCGGGAGCGCGCACAGGGCCGGCAAATTGTGCTGACGTAGGCCTACGTCAGTTTGCCTGGCCGGGGCTGAGTGCCGACGTAGATCGTCGTGCGCCGGTCGTAAAGTGGGTAAAAGTGGCTTCCAGATTCTGGTAAGCCCCCTTCCCAAAGACCCCTACAACCACAAAGAAGCCCTTGGGGGCGAGGTGCTTTAGGGTGGGGTGGAGCCTACTCTGTCCCAAAGCACCCCCCCATGTTGAGGGCATGTAGCCTGGTATGACTCAGGAGGGGGAGACGCTCGCCTCTTACCCCCCCCCCTTACCTGACCTGCCAGGCTGAATGCTCAGATAAGGGTCTGGTATGGATTTTGGGGTGAATCCCTCACCTTTTTTTTTACTTGCTGTGGTGTTCCCCTTAAAATCTATACCAGACCCAAAGGGCCTAGTATGGATTCGGGGGGGGACCCCCACACTGTTTTTTTAAACATATTTGGATTGCTGGCAACTTATTTTTTGATTGGGCTGTAAGCGTGGAAGCCTGTTGACAGCTGATGACTCATTCATTGTTAAGGACACCACAGCCAGCTATTCACTGTGGCTTAGAATGCACTGTGCAGCATGCGGTGCATTGTGGGGTGCTCGGCGGGTGAACATCCCAACGAGCACCCCGCAAATTTGCATGTTTGCTGAACGGATGAACAAGCGATGTTCGGTTGGAACTTTTTCACGATCTGATTTGCTTACCCAACTTTAATAGCCAATTCTTAGAAGTCAGCAATGGTCATTTTCTGGGTTGATAGGCAAGGTTTTGTCAAATTAATGGCATTGGAAGCTGGGCAGTAACTTTAGGAACATTTACAAATGCAAAAGGTTGCTTAAATGGCAACAGTAAAAATACAAAAATATTTCAACTTATATGTGTGGGGATTTACAGTAGAGCTGTGCATTGTTTCACGGAAGTTTATGATTCTCAAGCACATCAGCAACACCGTATTGTGACATCATATCAATTGCATTTATAATAATTTTGTTTACTTCTAGATCATTTCTTGGCTTACAGCAGCAACCCAGTATGGTTGATTTGTAGGGAGGTAGAGTTTTATTCTACCCCAGTCAGGAGGATTAGTGGGTATTGTGTTTCCCAGTTCTTTCTTGCTGGTCTTTTTTGGGTTTGACCCAATAGTTCTGTGTTTTATAAAAGAGACAGGGGTCCAGATGCTAGAGAGAGGGGTTGCTGCTGTTGGCTGCTCATTGCTTTGTTCATGGTACCGTTTGCCGGCTACCGTCCTGATAGCCTGCTAAAATATAGTGCATGAGCATCATGAGAAATGTAGTTCCAAAACATCCGGTGTGCCAAGGTTTTTGCCATCACTGGCCTAGGGGGATTACTGGGACCTGCAGTTTGCCCTGAAGATGTCAATCCTGGATACTACCATCATGGAATCAACCAGTTATGGACTCTATCATGTGCAGGTATGTGGGGGCAGCCTCAAGCCTGACTTAGGACTAATTTAGGGAAAAACTGTTGCCTTTGTTGGAATGTCATGACAAGTAATTTAACTAAAACTTTTGAAACATTGTCCTTGCCTGGTCTGAAGAAGTGTAATGCAAGAAGCCAACACACATAGTCTACAGCTCGTGTTAAGCACATTGGAGTATGAAGACAGCAGTACAAGGGTTAATACAGTGTGAAGGTACAAGTGGTTACCAAGGGTAACAAAGGTTTCTCTAGCAGCCTGTTGTAAGTGTGCATCTTGCAGGAGGAGATGTCTGCACTCTCTTCATGAGCAGATCCATCTTCCATAGCAACAGGAGCAGATTGGTATTGCAGAGGTCCTCAGCCTGTTCACAGGTACAAAAGAGGAAGAGTTAATGAAGTCTGCATTAGGTGCACAGTAGGACACCATTCTGTTGCTGGGTGTGAAATAGCGGAGACACGCCGGACAGGTGGAGCTTGAATTGGCTCTGCATGTCCTTACTAAATGCATCAGTGACCATGGTGGTGTATATTTACATCAAGACAGTTTATTAATGTGAAGTCAAATGTTCAAGTAAAGGTACCCCATGTGTAAGGCAGTGACCCTATCCAAAGTGCCTAGCGTAGCTCAGAGCAAATCACTCTTGGGTAAGCCTCCTATGTGACCCAAAGAGGAGCGGAACATGGAGGAGGTATCACCCGCCTACCCTACAAATGTAGACTAAAAATGGTTTTATTAGATAGTTTTTTCAAAGCCAATTCTTTTTTTTTTTCATGTAGCAGTAATACACCATAATTGAGAACTGGAAGTAACAGGGACAATATAGCTAAAATCTATTGAAAAGTACCTAAAAATGTATGTAAATGCTATCAACTTCCTACAAATTACCAAAAAATGGCAAAACAAGTCTCTTATTTTCAGTATCATTCTGTCTTATGTATACATTTTATGAAAATATCAGGTGCACTAAAACACCACCAAAACACAAACCCACATTCCAGAGATGAGGTCGTTGTTTTGAGTTTTTGGGTTGAGTTGTTAGTGGGGTGATAAAACACAAAAATCCTATGAAAATATTACTGCAGAGCACAGGAAATTTACATTCTTTCCAATAGTGAAACCAGTTGCAGAAAAATTGGGTTTGTCCTCCTCCTATGTCCTCCTCCTCTCATTGTCACCATGGCAGCTATACTCCTACTTCTCAGGCTTCTCCCTTATCTGTTGTGACAGCACAGGGATACTGTCTGCATATAATAGGCCCTGAAAAACCAGGAAGTCCTCTCCCCCCTGCTGCAGTGCCTCAAGTGCCATGTCTATAATACCACACTGTGTTTGCTACAGCAAGAGCACTAAATAAATAGCCATACTGATGCCCGTATTGTCACAGCTCCCCATTCTGGTTTCCTCTTCAATTGGCAAAAACACTGTGTATGTGTCCTGTATAAGATGTGGGGAAAAGAACTCCAGCTCCCCAAGACTCTCTTCATGCCATACAAACACAAATACTCATTTGTGCCCCGCTTATGCATGTGCAGCCACTTCAGCATGGTCAAGGTAGAGTTCCACTGAGTAACCATGTTACATATCAGGTAGCTTGTGGGCAGATGGAGTTCTTGCTGACGTTCACCCAGACCTGGTTGACACTGGCTGGTGTGACCACCTGAAATGGGCAATCACTCATCTGGCCTGCCTCAGAAGATCATGTAAGCTGGCATACCTATCCAGGAATTGCTGCACCACCAGGTTGAGAATGTGTGTCAGGACAGACAGTAGGCTGGTGCCATTGTCATACATGAGCTTTCTTGGTGCAAGATGGTATGAGGTTAACCACATCTGGGTCCCCCCCTACAGATTCAACAGAATCTCTGTCCCAGTGTGGCTCCCCCAGGCATAACAGCTGCAACACTTTGCAGCATTTTTTTGCCTGCGCTGTTTCATAGCCTCTTGAATGCTTGGAGGCAGCTGGCAGTTCAGAGGATGAATCACAAGTGGGCATTGAAGAAGAGTAGAAGATAGCAATGTGGGCAGCACAACCAGCTGAAACAGTGTGCCCCATCCCAGCTGCCAGCAGAGTTTCCCAATAGGCCATGAACAATGTATAATGTCCCATACTTGCTGGACCATGTATCTCTCATCAAGTGGATCCTCTTGCTGACGGCGTGCTCCAGTGATCTGGAAACATTACTTTCTACATGATAATGGAGGGCAAGGATGGCATGGAGCATGTTGGTGTACTTTTTCTTACATTCCAACAGGTGCTACCAAGAAACCGCTGAATGCTTCAGCAAGACATGGCAGTTTGAGGTTGGCAGAAGCCGAATAAGGTTTGCATCCTATATGGCCCCATGCCGATTCTCTAGTCCACTTGAAGAGCCCATGAAAGCTTTCATCATTATCACTGGAGGCTGCAGAAAGGGAACCCTGTAAAGTGGGGGTTGAAGTGGAAAGGAAGATGATGGAAGGAGGAGGAAGAGTGTGGCACTTTTGCTGCTGACAGCTAGCATTCAGGTGCTACTCCCAATGAGCTCCATGTTGAGAAGTCATGTGTCCCAAAAGACAGATGGTATTGTCATGCTTGATACTGCAGCTGGAGACTGGAAAATACTATGGTGTGGTCTAAAGCATATGTGTTGAAAAGGCCTACACAGCTGAGCTTTGTGGAGCCGCTAAGGTAAAAACTGTATGTGGTTGATATGTTTATCGGGTGCAGTGGAAGCAATGCACAAATCTGCACTACAATAATATGCGGTACTCCACTGCAAATAAAAGGCAAACTTTGTGGTGTCACCAACAACTACAAGCTACTGTTGTTTTTCACCTTGCAGAAAACAAATAAATAAAAGATGCTAACAAAATTAAACACAAATAAAATTAAAAAAAGTAAAGTAATGAAAAAACCTGAACATCAACCCTAAAATGCTACAAGCAAAACTGTACTGTATACCTGTACAGCACTGTATAGATTAAATCACTTTACAGGGAGGTTTAGTGCATCCCCCAAGCACATTTTTAAACAAATTTTGCAAAAAAAGCGGCTGGTTATTTCCTTCATACAGTGAATACCAGACTCTTATCATTAATGGGAGTCTAATGGATATTTTTAGGGGGATCCCACACAAAATTAAATCCCCCTTAAAATGTTATTGGGTTCCCCAAAATTTCAAGTAGATCCCCCTACCATCCCTGATCAAATATGGTAATTTCCACATTGGTCAATGATGTCAGCTAGAAGCCTGCCTCTTTTGTGTTGTTGTTGTCAGCTACAGAGCTGTCATTCCTGGCGAGTCAGCAGCTGATGTGTCAGCATGTTTTTAGGTCAGCAGGCATAGGTCTCCATGACTGATATTGATCTACATTAATGACAAGACTGATTTTTTTTTTTTTTTTAAGGACTTGTCAAAGATTGTGGTGAATTTATTTACTAATTGCATGTTTTTTTTGTAATTGTGTAGGGATACTATATAGACCTTACTCATTCACCAAGTAAGGGGGCAGTATCTGTGATCTCTTATTTTTGTGAGGGCTCTAAGATTCTGGTAAATCCCCTATATACTTTAGATCCCCACAGCCACCAGACTGGGCCTCATCCTCCTCAATTTGGGAACAAGGGGCTCTGCCAGAAGTGCCTTATGGTAAGGTGCACTCCCCATGTTCAGGACATGTGGTTTGGTATGGTTCAGGATCTGGGGCTCCTGCTTGCATGCTCAAATAAGGATGTGGAATGGATTTTGGGGGAAACCCATGATTATTTTTTGCATGGGCTTGCCAATAAAACCCACAGCAGACCACAATTTAGAATATGGGTAGATTCCAGCTCCCAGCTGTTTCCTTCTGTTTAGAAAATAACAATGCCCAGGAATTCCCTTCATCCATACCAACCTCTTACCTTAGATGAGGGCTTATTGTAGGTTTTAATGAGGGACCCCACACAATTAAGAACGAAATGCCATGGGGTTCCACCTAAACTAGATAGCAGACTCTTATCCCCAAAGGGGATCTGCTATAGTTGTCAAGAGGACCAAACTCATAAAAAAGAAAATCCAAAAATGATAACAACAAAAATGTGTGTGTGGTCCCCCCAAAATCTGTTCCAGACCCTTATCCAAGTATGCAGCCTAACAGGCCATGAAAGAGGGAGAACAAGGGATGATTAGTAAATGAATGAGGCCAGATGGCTGGTATGAAATAAATGGGGCTGGATGAAATCACTGGTTGCTAAGGATGCAGCGGGTGCAGGCACCTGCTGCTTTCTTAACAAACTTGACAGTGTAAGGACGACACTTTTAAATATAGCATCAGCAGAAAAGTAGCTGGAGAAAAACCTGCTATTATACAATATATAATGTTCAGGTCCTGCCAAATGGTATTCAGATGAAATAAAATTCTCATCTTAATGCATTAGCAACCATTGACACTGTGCAGCCTGCGTGGCACAAAGTATTAATTTATAGAATGTAGACTATGGTATTCCATTGATTGGTTTCAGAAAGGAAAAAAGGAAGGAGTTGGAAAAACTCATGGAGGGAGGAGGTTTTTGCCACAATCACACAGGGTCGATCTGTTTTTTGATCTTGAAAGGACCAATGAGGATTGTTGCTAGTTTGTAAAAGAGATGGGTGGACAGCCATGCCATAAAAAACAGCCTGGATAGAGAGTAGAAGCATGCACAAAGCTGGAAATACAACTTATAAGAGCTTTTGAAATTTGAAAAGTCCCAGTGGCTATTGCTGAAACAGTCCAGTAAAGACATTTTTGACTCAAATTCAGGAGCCGCTGATGCAACTGCAGCAGCAATAGGAGCTAAGTGCGGCTGAGAGGTTGGGACTGTAAGTATTTGGACTTGATGGATAAGCTTACAGAGTTCATCTGGGTATGTGGATTGTGATAATTTAAGGTTTGCTGTTTTGCTTCCTGTTCTGCAGAAATTGCAAAGGCTATGTGAAATTTCACCGATAGCAGTGACCTTTTCCTTAACTAGTGTGCCTACTTGCATGCCTCCAGGACTAAGGAAGCAGTGCCATGTTCACAGATGTTCCCCAGAAACCCAAGGAGAGAGTAGCATACCTTGTAGGGTGGCTTCAAGAAGGTAGAGTTCAAGGCAGATGTGTGTGTGTGTGTGCAAGAGTGAACAGAATGGTGATTTGTTGGTGGCAAAGCTAGAAGAGGTCTGAGCTGGAAGCAGATGGTAACATTTTCTTTTATGCAAGGGTCATGGAAGGCAACAATCAGAATGTAATCCATATCCAGGTAAAGGGTCAGGGCAGGTGGAAATCATAAAAGCAATCAGTTATACAGGTAAGGGCTCAGTAACAGGAGAATTCAGAGATCAGAAGACAAGGCAGACAGTAAAAACAAGTCAAGCCTAGTGTGTAGGACCCAGTTTGCAAAACATTATCACAAGGCTAGAGCTCTGGGCTTGTGATGTCCAAATAGAGCAACACAGTGCTACAGCCAATCAAGGTACAAGCATGCAGACAGAGCTGAGGTGTGTGGCTGCCAGACTATTTAGTGTGGATAAGGCTAGTCAAATAGAGCCAGCCCACTGCCCAGCTACAATGTGCCTTCCAAGAGCAGTGCCCACCAGTAGGAGTAGGGGGCATTGCTGCCAGAGCCAAGCCTATTGTCCAGCAACTGGCAGTTAGACTGCAGAATGAAGGACAGCTAAGGTGAGTGAAAATCAGTGTAGCAGTGTCGCTAAAGGTTCTAACACCTGTGCCTTTCTACAAGTATAGCATTTGTCTTTGTATATCTCTATTGTCTAAATTATTTTCTTTTTATTCCCGTTGTGACTGGATTGAAGAAAAAGTTAGGGCAACAACAAAGATTAGTCTGTATGTTTGAATGTGACCTGTAAATGACATCATTTAAATTTAAAATTTCCTATAATTTTGTGTATTAATATCACAATAAGAGAAAAGCATCTATTACTGCCTGTGGCATTTGATAAGAACACAGCTAGGATAATAAATATCTCACTTTTCTAAATAACATTAAGTTATGACAGGCCCTCAAGCCTTTCTTTCAGAAATGCAACTCTATTTGAACTTTTATATTACCATACATTCATCATATCACATCTGCTAAGCTCACAGTTTTGCAGTTAAATGAAAATATCTGTTGCAGGTAATCTCATTTTGCAGGCAAGCTCTTTCTGGATAAGGATGAAACTGAGGATGACCTGTCTGTCATAGTGGTTAACTGACTTGATTGTTTTGACATTTATTTATTTTCACTAATAAAAACTCAATTAAAAAGTAATAGTGTTGAAAATGATTCAGAAGAGATTTTTTTTCAAGCCATAATGCACTGCATAGCCTTTGAACTATGGTCAGCAGGCTTAAAAGGGCCAGTAAGGGGACTTTTGAATAAGCCCGCCCCTTCACTAAAAAAAGAGAGCACAGAGCAACCATAGTATCTGTGAATTAGAATTCTAATTGCTAGCTCTGTTCAATTGACCAATTTGCTGCTTTATTGCCTTTATTATTGAGGGAATTATTGTCTTTTAATTTTGTGAATAATTTGAAGCCAGCAGTCACTTTTATCTGCTGTCCTGTCTATTGCAAACTTTTTTTTTTTTTGCTGCAAAGCTTTCCATTACAGAAAAGTTGGATTTTGTTGGAGGTAACGTTGTGGGTGCTTAAGGCAGAGCATTTACTTGTTACTGTCCATCTGTTGTTTAAGTTCAAGAACGGTGTGCACCTAGACCATTTTTATCACTCACATTTAATGTAACTATTTAAATCCTTATACTCATATGTAAAATTAAAGTTAGGCATACACCAGTTAGGCATATTATCCTAAATTCATTCTATCTTGCTACTGGTCTACAGTATATTCATTCTTGTAGTAAAACCACAACCTGTGTTCTTTGTCACTATTAAATTTGGGCCTAAACTTGCTATTTAAAAAATTCTTGTTGTTGGCCAATTTTATACTGCTATGCTATGCTATGTATTTTAATTCTTGTACAAAAAAGCCTGCCCATAATCTTTTTTTTCTCTAGTACATGTTAGCCAATTCCACAATGTTGCCAGCTGTAGAACATTTTTGCATTAGTAAGAACACAGACAATGACAGCAATTCAACAGGACAATTTCTATCTGTCAGCTAAACCAGGTATATTAGCATTTAAAGAAAGCATGAGTTGCTACTAATGCTACCTGAAAAAAGCCATTGACGCTACTGTATGTAAATCAAAGTAACTGTAATAGGAAAAAACAATTCTGTAACTTAATATGCTCTGCCAGTGCATGCTGTTGCTAAGAATGTACATGAAAATCATGCTCTTTTGTAACATTGTGTACAGCTTTAAGGCGACCCCCAAGCATTTTATTTAAATAGTTTGCATATTTTCAATTTTGCCATTGAAGCCACATGAAAACAACCTACTTTTTTGAAGATTTTTTTGCAGTGGTATATTTCCCCTTTGGAAGTGCCTGGCTTCCCATGCCTAGTAGCCCTAACAATGGCCAGAACTGATCCAAGAGATTTGCTTTTATAGACTTTGTTGGGATTCATCAAAAAAAAAAATGGTTTGCTGCATTCTAAACAAGATCCATTGGACCCTTGATGAATCAAACCTGGGAATTTTACTCATCATTACTGAGCAAACCCATTCATTGGGGGCATACAGGAGTACAAACCAGCCATAAAAATAAATAAAGCATAGATGTGCAGTGAGTCCAGACGCTAGTCTGGACTTTTTTGTGAAAAGATTGTGCAGCAACGGCCAAGACTTCACAAAAAAGATCTCCAGAGCAGGTCTGAAAGAAAGTTTTTAGCTATAAGACTTGCATTGGGGGGAGAATTTATGCTTTCGCTGCCATCAACTTAAAGCCACTCTGTTAGCTGTGGAGGGCAGGGTAGACATCAGGGGTCTGATCTCTGATATCTTAGTAAAAAGAACCTGTTACAGCAAAATGCTATCACATAAGGGGCTTGTAAGTTAAGTGAAAAAACATTCAAAGAAATGTGATTACTCCAAAGCATTTCACCCCCCCCCCCCCCCCCGAAAAAAAGAAATATAAAAAAATTTGGTAATTTCCCTACTCTCACATACATACACATACAAACATATGCACCTTGTGACACCAGTTTAAAAATGAAATATTTCCCATCACTTTCTGTCTTGATAGAAAGTAAGTTTATATTTATCTAGCGGGATCCGCTCTATCCAAAATGTAATTTAAAAAAGTTTTGGCTGGTATTTAAACCTAGTGGAAGCTATAAAGAATGGCAACCACCCCAATTTATAACTACCTTTTGAAATAAGGTGCACATGATAGAGCATTGCACAGTACACACAAACAAAACAAAAAAAGCCTTTTCAGCTCACTTACCAGCTAGCCTGTAAAAAAAAGCCAAAATGGCACTGTCTAATAATTGACATTAAAAACAGAGGTTTTAATTGCACACATTTGCAAATATATGTAGCGCCCTCCTAGCTAGGCTTCTAGGTTTTGGTTAGGCAAATTAAGTTCTTGGTTCTCTTGGCTCACTTGGCAGAGCAATGTGTGATTGCTTTAGGCTGCTCTAGGTTATGCAGCGCTTCCTCATGTTTTCTGGAGATTTCCAGAACATCGTAGGTGGTAGAGTCAAATAAGCAGTCTGACTATTTATGCGGCTCCAGCCAGTCCCTGGGGAGGTGTGCCCAGATGGTGGTTGGGGAGTGCATACATAGTCTGGAACCCCAGAGAGCAGAGTTCATTTCCCTGAAGCAGTGGTTTCTTGCCAGAAAGACTGCTAATTCTTTCTGACTGTCCTGCTGAGGGTCCAGCCTGTTAATCAAGGTCCCAGCTGTGCTTGGAACTCAAGCTCCAGCCAATCTCTGGGCAGGTGTGCCCAGATGGTGCATAAATAGTCTTGAACCCCAGAGATTTCTGTGCTTGGCTGGTGGGCTTCTACAGCCACAAGTCCTTTTGGAACCAAAGAGGGTGCCACTGACCATCTGCCCTGGAAGCTTCAAGGTGGAGTCTGCCCATTGGAGTCTAAGGGAGATAAGCTTTGGGCACACTGTAAGTACAGGCCTATGGGGGAAAGATCTCAGTGAATGTTGCTCTTGTTAACCCCTGCTGTACAGAGTATAAGGCTTACCTGGCCGGAGACATTGCTAAGGTGTCCCAGGGCTGTGCAATTTATATCCTACTAATCAAAGTACTGGGTTAAGAAGCTGCTTTACGGGAAAGAGTGTCCTTATATTTCTGTTTAGAGTTTAGGATTATCCCACAGCTCCCTGAACCCCACCCAAATCAATCTACTATAAGCATTTAAAAAGGCAACCCCCAGACTGTTTATGACCCCGAGTAATGAAAGTTGCTGTTTTCAGTAGTAACGCTACATATATATGAAAGCCACACTGCCTCCCCAAGGCAAAAAAAGTGCAATCCTAACTCATATATTTGAGAATCTCCAAGTTGGAGCATATAGCAGTGGGCAAATGAAGGGCAGGTATGCCTGGTGCAGGGGCACATTAGAAGCCCCACAAGAGCATAATGGCAGCTGTAGGTGTCCAATGTGTCCCCACACTAACTTGCTGGATGGGCTCCCTCAAGGCATACCTTCCTGGATAAAGTAGTGAATGCTTAGTACCACTCTGAAGTTTTTTTAGTTTTTTGCTGTTTATATCCCCATTTATTTTTAAAGACACTTAAAGTGTCTGTTACCCCCAAAAAAGTAAAATAAAGATCCTGTTCCATCAAAGCATGTTATACAGCACAGTGTTGTGCTGTGTAATTTGGCACCCCGTATCACCTAAAAAACCTGGCTGATCCTCCCAGTTTCTACCCTCCCCCTGTAAACTGACCACGGTGTATTATGGCTGCTAAGCTCTAACACCATAGTCAGTGTCTTCCTCTGTCCTTCTCCCCTCCATGCCTTCTGCTCGTGTGTCAGGTGCACGCCCCCTCCCCTCCTGCTGCTGAAAAAACTTTTTATATCTTATATAATCCTCTTTCTTTCCCAATAATAGGTGCTCCTGTCACTGTGTTTTTTTAAAATAATGCAGTTTCTACCTGTTTTTTGGAGTGCCGCTTGGCCATCACATGAACGGCCGGCTCTCTCCTTCTCTCCTTTTCCCCTCCTGACTAACGTCAGTGGGGAAATCTCGGCCCTGCTCACTGCAGCTGTCAGGCGGGGAGAGGAGAGAGTCAGTGGGTCACATGACGGGCGATTGCTGCTCTAAAAACAGGTAGAAATTGAATTAAAAAAAAACACATGGACAGAAGCACTTACCATTGGGAAAGAAAGAGGATTATATCAACTTAGAGGTGTGGGTTAATAACCACTTTAAAGTGTTACTAAACCCACAACAGTAAAATCAGTCTGTATATGCAGTAAAGCATGCTTGTTATACTCACTGTGGAACCTAAGGGGTTAATCATCTACATTGTGTAAAAAGGCTGCTTGATCTTGTATGTACAGATCCTCCTCTTCTTCCACTGACTTCAGAACATGTCTGGATAAGACAGAGCCTTTGGAGTCAGGCTGCACATGCTCAGATTGGTATGTATTACTAGAGTTTTTTTTTTTCTTGGAAGAGTGCATGTGATCAGCACAGAGTCAATCAGTACTGTCCAGAAAGAGGGTCAGAGTTCCTGGATCCTGATAGCACAGCTCAGTGCAGTATGAAAACTCTTACAAGCTTTACCAGGAACTGATAGAAGTCACAAGTTTGCTATTATACTACTGATGAGAAAAGGTATTTAGCAGTTTATACATAATAAAATAATTGCATTGCCATGTTCTGTGCACTGTGGGAGACCCGATATAGTGAATACAGTTTCCTGGGTTTAGTAACACTTTAATGGTTTTTATTTAAAAGATTACATTTTTATGAAATGTACATGTTTGCCTGGGGTTCCCCTTTAAATACTGTACATTTATTTGTTTTTGCTGAAAAGTCTTTAAACTTATTCTACATTTTATTTTGTGAATGCGACTGTGAATTTGCTGTAGAGTACATAAACACTGTTTTGTACTTTCCCCTGAACATGAAGTGAAAATTAATAAGGAAACAAGATGAACACTTCTGATAGTCTATCTTGAATTTTGTGGTTTATTGAATTATTTATGCCTGCAGATTTTTTACCAGTGTGCACCTTGAGACTGAAGAGAAGAAATGCATTGCTTGTACTATTATGAAACAGAGTAATGTCTTCCAAAAGTTAACACTCACAATCTAAACTCTTGTCATGTTCATTTTATAGAGTGTGTATACACCTTCAACTTTAATGATCTTTCAGTTGACTCAAAATTTGTTTCTCTTCTCAGAGCTAATTTTCCATGGCAGATCACATGAGCTCTGAGTAGTTTCCAAGAGTTAGATGAGAATGATTAAAAACAAAGAATAAACTCCTGGCATGGAGACATTGTGGCATAATAGGTTATTGACTGGCCTATAAAGTATAGAAACCTATTTCTTTCTGTCAGTTACTATACTTGCTGAATTCAATTTGCAGAATAATCCAAGCTACCTCCCTAGTGTATCAAGAGTAGGTTGAGACAAATGAATGCGGGGGATGAAAAGTTTATAGATAATTCAACTGCAAATGCAGAGTTTTTGCTCTTTCTTTAAAAGCAGCATTGCTTATAAGGATATATACCTTTTAAGGAAAATATATTTTTACATTGTTTTATTTTTTTTACAAATTATAATCCATTAAAGACCCACATTCAAACCACCCTCCAGTTGTCCTTATTTCTTAGAAGTCTCCCTACTGTGTGTATTTTTTATATTGTGGGCCCATGATGTCCTACACTCGGATAAAGTGGGTCAAATGAAACATAGCATCCTTGATCCTGGAAAAGGACAGACCCTGGATATCAAAGCAGGTGAGTCTACTGGAGACCGAACCTGAGAAGTGGTGAGTATTACAACCAGGGCTGCATTTTGTATTTGTATAATTCCTGTGAAAAGCTTTACAATTAAAAATAGAGTTGGGTTTCGATACAATGGTGGGACATACTTTAAATATAAATGTAGACAATCTACATTTTCAGGATGTTAGCCCCTTTGTTATGCTCTCCTGAGGCATGGTTTCTATCAGACTAACCACATATAATCATCATGTGTGGAATGATATACGTAGCTACTGGAGCTGACCAATATCAAGTCAAATAATGAATGGTATAAATAGAACAGATGACTGAATCGAGAAATACAAAATGTGCAAATAAATATGTATACTTATTTGAAAAATCTGGTAATAATTGCAATACTATTATACCATCAGGTTTTACTAAATAACCATGGATTTTTTAAGCTTAGAAGGCAGAAAAATGTCTATTTATATGCTTTAGGCTCCATGCACACAGGGCGTCATAAAAACGAGCTCCAAAGCTGTTTCTTGACGCCAGGAAAAAGCAGCTGTAAAAACTTGCTTTTAGTAGCTTTTTCCATTTGCGTTATTGCACGTTTGGCTACGTAGCTTTTAGCAGGGTTTTTTCTGCCTCCATTCAAAATCAATGGTTCCCTATGTGAGCCTATTGATTTGCTTGGAAGTCGCACCGCAAGTCGGATCAAGATGATCCGACTTGGTGCGACTTGCGCTGTGAGAATCTTGAGGGGGAACTCGATGCCAAAATGGGGAAAAAAACGGCGTTGGTTTCCCCCCAAAATCCATACCAGACCCTTATCCGAGCATGCAGCCCGGCAGGCCAGGAAAGGGGAGGGGACGAGCAAGCGGCCCCACCCCCCCTGGACCATACCAGGCCACACGCCCTCAACATGGGAGGGGTGTGGGTGCTTTGGGGCAGGGGGGGCTCTGCATCCCCCACCTAAAAGCACCTGGCCCTAATGTTGATGAGGACAAGGGCCTTATCCCCACAACCCTGGCTGGTGGTTGTGGGGGTCTGCGTGCAGGGGGCTCATCGGAATCTGGAAGCCCCCTTTAACAAGGGTGGCCCCCCAGATCCCGGACCCCCTCCCTATGTGAATGGGTATGGGGTACATTGTACCCCTACCCATTCACCCCATAAAAGGCAATGTATGTAAATAATGACAGGAGACGTTTTGAAAAGTTTATTAAAAATCTTCATCCGGTCTTCTCCGCTCCAGTTTTCTCCTCTCCGCTCTTCTGCCCTCCGCTCTTTTGCTCTTTTGCCTCCTCTGGTCTTCTTCTTCCTCCGGTCCTCCTCCGACGCTGTCCCCGGTGTTTATGCCGGTCTCCAGTCTCTGCAGCTTTTTATATAGCCATTAGGGGCGTGGCCTCCCGGTGACGTCACCGGAACGGCCCCGCCCTCTTATGTCACCAACGTCGTCATGACATCACTGGGAGGCCACGCCCCTAACGGCTATATAATAAGCTGCAGAGACTGGAGACCGGCATAATCACCGGGGACAGCGTCGGAGGAGGACCGGAGGAAGAAGAAGACCAAAGGAGGCAAAAGAGCAGAATAACAAAAGAGTACAATGTACCACATACCCATTCCCATAGGGAGTGGGTCCAGGATCTGGGGGGCCACCCTTGTTAAAGGGGGCTTCCAGATTCCGATGAGCTCGCAGACCCCCACAACCACCGGCCAGGGTTGTGGGGATGAGGCCCTTGTCCTCATCAACATGGGGGCAAGGTGCTTTGAGGTGGGGGGTGCAGAGCCCCCCTGCCCCAAAGCACCCACACCCCCCCATGTTGAGGGCGTGTGGCCTGGTATGGTCCGGGGGGTGGGGCCACTCGCTTGTCCCCTCCTTTTTCCTGGCCTGCCAGGCTGCATGCTCGGATAAGGGTCTGGTATGGATTTTGGGGGGGGGCCCCACGCCGTTTTTTGCCCCATTTTGGCATGGAGTTCCATTCAAATCAATAGGCTCACATAGGGAACCATTGATTTTGAATGGAAGAAAAAAAATGTATAACGTGGGTTAACGCACGTTAAGCAACGTTATTCAGCCTTTAGCAGCGTCAGACGTTTTTACAGCTTGACGCTGCAGCTCCAGAACGCACAGTTCCTGGGTTTTTTTCAGAGCTGTAAAACACCTATGCCACTTGGAGCTCCTAAAAGCTCTATGTGTGCATGAGGCCATAGAATAACATGGATGGGCGTTCTGCAGCTGCAAAAAAAAAACGTCTGACGCTGCTAACAGCAGCTCCAAAAACGTCCAGTGTGCAGGAAGCCTAAGAATAAATGTCAAAAGTCAGGTCATTCCTATAAGAACAATGGGGGAACCAAAATGTGAAAAGTCAATACAAGGTTTATAATATCAAGGTTTATCATACCCACTTTCTGTGCTGCATGGCTGAACACTGCACCTCAGAGCAAGCGCAGGGATATTTATTCCCTGCTTTTTAGTACTTCTACTTGTGTTAGTCAGATATAGGCACCAGATGCTGCAAGGATGTGGGGTAGATATTTGAGACCCTGGGATTTAGGTTACATCCCAGGATATAATATATAAAATAGCTGCGCTATGCACCGCAACTGGAAGTAAAATATACAATAAGTATATACCTTTGAAAAGCAGCTACACAAAAAAAGATTCTGAGATAATCTAAAATGCATATGAATAAAATTTGTAGCGCTAATTATGACCGTAGATAAATAAAAGTCCACATGAATGTAAATAAATAAAAAGTCCTAATAAAATCTACATATAAGCTGGTTGAAATCCACGTGATGTTAAAGATGACCCACACCAACACTCCTGGGAAAGACAGGGTGAAGCAGAACCGCCACCAAGAGAGGTATCAAAAATACCCTTACCGGATCAAAAGATCACACAGGCAGTATATAGCAGATGACACAAATCAATATGGGACCGATCTACACCCAAGACTCCACAATCTGTCTTCCTTCACGAGCCGCTATACCACTCTAGGTTATTCTCTCAGAAAAAACAAAAAGGGCCTCTCATAGTGTAATGTGTTAAAAGACTATTTATTAATAAGAAGCAGAGAGAAACTCACATTCTTGCAGAGTGGCAGCAGCATTTAGAAATGGTCATTCAGCTTGGATTGTTTCCATCCGAAAAGATGGCCGCCGTCTTCCTCAACTGTGCATGCGTCCGACATCCACCAATGAGGGTCCACCCAATGCACGTTTCGTCATACGCAAAGTCCAAAATAAATTCAGATAAGGACGTGATAATTAACCACCAAAGTGAAAAGTTTTTCTTTCGTATCCACCAACATATGGATATACAGCACACTCATCAGAACCACTTGACCCCTATTACAAGGAGTCAAAATCAGCATTAGGGTAATCTTAGGTTGGCAAGCTGTTCATCAGGCTCTAAAATCCAGCTCTAACAATTTGCATTCGACCAGGAACCCAAATATGTAGGAGGTCCATCATAGCCAGCAACACGGCACTCCAGCACCTTTAAACACACACCATATGCCTCACATACAGGGGTGGAGAGAAGAGGGGCCTCTCAGGGTGTAGTAAGTATAAAATATATTAAGAACAGGGTGGATAAAAATTGACGATTAAAAAAAAAAAGTATTTCTTTTAAATTGAAATCTGATATTTTTTTTAAATTTAAATCAGATGTTTTTGATTTTTAGCAAATGTATTTTAATAAAATGCTTTTGGAGTAAAAATCTATCTAAGGATAGTTGGATACATTTAGGATGTAGGATAAATTATTAATTTTGTTTATTCAGCATTAAATTGAGCTTGGTTATGTAGCATGAGGCTATATATTTAGCAATATTTAAATTTTTGATAAAATCATTCAATAAATCCAAGCTCTGCAAACTGAGATAACATGCACTGCATTGATGCATTCACACAATTTCATACTAACTACCAGCAAGAATGAGTCCTTACATTTAAATAGCACCTGACAGTTCAGATCCATTATGGCTGCACCTGTTAGCGGGCATCCACTCACCTGCTGCTGCCACGTCCCTCACCTTGTTGTGTTACTGCCGCATCACCAGCTGTCCCATTAAAGTGAATGGGACTGTCAGTAAATCAACAGCGGGTCAGAGGAGGAGGCCCTGAGTGACAGAAATAACATTTGCTCTTTAAAAATGATTTAAAAATAATTGAAATCGCCTTGATTTAAATCACACCCACCCAGATTATAAGCAAGGAAAAAATGTTCCACCTGCATTCCAAATGACAGAAGTGTGCTGAAAGTCCCACCTAACGCATTTCGTCAGCAAGTGTCTAACGTCATCAGTGGTCCTCTGAAAAATGTATTTCCTTTAATCAGAAAAAAATTTGTTGGTGTTATATAATTTCGTGTAAATGCTATACATGGAGAATTGAGAGTGCAGTTTTCAACTTATTTCAATTTAGGTATTACAGCTTATTCCTCCACCCATAGACTTAACAAACATTTAACACTTGCAGTGCTGTCCTTATCCACTCCCACCCCCATGCACCACAAGGGTATTTTTGTGCAATTTCCAGAGTTGAGCAGTACATCTGTCATGAGAAAAATATTGATGCTGCTATTGTTGACCTTGCCTTTTCAAAATGCTAACTGCATTTATGCAGATTTTTTGGCTTCAATACAAAGATATTTGAACTGGCACTACTGGTAATGGGTCAGATGCTGGCGATCCAGTAATAGTCCTCTTCCAAGTTGAATGACACCTAACATCATTTAATCCCTTTATGAGAGGCCAGGGTGTCAAGGACCTGCCCCTGGGGTCTGTTATCAAGCCAACCAGGGATGATAGGAACATGCTGCAAAGAACTATGCTCGCAATGCAAGTGAAAATGTAAATAATATAAAAATAGAACTATGCCAATACAATCATGCAGATGTATAAATATCTGCTAACAGCAGGTAGAAATTACAGTTCTTTTGTCCCCTAACAATATGTGACAAAGTCTGAAAAAGCCATGATATGTTGTAAAAGAGGGTGGATCTAAGAGGTGCCATAAAGGTTGAGAAAAGAGAGAATGATCTGCATAAAGGAGTGTTAAAGCTGAGTTCTGCAATAAGCAAATATTGTCTAAATACGAGAAGCATTTGCATACCTCCCAACTTTTTGGGATGGGAATGAGGAACACCTATTAGCAAAAGTATGTAGGCATACATATACACACACTCCTTGCCATGCCCCTCTAAAGGAGAATTATACAAAAAGATTATTAGTTAAACCCACAAGTGCTTTTTATTTTACAACTACTATTCCTTTATACTAGCTTTTGAAATTTACAAATGCAGCAATTTCGAAACTGGATGAAAGGGTTAGCGCTGGAAAACACTTTTTGAAAGATAAAAAGTGCATTTTGTATACAACTATATAGATCAGGCCAAAATGAGGGACAAATGAGGAGGAAAGAGGGACTTTGTTCCAAATCAGGGACAGTCTTTCGAAATCAGGGATATTTGGGAGCTATGCATGTGTACTTGAATCTTGTTGTGCTTTGTGTATTTCCTCCAGATTTGTGCTGTAATGCAGTGTAAAACTTTTAATTTATGGAAGAGATCATAACAAAGAACAGTGAATTTTCCTTTTTTTTTTTTTGCAAGGTTACTGTTCTTGTATCCACCTCCTGTAGTTTTTTGCAAGCAGCCTGTGGTGGGTGGGCCTGCTGGGTGTTTTCTCTAGCTCTGCTCTCTACACAGGTTATGTGCAGCACAGTGATGATGTCACTGCTATTTTTGCAAGGTAGTATCTTGGCTTGCAAATTTATTTGGAGCTCACAAAATGGATTTATATATTTTGTGCCTTTAGAGAAATATATTTAAATAAAAAAAAGTGGCTGGAGATTAGCTTTAAAGGAGAACAATGCATTTAAGTAGGCTGGGGCTAACTGGCCCACCCAATTGCCTTCCCTATCACAGACATGCCACCTTCTACTGACTATAGATTAGTATGCAAATTGTCCCACCCAATTACCTTTCCCATCACAGACATGCCACCCTCTACTGACCTTAGATTAGTATGCTTCCACAACAATTGGGGCCTACACCAGATGTAGCAGGGCTAAAATCTTCTGGGCTGCAAAATGGGAACATTGGGCTTGCTCCACTGTTATTACCATCAAAAAATTCACCCTGAGAAATGCAAAGCTTAGTATATACATGCAGACAGAAAGTTGAGCACTGAGTTTTAACACAGGATAAAAAAAGAGTGAAAACGCATGCTTTCTTTAATGTCAATTGTTTATAATAAATAGCCCTTTTGCAAGCTAAATGCCATACAGTTAATTTACTTTAAATGTGCATTATATTTATATGAGGCCACATTGAATCTTATTTTGTTAGAAGTTATCCTGAAATTTTATATAACTGTTTATGGCTTATAACTCTGAGACCGAATACAGCTTGGAGGCTTTCCGGTTCGATACAAGAGCTAGCGTCTCAGAAAGTCATACATCAGGTGAGCTTGTAATAGGAAAAAAAAGAGCAGACTAGTATTCACAGAGCTGGAATAATGCATTTTACTCACTGGCATTTCATAGCTACATTTCAGTTTTGCCTCCCTCCTAAAGTTTATTTACATAGCTGGATAAAAATCATTGGTGTAATTTGCTTTTGGTTATTAATATCAAAACTCTATTTTGTAATTGATAAAAAGTGAAAACAATTGATAAATAAAAAAATCAATAAAATACATGCAGGCATAAACTAAAATTAAATTTAAGATTTAAAAATCCAGCACATTCTTTTTTTTTTTTACATTTTTTAAGGGAACGTACATTTTGAAATGTAACAAAACGCAGAAAGTTTACTATACTTTATTAAGATACAAATTCACAGCTTTATAAATAAGGTAGATAATATATTAACAGTACGATTATAGTTACTTTTCAAAAAAATCGAAAAACATTTTAAAAGGAGAAATAAATATGGATGTGGATGTGGGACAGATTGTGTTAAGGCCAAAAGTGACAGTCTAAAAAATCATCCACAAAAGTAGAAATGTACTTTAAGCTGGATCTGGCCTATATTTATACAGTACATAGACCAAGCTGTCCAGGAGAAGTGACATGGGGTTGGAACAAACTATGACAATGCCATGAAAACATGACTGGCAATTTGTTCCAGTCCCTCTTAGTTTTGATTCGTCTGCATGTAAATGTGGAGAAAAGTTTACTATTATTATATATCAAATTAAATTTCCAGTGTTCCCTCCTTGTGAATTTCATTGGACTGAATTGCTTTAACCATAATGCACTGCATTGCTTTTAAATGTAGGTCAGATGGCTTAAAAGGGTCAATAATGGGTCTTTGGTGTTTGGGGGGAACTGGCAATTTGTGTAGGGAGAGTTAGTTCTTCTACAGTACGATACTGCGTGCTATAATGTGTTAAACTACTGTGGGTTGCAGTGTGGTTGGCCAGATATTCTTATGCTCCCTCCTGACATCCCCCCCCACCCTCTAGTTCATAGTTCAGAAACCCAAAAGTATTTTTTAGGACTACATTTTTGAGTGTGCCAACAACATCTGTAATCACTGTTTTGCTGTCCACTTGCAGTATTTAATATTTATCATTTTGTTTTATTTGCTGCTAAATTAAAACAAAATCAGTTGGGGCTTAGAGTTTTCATGGTTTACTTTTTGGGAGGAAGGTATGTTTTATTTTGCTGGGGCATATTTTTTATATTTGGTTCTGCAGCATACGCTTTTTACTGACACTGGCCAAGCTGCCTTTTTTTTTTTGCAGCAGCAGCAGCAGCATGTCACTGTAAGCCTGGCAATAAAATAGTATGCACAAAAAAAACATATCCCCCCCCCCCATTGCCACAGGTGCCATTAAATTTAGGGAACCTCCTTTATTAACAATACCAGGTAAGCCTATAGGGAAAGGCAGGGGTTCTGCATGAGGAGGTAATAGGAAGTGAGCAGGTTCTGTAACACAAAGCTTAGACCACACCATCTAGTGGCAGAAAACATCTGTCTTTTCTATCTCAGGGTGTCTGTTCTTTTTTTAAAGGTCAGAATTGTTACAACACATGTGGGGTTTAAATGCTTGTACAACCACTACTGGGTAGCCACCATATTGAATCTCCAATAAAAAGGTAAAACTGACACAGTCTACTTCAACCATCACAAAATGTAACACTTTGAGAAAGAACCTCTTTGCTGCATTTCCTCCAGTCCCCTGATCCCTAAAGGGAGAATCAGTGAAATAATAGTTTAATAGTTTTAAACCCCAGAAGTCAGGCCTGGCTGCAGGCATCCCTCACAGGCAGCACTGAATGCTGATAACACTGGGTCAAGGGTTGATGCAGGGTCACTATTAGAAGTTAGGACCCCACAGGCTTTTTAATTTTTGGGTGGATCACTGGGAGGAGCTTGCACAGTATGTGTTGGAGCTTCTGGCTTGACCTGCAGCTAGTGTTCTGTTTGAGAGGGCCCACAGTACAACAGGAGGTTTATTTAAGGAGAGGCAAAACCACCTAATTTAAAAAAAAAAAAACAGTTTTGGATTACCAGTGACTACAAAAACCCATGCTTCAGATAAAACTTTTAATTCTATTCCTGCTATCATTATTAGTTCCTACCATCTTTCCTGGCCTAGTCTAGTTCTCTATCCTGGAAAATGTTTCCACAGTTGGACTTGAGCTGCCAAATTTCAAATTTCTGAAGGGTAAATTCTGCTTTTCTCCTTAAAGTATGTGGCCTTATTCAGTGCTCCAGCACTGACAAATATTTGTGGCTATTGTGTCTTAGATAATACAATCTAATAAAACCTGCTTAATTTTTTCCACTACCCTAGCTGTCCAGCCATGGGAATATATTTATGGGAATTGTCTCTCATTTATACACTCTAATTTTTATTTCAAGATAAACCTTTCCTTGTCTCTCCCTCCTAAATTGTGACCTTACTAAGCTTTTACATACTGTCCAGCCACGGTAAAATATTTGTGGCTATTGTCTCTCCAATAATACACTTTAATATATATTTAAAAATAAAACCTGTCTCATTTCCCCCTCTTATTTAACCAAGCTGCTAAAATATAGTACAGTCAGTGTACAATATTTGTGGGTATGGTTCCTCAAATAATACACTCTAATGTTTATTTCAAGGTAAAACCTGCCTAATCTTTCCTTTTTATATTGCAGCCTCACCAAGCTGTTTACATACTTTCCAGACATTGAACAATATTTGTAGTTATTGTCTCTCAAATAATACACTCTCATTTTTTTAACAAGATGTAACCTGCCTTTTCTCTTTTTATCTGCTGCCTAGTCAAGTGCTTGCATGCTTACTGCCCTGACACTAACCAATTCTTATTCAACACATGCCTGAGGTCTGTATTTTGCATATTTTGGGTAATGGGATAAATGAATGGAAGGGGAAAAGGGAGGTTGTGGTTTTTGTGCACTTTTTTGACATTGTATTAAACTTTCAAGGCAATTCAGTGTTGAAGCTCACAAATTTACTATTAAAATTTCCTATGGCTTTTAGATTTGTTGTGGCTGCTACTTATGTTGTTTAATACAGGCCTATAAATACTGGATAAAAACTCAGGTGTCACAGCCAAAACTACATAAAAAGCATCTTTTCAAGTTAAAATAAATCAGATTGAGAAGCTGCTCTATTTAAGACAACCTAAATGTAAAGGTTAAAAAATGAATTACATTTCAATGTCCAATTCGGGCTGCACTCTGTTAGTGTTAACTGTGAGTTCCGGCTTTAGGTCGATCCCTGCCCTATAGTCATGCCCCCAATGCTTTTCAACCAGATTGGGCTTAGTCATAGAGGTAGGAGTGGACTGGAGTGAGGTAGGAGTGGACTGGAGTGAAAGACTTATATACACATCATGAGCCGTTCATAAAATCACACACAGCTGAACTCTTAGTAAAAAAAACAGTGCTGGCTAGCTACAAGGGTAGAGAACAAAATTACCTAACAATACCATCTAACAAAATAGAATTGAAATCTATAACAGAGACTATAAAAATTATATCATAATGGTCTTTAACTAATGGTTCACATAAAATAAAACATAATATATTAAATATAAAATAAGAAACGCAAAAAAACACTCCTAATACCGGCCTCTGTAAACCATGTATTACATTATAATATAATATTTTTCTCCATTTCAAACATACAAAAAGCAACAAACTTCCAAAAAAAAAAAAAAAAAACAAGCCGCACTTTGATATCAGACTGCAGAAATATCACAAGATCCAAACAAAGAGAATCCAAGATGCAAAATGCCCAACCTCCACTAAAAGTATTGGGACGCTTGCCTTTACACACCTGGGCGTTTTTGTTGCAGGCGTTTATTGGGCATTTTTTGGGTGTCTTTGGAGGCAGGCATGACATCTGAACTTCTGTATAGGGGTATATATACACACACACATATATGTATATATACACATATACACATACAGGTGTAAAAGTAGCGCAACCCCATCCCTGCGCTAATGAAATTATTTGCAGGGATAGGGTTCCGCTCCTCACACCTGTATGTGTGTATGTGTATATCCCTATACAGAAGTTCAGATTTCATGCCTGCCTCCAAAGACACCCAAAAAATGCCCAATAAACGCCTGCAGCAAAAACGCCCAGGTGTGTTGTTGCAGGCGTTTATTGGACATTTTTTGGGCGTCTTTGGAGGCAGGCATAACATCTGAACTTCTGTATAGGGGTATATATACCCACACACATATATGTATATATACACATACACACATACAGGTGTGATAGGAGCGGAACCCTATCCCTGCAAATAATTTCATTAGCGCAGGGATGGGGTTCCGCTACTTTTACACCTATATGTGTGTATGTGTATATATACATATATGTGTGTGTGTATATATACCCCTACACAGAAGTTCAGATGTCATGCCTGCCTCCAAAGACGTCCACAAAAAAGCCCAATAAACGCCTGAAACAAAAACGCCCAGGTGTGAAAGTAGCGGAGCCCTATCCCTGCTCTATTGCAATTCTAAGACAAACAATCTTTTTTCTATGGCCGTCACCCTGACATGGAAGAGTTTGGTCACCCTGGCATAGCAGTTAGAGTCAGTTCACCCTAAACTACACAACGGTCACCCTGACACTTAACACTTTCCCTACAGAAACTAGATTATTGAATCTAACTATAGGGGTATATAGTACCCTAACTACACTAGATATCCCTTTCCTCACACTAATAATTGCTAAATGACACTTTTGCAGCAGGAGTAACAGAACTGCTTCCACTCTTTTCCACAGCCCTGAATTACAGTGCTAGAGATTTGGCGGGCTATGTTATATACTGGGGGGGCGTATTCACTACTGATTGGCCTCTGGACCCCCTAGTCACTCCAATCACATTCCTAGCATCCTCCTGCCCCCTCAATTGGCTTTTACTGATGTTTTATGGTCCAATCACAGGCTTTTAAAGCCCAGTTCCTGTCCCATTGCATTTTGGTCGGTTCTGGTTGCCAAATTCCAATTCGGCCGAATTTCGAACAGTCAATGTTCGGGTCGAACCGATGGTCGACCCGAACCGTTCGATCATCCCTACCCCTGAGGAAGAATTTTACCTCACCATTTTCGAAACTCGTTGGGTCTTAGCTATCTATGTTTTTCACAATATGCTCTTTTCTTTTGTCAGGTGTTGTGTATGACATTGTGTAACCACATCATTTTGTTTTAACTAATCCGGAGGTTCTCTCTGGATTCATGTGATATTTTTTACATGTTTCATGCAATAAACTTCATATTTTTTTAGATTTTTTCTTCCTTTTTTTCTCTTTTCCTATATTTTCATATACTTTTTTGAAATTCATACTTTGTTTACCCATTGCCCTTAAAAGTCCCACCCAGAGGGTTTTTCCTGTTGTATGTATTGATTTTGGGATGCGGGCATACTAACCTCTATTTGGCTCCAGTGTAAGGAAATTACTTGATCTTCTGTTTGACTCTCCCTGCCTGCCACCTGACCTGACTCCGAATTGACTGACCTCGCTTTCTGCTTTTTCCCATTAAAGGCCCCTGAGCCACCACAGATCCTTTGGGACCCTGTCCCCACTTCTAGGTGCTCCTGAGGTTCGTGATTGTAAGGGAGTGCTGCTGTTCTGCTGCAATTGGGTTCCATCACTGCTGCAAGACCCCAAGAGGATTGTGACAGGGTGTTACTATTAGACAAATGATCCATCACACAATTACGTAGTCACCTTGTGGTCCTCCCCATGTGATGTATTTTTTAGGCAGTGCAGGAGATTACAAAAATAACAAAAAATGTTGTTTGGTAATTAGCTAGATGATTAATTGGAAAAGAACTGCCATTCACACTAAAAAATGTGAGGGTCACTCAATAAGGCCCAACTTGAGCCTGTAGCCCTAAGCCCAGTGTGACCTTGTCTGTCTGTAAAAAAGCTATGAAATAGCATATTATCTATGGTAGGAGCCTTTCTTTCTACAAATCTGGTGTCCCAGGCCAAAATGGCTTTATATTCTGGATCCCCATGTAAAACCCGTAAGTATCTGGTGACTATGCATTTAATTCATTAAATTCTAAACTATAGCTAGTGCTAAACACCATCGGTCTCACCTCACATCTACATGCTAGTTCTTTTATACCAGAATATGGTGTAATTAAAGTGGTCTGTGAAAATCAAACGCTCCATTAAAATATAGAAATTAAAAGGATCCACATTTGTTGCTATGTTAAATATCCCCCATGGCAGTGCCTAGCTTCTTAAACATTCTTTTGTTAATAGCGTGCCTATTGGCATTTAAAATGGACCGAAGTTAGCACCAAGATTTTCTCTGTATATGCTTCAGTGAAGTTTTCAGCTAGTTTTGAGTTTCATGGATTTCAAACAGGATTTGACGAATCACCAGGGGAATCAAACCCAGGCAGAATTGCTCACCCTAATTTATCAATGACTTTTAAGCTCCTGTCAATGCAAAGTTCTATTGTGAGCCCAGACTGGTTAATATAGCACCCCCAGGGCATTTGTCACTGAGAGCTTGGGGTCACAGTAAAGGAGGATTGGTGCTAGACAACAGAGAAATATTTGTAAGGAAGTTCTGAAGTGTAAGAGGGTGAGTAGTGATTTGGAAACTTTTTTATCTGGTAGGGATGTCAAAGGAATTAGGAGAAAAATATTACATGGAGTTATATTTAACCACATATAGCAATCAGTATAAAATATTTTTCTCAATAGTGTTCCTTTAGGCACATACTGATGTGTATGAATCATTAGCTCAGTATAATTACTGACTGATAAACCAGCTATTTTTTTGTGATTTTAATAGAATCTAACTATGCTTTTAGTAATTCTAAGGCCAGTCAAATTTTTGCATGTAAATACTAGCTCTACATGGTCTAAGATAACAATTACATTTAATTAAATGAATCTGTTAAACTGTAATGTGTTTTGTGTGCTTTCAAAATAAGACCTAGGGTTATATTTCATTTTTATTAAATTAAATTAATTAGTGTTAGCCATATGCTGCACGTTATTGAGCATGATGTTTCTTTTGCAAGAAAAACAGATAATTGAAATTGGACTGTTGTTAAGGTATGCTGTGTAGCATGAAGCAATACAAAAACAGCTCCAATCCAGTCCTAAATTTGCTGGATATACAGTTTAGCCCCCTGCTCCTGATGACCTGATGGCTAATGAATCTTAATGTTCTGAGACAAAAAACAGACTTACATGGTAAATCCAGAATTCAAGGTTTATTACAAGTAATTTCCAATGCCCTATGGTGCAGACTAGGCCTCATGGACATGGGATCCTTTCCCACCACTGAAGAGGGGAGACCATTGATCTCGTAAATCAATCCCTGAGAAGTTGGGTTATCAGACTTTCTCTACTCTGCTAGAGATCTATTTCAGATACCCTTCCAAATCTGAGAAATAATGCCCTTTAGTAACTTCCCTGCTGGATATCCTTTGGGGACTTGGGGACTCTCCTACTTGGACACTTTTAAGGAGCCTATTTCCTTTACTTCATAAGGTTCCTAAGTCTTTAGCTGAGGGGGGTCAGTAGATCCTGAGTTATCATATGTTATATCAACCTGTTGAGTGAATGTATAGCCTGTGTCATGTAAAGTTTATAGGTTAATCAGTTAAGATTTTTCAGAAAGGGCTTATTGCCCTAATCATGGTTTAGACACTTACATTGGTTACTTCTTGCCAAGGCTTATCCCTGCTAATTCATACCTTAATTGTCTCTTTACCCATCCTGTTCCTTCCCCTCTCTTTTCCTCTCTTCTCATTGCTTTCTCCCGCTCCTCCACTCCTCCCCCTTCTTCCTCCTTTCCACCTCCCCCAGCAATTAAATTTCATCCACTGAAAGTGACCATTTTATAAATTGTTTTTAAATATGGCTGTGTTTTTAACTCAAAGCCGTATCCATATGATATAAATCCAGTGGAAAGTGGAAGTCTATAATGGAAATACAGGCGATGCTTGACCCCTCAATTAAAAATTGTCAGGCCTTACAAATAAAATACATCTTCTCTACTATCAAAACAAAACAGTAAACAAGCCAATTAGTTCACCCTTTAAGAATTATTTGCTAGACCTTTCACCGCTATGGCATGACTTTTCAGTCTTAAACCTTGCCCTGATGAAGGATTTGTACCACCAATTTTCCAAAAATGGGAACATGGCTTAGGCTTGACCATAATTTATTTTTTTACACACAAGCCATCTATTTCTTTCACATTCCTGGATGGTGGGTATAAAATGCTGACAATGTGCTCTAGGGTACGTACCCCTCTGAATAAAGTATTTCCCTCCACTCCATCCACATGTTGGAGATGTTAGTAGGTGAGGGTACCATATCACATATTTTTTGAGAGTGCCTGTTAATACGAATACGATTTGGTAGGATATCCAAGGACTAGTTACTAAATTCATGGATGTCTCCCTAGGAGATTGCCTTGAGACATTTCTACTAAACCTTACTCTTATTCATAAGAGCCGCGATAAACAATCTCTTCTTATTCAGATAGTGAACGCAGAATGAGCACAGAGCTAGAACTTCCCCTTCTAGTTATTGTAAAACTGCAGTCTTTCTACAGAACAAACATACACAGGCCAAATGTGCTTTGCTTCCTGTAAGAATGCAGCCAAGTCAGAACGTAGGTAATATTTGTGCAAGATGTTGAGATATGATAAATATTTTTGAAGATGCATATGTACTATACTGTACCTGTGCATAATTTTATGGCACATACTGTAAGTAATGTGTTAAAAAGCTAAGTAAAAACACAGGATAGTGTGGTTTCTCAAAACTGATAAACAATCTATCAAAACTAGAAGAAAGCAAGGTTTGGCCCCTGAAACACATTGGCTTTGTGTACCATCTTCTGATTTTATATTGAAATAAAAATGTATCTAAACTTTAACATCTTAGGGCGGTGCTTCTAGATATTCCCATTCTAGTCAAAGTTCAGGTTGACTGTGAAAACATTTGGCTCATTGTCCAGACACTGCATATTCACACTTTTTGATATTAATAGGAAAACTATCATAGATTGAGTGCCATCTATCCACTCCTTTCTCCAGTAGGTGTATAGACTGCGTAAGACTTATGCAACTGGCGCAATAAGCCTAATGCTTTATTGGGTACGACTCTATAGGAATTTTGCCTGAAACTGAAACTTTGAATATGAAAGTACCCAGCCTAGCTAACATCTCAATTTCCCAATGTCTAATTTTATTCCTTTATCATGGGACTGTAGACAGAACCACTCAGAAGAAAACCATATATATATATATATATATATATATATATATATATATTAAAAAACACATAAATAAAAGACCAAATATAGAATATGGATTGAAAACTGGCCACGGCCCTTTATTGACATAAAATATCCAAAATTAAACTTGTATATATATATATTATACACAAATATATATATTTATAACATATAACATATAATAAAGATATATATATATTAACTCAGCTATAACCGCTCAAGTTAATTTACTGAAATATACAATAGCCACCATAAATGAGATCACATGCAAAAGACATCCAAAAAAGGACCGTGACAAAGGGTAAGGAAGGGGGGGGGGAGGGCGGGACAACCTCTTCTTTCTGTCCCCGCCGTCTGACTAACTGCTGACGCAGTTATTACTTTATATATGTTCTGTACCTGCAAATTAACCGTTATTACAGTTGACTACCACAAACAACCAATTAGATTTAAATATGCATATGAGCACTCATTAATAATTCATCACTAGTATTGATTGGTCTGTCACCGTCCCATAGGTATAGGTGGAGCAATAAATGCCCCCCTAACCTTTATGGGACTGTAGACAGAACCACTCAGAAAAAAAACATATATATATATATATATATATTATTAAAAAACACATAAATAAAAAACCAAATATAGAATATGGATTGAAAACTGGCCACGGCCCTTTATTGACATAAAATATCCAAAATTAAACTTGTGTATATATATATTATACACAAATATATATATTTATAACATATAACATATAATAAAGATATATATATATATTAACTCAGCTATAACCGCTCAAGTTAATTTACTGAAATATACAATATCCACCAGCCAGGCTCAAACACTAAGAGCCTGGCACCCCACCAACCTAACCATGGCCAGTTCAATACAATTCTGAAGTCCCAAATTAAAAATATCCAATGCAACATTAGACAAATGAATATTATCAGAACGATAAAAACCCGGTAATTCGCCCTCTAGGTCAATATGGCGGTATGAAAAACCATTAACCGAGGACATAAATTTTGCAAAAGTTCTATTCATTCGTTTACGGATCTTTTTACAAAATTTTAGCTCAGGCTCCAAATGCCAACTGAATCTGGGAACAATCTCCGAAAAAATTAAAACCGCATTCGGAAATAAAGAATGTAATCGTAAAAATTCCAACCTAAGAGCAGAAATGATATCCAAAGTGGTACACGACCCAATATCATTACCGCCCAAATGTAAAATAATAACAGAAGGGTGTGGACAATGTAACAATAACAATGACAAAGAATTATCTAAATCATCACACATCATACCCCGTCTACCCAACCACCAAACTTGAAATTCATCCATATCCAGACCAAGGTTCGAACCATAACATCTCAGAGCAGCCCTACGAGAGGCCCAGAATATGAAGGAATGACCGAGAATCCATATGTGTTTCCAAAAACCTGTAAATTAAATAACAAAATTAGGTCTCACATAACTACGAAAACATTCCGATTCCCATCTTCCAATACGTTTGAGAACAGGGGCTGAAAAACCCAACAATGCAGCTTCGGTGGCAGCACCGATACGAAAAAAGTGAGATGTAATGCGAAGATGTTGAAGATTCGCATGGGCTAAACAACGCTTCAAAACCGAATTAAATTGGTATATGGTAAGCGGAAGACCAGTTACATGGAGAAGAAGAAAAGAACCTTTGGGACGAACAGTTAAATATTCAGAAAGAAGAGAAACAACACAAACAGAAGAGCCACTTAAACGACGAAGCGTGATCCAACGACCACGACCAATTTGATCCGTCTTACTGCGACTCAAATAAATTTGTACAAAATCAGAATCGATCCGCAAGTCGGAGAACAAAATGCCAGTAACACATGTAGGAGTTCTTGGCAACAGCTCAGAAATTCTAAAGGTGCCAAAAAAAACAAAGGCTAAAAGCAACTTTAAATAACAAAGCTTCAAAAGGAGAAAAACAAACTGAATCTGTGGCCATGCAAAGATTCTGCAGTATGGAAGAAGATATGGGAAACCTAGAATCTATCGTAACAGAATGTTTCTTATATCCTTTCATCGCTTGTTGAACCGAAAAAAAAAGACATACATGAAGGAATACCAGACAATTTAAAGAAAAAAGAAATGCCACTAAGCATTTTTTGTATATGCGAATACAAATATTCTTTACACATCAAAAAATTAACAAAATCCAAAACAAGGTCCTCAAAAGAAATCTCCGGATTACATCCCAGAGAAGAAGTATAACAGTTCCACGTACGCCACGCGGCTAAATAGTGTGCCCACGTGGAGGGTGCCAACGAATTACGAACGGCTTGCTGCACAGGAGTCAGAGCAGATCCCACAAATGTTGAGGGCATAAACTGCCGTGATCGTCTGCATATGGAACTAATTCCCGGAACCGGTCCAGCTGTAAACGAGAGAGAGTCAGCTATTAAATTTGATACACCCAGAATGTATTTAGCCTTAATCCAAATATTCAGTTCTAAACACATGAACACCAAGTGACGCAAGACCGCCAGGACCGGCAAAGATTTTGAAGTTAAACAATTAATGGCGTAGACAACGCCCATATTATCCGAATGAAATAACAAGTTACGGTCACGGAAATTAGAACCCCACAGCTCCAGGGAAACCAATAAAGGAAACATTTCCAATAAAACTATACTTTTAGTCAAACCTGACAACTTCCAAGATTCGGGCCACAAGCCTACAGACCAATGGCCCTGCCAGAAAGCCCCATATCCAATAGAACCTGAAGCATCAGTATATAAATTCAAAGCAGACAAAGTGCAAAACGGCTGTCTCCACAAAGAACATCCATTGAAATTCTTCAAAAAATTTTTCCAAACCAGCAAATCATCCCGTAAACCGCGGATGATACGAACAAAATGAAAAGGGGAGGAAACACCAGAAATTGCTTTGTACAAACGTCTCGAAAAAATTCTTCCAATAGGAATAACTCGAGATGCAAAAGCCAACAAGCCTAATACAGATTGCAAAGTCCTCAAATTGACCTTTCTTTTAGACAAAACAAAATCAATTAAAGCATAGAGCCTACAAATCTTTTCAGGGGGCAAACTAAACTCCATCGCAGCGGTATCGATGGTGATGCCCAAAAATTCCAAACACTGCGTAGGTAACACCGATTTTTCGTGAGCCAACGGGACTTCGAACTGACGACATACAATAATAAATTCCGAAAAAGGGACAAGCAATCCGAAGTACCTGCTTTACCGACAAAAAGGAAGTTGTCCAAATAATGAATAACATTTAACGACTTTGCACGATAACAAACCACCCATTCTAAAAATGAATAAAACATCTCGAAATATCGGCAGGATAAAGAACATCCCATTGGAAGACATTTATCGTAAAAATAAAATCCGTCAAATCGAAAACCTAAGGAATTAAAGGCACTAGGGTGAATGGGAAGTAGCCTAAATGCTGACTTAACATCAGCCTTTGCTAACAGAGCCGAACTACCAACCATGCGAATTATGCATAAGGCATCGTCAAAAGAAGCATAGGAAACAGCACAAACATCTGGATCCAACTCATCATTTAAAAATAAGCCTTTTGGAAATGATAAGTGGTGTATTAGACGAAAAGTGCCTTGTTCTTTCTTTGGAATAATTCCCAATGGCGAAACCCTGAAATTAGAAAAAGGAGGCGTAGTAAAAGGGCCCGCAATTCTACCTTTATGAAGCTCCTTCAAAATTTTTTCAGCCACTATAGCCTCATATTTGGAGACCGAAGACAAGTTGTCATATACCATACATCCTGAACCTGAAAAGGAAGGTAGTAGATTTATGAATAGCAAGTTTCTGATGAAATGATTCGTCATAAAAGAACCAAGCAAGGCCATTCAAATTTTTATAGGCCTCTAAAATTATTTCAACATGTTGAAACAAATCACTGCAACGTTCCGGGTGTTTTTCACCCATTACACTAGCGTATATTACGAAGCCTTGAAGCCAATTATTAAATGATCTGGCCGGCGTTCTTCGTCTATCTTCATCACTTTTTTCAGCATCTTTTTTATTAAACCTGCTATCCTTAGAGGAAGGCAATAAAGACAGAATTTCAACAAATTCTTCTTTCCAAATTTTTTCTTTCAAGACAAAATTTAAATGATAGCCTAACGGCGAAAGTTCGCACATCATAGCCTCCCTGTAACAGCTCTCAGGAATAGAAGCAGAGGACATAGGAGGAGGTAAATTTAAATTAGGGACAGGTGCAGAAGCAGCAATAGAAGTAACATTAGAGACAGGCAAATTAGTAGCATCAACATGTTCAGTCCAAACAGGTGCAACAGTATTATTAGGCAATTTTTGCACATTAACAACCTGATTAATCAATACATTAAAAGACCTTGCCAAATCTAATAACAATTGCAAATTGTTAGACTCACCACTCTGAACAGGAGCTGACACACTTGCAGGCAAATCTTGTTCATGCAGTACCTCTTCTGCACCAGATAGGGGCTCCAAAGTAGAAACCTGCAAAGAAGCAGAGCAAATGGGGGTGGGGGGGACAGAACCCTCTGCAGGAGGATCCATAACTTGTACATTTTTATATAGTAATTGTCCCTTGTTGTGCCACCCTCTGCTCTTTTTTGAAGCAGCAGAGCAGCGAGGGGGGGACGGGGATCCGAACCTGCGCAGACGCCTTCTATTCCTGCTGTCCCGAATAGGGCTGCGTACTGCGCAGGCGCCGGAAGGACCCGGCAATGGAGTCGGAAATTGACGATCATCGACGAGGTCAGGAGGCGGAAACCGGGAGGGGCGGTCAGGCGGAGGAGGGCGGCGATAGGCAGCATGAGTTCCAGAAGAAGGAGGAAGTCCGCAATGTGGCGCAGCAGAGGAGGGGAGAGACGAAAACACTCCGGTATCCTCACCGGCAGGAAAAGGACAGTCCGGTATAGACAAACAACGACGGATCCAGGCTTCTCCACTGGCGGAACTGGCTCTCTCCAGCACAGACTGAAGTAAGGACTGCATTGTTGATTGTAGCTGGTGACCGGGCTCTCCCGATGACTGAGGTCTATCACAGTGGCTAGTGGCAAAACAGGCAGCTCCTCCACAGCAGAGCTATACCAGGCAGGACAAAACTGACAGGACAACCTCTTCTTTCTGTCCCCGCCGTCTGACTAACTGCTGACGCAGTTATTACTTTATATATGTTCTGTACCTGCAAATTAACCGTTATTACAGTTGACTAGCGCAAACAACCAATTAGATTTAAATATGCAAATGAGCACTCATTAATAATTCATCACTAGTATTGATTGGTCTGTCACCGTCCCATAGGTATAGGTGGAGCAATAAATGCCCCCCCTAACCTTTATTTTACTAAGAAAAATATGTTTTTGTTGCAGTATGTGGCCCACTGGGGAGAGTTCCCATTACTTTCTGTCCCAACAGGAAGTGAAGGGAAATCTCCCCAGTACAGACACAGCTCTAAATAAAAACCTGACTAGGGTTCCATGCTCTCCTTACTCTGTCTGAAATTCAAAAACTGTGTCTGCAGTAGCGCTGTAACTAAACATAAGTTGTTTAAATGTCAAATATCATATTTTTGTACAGGCTTGGGCACTTTTTAATAATAACATATGAAAGTTGTAAATATCCGTAGAATTTCACAAGTGGTCATTTTATGGTTAATGATTCTATCAGTTAACTTTATCCTGGTAATTGTTGGCTGCCTTTCCTAACATTAGAAATTACTAACAGAAGTTGTGCCTTTGTGGCAACCAGTCATCGGAAGTGATGTTGGCAGACTGAACTCCATGGGTGAATCTTTTAGTAGGAGAGGAGATCTGAAGCAGCTGCTGTTGGTTTAATCAATAATAATTAACAGTATGGTGGTTGCTGCTGAGCTTTTTATCACTGTAAAAGAAAATATTAATGACTATACTACAACAAATAAGAATGTGCCCTGCTATTTTACTATAAAAAAATCTCATAAAACATTCATTTTGCAAACTTTCTTTATATAATGTTGCCTAATATTGTTTGTTTCTATTGTTTATTCTTTTAGGGAGGAAGGGTGCTAGGTGGAGCTGCAGTATGCTAGCAGTATACTGCAGTATGCAGTATGTTAGCAGATTGACATCTTGGTTTGGCCTTTCGTCCTACCAGGTGGGTGTCATATGACGTCCTCCAAGTGTCCACTGCAGCCTTCAGTGCAGCTTATCAGTGTTCCTGTCACTGCAACCTTCCGCGCAGCCTATCAATGTACCTATCACCGCAGCCATCAGTGAACCTGTCACTAGAGCCTAATCAGTGTACCCCTTACAGAGCCGCCATCACTGCCACCCATCAGCAGTTTGCCTATCATACAGCCAAAATAAGCCCTCTACCTGTCTAAGTATCACCAGAGCCACCATGTCCAAAAAATTTTATAATAGTGAGGAGGCATTTCAATTCCTTAGTATGATGGATAAGAGCATGGGGGAGCTCTAATTGTCTGATTCCAATTCAGAGTACGAATCAATCAAAAGTAGTGGATCAGCATCTGAATCAGAAGAGGAAAAGGTCCCTCCTAAGATGCTCTGGAACCAGGCAACCACCAGCAGTGCCATATACCCCAATGGTGATTCAGAAAAAACTAACAGCGCTAGATCCCAGGATGAAAGTACTAGTACTGCAGTATCACATTGAGGCCCAAACATATCTCCCAGACCCTGGCACACCCATTGTGGCTGCCTTCTAGCTCAGAATCAGCTACAGTCCCCCCTTTCACTGTACACCCAGGTGTGCAGGCCAACTAGACATGTGCAATTCGTTTTGGTCTGAACACAAATTTGGACAAATTTTTAGTTATTCGGATGTATCCAAATCTCTGAATGAAATAGTAATGAATAGTAACTAATTTAGTTTAAATTACTTAAAATTTGTTTCATTTATTCATTTTCTAACGAATTTCACATTTTCGGAACGATTAGAATTCGGATTGGTCGAAAAATTATCGATCAATTAGAATTCTGTGTGAAAAATAGCTGGTTGATGAGCAGCAGGCCTGGAAGGCTGCTGCGTCCTTAACAATCGATGAGTCATTAGCTGTCAGCTGGCTTCCCCGCTGACAGCTGAAATATAAACAAAACAATGCCGGCAATAAAAAATTCAGAAAAAAAAACAGTGTGGGCCCCACCAATCAATACCAGATCCTTTGGGTCTGGTATAAATTCTAAGGGGAACCCCATGCCAAAATTAAAAAAAAAAGCAGTGTGGGGTCCCCCTATAATCCATACCAGACCCTTATCCGAGCATTTAGCCCAGCAGGTCAGGAAAGGCCCCCCCTCCTGACCCATACCAGGCCACATGCCCTCAACATGAGGAGTGGGTGCTTTGGGTCAGGGGAGGCTCTGCCCAAAAGCAGGGCGGGGCGGGGCGGCTGGCTTCCCAGGTCACTGCTTAACAACCAGCTATTCTTCACACAGAATCCGAATCGGTTGATCATTGTTTGACCAATCCGAATTCTAAAAATTTAAAAAATTCATTAGAAAATTAATAAACAAAACAAAATTTAACGAAAACAAAATTTAATTTAACGGACTCTAAAAACCACATTAAATGAATTCCAAAACTAAATCAAATTAGTAACATAACGAATATATATGAAATTAAACAAAACTATTTTTTCCAATCTGCACACGTCTAAGGCCAACAATGAAAATTTTTCAGTGATTGATTTTTTTACATTTATTTTTTACTGACAATTTACTTCAGTTGCTGTGGACTAGACTAATCTTTTTGCCCAGCAATAGGGATGATCGAACGGTTCGGGTCCACCATCGGTTCGGCCCGAACATTGGGTGTTCGAGGTTCAGCCGAATTTAGAATTTTTTGCCCAAAAAGTTCGGAATTCGGCAACCAGAACCGTCCAAAATGCAATGCTTCAGGAAATGGGCTTTAAAAGCCCGTGATTGGACCAGAACCATTAGCAAAAGCCAATTGAGGGGGCAGGAGAATGCTAGGAATGTGATTGGAGTGACTAGGGGGTCCCTAGACCAATCATTAGTGAATACGCCCCCCAGTATATAAGATCGCCCCCGCCATATTCCTAGCATTGTTATACTGGACATGGAAGAGAGTGGAAGCAGTTCTGTTAATTTTACTTGAAAAGTGTCATTTAGCTATTTATTAGTGTCAGGAAAGGGATATCTAGTGTAGTTAGAGTGCTCCTTTACACTTTAGTTAGCTTCAAAAATTTAGTTTCTGTAGGGAAAGTGTTAAGTGTCAGGGGACCGTAGTGTAGTGTAGGGTTAACTGGCAGTGACTGCTATGGCAGGGTGACAAAACCCTTCCATAGCAGGGTGACCGCTATAGAGAAATTATCATTTCTCTGAATAGCTTCGGGACAGGCATATGGCTTCTCACCAGCCAAGCATTTTTTATGCTGCAGGGGCTGCCACTGCCAGTGCTTTTTTGAGGACATGTTTGATGTCAGACATGACATCTGAACATGTGTATAGGGGGTATATATAGACATATATGTCTGAATATATACCCCTAGACATATATAGGTGTGATAGTAGCTGAAATTAATGCTTGCGCAAATGAAATCATTTACAGTAATATATTTCTGCTACTATCACACCTATATATGTCTAGGGGTATATATTCAGACATATATGTCCATATATACCCCCTATACACATGTTCAGATGTTTTGCCTGCCTCAAAATAACCCAAACAAAATGCCAAAAAAAACGCTAGCGTCAAAAAAAAAAATGCCCAGGTCTGTTTTTGCTGGCATTTTTTGGGGGGTTTTGGAGGCAGGCAAAACATCTGAACTTGTGTATAGTGGTGTATATACACACATCCATATATTTATATACACACCTAGACATATATAGGTGTGATAGTAGCAGAAATATATGCTTGCGCTAATGAAATCATTTACAGTAATATTAACAAAGGTGTTGTAGAGTATTCAGCCAAGTAAAATAAACTATAACACTAGCAGCGCTAAGACAAAAGGTCCGTTGTATACACCAGTGTCCTTAAAGACTCATAGAATATATAGATGTGCAGTCCATACAGTGATATATCAGGCACAATCCATCCACCAGGGTAGGGGAGTGAAGGGTCTTGTCTATTCTTCCAAAGATACCACCACACTCTAGTGCTCCCCCCCTTAAATGAAACACTCACCAGAAACTGGTGAATATAAAGCCTTCAAACAGATCCACCAATCAACGGGTATATAGATCACTGCTGGGCTGCACCTCGCTCCTCCTTCCTCCAATATTCCTCCGCTCAAAGTTCATACAATTGAACAAAGTGGGGGCAACAATAGTGTAATTCCGCAAACTTTTATTTTAAAACCACACACAATTAAAGCCCCTCTCCCCTCCAGATGTCTACTTACAGGAGGGTAATGGAGTGAAGGCATAAAGGATCAAAATATACACACTGGATGACCATTTCCAACCATTCCTGCAGCCCAATAGGAATCCCGGATGATGTCCTGTGTGAGATATTCTGCGACCGCGCACATCAGCTCTGACGTTTCGTCCTCACGACTTCTTCTGAGAAAGAAATATATGCTTGCGCTAATGAAATCATTTACAGTAATATATTTCTGCTACTATCACACCTATATATGTCTAGGTGTGTATATAAATATATGTATGTGTGCATATATACCACTATACGCAAGTTCAGATGTTTTGCCTGCCTCAAAAGAACCCCAAAAAATGCCAAAAAAAACAATAGCGTCAAAAAAAAAATGCACAGGTGTGTTTTTGCTGGCATTTTTTGGGGGTTTTTGGAGGCAGGCAAAACATCAGAACTTGTGCACAGTACCACTATACACAAGTTCAGATGTTTTTCCTGACTGCAAAGATCCCAAAAAAAATGCCTTCTATTAAACCGGCAAGTCGTTACAGGAGCGGAGCTAACCCCCTGTCAGAAAGTTTTCGAATACAAACGATCTTTTTTTTTCTGGTTCTGGACATGCTACAGAGCTGAAACTTCACATGTACACTTTTTAGACCCCCCAGATCTGAAATCCAAAGTAAAAATCAAAAAATCTCTTTTTTTTTTTAATTTTTTCAATAATTGGCTTTTTTATCAAAAATGACAATTTTTAAGAACTTTTTTTGTGTGATTTTGTGTCTGGGGGGGGTCTAAAAGGTGTACCTGTGAAGTTTCAGCTCTGTAGCATGTCCAGAACCAGAAAAAAAGATCATATAGGTGTTAAAGTTAAAGGAGGCTCCCACATCCCTGTTCTACTGAAAATTTATCTTTTTTTTTTCATGGTTCTGGACATGCTACAGAGCTGAAACTTCACATGCACACCTTTTAGACCCCCCAGATACAAAATCCAAAGTCAAAATCAAAAAATCTCTCTTTTCTTTTTTTTTCAATAATTGGCTTTTTTATCAAAAATGACAATTTTTAAAAACTTTTTTTGTGTGATTAATAGTTAATGGGGCATGACCCAGAACCCTAGGCACTTTTTAGGGGCATTTATTGGGTTTTGGGGCTTCAAAATTGTGTTTTTTGATTACCGAAGTTCGGGTCCCATTGATTTCAATGGGGTTCTGAAATCCGGGCCGAACTTTCGGGAAGTTCGGATGTTCTGGCCGAACCGAACTTTTCAAAAGTTTGATCATCCTTACCCAGCAATATATCAAAAACAACCCCAATTCATGCCATGCCTGTCTGTTTGAATGGAGACGTCTTTCAGTGGAGGAGCTCAAATTGTTTTTGAGCCTCACAATTAACATGGGGCTTACAAAAAAAAGGAATTGCACACTTACTGGCCACCCACCCCCATCTATCACATGACCATTTATTCAGCTGTAATGTCCAGGTCACGCTTTGACATGATCATGCGCTTCCTTAATTGGTGCAATACACAGTGCCCTCCCCGAGATCATCCTGGCTATGACAAACTATACAAAATTCACCACTAAAATTTTTTATTGAGATTTGCCGAACTGTATATCCCTGACCAAAACATCTGTGTGGATAAGTCCCTTGTCCACTTCACTGGCCGGCTGAGAATCAAGCAATAGGGATGGGTGAAAGGTTTGGCTCAAGCATGAGTTCAGGCTGAACATTGGCTGTTCGCCTTTTTGACGAACATCCCAAATTATCAGGGCGTTGGACTGTTTGTTCGGCCAGCCGAACGACCACAATGCACTGCACCACTGCACTGTGCATTGGAAGTCCTGATTGGCTGAAGCAATAAAAGCTTTGCCCAATCAGGGCACAGATCACCGTCAGAGCCATGATTGGAGAAAGTAATGATGACTCTATCCAATCATGGCTCATTGCCCTTAGTCCCACCCCACACTATAAAAGTATTCTTTCAATAGTGGCCATTTGTAGTGTGATACCGGCATGGAGAGAGATAGAACAGGGCTCTGTTCAGTGCTACTAGTGAGTTAGTGTGCTATAGTGTGCTATTCTGATTCTATTGTCAGTGTAGAATATCAGTTTAAAAAGGCTTACCTATAGGTACAGTAAATATCTCCTAAACGTACACTGTTTAGGAGATATTTTCTTGTGAAGCTGCCAGTGATGTTACCGGCGCATGCATGCCATTCCTTTAGAGTCCTGTGCCATGAACAATGGCTCCCACGCACATGCGCAGGAGTGTCTTAATCTGGAGCCTGCCAACCTGGAAGGAAGACTGGGTGACAATGGAAGTTCTGTCAGCGGTGACAGCGCGCTACTGGAGGGCTTCATTTTAAGGTGAGTTTCACATAATCTGCTAGTATGCGTTGCATACTAGCACATTATGACTTTACTTTGCAGGTTAAAAAAAAAAAGCCGGCGATTTACTACTGCTTTTTAGACTCAGGTGGCCAGACCATTTTTGAAAAATTTACATTTATTTATTTTTCACTTGTAAAAGACCCCCCAAACCAAATTTTCTGAAAGCACGTGACCAGTAGAATAAAAAGAAGGTGCGACCCATGATATTTGTGCAAATGATTATCAAAACATTATTTTCCCAAAAAATACACTAAAATCATTATTAGAAATTTTTACAAAATTCCTGCTAAATTCCCACTAAATATAAAAGCCTAACCTGTATCGAGTTAATAAATAACAAATATTTGTAAATTTTAAATTGAACCTTTTTGCGGAATGGTGAAAATTGAATGCAAGCAAAACTGTGAATAACAAGAAAAACCCATTCTCTGTTACCGGGAATATACTTGGCAATTTTTGACTGTAACACTCTACTAAATTTTCAAAAATATTACAAATTTCTTAAAAATATCCATATTTATTACAACATTCAATAAAAATAAATTTTTGGATGAAATTATACAAATATTTAACAATTCCCTCTAGGGGACAAATACAACCATATTATAAGTATTTCGAATTTGGAGCAGGTGGTATATTTCCAGCTGGATATTAGACATTCTACTTGCACACTGGGTACAGAAGTTGCTGCTCCAGACTGGAACATGCAACGTGTTTCGAAAGTATGAGAATATCTTCCTTCATCAGGGATTATTTACCACTCTGAAAAGTATAACCAACAATAAGCTACAATTCCTTCATTTCAGTTTACAATATATAATGCACTAATAAGTACTCTTATTAAATTCTCAGTAAATTTCAGATTCTCATGCTATGCATGTGCTTATTTACTCGTTTTCCGAGTTCTTGTCGTGTTTTGCCTACATAGAACGAACTACATTCGCATCACATTAGGTAAATAACACCTTTGGTTTTGCAGTTGACAAAATGTCTTGCTGTAAATTTTTCCCCATTTGGTAGTATCGTGTCTTTACATTTTTGAATAACCAGACATTGGGAACATCCCCCACATGAAAATGTTCCCAAATCTTGACATGAATCCCTTCTTTGTTCTCCCTTATCTTCACTCTGAACCAGGGCCTCTTTGATGGAACCTGCTCTTCTATAGGTGATGGACGGGATTGGTGTTACCAAATTACTCAAAACCGGGTCAATCGTTAAAATTGTCCAATGTTTTTTTCAAGATCTTATAAATCCTATCATGTTCATTGGAAAAGCTTAATATTACCCTAGTAGGATTCTCTTTATCCATTCCTTCCCTTTATTTTTAAATAAAAGATCCTGTCTTTTTAAGCCCCTAACTCGGCTGAAGTGAAGGCCTTTTTTAAGTATGTGCTGTAATTTCTTTCATACACACTTCCTCTTTTATACACACTTCCTCCTTCTTTCTTACTCATTGGGCGCTAATATGGAGGAACTCTGTACACATATATGTATTTACCTCTTTCAACAGAGAACAATCTAGTGGAAAGATTGGGAGGTTGCCAGTATGTCAGGGGTACAATGAACTTATTTGCTGTATAGATATGAGTACTCATTAGTGCATTATATATTGTATACTGAAATGAAGGAATTGTAGCTTATTGGTGGTTATACTTTTCAGAGTGGTAAATAATCCCTGATAAAGAAAGATAATCTCATACTTTCGAAACACGTTGGATGTTCCAGTTTGGAGAGAATTGTTAAAGATTTGTATCATTTCATCCAAATAATAATTTTTATTGAATGTTGAATAAATATGGATATTTTTAAGAATTTTGTAATATTTTTGAAAATTTAGTAGAGTGTTACAGTCAAAAATTGCTAAGTATAGTCCTGGTAACAGAGAGGAGGCTTTTCTTGTTAAGTAGATTTGGGATAAAGGCAAGCACACCCCCTGCTATGTGGGTTTTAAATAGAAATCAAAACTGTAAATAACCAAATTTCCCTTAAAATTTGGAGGTTTTCATTTTTCACTTACAGCTTTCAGAGTCTGTAAAAAAAAAAACAAAAAAACAAACCAGATATGTTCTGAAAGCACACGACCAGTAGAATAAAAAGAAGTTGCTAATGATTCTTTAGGCCCCACTTTAGTTGTGCAACACAAATTTTTATATCACAATGTTTCCTGCCCCTACACATCCACTGCTGCACTGTCATGCTAAATTGTCTAATGCCTACCCCCCCTTACTGTCCACTTTGACTGCCACTGATCCCCCAGCATCTTTTTTCACCCCCAACAACCAGACCCCTCCCTGGCTCTGATGCAATTGTCGGAGCTACAGATAAAAGACCGAAGACAACACAGCGGTGTAAAAGGGGCCAGCAGCAGGACAATTATGATGAGCAAGGCTAGAGCCAAATTTACTAGGGAAAAACAGCACAGACTGGGGCTTTACCACACAAATTAGGATACCGCAGAGGAGTACAGCAATTTTACAGTAGCAGGACAGTTTTAACCTAGAATAATAGGCTTCATTTTATGTACAGTACCTCACAAAATTGAGTACATCCCTCACATTTTTATAAATATTTTATTATACCTTTTCATGTGACAACACTGAAGAAATGACACTTTGCTACAATGTAAAGTAGTGAGTGTACAGCTTGTATAACAGTGTAAATTTGCTGTCCCCTCAAAATAACTCAACACAAAGCAATTAATGTCTAAACTACTGGCAACAAACGTGAGTACACCCCTAGGTGAAAATGTCCAAATTGGGCCCAATTAGCCATTTTCCCTCCCCAGTGTCATGTGACTCGTTAGTGTTCAAGGTCTCAGGTGTGAATGGGGAGCAGGTGAGTTATTTTGAGGGGACAGTAAATTTGCACTGTTATACAAGCTGTACACTCACTACTTTACATTGTAGCAAAGTGTCATTTCTTCAGTGTTGTAACATGAAAAGATATAATAAAATATTTACAAAAAATGTGAGGGGTGTACTCACTTTTGTGAGATACTGTATGTCTTAATATTTTATAGGGATTGAAGGGTTATGTTAAATGCTAGTGATATAACGTGAGGGGGATTGGGTGCACGCCGTTCCTACACTTTCAAAAAATGCAGTGGCATGCTGCAAACAAAAGGCAGCCTTAGGAACAGATGATCAATAATGTGTTAATGCTTCAATTTGGGCAAATGAACCTAAAAAAGAGCCATGCAGAAAAAAAATGAAATAAGTTAAAACCCCAAAATACCACCCCTTAAACAAAAGTTCTACTTTTTTAAAGGAAAAAATTGCAGAATTGCAGAAAAAAAAAAAAAAAAAACAGTTTAACCTAAAACATACCCACTAAAGAAATTAAAACCCCCAAATACCAACCCCTAAAAACAAAACTCATTTTTAAATTTTAAGCCATAAGGCTTAAGAGAAAAAAAATTGCTATAGACAGGAGACCAGCTAAAACTGATTGCTGACCTCAAATCAACCACAAAATGAAATATAAGACAAAAAATAGCAATAATAAGATTTGTGACAGGTTTGCTTGAACATGGTAAACTGCAAGTTCTAAAGAGTTTAAAGTGTTTGTTTACCCCAATATTTTATATTTCTGATATGTGCCCACTGTACCATGTAGTTGTATGAGAAAGTATCCTGTTTTTCATGTATTGCTTCCTTTGTGTGAAATCCCTAGTGTTCCTGCCAGTCCCTATGCTTTCCTATTAAAAAAACTCACTAAAGAACACACCATGATCAGCTTTCTAGCTGTGCTGGGAACTCGGCCTGCTGTCCTCCAATAATCAGACTTGTCCTGACACGCACCACCCCCTCCGTCCCCGCACAGCCATTCACTGGAAAGCTCAGTGTGCTGCTGTTTCTTATTCCCCCAGCTCTTATGCAGCTGAGAACAAACGGAACAGTGGGAATATGATCACTTATAATAAAAGGGAGAAAAGGTGTTTATATTTTTTTTATATCTATACACAAATGTTTTGCCTTTCATTTCTATTTTAGACTGAATGGGTTGTTTTACAAAGTGATTATTTACAAATACTTTAAATAAGGAATTAACCTCCTATTTTGGGATTTCTAATGGAAGTGATATAAAGTGATATAAACTCCTCTTTAAATGGTGCCCTTTACCTCTCAGTGGTTTTAGCGGCAACATGTTTTAAGCCTTTCAAGCCACATTAATAGATTCTGACTAGTTACACTCACTTTTTGCTCTTGAAGCCTTAATAATGCATTGATGATCATTAGCAAGCTTGGACCAGTTATAATAATAACCTGTTATATTACAAATTAGAACAATTGCACTGTGCTATTCAGGAATAGGGAATGTCAAAAACTAAAGACCATCAGATGATGTTTTTAAATGTAGACCACTTAAAGAGTAATTCCACTTTTGGATCCTTTCTGGGTGATCAATATGTATTGCAGGGATTTTAACAACCTTTTTTTTTTTTAAGAAAAAGCTGTTTATTCAGCTACTATATGTCCTTGGAAGTCTGGTTCCTGAATGGGAGTGCATAGGTTCAATCTTATCTGCTTGCATTGTTCTAATGAGGAAAGTTGCAGTGTCTGCATCCCTTTAGAAGTAGTTTAACAAGAAGTATCTCACTAAAAATATAATTGCTATTACAGAGAATGACTGAAATTTGACTTTTAACATGTGCAAAGTTCTGGCGAAATCAGTGGAGCCAATCACACAACCTGGAAATTATATTTCTAGTCAAGTTCTTTACGCAAACTGTGTACAGAATGCCTCCAGGCTGCTATATTGCTTTATATTTTCCAGAAAATTATGGCCATAAAGATTGAAAAGGAAAGGAATTTTTTTTAATAACATTAACTTTCAGTGTGGCTTGAGTAGCAATTGTATATGCTATGTACATTATTTTTTTTTATTTGCCATATTTTTTTTACGAAAGTGGAGTTACCGTTTAAGTGGTAGATGAGAAGGGAAGTTTAGGCTGCATTCACATGTCAGCTTATAATCGCGGGCAGAACCGCCGCGGTTATGCCCGCGATTCGGAGATTTATTGCAAATCGCGGGACGCCTAGCGTTGCCCGTTGATTTGCAATAGCCCCCCAAACGCCGAGCGATGTTGCCGCGATTTACGCCCGCCGAATCGCGGCAACATCGCGCAAACAAAATCGCGGGACGCAGTACGCTCCAAAGAAGCTCTTGTACTTTTTTGGAGCGTATTGCGTCCCGCGATTTTGTTTGCGCGATGTTGCCGCGATTCGGCGGGCGTAAATCGCGGCAACATCGCTCGGCGTTTGGGGGGCTATTGCAAATCAACGGGCAACGCTAGGCGTCCCGCGATTTGCAATAAATCTCCGAATCGCGGGCGGAACCGCGGCGGTTCTGCCCGCGATTATAAGCTGACATGTGAATGCAGCCTTAATGTTTAAATTGCTGCTAAGCTATATCACAATATCTATAGAACAAAGTTAGGTCAATATCTTCAATACGATTTGATACCATTTTTACACAGAAAATAGTTGGACTAGAGGCAGATTGTTTTTTTTCCCCAATAAAAATTAAGGCCCCCTACACATGGAGCAAACTCCAATTAGATCAGCAGGGGATCTGATCTGAGCAGAGTGGGTGAATGTCAGGTCCATGTCCGGTCTGTTATTTGGACAGTCGGGTGTAAACAGACTCCAATGTCCATTTACACCCGACAGCCCTCCTATCTAAACCACCTTAGCAGAGGGGGATGTATCCCCTTTCGTTTTCTTTGGCAGATCAGATTAAATTGGAGGTAGTTTGTTTACTTTTGTCGCTCCATAGGGGTGAATAAAGGGTCCGATCAGGTCTGTCTAAAAAACTAACAGGCGGACCTGATCAGACCCTTCGTGTGAAAGGGGCCTATATCATAGTATAAAAATAACATGTACTGAATAACAAAAACGTATAAGAATATATTTATTTTTCATCTGTATGAGAAAACACTAAGTGCTGGTAGAGGGATAGAAATAATTTGTACCGAGTGGAAATACTGTTTCCTATTTAGTCAAGAAAAAATGTTGTATTTAAAATATGATTGAGTTAGTGTTCCAAAACAACCTTATATAGATTACAGGCCAGTAGATAGCTATCTAAATTACCCACAGTAAGTTAAAAACGGGCTGGCAGGCACCCTCTCATGGGTACCACAGGGTACGTTCAAAGCACATAGAGGCTGATGTCAAAATAAAAGGTGGCCAAACACTTAATGGTGTTCCAGTTCATGCATCCAAAGGGCAAGGTGGGTATCTCTGGGGACAAAGAGGATGGGGGATTTTATTTTTTCTAACGTTGCTAAATAATAATAATGAACATTTGAACTAGTGGTCTCCCTGTATCATACTAGCTTAGCTAATCCTAGTTATTTCAGGTGTTTGTAACAGATAAAACACAATAGTAATGTTTTGGCTTTTTCATTCAATAAAATAGCTTAAATAAAAATTAGATGTTACCATTACCAGGTAAAGTATTTGTTTTTAATAGTCCTAAAGTATTTAAAGTGTTACTAAACCCTTGTTTTTTATTTTTTTTTTCATTAAAATAAGAAACATGTTATACTTACCTGTTTTTTGCAATGCACGGTAAAAAATATTGTGCTGAGTCTACTCAAAAAAATTGAGGCAACTATTTGCATCAGCTTTTTAAGTACTGTCAGCTAAACTTATTTTTGTCTGACTCGTTAGACATTTCATGTTTTCAACTTTGATGTTTTAAGTAAAGCCAACTCAATTTATTCAGTTAATAGACCATAGTATTTTTAAGTTAGGAATACATACCTTAGTTTGTCAGGAACTATCGTTTTAAGTAAAGCCAACTCAATTTTTCCAGTTTATAGACCATAATTTTAAGTAAAGCCAATTTAATTTTTCCAGTTTATAGACCATAGGTTTAAGTAAAGCCAACTCAATTTTTCCAGTTTATAGACTATAGTTTTAAATAAAGCCAACTCAATTTTTCCAGTTTATAGACCATAGTTTTAAGTAAAGCCAACTCAATTTTCCAGTTTATAGACCATAGGTGTAAGTAAAGCCAACTCAATTTTTTCAGTTTATAAACCATAGATTTAGGTAAAGCCAACTAAATTTTTTCCAGTTTCTAGACCACAGGTTTAAGTAAAGCCAACTCAATTTTTCCAGTTTATAGACCATAGGTTTAAGTAAAGCCAACTCAATTTTTCCAGTTTATAGACCATAGGTTTAAGTAAAGCCTACTCAATATTTTCAGTTAATAGACCATAGGTTTGGGTAAAGCATACTCAATTTTGTCAGTTTATAGACCATAGGTGTAAGTTAGGAATACATACATTAACTTGTTTGGGACCATAGGTTTAAGTAAAACCTACTAGATTTCTTCAGTTCAGACCATAAGTTTAAGTAAAGCCAACTTAATGTTTCCATTTTATAGACCATAGGTTCAAGTAAAGCCTACTCAATATTTTCAGTTTATAGACCATAGGTTTAAGTAAAGCCTGCTCAATATTTTCAGTTTATAGACCATAGGTTTAAGTAAAGCCCACTCAATTTTTTTCAGTTTATAGACCATGGGTTTAGGTTAGGAATATATACATTAACTTGTCTGGAACCATAATTTTAAGTGATATTAATTATTTTTTCTTGTAACTTACTCAATTTCTCTAAGTTGGCAAAACTTATTTTCCAAATGTATTTGATATATGTTTGAAGGTTTTTATATAATGTTAATACAATAATATGTTTTTAACAGGCTTTCAAAACAAATTAACATTTATTATTTATAAAGCGTTACAAATGTAATATTATTAAGGCCCCGTTCACATTGCCGCGATCCGACTTGGGGGGGCGACCTCCGAGGTCGCGGTGCGAGCAGCGCGCCGCGACCTCGGAGCGGCCGCCACGGACTTCATAACATTGAAGTCTATGGCGGTCGCCTCCGGATCGCCCCAAAGAAGCTCCGGACCCTTTTTTTAAGTCGGAGCGACTGTCGCTCCTACTAGAACGTTATGAACGGGGACTAAAGCAGAATCAAATGTAAATGTAAACATCTTTATTTAAAAAAAAAAAAAAAGAAAGATAAAAAAAAAGACTTTTTCTCAGCTAACAAATCAAACTAAAACAAATGCTTGTAACACACAGTAAAGAACATAGAACACAGAATGTATTAACTTTTAGGAAATTCATTTGCATTTTAACAACTTCTGGACTGGAAGGATTTGCCCCCCTTAATGACCAGGTCATTTTTTGCGATTCGGCACTGCGTTACTTTAACGGACAATTGCATGGCTGTGCGACACTGTACCTGAATAAAATTGATGTCCTTTTTTTCCTACAAATAAGGCTTTCTTTTGATGGTATTTTATCACCTCTGTGATTTTTATTTTTTGCGCTATAAACAAAAAAAGAGCAACAATTCTGAAAAAAAAAAAAAACAATATTTTTCACATTCTGCCATATAACATTCCCAAAAAATTATTTAAAAATTAAATTTTTTTAACATTTTAGGCCAATTTGTTTTCTGCTACATATTTTTGGTAAAAAAAATTGCAATAAGCGTATTTTTATTGTTTTGCGCAAAAGTTATCGCATCTACTAACTACGGGAAAGATTTATATCATTTTTATTGTGGTTTTTTTTACTAGTATTGGCGGCGATCTGCGATTTTTAGCAAGACTGTAACATTGCGGCGGACAGATTGGACCCCTAACTGACATTTTTGACACTTTTGGGAGGACCAGTGACATTACTGCAGTAATCAGTGCTAAAAATATGCACTGTTACTGTAGTAATGACACTGACAGGGAAGGGGTTAACACTGCGGGTGATCAAGGAGTTAAATGTGTACCTAGGGGAGTGATTCTAACTGTATGGGTGTTGGGCTTTTGAAATGATCACAGAGACCTGTGATCCTATATAGCAGGATCACAGGCACTCTGTGATCATTCCAGAGAGAAGAACGGTCAGCTGTGTTTACGACAGCTGCCCGTCCTTCTCTCTCAGCGGGGAGTGATTTTGGATGGCTGGCGGAAATCAGAGCCGCCAGCCCCGTGCATCAGAGTCCCCACTGCCGAATGGGGGCGGGAGCACACCGCCGGCGGCGCGCACTCCCCCCTAGCTGCAGGCACGCGACCTGGCAGGAGGGCCAGCCCGCCGCAATATATCTGCGGTGGGCAGTCCGAAAGAGGATAAAGTGTGAACTTTTGAAGATAGAGTTCCCACATCTAGCTCTAAAAAGATCTTTAAAGGTATATTTTAGGTTTTTAGGGTAGCTCAGGTTAAAAGCATAAATGAGTCCCATAAGAAAAACATGCTTGGGGTACATTAGGGATTCCAGTGAGAACCTCTACTTCCTCAATAACTATACCCAAGGTGGTACTGTTTTCATCAGTAACTTTGTGGATAACAAAAATATTCAGGATCAAGGTAGATAGGTCTTCTTGGATCCATGAGGCATCCTCATCATCCAGGTCCTGTGCAAACAAAAAAACAGTGTAATAAGATAAAGACCAGAACAGAATGTCACAGAGGGCGTAACAAGGTCCTTTATTTGCACCAGCAATTTAATAGATTTACTTCATAAAATCCCAAAGTTAGTTAAATAAATAATCATTACATTCTTACAGTATATACTTACAGTATATAATTTCTTTAATATATATATATATATATATATATATATTTAGAAAAATGCATTGCAAAGACATCTACTTCTGTAAATTCATGGGAATTTAACCCCTTCCATACAGAGCAGTTACACCCGCTTCATGCCCAGACCAATTTTTAGCTTTCAGCGCTCTCACAATTTGAATGATAATTACTCAGTGATGCAACCCTGTACCCAATCAAATTTTTTATCATTTTTTTCACACAAATAGAGATTTGTTTTGGTAGTATTTAATCACCACTGGGTTTTTTATTTTTTGAGATATAAGTGAAAAAAGAGCAAACATTTTGAAAAAAAAAAAAAAAACATTTTGTTTTAGTTTCTATTATAAAAGTTTGCAAATAAGTATTTTTTTTTCATAAATTTGGGCCAAAATATATACTACTACATATCTTTGGTAAAAATAACCCAAATTAGTGGTTATTAATTAGTCTGTGTGAAAGTTATAGAGTCTACAAGCTATGGTGCCAATCATTGAAAATTGATCAAACCTAATCACACCTGATTTACCGACGGCCTATCTCATTTCTTGAGGCCCTGAAATGTCAGAACAGTACAAATATCCCCTAAATAACCTTTTTGGAAAGTAGACATTCCAGGGTATTAAGTAAGAGGCATAGTTTTTTGAAGTTGCAATTTTTTCCCACAATTCCTGGGAAAATTAAGAAATAATCTTTTTTTTTTTTTTTACACAAAATTGTCATAATAACAATTTATTTCTCACACACTTTATTGGCATACTTGCAATTACATGCCAAAATACATTCCGCTACTCCTCCTGAGTATGGCGATACCACATATGTGTGGCTTTGTCACAGCATAGCCAAATACAGAGGTCCAACATGCAAGGAGCACCGTTAGGTATTCTAGGAGCATAAATTACACATATAATTTCCTAATGACCTATCACACTTTTGAAGGCCCTGGAACACCAGGACAAGGGAATTACCCACAAAATTACCCCATTTTGGAAAGCAAACACCCCAACGTATATTCTATGAGGCATAATGAGTCTTTTGAACCTCAGTTAGTGAAGGAAACAATATGAATGGGGTGAGTATCACCAATGAAATAGTGCTAAAGTGACTGTGCACAAATAAATTACCTATAAAGATAGGTGAGAGTGTAAATATGAGCAAATTGTAAACATATAATGAATGAAGTGCTGGTGCTTAATCTTACACGGTTTACGTGTTGTGATTATGAGTGCTACAATAAATACATAATAATATACTTCATGCAATAAATAAACACCAATCAGAGACACACCATATAATCATTACACAATAATGCATTTGCCAAGAGAGTTCATAAAAAAATATATATGTGAATATGGGCTGGAGACAGGTACTCGGGTACTCTGGGCTGGAGACAGGTACTTGGGTATTCTGATGGGCTACAGAGAGGTACTCGGGTACTCTAATGGGCTGGAGACAGGAACCCAGATACTTTGATGGGCCGAAGACAGGTACTCAGGTACTCTATTGGGCTGCGGATAGGTACTCAGATACCCTGATGGGCTGGAGACAGGTACTCGGGTATTCTGATGGGCTGCAGATAGGTACTCTGAAGGGCTGGAGACAGGTACTCGGGTACTCTGATGACAGGTACTCGGGTACTCTGATGGGCTGGTGACAGGTACTCAGGTTCTCTGATAACAGGTACTTGGGTACTCTGATGGGCTGGTGACAGGTACTTGGGTACGCTGATGACATGTTCTCGGGTACTCTGATGGGCTGCAGAGAGGTACTTGGGTACTCTGATGGACTGCAGAGAGGTACTCAGGTATTCTGGGCTGGAGACAGGTACTCGGGTACTCTGATGGGATACAGAGAGGTACTTGGGTACTCTGATGGGCTGGAGACAGGTACTCGGGTACTCTGATGACAGGTACTCGGGTACTCCAATGACAGGTACTCGGGTACTCTAATGACAGGTACTCAAAGTACCCAAGTATCTGCCATCGGAGTACCCGAGTACCTGTCATCAGAGTAGCCGAGTACCTATCACCAGCTCATCCGAGTACCTGTCACCAGCCCATCCAAGTACCCAAGTACCTGTCATCAGAGTACCCGAATACCTGTCATCAGAGTACCCGAATACCTGTCACCAGCCCATCAGCATATCTGAGTACCTGTCCCCAGCCCATCAGAGTACCCGAGTACCTGTCACCAGCCCATCAGAGTACCCGAGTACCTTTCATCAGAGTACTTGATGGGCTGGTGATAGGTACTCGGGTACTCTGATGGGCAGGTGACAGGTACTTTGATGGGCTAGTGACAGGTCCTCTTTATTGGGGGGGGGGCAATCAGTGCGTTTTAGGGTGCACTATAATCGGTAACTAGCTATTACCGCAATTTCATCCTCACACAGGATCAGTGTGTGAGGATGAAAACACAGTGACAGCTAGTTACCATGGTCTCTGTTGACATTCTGTGACTGGCTGTGATTGGACTGTGATTTCATTGGCTGTGATTTCATTTGCTCTGTACCCTGATCAGGGATGGACTGTGTCAGAGTGACACTCTCCATCCCCAATTGCCACTCTGTGTGCCCCTGGGGACGCACGCGAGTGGCATGCATGAGGGAAGTGCATGTGGCCGGCTGTGATTGTACACAGCCAGTCACATGGTAAACAGCCATTTTTTTAATGGCTCTTTACACCATTTGGGGATGGGCTGTGTCTTGACAGACACGTCTCATCCCCGATCGCCGCAATGCGTGCCTGGGGTGGGGGGCGGTAGATGGAGGATACGACAAACTGCTCCTGCCAGCATCATTTGTCTATGGCCCGGTATGGAACTGGTTAAATCTCGGGTACAACTGCCAATCCAAAAAGAATGATTAAAAAAACGAGGGGAAATATTTTTACCTGCATGTGAGTGATGGCAGTTAAATTCTAATTTATATTTGTCCAAATACAACAGTAGGAGTTACAGAGAGAGATTCCCCCTGAAATACTCCTCTTCCATCTAGGGCCAGTGCAAGAATTTTTGCTGCCCTAGGCAAAACCTGAATTGCTCCATTGAGTACCTTTTTATATAAAATTTTAAATATATGGGAGGTAGTGATGAAATAGGGTGGCATATTCAGATTTTAAGGCCAAATATATGAATATTTAATACACACAGTTACCACACATATTTAGCCATACATACAAACTCATACTTATTTATTACATACTACTTGGTGGATTTATATATGTTTAGGACCACTGTGATCACAATAGTCAAATCCCATTAATTGCAGTTTAAAGCCTTTTTTTAAACATTAATACATAAACTTGGAGCAAGAAGAAAGAGCTATGGTAAAGTGAAAAGTAAACATAGTGAGATCTACAAAACACGACAAAGAAAAGACCTACGCAGAAAAAAAATATATCTACATATTTTTACCCTGTACTCTTTTATTAGTTTTGTCTACAGGTAAGCAATAAGGCTACTGAGAACAGAATGCCGCCTTCTGTCAATGGTGTTGCTCTATCAAAAGAGAGAATTTGTTAAGTTGTAACACTAACAACATATAAAAATGTCACTTCAAAATGTCACAATGATCAAATACCGTATAGAGAAGGTCCATGTTCTTACTGATCTTCTCTCCTGCAGTACCACCTTTTTTCTAAATAAGCTGAGTAGCTTTGGGGTGTAGAAGTCCAATTTTTGGCATGAATCTTGATTGTAGTTGGAATGTTTTAATCCCGTGAAATTCTTCCTCAATCTAAAATCAAACATAAAACCACATTGGTTACATCATCCCAAAGACCCCAGACCTCTCCACTGCACTTCAAAGTATTCAAAATGCCCAAAACCGGCATTTTTTATTACTGTCAGTTTTTTTAAATCGGCGCCATTGGCAGCCGAGTAACCGGATGTGACACTGTGACATCACTTCCGGCTTACATGATTGGAGACCCCATCAAAGCCAAATCCGGATTCGTTCGGGACTCCAACCAACCAGCGGACGTGTCGGCTGGTTGCTCCGGTCTCCCGGTGGGACAGGAGACCCAGGCAGAGCCGTGGAAGGCGGCGGGAGGGGTGACATTCCCTCCCTTTCGCTGGGTTAATGGCTGAGCAGCTGCTATTATTATTGCTGTTATCTCCAGAAAGCCGACCGCCAGCTCTAAAAAACGGTACCGAGATGATGCCTCTAGCTGGAGACATCACCCTGGTACAACCCCTTCTTCAAGCTGACGTACAGGTACGTCGGTTTGCTGGAAGTGATTACACAAAAATTCACAGTGGCCAAAATAATTGGACCTGAAACAGACGATAATTGTAGTTTCTCTACTGCTTCTTTAATACACTTATCAGGTACATTGTAAATTCTTTCTAGTTTTAACAGAAGATGGGCTATTTTCAGTGTAATCATGTCTTGCAATTGTTCAGACCTACTTTGGAAGAAACTTTCAAAATTGTCATCATCTTCTGACATCTTGTGTACAGGCTTGAAGAGCAAATTTTTTCAATAGGCCAAGATTGAAATCTTTAACAGATTAATCTTTATGGTAGTTTGGGAATTGTGCCACCCATACATGTCTTATGGGCACTTTGTGGCCCCTATTTAGACATAGATACAGCTTTGGCGAGGTACACGTGGTCCCTTAAGGCAAGCATTTCAGGCCATATTTGGAGATCTTTCATCCTTCCCGTCTCAGATTGAGCAACAGAAATCTCCTTGCTCCAGCAGGTCAGGTAGGATTAGCTCTCCTCCCAATCAATTCGGGTTTCTGGACCAGTGGCCTAAACTTGGGGTTGGAGAAACAAAATCTTCTATGATGTCTGATGACCTAGTGGCTGATGGTGCAGTCACACCGGCAAAATAGTTGGGGAGTCCTACTTCAAGAGCAATGGACTCAGGGTCAATGGCCTTTTTCAAGGGTTCATCCTAGAGATGAGAGCAGCATTTCAGGCTCTCCTAGCCTTCAGTCACCTCATCTGGGGTGGACTTGTCCTGGTAAAGTTAGACAACATGACTGGTCTATCTGGAAACAAGGGGGCACTCAGTCTCTCCCTCCTGAAGGAGGTGTGCCCAATTCTTCTAAAGTCAGTCCAAGTCAAGCTTCTGCAGCTATCTGTGGCCTATGCGCCTGGCCAGAACAATCTTCAGGCAAAATTTTTGTCCGGGGCATTTCTGGACGACAATGAATGGTCCAGACTGCTGCAAGTCTTTTTTGAGAAGTAACAGAGTTTGGTAATTTCTTACAGAGGTAGACCTGCTCACATTCCCAGTCAACAACAAGTTGCCAAAGTTCTATTTCAGGGTTCAGAATCCGCAGGCAATCGGCATGGAGGTGCTGATTGCAGAGTGGATCTTCAAGACAGCTTATACCTTTCTGCTGCTCCCTCTGATTCTTAGCTTCCTGCCGAGGCTATGTGGGGGGTAGGTGACAGTTCTGGTGATGATCCCAGATTGGCAGGTGGGGCCATGGTACCCTCTGCTCCTCCTGAGTCTCAAGGATCAACTCCCTCTGCCAGTAAAATCAAATTTCCTCCTAAGTCCTATTCATCCAGCACTCAACAGGCTCAAGCTGATGGCTTGGGGCTTGAGAGGCAGAGGCTAATAGATCTCCAATGCTCTGGAAAGGTTGTGAATACTTTTACAAAAGCAAGAAAGATGACAGTGCCAATAGTAGAATATGACATAAATTCACAGAATTACTGGTGATCAAGGTTTTACACTGGACTCTTAAGAAGTCTGTCATGTTCTGAAGTTTCTGCAGGCGGGGCTTAATTTAGGGCTATGCGTAAGTTTGCTTGGCCCACATTTCAGCTATCTCTGCCTTCACCGGCATACAGTGGGTATCCAACACTTAATGATATGGTTTTCAAGCTGCAATTTGAAACCTCCCTAAGGGATGGTTGTCCCTGAAGTGGGACCTCCAATTGATGTTGGATGTTTTTGCATCAGATGTCTGCCTTGGAGCTGTGCTGCCTTGGAGCTCACCAGGAAAGGAAAATTACAGTAAGTATTTGTCATTCAATATTCCTTTTTTTTTTTGCTTTTAAGTGTAAATGTAAGATCTGAGGTCTTTGTGACCCCAGATCTCACATTAAAGAGGCCTTGTCCTGCTTATTTCTATTATAAGTAGTGTTGAGCGAACACGGACTGTATTATTCGTGTTCGTACCGAATAATTGGATTTTTGTTACTCGAACACGGACCCGAAAACTTTACTGTATGTTCGGGTTTAAAATCCGTGTTCGGTCATTTTATTTCCAGGTTTGTATGTATTGGCGCGCTTTTAATGGCGGGCTTTCAACAGCCAATCAACAAGTGTTTAACTGGTGTGCCTTAAGCCATACCAGCCATGCCTATAAATGTATTAGTAGCTGTGATTGGCCATCTGAAGCATGTGACCAAGTCTTTATAAGTTCGAGACCGAGCGCCGCTGCGTCATTCTGCTGTAGTACAGGGACAGAGCACACATCATACGTGCTGGCTGCTGATTAGGGACAGACAGTCAAAAATTATATTGTGTCCGAAAAGAATTCAGGGACAGGTCGGAGTGCAGGCAGGGCGAGATATTAGGGCATTTTAGGGCGAGGCTGGAGATAGGCAGGGTCAGTGTTCTACAATCGATTTTGCTGTGTGGGGGGGGGGGGTTTGCAGTGCCGGCAGTGACCGATCTTATCGATCATTTTAGGGCCAGGCTGGAGATAGGCAGGGTCAGTGGTCCACATTGATTTTGCTGTGTGTGGGGTGGTGTGAACACAATCTTTTTGCCCGCTGAGGAGGAGGGAGAAAAAAGTATTTTTTATCAGTCAGTTGTGTGCAGCGTTTTTCCTTCAGTGCTGCTGAGTGTGATAATACACTGCTGTGTTCACATGTGCTATTATTGAGTGATTTCAAAATTTATACACTTTTTTCTATTCCACTATTCAATATACACCCTTTTTGGTTAAAAAAAATTAAATTGTGGCATAGTCTGTACTAATCTATTTAAAAATTACAAACTTAAAAGGGGAATTTTCTTTTTTTTCCCCTCCATAGCCTGCAGCAGAGCTGACTGATATAAGACACTGCTGTTCACATGTGCTATTGAAAAATCACCAATTTTATATCATATTTTCTATTCCGCTATTCAATTTACACCCTTGGGGTAAAAACAATTAAATTGCGGGATAGTCTGTATCGGTACGTGTGAGATACACCTTTCCAATTTTTGGGGCGCATCTCATACCGCCGAGGATTGCAGGGTGCTTCAGTGTGCCTCCTGCCTGTTCCAAACTCCTCCTACTCCTCATCCTGCCTTTGGGGTACAAAAAATAGTAATTTGGGCCTAGTCTGGGTCTGTACGTGTGAGATACATACACCTTTTGATATCATATTTTCTATTCCGCTATTCAATCTACACCTTTGGGGTAAAAACAATTAAATTGCGGGATAGTCTGTATCGGTACGCGTGAGATACACCTTTCCAATTTTTGGGGCGCATCTCATACCGCCAAGGATTGCAGGGTGCTTCATTTTGCCTCCTGTTCGGACCTCCTCCTACTCCTCATCCTCATCCTGCCTTTAGGGTACAAAAAATTGTAATCTGGGCCTAGTCTGTGTTTGTACGTGTGAGATACACCACCGTTTTGTAAAATTTTTCCTATTCCGCTATTCAATATACACCCTGTTTGAGTGTAAAAATTAAATTACGGCATAGTCTGTATCGGTACATGTGAGATACACCTTTTTCAATTTGTTTGGCGCATCTCCTTCCACCGCCGAGGATTGCAGGGCGCTTCAGTTTGCCTCCTGTTCCGAACTCCTCCTACTCCTCTTCCTCATCCTGCCTTTAGGGTACAAAAAATTGTAATCGGGGCCTAGTCTGTGTTTGTACGTGTGAGATACACCGTATTATAAAATTTTTCCTATTCTGCTATTCAATATACACCCTTTTGGAGTGTAAAAAATTAAATTACGGCATAGTCTGTATCGGTACGTGTGAGATACACCTTTTAAATTTGTTTGGCGCATCTCCTTCCACCGACAAGGATTGCAGGGCGCTTCAGTTTGCCTCCTGTTCCGAACTCCTCCTACTCCTCTTCCTCATCCTCCCTTTAGGGTACAAAAAAATTTAGTCGGGGCCTAGTCTGTGTTTGTACGTGTGAGATACACCGTTTTTTATCCTTTTTTCTATTCCGCTATTCAATATACACCCTTTTGGGGTAAAAAAAATTAAATTGCGGCATAGTTTGCATATTTGACTGTGAGATACACCCGTGCGATACTGTTGTTGTTTTGTTCTGCTATTCAATAAACACCTTTCTAGGGCAAGATCATAAATTACAGAAATATGAGGAGACCGTTAAATAGGGGCCGTGGCCTGGGTCGTGGTGCTGCTGGTAGAGCTCCTGTTGCAAGGAGAGGACGTGGTCGATCTGTGCCAGCTACACGCACAAGTGAAACACCTTCCTCAAGTGGGAGTCGGTGACAGAACCTGCAGCAGTATTTGGTAGGGCATCATGCGCCTCTAGAAGTGATGAGGCCAGAAGAAGTACAGGCGATAGTAGATTGGGTTGCTGACAGTGCCTCCAGTTCCTTCACATTGTCTCCCACCCAGTCTACTGCAGAAAGGTCAGAGTTGGCACCTGCAGCCAATATCCAACCGCCTTTCACCTCACCCCCTTGCAAATCAGGCAAGCAGTCTGAGCCCCAAGTCATGCAGCAGTCTCTTCTTCTTTTTGATGACTCTGTCAGCAGGGTTTCCCAGGGCCATCCACCTAGCCCTGCCCCAGAAGTGGAAGAGATTGAGTGCAGCGATGCCCAACCACTTATTTCTCAAAATGAGTACATGCAAGGACCATCGCAGCACATCTCCGATGATGATGAAACGCAGGTGCCAACTGCTGCGGCATTCAGAATTGTGGAGACCGACAAGGAGGGCAGGGGTGAAGACTGGGTGGAAGATGATGTGGAGGACGATGAGGTCCTCGACCCCACATGGAATGAAGGTCATGCAGGTGACCTGAGTAGTTTGGAGAAAGAGGCGGTGGTCGCACAGAGCCACCAGCACAGCAGAAGAGGGAGCAGGGTGCAGAAGCGGAGCGGCCATGCCCTAGACACTACGCCTGCTACTGCCCAACGCAGCAAGGGAAGGAGCGCACCAAAGCGAGCTCAAAGGAGTTCTCTAACGTAGAAGTTCTTCAGAAAATGTGCTGATGACAGGACACGAGTGGTTTGCACATTGTGCAATCAGAGCCTGAAGCGAGGCATAAACCTTCTCAACCTGAGCACAACCTGCATGATCAGGCATCTAAGTGCAAAGCACGAGCTGCAGTGGAGTAGACACCTTCAAAACCAAGAAAGGTCTCTGGCTCCTCCTGCTTCCTCTTCTGCTGCAGTCTCGGCCTCTCCATCCACATCTGTAGTGATACCGGCACCTGCCACCCCGCAAACAGACGATCTGTCAGCAACACCACCACCTGGGTCACCAACCATCTCCACAATGTCCCGTAGAAGCGTTCAGCTTTCCATCTCCCAAACACTTCAGAGGAAGAGGAAGTACCCCCCTACCCACCCGCCCTGAATGCCAGCATTTCAAAATTCTTGGCCTTTAAAATGCTGTCATTCCGTCTGGTGGAGACGCACAGTTTTAAAAGCCTTATGTCGGTGGCTGTCCCACAGTACGTCGTGCCCAGCCGCCACTACTTTTCCAGGCAAGCCATCCCTTCCCTGCACAACCAAGTGGGGGAAAAAAATCAGGTGTGCACTGCGCAACGCCATCTGTGCCAAGGTCCACCTAACTACCGATACGTGGACCAGTAAGCACGGTCAGGGGCGATATATCTCCCTAACAGCACACTGGGTAAATGCAGTGGCGGATGGGCCTGAGGCGGATAGCAATTTGGCGCATGTCCTTCCACCACCGAGGATTGCAGGGTGCTTCAGTTTGCCTCCTGTTCCTAACTCCTCCTACTCCGCTTCCTCATCCTCTACCGCCTCCTCATCCGGTCAGCGTAACACCTTCACCACCAACTTCAGCACGGCCAGGGGTAAACGACAGCAGGCAGTTTTAAAACTTGCCTGTTTGGGGGAAAAACCACACACCGCGCAGGAGTTGTGGAGGAGCATGGAACAGCAGACAAATGAGTGGTTGCTGCCAGCGAGCCTCAAGCCCGGCCTGGTGGTGTGCGATAATGGGCGAAATCTCATAGCAGCTCTGGGCCTAGCCGGTTTGACGCACATCCCTTGCCTGGCGCATGTGCTGAATTTGGTGGTGCAGAGGTTCCTTAAAAATTACCCCGATATGTCAGAGCTGCTGCAGAAAGTGTGGGCCGTCTGTGCGCACTTTCGGCGTTCTCACCCTGCTGCTGCTCGCCTGTCAGCGCTGCAGCGTAACTTCGGCCTTCCCGCTCACCGCCTCATATGTGACGTGCCCACAAGGTGGAACTCCACCTTGCACATGCTGGAAAGACTGTGCGAGCAGCAGCAGGCCATAGTGGAGTTTCAGCTGCAGCACGCACGCGTGAGTCGCTATGCAGAACTGCACCACTTCACCACCAATAACTGGGCCTCCATGCAAGACCTGTGTGCCTTGTTGCGCTGTTTTGAGTACTCCACCAACATGGCCAGTGCCGATGACGCCATTATCAGCTTAACTATCCCACTTCTATGCCTCCTTCAAAAAACGATTCGGGCGATGATGGAAGAGGATGTGGCACAGGATGAGGAGGAGGAGGAGGAAGAGGTAACATTTCCAAGGCTTTCAGGGCAGTCATTCGCAAGTGGCTCTGAGGGTGGGTTCCTGCACCCACAAACGCCAGGGACACAATTGTCCAGCAGGGGCACAGTTCTGGAGGATGAGGAGGATGAGGAGGAGGAGATGGAGGAGGAGATGGAACCATGTTCACAGCAGGGTGGCACCCAGGCCAGCTCATGGCCATCACTGGTGCGTGGCTGGGGGGATACAGAGGACACGGACGATACACCTCCCACAGAGGACAGCCTTTCGTTGCCTCTGGGCAGCCTGGCACACATGAGCGATTACATGCTGCAGTGTCTCCACAACGACCGCCGAGTTGCCCACATTCTAACTTGTGCTGATTACTGGGTGGCCACGCTGCTGGATCCCCGTTACAAGGACAACGTACCGTCCTTAATTCACTCACTGGAGCGCGATCGCAAGATGCGCGAGTACAAGCGCACGCTGGTAGACGAGATGCTGCTGGCATTCCCACCTGACAGCGGGGTCACAGTGGAAGCACAAGGCCAAGGCAGAGGAGGAGGAGGAAGAGGTCGCCAATGCAACCAGGGCACTGCCAGCACCTCAGAAGGCAGGGTTAGCATGGCCGAAATGTGGAAAAGCTTTGTCAGCACGCCACAACAAACAGCAGCACCAGCAGCTCATATGGAACGTCTTAGCAGGAGGCAGCATTTCAGCAACATGGTGGAGCAGTATGTGTGCACACGCCTACATGTAGTGAATGACGGGTCTGCCCCCTTCAACTTCTGGGTCTCCAAATTGGGCACATGGCCTGAGCTTGCCCTTTACGCCTTGGAGGTGCTGGCGTGCCCTGCAGCCAGTGTATTATCTGAACGTGTATTTAGCACGGCTGGGGGCGTTATAACAGACAAGCGCAGCCGCCTGTCCAGGGACAATGTGGACAAGCTCACGTTCATTAAAATGAACCAGGCATGGATCCCACAGGACTTTTCCGTACCTTGTGCAGAATAGAGATGGATACCGACCTTACCCAGCCATTGTTCTATTTTTGATCTTTCTCACTCTTTTGGGGTGTACCCTCATTTAAAATGACTGAAAAAAAGCAGTGTTGGCTACCTCGTCCTCCTCCACCGCCGCTTCCACCTAAACTTCTGAAAAAGTCCGGGACACGGACCCGGACTTTTTTTTCAAGTTCGGCCGAACCCGCCGAACACGGACATCCAGGTGTCCGCTCAACTCTAATTATAAGTGATGTTTACATTCCTTGTAATGGGAATAAAAGTGATTAAAACATGTTTTGTAAAAATCAAATATAAAAAGTAAAATAAAGAAGAAAAAAGTAAACAAAATTATAGCGCCCCTTCTCTCCGAGCTTGCATGCAGAAGCGAACACATATGTAAGTCGCGCCCACATATGTAAACAGTGTTCAAACTACACATGTGAGGTATCATCACGCTCATTAGAGTGAGAGCAATAATTCTAGTACAAGACCTCCTCTGTAACTCTAAACGGATAACCTGTAAAACATTTTAAAATGTCGCCTATGGAACTTTTTAAATTTAAATATGTGCGCAATTTTAAAGTGTCACATGTTGGGTATCTGTTTACTTGGCGTAACATCATCTTTCACATTATACAAAAAAAATGGCTATTTTTACTGTTTTTTGTGTTATTAAAAAAGTGTAATTTTTTCCCAAAAAAATTGCGTTTGTAAGACTGCTGCGCAAATACGATGTGACATATAATATTGCAATGATCTCGATTTTATTGTCTAGGGTCTCTGCTAAAAAAATATATAATGTTTGGGGGTTCTGAGTAATTTTCTAGCAAAAAATACTGATTTTAACTTGTAAACAAGTGTCAGAAACTCGGTTGGTCCTTAAGTGGTTAAAATGCAATAACTTCAAAACCGAATGCAGTAAATGTAAACTTTGCGTTCGCCCATGTGAGCTGTTTCAATAGGTGTATACAGCGGATGTATGTCCATTTATTAGAAATATATTATTCGGCAAATAAAATAAACATTTTGGATGGTATGTTAACCTTCTTAGCGGTATTCCCGAGCGTGGCTCGGGGTTAAATTTCAGAGCCAAAAGCGGTAACCCCGAGCCACACTCGGGGTACCGCCAGAAGCATCGCTGGATCCTGTAAGCAGGGTTACTTACCTTGTCACCGGGATCCAGCGATGTGTCCCGGCGGTGTCTCGCGGCTGATCTTCCTCCCGATCCTCTCCGTGCCCCGGCTTCCGTCTCCTGCGACGTGAGGTTCGCAGGGGGGTGGAACCGGCAGCAAATTCAAATGTAAAACACACCAAACACACTGATACAATGCAAAATAAAAAAAATCACATTAGTTTGCCTCCCAGTGCCCTTTCCTGCAGTTTTACTGTACTTTTTATGTATATATACATATATATATATACGTATATATATATATATATATATATGAGCAGCCCAAACCAACTGTATACATTTATTATATATATATATATATACAGGTCCTTCTCAAAAAATTAGCATATTGTGATAAAGTTCATTATTTTCTGGAATGTACTGATAAACAATAGACTTTCATATAGTTTAGATTAATTACACATAACACAACTGAAGTAGTGCAAGCCTTTTATTGTTTTAATATTGATGATTTTGGCATACAGCTCATGAAAAAACAAAATTCCTATCTCAAAAAATTAGCATATTTCATCCGACCAATAAAAAAAAAAGTGTTTTTAATACAAAAAAAGTCAACCTTCAAATAATTATGTTCAGTTATGCACTCAATACTTGGACGGGAATCCTTTTTCAGAAATGACTGCTTCAATGCGGCGTGGCATGGAGGCAATCAGCCTGTGGCACTGCTGAGGTGTTATGGAGGCCCAGGATGCTTCGATAGCGGCCTTAAGCTCATCCAGAGTGTTGGGTCTTGCGTCTCTCAACTTTCTCTTCACAACATCCCACAGATTCTCTATGGGGTTAAGGTCAGGAGAGTTGGCAAGCCAATTGAGCACAGTAATACCATGGTCAGTAAACCATTTACCAGTGGTTTTGGCACTGTGAGCAGGTGCCAGGTCGTGCTGAAAAATGAAATCTTCATCTCCATAAAGCTTTTCAGCAGATGGAAGCATGAAGTGCTCCAAAATCTCCTGATAGCTAGCTGCATTGACCCTGCCCTTGATAAAACAAACACAGTGGACCAACACCAGCAGCTGACATGGCACCCCAGACCATCACTGACTGTGGGTACTTGACACTGGACTTCAGGCATTTTGGCATTTCCCTCTCCCCAGTCTTCCTCCAGACTCTGGCACCTTGATTTCCGAATGACATGCAAAATTTTCTTTCATCTGAAAAAAGTACTTTGGACCACTGAGCAACAGTCCAGTGCTGCTTCTCTGTAGCCCAGGTCAGGCGCTTCTGCCGCTGTTTCTGTTTCAAAAGTGGCTTGACCTGGGGAATGCGGCACCTGTAGCCCATTTCCTGCACACGCCTGTACACTGTGGCTCTAGATGTTTCTACTCCAGACTCAGTCCACTGCTTCTGCAGGTCCCACAAGGTCTGGAATCGGTCCTTCTCCACAATCTTCCTCAGGGTCCGGTCACCTCTTCTCGTTGTGCAGCGTTTTCTGCCACACTTTTCCCTTCCCACAGACTTCCCACTGAGGTGCCTTGATACAGCACTCTGGGAACAGCCTATTCGTTCAGAAATTTCTTTCTGTGTCTTCCCCTCTTGCTTGAGGGAGTCAATGATGGCCTTCTGGACAGCAGTCAGGTTGGCAGTCTTACCCATGATTGCGGTTTTGAGTAATGAACCAGGCTGGGAGTTTTTAAAAGCCTCAGGAATCTTTTGCAGGTGTTTAGAGTTAATTAGTTGATTCAGATGATTAGGTTAATAGCTCGTTTAGAGAACCTTTTCATGATATGCTAATTTTTTGAGATAGGAATTTTGGTTTTTCATGAGCTGTATGCCAAAATCATCAATATTAAAACAATAAAAGGCTTGCACTACTTCAGTTGTGTGTAATGAATCTAAAATATATGAAAGTCTAATGTTTATCAGTACATTACAGAAAATAATGAACTTTATCACAATATGCTAATTTTTTGAGAAGGACCTGTATATATATATATACTGTATATATATATATATAAGTATATATATATATATATATATATATATATATATATATATATATATATAATGTATACAGTTGGTTTGGGCTGCTCATTCACAAGAATTACATGCAAAATAATGGTACCGCTTTCAGCACCTAAAATCCGAAAGAATCATACCTTCGGGGAGGTTAAGCAACATTTAAAGCATAATTGTATAATAGTGTGAAGTCAGCGCTCTAAATAAAGGTCAGCAGCATGCAAATAGTGCAAATATACCAACACTAAAATAGATAATGCAAAAAATAATACAGCACTAAAATAATCACAATGAACAAATTGCTTATAATACAGTGTCCAAGATCATAAATAAAATGTCCATTTTTAAAAAAAAATTATATTAATAAAAATATATAGTGCTCAGTGATTAAATGTGCAATAAATATCAAAGGGTCAGTGTTTTGTTATCTTAAAATGTGTCCATTGAAATCAATCAAAGTGAAAAACAGGTATTCACATGACAGGTGTGAAAAGTAAATCTCAGGTGTCACCCGTGCGACACATGTTCCTGATGATGCGCGTGGCGCGAAACGGCCGTAGAGCTTAATGATATTCCTGAGGTTCAGCCCCCATTCTATGATTAGTGTGGCGGCACCTGATGTAAGCAATATTTATACATAGTTACATAGTAGGTGAGGTTGAATAAAAACAATAGTCCATCCAGTTCAACCTGTGTAGGTGTGTGTGGCTGTAATCATGTCACATAGCCCTGAATGTTCTGATCCTTGAGATGTACGTCTAAGAGTCTTTTGAAAGCCACCATACTTCCCGCAGAAACCACCTCTTGTGGTAGAGAATTCCACAATCTTGTAGCCCTCACAGTAAAGAACCCCCCACGTTGCCTGAAGTTAAAATGCTTCTCCTCTAATCGCATTGTATGCCCTCGAGTCCTTTCGCAATCCCTTCGACTGAACAGTTTTTTTCTAAGCTGAGATCCCCATTGAGATATTTATAAATTGCTATCATGTGCCCCCTCAGGCGTCTCTTCTCCAGGGAGAATAAATCAAGCGATTGCAGACGCTCTTCATAATTAAGGTCCTCCAATCCCCTAATTAGTTTAGTTGCCCTTCTCTGGACTCTCTCCAGCTCCAACACATCCCTCCTGAGGACTGGCGACCAGAACTGGACAGAATACTCCCGATGCGGTCGGACCAGAGTTTTATAAAGTGGAAGGATTATAGTCTTATCTCTGGAATACATCCCTTTCTTTATGCATGCTAATATTCTGCTGGCTTTGGCAGTTGCCGCTTGATATTGCATGCTATTGCCTAATCTATCATCAACCAAGACTCCCAGATCTTTCTCCATTTTTGATTCCCCCAAGGGTTCCCCTCCTAATGTGTATTGTGCTTTTATGTTTTTAGACCCCAAGTGCAAAACCTTACACTTCTCCACATTAAACCTCATTTGCCATGTCGTTGCCCACTCCGTTATTTTGTCCAGGTCATTATGTAGGATATCTGCTTCATGCTGTGCAGTTATTGCCCTGTCCAATTTTGTGTCATCTGCAAAAACTGATATCGAACTACTGATCCCGACCTCAATGCTGTTTATGAATAAATTGAACAAGGTTGGTCCCAGGACTGAGCCTTGGGGGACACCGCTTACTACCTCGGACCAGTCTGAGTATGCGCTGTTTATTACCACCCTTTGGACGCGCCCTTTTAGCCAGTTCCGTATCCAAGAGCAAACCCTGCTGTCGATACCTGCAGACCTTATTTTATAAATTAAGCGCTTGTGGGGAACTGTATCAAACGCCTTAGCGACTCCTCCTGAGTCTCAAGGATCAACTCCCTCTGCCAGTAAAATCAAATTTCCTCCTAAGTCCTATTCATCCAGCACTCAACAGGCTCAAGCTGATGGCTTGGGGCTTGAGAGGCAGAGGCTAATAGATCTCCAATGCTCTGGAAAGGTTGTGAATACTTTTACAAAAGCAAGAAAGATGACAGTGCCAATAGTAGAATATGACATAAATTCACAGAATTACTGCTGATCAAGGTTTTACACTGGACTCTTAAGAAGTCTGTCATGTTCTGAAGTTTCTGCAGGCGGGGCTTAATTTAGGGCTATGCGTAAGTTTGCTTGGCCCACATTTCAGCTATCTCTGCCTTCACCGGCATACAGTGGGTATCCAACACTTAATGATATGGTTTTCAAGCTGCAATTTGAAACCTCCCTAAGGGATGGTTGTCCCTGAAGTGGGACCTCCAATTGATGTTGGATGTTTTTGCATCAGATGTCTGCCTTGGAGCTGTGCTGCCTTGGAGCTCACCAGGAAAGGAAAATTACAGTAAGTATTTGTCATTCAATATTCCTTTTTTTTTTTGCTTTTAAGTGTAAATGTAAGATCTGAGGTCTTTGTGACCCCAGATCTCACATTAAAGAGGCCTTGTCCTGCTTATTTCTATTATAAGTAGTGTTGAGCGAACACGGACTGTATTATTCGTGTTCGTACCGAATAATTGGATTTTTGTTACTCGAACACGGACCCGAAAACTTTACTGTATGTTCGGGTTTAAAATCCGTGTTCGGTCATTTTATTTCCAGGTTTGTATGTATTGGCGCGCTTTTAATGGCGGGCTTTCAACAGCCAATCAACAAGTGTTTAACTGGTGTGCCTTAAGCCATACCAGCCATGCCTATAAATGTATTAGTAGCTGTGATTGGCCATCTGAAGCATGTGACCAAGTCTTTATAAGTTCGAGACCGAGCGCCGCTGCGTCATTCTGCTGTAGTACAGGGACAGAGCACACATCATACGTGCTGGCTGCTGATTAGGGACAGACAGTCAAAAATTATATTGTGTCCGAAAAGAATTCAGGGACAGGTCGGAGTGCAGGCAGGGCGAGATATTAGGGCATTTTAGGGCGAGGCTGGAGATAGGCAGGGTCAGTGTTCTACAATCGATTTTGCTGTGTGGGGGGGGGGGGGTTTGCAGTGCCGGCAGTGACCGATCTTATCGATCATTTTAGGGCCAGGCTGGAGATAGGCAGGGTCAGTGGTCCACATTGATTTTGCTGTGTGTGGGGTGGTGTGAACACAATCTTTTTGCCCGCTGAGGAGGAGGGAGAAAAAAGTATTTTTTATCAGTCAGTTGTGTGCAGCGTTTTTCCTTCAGTGCTGCTGAGTGTGATAATACACTGCTGTGTTCACATGTGCTATTATTGAGTGATTTCAAAATTTATACACTTTTTTCTATTCCACTATTCAATATACACCCTTTTTGGTTAAAAAAAATTAAATTGTGGCATAGTCTGTACTAATCTATTTAAAAATTACAAACTTAAAAGGGGAATTTTCTTTTTTTTCCCCTCCATAGCCTGCAGCAGAGCTGACTGATATAAGACACTGCTGTTCACATGTGCTATTGAAAAATCACCAATTTTATATCATATTTTCTATTCCGCTATTCAATTTACACCCTTGGGGTAAAAACAATTAAATTGCGGGATAGTCTGTATCGGTACGTGTGAGATACACCTTTCCAATTTTTGGGGCGCATCTCATACCGCCGAGGATTGCAGGGTGCTTCAGTGTGCCTCCTGCCTGTTCCAAACTCCTCCTACTCCTCATCCTGCCTTTGGGGTACAAAAAATAGTAATTTGGGCCTAGTCTGGGTCTGTACGTGTGAGATACATACACCTTTTGATATCATATTTTCTATTCCGCTATTCAATCTACACCTTTGGGGTAAAAACAATTAAATTGCGGGATAGTCTGTATCGGTACGCGTGAGATACACCTTTCCAATTTTTGGGGCGCATCTCATACCGCCAAGGATTGCAGGGTGCTTCATTTTGCCTCCTGTTCCGAACTCCTCCTACTCCTCTTCCTCATCCTGCCTTTAGGGTACAAAAAATTGTAATCGGGGCCTAGTCTGTGTTTGTACGTGTGAGATACACCGTATTATAAAATTTTTCCTATTCTGCTATTCAATATACACCCTTTTGGAGTGTAAAAAATTAAATTACGGCATAGTCTGTATCGGTACGTGTGAGATACACCTTTTAAATTTGTTTGGCGCATCTCCTTCCACCGACAAGGATTGCAGGGCGCTTCAGTTTGCCTCCTGTTCCGAACTCCTCCTACTCCTCTTCCTCATCCTCCCTTTAGGGTACAAAAAAATTTAGTCGGGGCCTAGTCTGTGTTTGTACGTGTGAGATACACCGTTTTTTATCCTTTTTTCTATTCCGCTATTCAATATACACCCTTTTGGGGTAAAAAAAATTAAATTGCGGCATAGTTTGCATATTTGACTGTGAGATACACCCGTGCGATACTGTTGTTGTTTTGTTCTGCTATTCAATAAACACCTTTCTAGGGCAAGATCATAAATTACAGAAATATGAGGAGACCGTTAAATAGGGGCCGTGGCCTGGGTCGTGGTGCTGCTGGTAGAGCTCCTGTTGCAAGGAGAGGACGTGGTCGATCTGTGCCAGCTACACGCACAAGTGAAACACCTTCCTCAAGTGGGAGTAGGTGACAGAACCTGCAGCAGTATTTGGTAGGGCATCATGCGCCTCTAGAAGTGATGAGGCCAGAAGAAGTACAGGCGATAGTAGATTGGGTTGCTGACAGTGCCTCCAGTTCCTTCACATTGTCTCCCACCCAGTCTACTGCAGAAAGGTCAGAGTTGGCACCTGCAGCCAATATCCAACCGCCTTTCACCTCACCCCCTTGCAAATCAGGCAAGCAGTCTGAGCCCCAAGTCATGCAGCAGTCTCTTCTTCTTTTTGATGACTCTGTCAGCAGGGTTTCCCAGGGCCATCCACCTAGCCCTGCCCCAGAAGTGGAAGAGATTGAGTGCAGCGATGCCCAACCACTTATTTCTCAAAATGAGTACATGCAAGGACCATCGCAGCACATCTCCGATGATGATGAAACGCAGGTGCCAACTGCTGCGGCATTCAGAATTGTGGAGACCGACAAGGAGGGCAGGGGTGAAGACTGGGTGGAAGATGATGTGGAGGACGATGAGGTCCTCGACCCCACATGGAATGAAGGTCATGCAGGTGACCTGAGTAGTTTGGAGAAAGAGGCGGTGGTCGCACAGAGCCACCAGCACAGCAGAAGAGGGAGCAGGGTGCAGAAGCGGAGCGGCCATGCCCTAGACACTACGCCTGCTACTGCCCAACGCAGCAAGGGAAGGAGCGCACCAAAGCGAGCTCAAAGGAGTTCTCTAGCGTAGAAGTTCTTCAGAAAATGTGCTGATGACAGGACACGAGTGGTTTGCACATTGTGCAATCAGAGCCTGAAGCGAGGCATAAACCTTCTCAACCTGAGCACAACCTGCATGATCAGGCATCTAAGTGCAAAGCACGAGCTGCAGTGGAGTAGACACCTTCAAAACCAAGAAAGGTCTCTGGCTCCTCCTGCTTCCTCTTCTGCTGCAGTCTCGGCCTCTCCATCCACATCTGTAGTGATACCGGCACCTGCCACCCCGCAAACAGACGATCTGTCAGCAACACCACCACCTGGGTCACCAACCATCTCCACAATGTCCCGTAGAAGCGTTCAGCTTTCCATCTCCCAAACACTTCAGAGGAAGAGGAAGTACCCCCCTACCCACCCGCCCTGAATGCCAGCATTTCAAAATTCTTGGCCTTTAAAATGCTGTCATTCCGTCTGGTGGAGACGCACAGTTTTAAAAGCCTTATGTCGGTGGCTGTCCCACAGTACGTCGTGCCCAGCCGCCACTACTTTTCCAGGCAAGCCATCCCTTCCCTGCACAACCAAGTGGGGGAAAAAAATCAGGTGTGCACTGCGCAACGCCATCTGTGCCAAGGTCCACCTAACTACCGATACGTGGACCAGTAAGCACGGTCAGGGGCGATATATCTCCCTAACAGCACACTGGGTAAATGCAGTGGCGGATGGGCCTGAGGCGGATAGCAATTTGGCGCATGTCCTTCCACCACCGAGGATTGCAGGGTGCTTCAGTTTGCCTCCTGTTCCTAACTCCTCCTACTCCGCTTCCTCATCCTCTACCGCCTCCTCATCCGGTCAGCGTAACACCTTCACCACCAACTTCAGCACGGCCAGGGGTAAACGACAGCAGGCAGTTTTAAAACTTGCCTGTTTGGGGGAAAAACCACACACCGCGCAGGAGTTGTGGAGGAGCATGGAACAGCAGACAAATGAGTGGTTGCTGCCAGCGAGCCTCAAGCCCGGCCTGGTGGTGTGCGATAATGGGCGAAATCTCATAGCAGCTCTGGGCCTAGCCGGTTTGACGCACATCCCTTGCCTGGCGCATGTGCTGAATTTGGTGGTGCAGAGGTTCCTTAAAAATTACCCCGATATGTCAGAGCTGCTGCAGAAAGTGTGGGCCGTCTGTGCGCACTTTCGGCGTTCTCACCCTGCTGCTGCTCGCCTGTCAGCGCTGCAGCGTAACTTCGGCCTTCCCGCTCACCGCCTCATATGTGACGTGCCCACAAGGTGGAACTCCACCTTGCACATGCTGGAAAGACTGTGCGAGCAGCAGCAGGCCATAGTGGAGTTTCAGCTGCAGCACGCACGCGTGAGTCGCTATGCAGAACTGCACCACTTCACCACCAATAACTGGGCCTCCATGCAAGACCTGTGTGCCTTGTTGCGCTGTTTTGAGTACTCCACCAACATGGCCAGTGCCGATGACGCCATTATCAGCTTAACTATCCCACTTCTATGCCTCCTTCAAAAAACGATTCGGGCGATGATGGAAGAGGATGTGGCACAGGATGAGGAGGAGGAGGAGGAAGAGGTAACATTTCCAAGGCTTTCAGGGCAGTCATTCGCAAGTGGCTCTGAGGGTGGGTTCCTGCACCCACAAACGCCAGGGACACAATTGTCCAGCAGGGGCACAGTTCTGGAGGATGAGGAGGATGAGGAGGAGGAGATGGAGGAGGAGATGGAACCATGTTCACAGCAGGGTGGCACCCAGGCCAGCTCATGGCCATCACTGGTGCGTGGCTGGGGGGATACAGAGGACACGGACGATACACCTCCCACAGAGGACAGCCTTTCGTTGCCTCTGGGCAGCCTGGCACACATGAGCGATTACATGCTGCAGTGTCTCCACAACGACCGCCGAGTTGCCCACATTCTAACTTGTGCTGATTACTGGGTGGCCACGCTGCTGGATCCCCGTTACAAGGACAACGTACCGTCCTTAATTCACTCACTGGAGCGCGATCGCAAGATGCGCGAGTACAAGCGCACGCTGGTAGACGAGATGCTGCTGGCATTCCCACCTGACAGCGGGGTCACAGTGGAAGCACAAGGCCAAGGCAGAGGAGGAGGAGGAAGAGGTCACCAATGCAACCAGGGCACTGCCAGCACCTCAGAAGGCAGGGTTAGCATGGCCGAAATGTGGAAAAGCTTTGTCAGCACGCCACAACAAACAGCAGCACCAGCAGCTCATATGGAACGTCTTAGCAGGAGGCAGCATTTCAGCAACATGGTGGAGCAGTATGTGTGCACACGCCTACATGTAGTGAATGACGGGTCTGCCCCCTTCAACTTCTGGGTCTCCAAATTGGGCACATGGCCTGAGCTTGCCCTTTACGCCTTGGAGGTGCTGGCGTGCCCTGCAGCCAGTGTATTATCTGAACGTGTATTTAGCACGGCTGGGGGCGTTATAACAGACAAGCGCAGCCGCCTGTCCAGGGACAATGTGGACAAGCTCACGTTCATTAAAATGAACCAGGCATGGATCCCACAGGACTTTTCCGTACCTTGTGCAGAATAGAGATGGATACCGACCTTACCCAGCCATTGTTCTATTTTTGATCTTTCTCACTCTTTTGGGGTGTACCCTCATTTAAAATGACTGAAAAAAAGCAGTGTTGGCTACCTCGTCCTCCTCCACCGCCGCTTCCACCTAAACTTCTGAAAAAGTCCGGGACACGGACCCGGACTTTTTTTTCAAGTTCGGCCGAACCCGCCGAACACGGACATCCAGGTGTCCGCTCAACTCTAATTATAAGTGATGTTTACATTCCTTGTAATGGGAATAAAAGTGATTAAAACATGTTTTGTAAAAATCAAATATAAAAAGTAAAATAAAGAAGAAAAAAGTAAACAAAATTATAGCGCCCCTTCTCTCCGAGCTTGCATGCAGAAGCGAACACATATGTAAGTCGCGCCCACATATGTAAACAGTGTTCAAACTACACATGTGAGGTATCATCACGCTCATTAGAGTGAGAGCAATAATTCTAGTACAAGACCTCCTCTGTAACTCTAAACGGATAACCTGTAAAACATTTTAAAATGTCGCCTATGGAACTTTTTAAATTTAAATATGTGCGCAATTTTAAAGTGTCACATGTTGGGTATCTGTTTACTTGGCGTAACATCATCTTTCACATTATACAAAAAAAATGGCTATTTTTACTGTTTTTTGTGTTATTAAAAAAGTGTAATTTTTTCCCAAAAAAATTGCGTTTGTAAGACTGCTGCGCAAATACGATGTGACATATAATATTGCAATGATCTCGATTTTATTGTCTAGGGTCTCTGCTAAAAAAATATATAATGTTTGGGGGTTCTGAGTAATTTTCTAGCAAAAAATACTGATTTTAACTTGTAAACAAGTGTCAGAAACTCGGTTGGTCCTTAAGTGGTTAAAATGCAATAACTTCAAAACCGAATGCAGTAAATGTAAACTTTGCGTTCGCCCATGTGAGCTGTTTCAATAGGTGTATACAGCGGATGTATGTCCATTTATTAGAAATATATTATTCGGCAAATAAAATAAACATTTTGGATGGTATGTTAACCTTCTTAGCGGTATTCCCGAGCGTGGCTCGGGGTTAAATTTCAGAGCCAAAAGCGGTAACCCCGAGCCACACTCGGGGTACCGCCAGAAGCATCGCTGGATCCTGTACGCAGGGTTACTTACCTTGTCACCGGGATCCAGCGATGTGTCCCGGCGGTGTCTCGCGGCTGATCTTCCTCCCGATCCTCTCCGTGCCCCGGCTTCCGTCTCCTGCGACGTGAGGTTCGCAGGGGGGTGGAACCGGCAGCAAATTCAAATGTAAAACACACCAAACACACTGATACAATGCAAAATAAAAAAAATCACATTAGTTTGCCTCCCAGTGCCCTTTCCTGCAGTTTTACTGTACTTTTTATGTATATATACATATATATATATACGTATATATATATATATATATATATGAGCAGCCCAAACCAACTGTATACATTTATTATATATATATATATACAGGTCCTTCTCAAAAAATTAGCATATTGTGATAAAGTTCATTATTTTCTGGAATGTACTGATAAACAATAGACTTTCATATAGTTTAGATTAATTACACATAACACAACTGAAGTAGTGCAAGCCTTTTATTGTTTTAATATTGATGATTTTGGCATACAGCTCATGAAAAAACAAAATTCCTATCTCAAAAAATTAGCATATTTCATCCGACCAATAAAAAAAAAAGTGTTTTTAATACAAAAAAAGTCAACCTTCAAATAATTATGTTCAGTTATGCACTCAATACTTGGACGGGAATCCTTTTTCAGAAATGACTGCTTCAATGCGGCGTGGCATGGAGGCAATCAGCCTGTGGCACTGCTGAGGTGTTATGGAGGCCCAGGATGCTTCGATAGCGGCCTTAAGCTCATCCAGAGTGTTGGGTCTTGCGTCTCTCAACTTTCTCTTCACAACATCCCACAGATTCTCTATGGGGTTAAGGTCAGGAGAGTTGGCAAGCCAATTGAGCACAGTAATACCATGGTCAGTAAACCATTTACCAGTGGTTTTGGCACTGTGAGCAGGTGCCAGGTCGTGCTGAAAAATGAAATCTTCATCTCCATAAAGCTTTTCAGCAGATGGAAGCATGAAGTGCTCCAAAATCTCCTGATAGCTAGCTGCATTGACCCTGCCCTTGATAAAACAAACACAGTGGACCAACACCAGCAGCTGACATGGCACCCCAGACCATCACTGACTGTGGGTACTTGACACTGGACTTCAGGCATTTTGGCATTTCCCTCTCCCCAGTCTTCCTCCAGACTCTGGCACCTTGATTTCCGAATGACATGCAAAATTTTCTTTCATCTGAAAAAAGTACTTTGGACCACTGAGCAACAGTCCAGTGCTGCTTCTCTGTAGCCCAGGTCAGGCGCTTCTGCCGCTGTTTCTGTTTCAAAAGTGGCTTGACCTGGGGAATGCGGCACCTGTAGCCCATTTCCTGCACACGCCTGTACACTGTGGCTCTAGATGTTTCTACTCCAGACTCAGTCCACTGCTTCTGCAGGTCCCACAAGGTCTGGAATCGGTCCTTCTCCACAATCTTCCTCAGGGTCCGGTCACCTCTTCTCGTTGTGCAGCGTTTTCTGCCACACTTTTCCCTTCCCACAGACTTCCCACTGAGGTGCCTTGATACAGCACTCTGGGAACAGCCTATTCGTTCAGAAATTTCTTTCTGTGTCTTCCCCTCTTGCTTGAGGGAGTCAATGATGGCCTTCTGGACAGCAGTCAGGTTGGCAGTCTTACCCATGATTGCGGTTTTGAGTAATGAACCAGGCTGGGAGTTTTTAAAAGCCTCAGGAATCTTTTGCAGGTGTTTAGAGTTAATTAGTTGATTCAGATGATTAGGTTAATAGCTCGTTTAGAGAACCTTTTCATGATATGCTAATTTTTTGAGATAGGAATTTTGGTTTTTCATGAGCTGTATGCCAAAATCATCAATATTAAAACAATAAAAGGCTTGCACTACTTCAGTTGTGTGTAATGAATCTAAAATATATGAAAGTCTAATGTTTATCAGTACATTACAGAAAATAATGAACTTTATCACAATATGCTAATTTTTTGAGAAGGACCTGTATATATATATATATACTGTATATATATATATATAAGTATATATATATATATATATATATATATATATATATATATAATGTATACAGTTGGTTTGGGCTGCTCATTCACAAGAATTACATGCAAAATAATGGTACCGCTTTCAGCACCTAAAATCCGAAAGAATCATACCTTCGGGGAGGTTAAGCAACATTTAAAGCATAATTGTATAATAGTGTGAAGTCAGCGCTCTAAATAAAGGTCAGCAGCATGCAAATAGTGCAAATATACCAACACTAAAATAGATAATGCAAAAAATAATACAGCACTAAAATAATCACAATGAACAAATTGCTTATAATACAGTGTCCAAGATCATAAATAAAATGTCCATTTTTAAAAAAAAATTATATTAATAAAAATATATAGTGCTCAGTGATTAAATGTGCAATAAATATCAAAGGGTCAGTGTTTTGTTATCTTAAAATGTGTCCATTGAAATCAATCAAAGTGAAAAACAGGTATTCACATGACAGGTGTGAAAAGTAAATCTCAGGTGTCACCCGTGCGACACATGTTCCTGATGATGCGCGTGGCGCGAAACGGCCGTAGAGCTTAATGATATTCCTGAGGTTCAGCCCCCATTCTATGATTAGTGTGGCGGCACCTGATGTAAGCAATATTTATACATAGTTACATAGTAGGTGAGGTTGAATAAAAACAATAGTCCATCCAGTTCAACCTGTGTAGGTGTGTGTGGCTGTAATCATGTCACATAGCCCTGAATGTTCTGATCCTTGAGATGTACGTCTAAGAGTCTTTTGAAAGCCACCATACTTCCCGCAGAAACCACCTCTTGTGGTAGAGAATTCCACAATCTTGTAGCCCTCACAGTAAAGAACCCCCCACGTTGCCTGAAGTTAAAATGCTTCTCCTCTAATCGCATTGTATGCCCTCGAGTCCTTTCGCAATCCCTTCGACTGAACAGTTTTTTTCTAAGCTGAGATCCCCATTGAGATATTTATAAATTGCTATCATGTGCCCCCTCAGGCGTCTCTTCTCCAGGGAGAATAAATCAAGCGATTGCAGACGCTCTTCATAATTAAGGTCCTCCAATCCCCTAATTAGTTTAGTTGCCCTTCTCTGGACTCTCTCCAGCTCCAACACATCCCTCCTGAGGACTGGCGACCAGAACTGGACAGAATACTCCCGATGCGGTCGGACCAGAGTTTTATAAAGTGGAAGGATTATAGTCTTATCTCTGGAATACATCCCTTTCTTTATGCATGCTAATATTCTGCTGGCTTTGGCAGTTGCCGCTTGATATTGCATGCTATTGCCTAATCTATCATCAACCAAGACTCCCAGATCTTTCTCCATTTTTGATTCCCCCAAGGGTTCCCCTCCTAATGTGTATTGTGCTTTTATGTTTTTAGACCCCAAGTGCAAAACCTTACACTTCTCCACATTAAACCTCATTTGCCATGTCGTTGCCCACTCCGTTATTTTGTCCAGGTCATTATGTAGGATATCTGCTTCATGCTGTGCAGTTATTGCCCTGTCCAATTTTGTGTCATCTGCAAAAACTGATATCGAACTACTGATCCCGACCTCAATGCTGTTTATGAATAAATTGAACAAGGTTGGTCCCAGGACTGAGCCTTGGGGGACACCGCTTACTACCTCGGACCAGTCTGAGTATGCGCTGTTTATTACCACCCTTTGGACGCGCCCTTTTAGCCAGTTCCGTATCCAAGAGCAAACCCTGCTGTCGATACCTGCAGACCTTATTTTATAAATTAAGCGCTTGTGGGGAACTGTATCAAACGCCTTAGCGAAATCCAAGTACACCACATCCACTGGTCTGCCCCTATCTAGCTCACAGCTCACCTCCTCGTAGAATGTTAAGAGATTGGTTTGACAAGAACGCCCATTTGTAAACCCGTGCTGATTACTGCTGATGATGTTGTTGTCTTTAGCAAACTCTACGATATAGTCCCTTATCATCCCCTCCAGAAGTTTACATACTATTGATGTCAAACTGACAGGTCTATAATTTCCCGGGATATGCCTGTCCCTTTTTGAATATCGGAATCATGTTAGCTTTCCTCCAATCCCCTGGTACATCTTCTGTCCTAATACTGTCAGCAAAGATCAGGAACAGGGGTCTAGATATAACATTACTGAGTTCCTTGAGTACTCTCGGATGTACGCCATGCGGGCCTGGTGATTTGTATGTGTTAAGTTTGTTTGTGTTAAGTTTATACAGCCTTTCCCTGATTTCACCCTCTGTTAGCCATAGTGGCAAGTCCTGTGTATTACTACTAACCATACAGTCATGGTCAGTGTACCCCTCCGTTTCCTGTGTAAAGACTGACGAGAAACTACTACCTGTTTCTTTTGAATTTACTGGACCCTGCTTTTATTTGACCGCTAGTTCTTCATTCGTTGATCTGACAACTTGTTGTTTTGGTGACTTGTGTACATGAGTCATACAATTTTATGTGGATTTATTTTGTTGTTTTTATTTTGGAGTCAATAAATGCTACACTAAGTGCGCATGCGCGGCTGCTCCGTCATGGCAGCTTAGCCCGGAGCTCCGCGCCTCCCCGGTCTCATTCAGGCACCAGCGCCGGCATCGGAGCGCACGAAGCCCCGCAATCGGCACTGATAGCTGCTCCTTCCTCCAGCGGTTCACCCTTGGATGTCGGCGGGTCCCCGGAGCGAGGTCTCCCGCCGTCTAATCTTCTTGTCCCCGGAGCGGGACACAGCCAAGATGGCGACCGCGCCTTCTCTTCCCTCAGAGGACGGAGGCACACAGGAGGTAGGGGACATACCAGCTTGCCCTATGGACACCCCCTCAGCCTCCCCCGATCCCTGGCCATCCCCAGTGACCCCTGCATACCTGCCACAGCCCCCATTACTATCACCAGCCTCCACTGAATCCCTCCTCAGCAGACACCTTGCACAGACCCCAGGGATCATGGGGCTGCATTCACCAGAGGCCCTGGCTTTCCCTCACCAACCAGGCCTCACCTCCCCAGGACAGTTTCCGGACATCACACTGTTGATGACTAGGTTCTCGGAGATGCTAGCTGCCGGCCTGGCCCATAATGCCTCACAAATCACGGGATCCATTAAGGCGGAACTCCAGAACCTTGGCACCCGGATTGAAGCAATTGAGAGCACTGTGGATCAGACTGTCGCAAGGGCCAATCAAAACACAGCATGCATCCAGACTATCCAAGATCAACTAGACACAGCGCTTAGTAAGCTGGATGATATGGAAAACAGAAGCAGACGCCTAAATTTTAGGGTCAGAGGGATCCCAGAAACCATCACGGACATTCCTACCACAATTAAAGCTTTTATTAGGGATCTCATTCCGAACATTTCGGACCATCGCCTGGAGCTCGACCGGGCTCACAGGGCCCTACAACCGCCCCGCAAAGATGGCCTTCCCAGAGATGTTATCGTCAAACCCCACTTCTATGGGGTTAAAGAGGAGCTCATGAAAGTGAGTAGGGGTAGGGAGGACCTATCCATCCAGGGTCACAAGATTCAACTCTTCGCCGACCTCTCCCCCTTCACTATTCAACGCCGAAGAGCTCTAAAGCCGCTTACACAAGCTCTTTCTGCCCGGGCGCTGAAATATTGGTGGTCTTTCCCCTTCCGGCTGAACTTTCAATTCCAGAACAAGACGTACAACTTCACCAACTTCCAGGAGGGTGAAGGCATGCTCCTGCATCTGGGTATCATCACCAGGGATCCTGCCCCGTCCACTTCCAGGAGAGAATCTTCCAAGCGACCCCCTCCGATCAGCCCTGTCTCCTCAGTTTGGAACAAGCAGCAAACGAAGCGTCACCGTGATGTCCAGCCTCCCTGATATCTGCATTGCTCCTCTGGAATCTTCTTTCTTCAGTCGTCGAAGTTCGTCCTTCCTCGCCTGATGGGGGTCCGAGATGATCCCTGCCTCCATTTTTTGGCCCCCCTTTTTGGGTCTGTTTCCGGACTGTTTTGTTCCCTTTTTCCAGCGAACTATTTATTTTACAATTTTTGATCTGACTTACCTCCTCTATTTTCTTCACGCTGGTCAGGTTCTTTTTGAATACTGGGACTGTAATTACTGCTTAATCTGTTGTCGTTAAGCTTGCAGCTCCCCCCCTCCCCAGTACCCCCTCCCCCCCTTATTTTTATCCCCCCCCCTTTTTTCTTTTTTTTCTTTTTTTTCCCTGCCTACCTTCCCCTCCCCATGTTGTCCTTTTCCCCTGTCCCCCCTAGACCTAACCTCCTATTGATGCTTTTGGGGCAACTCCCCATTTTCTACACCTAGGGGTGATTTTCGTGCTCGAATTTTGCTATCTTTTGTTGATTTTTTTTATGAGGGTGCCGGGCTGGTGCCCTATGGCCGGAGAGGCTTTAATGTGCCTCCTCCTGTCGGACGTTAGATGATTTCATCTGGCCTCCCTCAGGAATGTGCCCTGACTGGTTCAGGACGCATCCTTACACGTGATGAGGAGCTGCGGGTCCTTCCTGCGGCTTTCTCATCCCTTGGCAAGTCTTTGGACTTGCTACTTTCTTCTTCCTCTGTTGTCTTCTTTTTTCTCTTTTTCTCCCTTTACTGGTGTCTTTTTCTTCCCCTTAGGTTCCTGCGGTCCTTCTGGTTCCCTGTTGCTCCTGACAAGCCTGCTACCGCTGTGAATAGTCTCCTCCGGGGATGTTCTCGGGATCCCGCCGGATCACCTACTTCAGCGTGCCTCCTCCCCGCGCAACATGCAGCCTAATGTGAGTACGGTCTCTTCTCTACAGGTGGCATCACACAACACCCAGGGCTTAAATTCACCTGTTAAGCGTAGGAAGGCATTCCAACATTACCATTCCCAAGGATTGGGGGTTCTCCTGCTTCAGGAGACTCACTTCCCGGAATCCTACCAACCGACATATGTCCACCATAAATACCCCTTGTTTTATCTTGCCAATGCCCCCTCCAAACAGAGAGGGGTGGCCATATTTTTTGCTAAATCCCTTTCCTTCTCGCACCTGCACACCGTAAGGGACCCCCAGGGCCGATTTATTCTGGTCAAGGGCCACATACAAGGAGTGTTATACACATTTATTTCTTACTATGCCCCTAACAAGGGTCAGGCGAAATTCCTCTCCGAGATGTTTCTCCTTCTCTCTCCCCACTTTGAGGGCCGCGTTCTCATTGGAGGGGATTCTAACTTAGCCCTCGACTGCTCCCTTGATAAATCCCAATCCTCCGGTGGTCGGCTTCGCCGACCTTCGAAGCAGAGCCTTCGGGTGGCTAGATCGCTCCATGCATTGGGTCTGATTGATATTTGGCGGGAGTTGAACCCATCTACTCGGGATTACACACATTTCTCGGCCCCTCATCATACGTTTGCGCGGATTGACCACATTTTCATCCCCACGACGGATATCCCTTCTGCCCAGAAGTCTAAAATTAGAGAAGTCCCTTGGTCGGACCATTCCATGGTCACTCTTCAGCTCTCCTGCTCCCTATTTCCCCGAGGCCCCTCTCCATGGAGAATTAATGAATCTATTCTGAGCGATCCGGCTAGATGCTCCATGATAGACACCGTGCTTCGCGAATACTTCACGCTTAATGATCTCCCAGACACATCCCCTACTACCTTATGGGGGGCCCATAAGGCTGTCCTGCGAGGCTACCTCATCCAGCTGGGGGCGAAAATTAAAAAGGAAAGTCTAGTTGATATCACCCGCTTAGAGACAGAATATATTCGCCTCCGTAGAGCCCACAAGCGCTCCCCTAATCCCTCCTCTCTTGCCGAACTGGATGCGATTAAATTGTCACTTAACCTGGCCCTAACTTCCAGGGCCGAAAAGGCCCTGCGCTGGCAAGGGGCTCGCGCTTATGCTTTTAGAGATAAAATGGGTACAAAATTGGCATCGAAGCTCTCCCCAAAGTTTCGGGCGATTTCCATGCCCAAAATAAAATCCCCCGCTGGTGTTCTTTCGAGCAACCCTACATCCATCATGGATTCCTTCCACTCCTTCTATTCCCAACTTTATGCGGCCCCCACCCCCCATAAGGGGGACGATCCTGACTCGTTCCTAGACAACGTGCCTCTCCCCCGCCTCACGGATACGCATAGATCCCTTTTGGAATCCCCTGTTGACGAACGGGAGGTGCTGGAAGTGATCAAGTCCCTTCGACCCAATTCCACCCCAGGTCCTGACGGTTTTTCCAATTCCTATTACAAGACATTTGCGTCGGTCCTATCTCCTTATCTGGTCAGGTTCTTCAATGCCCTCAGGGGCGGAGCTCGCCTGGATGAAGCCTCTAATAAAGCTTACATTTCGGTTATCCCCAAGCCGGGGAAGGATCCCTCCGATGTGGGCAATTACAGACCAATATCTCTCATTAATAATGATTTAAAGATATTGACCAAAATTTATGCTAATCGCTTATCCAGCTTTATTGCCAAATACATTCATAAGGATCAGGTGGGGTTTATTCCGGGTAGGCAGGGACCTGACCAGATAAGGAGGGTTGTTGATGTCATCTCGCTGCTAAATTCAGGGTGGGACGGAGGCCCTTCCCAACCTGGTTTTCTCCTGTCATTGGACCTACAAAAGGCCTTTGACTCCCTTTCATGGCCGTTCCTCTTCCGTACCCTCGAACGATGGGGTTTTGGTCCCTCTTTCATCACTACACTACGAGCCCTTTACTCCCAGCCGGCAGCTCAGGTCAGAATGCAGGGATACTATTCTGCAGACATCCGGATCCGGAGGGGAACGAGACAGGGATGCCCCCTCTCCCCGCTCCTTTTCGCTGTTGCCCTTGAATCTCTTGCTTCAGCGATCCGTCTTCACCCTGATATACATGGCATACAATGCGGGTCCGAGTTCCACAAATGCGCGTTGTTCGCGGATGATATAATGCTCTTTGTTACGTCCCCATTGATCTCTCTTCCCAATATTGTTTCCCTCTTGGACACCTTTGGGGCGGCTTCTGGCTTGCGAGTAAACATGACTAAGTCGCTGGCCCTTAATATCACTCTCCCTGGGCCACTGGTGGATCGTCTGAAAGACCATTTCCCCTTCTCCTGGCAATCGAATTCTATTCCTTACCTTGGAGTCTCCTTGACTCCCACTATAGACAAACTCTATTCGACCAACTATCCGCCCCTGATACAACGACTAAAACGGGATCTCTCTGACTGGTCTCGCTGTCACATTTCCTGGTTAGGGAGAGTCAATGCGGTTAAGATGACACTCTTGCCACGTATTCTTTATTTTTTCCGGTCGCTCCCAATCCCGGTGCGGAAATCCCACATTAAAAACTTACAAGGACACATCTTTAAATTTATCTGGGGAACGAAGGGATATAGAATTAATAGACTTACGCTTCTACGCTCCCGGAAACAGGGGGGCTTAGGAGTTCCGGACCTTTGGAAATATTATCTGGCAGCACAGCTGACTCAGTTTTCCGTCATTTATTCCAGAGGGGGGAAGCCTGACTGGTACTTTATGGAACGCCAAGCAGTCCCTCGACACACCATTGACTACCTGCTTTGGAGACCTGCTCGAGCCCGCCCCCCGGTGCTGGCCCCTACTCTTTCACATTCTTTATCCATCTGTGATCGCATACACAAAACGCATAAAGTTACTTCGCCTTGGGCTCCCCTCACTCACCTATTCCATAATCCCGCCTTCCCTCCAGGTGAAAACATAGGGGCATTTAAATGGTGGACTGACAAAGGCATGTACAGAATTGGCCACTTTTTGGATAGCTCGGGTCCTATCACTCTTTCTCATTGTACCACAAAGTTGAAGATGCCGCCTGTAGAGAAATTCCGTCTTACCCAAATTTCGCACTTTATTAACTCTCTTAGGTCCAAATTCTCGGAACCCCTACGGGTAACACCTTATGAACAGTGGTGTGCTAAAATTTCTGATGTCAAGGGGGGAATCTCCCTCATTTACGCTCTACTGAACGATGCACAAACCAAATCTGTCTATATGTTTAAATGGGAGCAGGACCTCAAATTAGACTGGGACCTCTCTGACTGGCACGCTAATGTTGGGCGCTCTTTCCGGGGTATTCATAATATTGGCCTCATGGAAGCTAATCTTAAAGTTATTTTGAGGTGGTACATGGTGCCGGCCAGATTGGCCACCATCTTTCCCTCCACATCCCCTACCTGCTTCCGGGGATGTGACCTGGCTGGCACCATTCTCCACATCTTTTGGGAATGCCCCAAAATCAGGTCGTTTTGGCAGCGCATTTACGGCATTGTTCGTCGGATTTCTGGTCTCACGTTGCATCCATCTCCTGCTCAAGCCCTGTTGAGCCAACGCATCCCTAAGCTCCCTAAACACACCCAATCCCTCATTTTCTACATCTTCCTTGGTGCCAAGATGGCGATAGCCAGGCAGTGGAAGATGCCTTCGGTTCCACTCCACTTGGCTAAGTGTAAGATTTCGTGGATAATGGCACAGGAGAAGATGTATAGTATCCTGGACGACTCCAGAGAGAAGTTTGAAAGTATCTGGGAACCCTGGGCAGCATACATGAATGTTAGTATTTGATGTTTTCTTTGCACTGGACTGTGGGGTAACAATTATTTCCTTTTCCCTCCCATTACCCTTTTACCAATATGTCTCACAGTGTCTTCAGGAACTGGTCCGCAGGAACCTCCGTCCCCCCTTTTTGCATTCCCTTCTCTTTTCTTTCTTCTTTCTTCGTATGCTGTCTGCCTTCTTTCTTCTCTCTTTTTCTTTTTCCTATCCTTTGCCTGTTCAACTCTTGGTTTTACTGTACTTATAGCCAACTGTTGACAATCCGAATTGTTTAGGACTCTAGGAAGTGATTTGGAGACTATGTTTTTTTATTTCGGTGGAGCTTTCATCGTACCTTTACACACCTGAAGTTGGGGCCCCGTGCCTCTTTCATCTAGGGTTGGTAGATGGCATTCTTGTAGGTTGTTCTCCCTTGCAGTTTATTTATTTATTTATTTATTTTTTTTTTTTTTTGGGTCACTATACGATTTTGCAGTTCACACGTGGTGAGCCTCCTCCGAGACACAGTTTGCTCCCTTTAGGGGTGTCTTGGGTGGGGGCTCCCTACGGTTTTGGGGGCTATCCCCTGCACTTACTAGATGGTGACCACTTTTTGTTCTCTTATAGCATGTAGGTTTGTCTACTTTTCTCATGACTTAACCCTAGATGTTTTCATAGCATTGAGGGCTGGGTATCCACCTGCTACAGTTGACCTCCATTTTTCAACCATTATTTGTTGTAAAATAGCCTTCACTATTGTATCACTTCCATTGTTATTTGTCTTTGTTACTCTCTAATAAAATTTATTGAAATTAAATGCTACACTATGAGTATTTTTCTTTATGCCTTGATGATTTATTCCAGTTGGTTGACTAAGACATCCCTTAGGGCCTTATCCTGATATTTGGAAGATCTATTATACATATCTGCCAGTGGCAACCCAAGAAGAATTATCTCATCAGCTGAGGGTGTGATTGCTGTCCTATTATTTAGACAGCAATTAATTCTGGTGACAGGTGGCATTTCAGCCATTTGGTGAAGGCGCACATCGCATGGGTGTGTAATAGATACAAAAAGTGCAAAAAATGGCAAAAATTTCTGCGCATATAAAGGAATGCATAAGAGATGTAATATTTTTTCACAACTCTAGGACTGACTATGAAGCTGATTTACTAAAGTAGAGTGTATTCACTTTGCATTTTTTCAAGTTTCAAGCGTGTTTTCACTTATTTTTGTTAATGTAGGGAAAATTCACTTTCCAGAGAATGCCCAACAATATGCAAGGAAAAAAATCACTTATGAAAGTAAACATGCTTTACTCCTTTAGTAAATCAGCTACTATGTGATTAAAACAGACAACACTACTTACCTTTTTTACAACTGGAGTTTTCTATATCACAATGGGGTTGATTTGCAAAAGGCAACTCCACTGAGCCCTACAAGTACACTTTGAAGTGCAGTCGCTGTAGATCTGAGGGGAAGATCTGAAATGAGGGGAAGATCTGCTGATTTCTATCATCCAATTATGTGCATGCAAAAATGCTGTTTTTTTTTTTATTTTCCTTGCATATCCCCCTTAGATCTACAGCCACTGCACTTCCAAGTGCACAGCGGATTTGCCTTTAGTAAATAAACCCCAATATCTCAAGAATAAAAGTAGCTTAACTGCAATAAGGTTTTATAACATTTGCTGCAAAATGGGTGGATTGCTTATTTTGTCCTAATAAATCTAAAGTTTTACTTTAAGTCCTAGCAGAAAAATAGCATATGCTGAATAATAGGATGTATGAGAGCATATTTATTTTTTATCTGTATGAGGAAACACCATCTGCTGGTGGAGCTTAGGGGATAGGAATATTAAAGGAATTTCAGCAGTCTTACAGAGCACTTCAGTGCATTCAGAGCCATTGAAGTCATTTCATGGAATATAAAAAGAATAAGACAACAGTATCCTATGATTACACAGAGAAAACCCAAGAAACAAGAAATTCATTAAATGAGTAATACATGAAAGAAGCTTAGGGATACATTATTTGTTCTTTCCAGCTGACACCACATAGCAATATCTACCTAACCAATAGCAGTGTAACAAGACTACTCTACAGCAGAGACATCTCTCATTGAATTAGAAGTTGCAAAAATAAGAAATTATTATTTTAAGATCAAAGATGCATGGTGATGATGCAAGAAGTCCTTCTTAAACGTTGTAATAAACCACCAATTTATATGACCTAGCTATTTGTAATTTTCTCAGTAAATAACATTCTCTAACATGTAATCAGGTACAGAAGACAAAAAAAAAAACATACATTTTAGTGGCCAACTAAGAATACAATCTATTTGTTCACATTCAGCTACTGGGCCAGGACATGTCATTCGCAAAAGGAGAATCCTTTGGGAGTTCAATGTCTTGGTAGTTGGCGTGTCTAGACAAATGTATGGGAATTATTTATGGTGATTGAAGTGGATCTACATCGCTGATTGACATGATTGACAATTTATTTACACCAAGGGACAATTTTTTGGCAAATGTGTGGTGTGTTTATTTACTTAGCAATTTTTTTTTTTTTTGTGTGAATGAGAAACCAGGGGTATATTGTAGGGTAGCCTAGATATTTAGGGACCTCTATGTTTTAAAATGGTATTCCAGATTATGATATATAGGCCCCCTTCCCCTACAAACCCCCGTATTTACCATGACAGTGATGTGGGAAAAAGTATTTCCCTGTGTAAAGGGCATGTGGCCAGGTATGGTTCAGGAGGAAGGGGCACACTTGCTGCCCCCCTTTTCCTGCCAGCCAGGCTGTGAAAAGCCCAAGCTGCATTTTTTGCATGTGGTCCCCTTAAAATTCATCATCATCATCAAGGATAATGGTCTGTTATTTTTTTTTTTTTAATTGCCCCCCCCCTTACATTCACCTAGAATAAGGTCTGCTATAGATGCTGAGAAATCTCAGGCATCTTGTTTACAAACAGAACAGAGCAGTGGGGAAATGTCATTAAGTGCCGGTTCACATTTGTGCAATCACAGGGATCGCATGTAATTCGGAGCTCACTACTCCTAAAATTACATGCAATCTCTGTGCAGTGCAAATTCAGCCACACAGTTTGTATGGCTGAATTTGTGCCGCAATCACACTAAAACACGTACAGGACCCTTTTTTTGGTCCGCAGCAGAATCGGATCGCATGGTAGTTCACACTAGTGCGATCCGATTCTGTGCCAATTTTCAAATCGCACTGCAATATGCGATCTGATCTGGGGGTGTCGTTAATTTTTAATTGAAACCCCCAGCGTATCGCATATGGCAGTGTGAACTGCCAGGGGTGCGGATGCGATGCGGGAAAATGCTGTATATTTGCAGGGTTCCTGCATCGCACCAATGTGAACCGGCACTATTAGCAGTGTTTTAACTTTTTTTTTTCCTAAATTATTTGTAATAATCTTTTTTTTTTTTTTTTGCATAAAATTAATTGTTGTCCTTTACCTAGTTTCTTAATGGGCACATTTACCCCCTTCCTGCCCAGGCCAATTTTCAGCTTTTATCGCTGTCACTTCTTGAATGACAATTGCGCGATCATACAACGCTATACCCATAATAAATCTGTATCATTTTTTTCCACACAAATAGAGCTTTTTTTGGTAGTATTTACAATCAATGTTTTTTTGTTAAAAAGGGGCAAAGGTTTAAAAGTAATATGAGGAAGTATTACTTTACTGAGAGAGTAGTGGATGCATGGAATAACCTTCCTGCAGAAGTGGTAGCTGCAAATACAGTGAAGGAGTTTAAGCATGCATGGGATAGGCATAAGGCTATCCTTAATATAAGATAGGGCCAGGGACTATTCATAGGATTCAGATATATTGGGCAGACTAGATGGGCCAAATGGTTCTTATCTGCCGACACATTCTATATGTTTCTATATGTTTCTTTCTAAAAGACCAAAAATTTTGAAAAAAAAAAATAATTTTTTTAAAGATTGATATAAATTTTTGCAAACAGGTAATTTTTCTCCTTCACTGATGTGTGCTGATGAGGCTGCACTGATGGGCACTGATGGGCATTGATGGCCACTGATAGTGTGGCACTGATAGGTAGCACTGATGAGTCAGCACTTGTGGTCACTGATGAGGAGGCACTGATGAGTCTGTACTGATAGGCGGCACTGAAGGGCACTGAGAGGTGGCACTGATAGGCAGCACGGATAGGTGGCACTGATGGGCACTGAAGGGCACTGATAGGCAGAACTGATAGGCATTGGTAGGCCACACTGATGGACACTGATAGGCAGCACTGATAGGTGACACTGATGAGGAGGCACTGATGGATACTGATTGGCAGCACTGATGGGCACTGATTGGCAGCACTGGTGGGCACTAATTGGCAGCACTGGTGGGACTGCATTATTAATCAGGACACTGATAAAAAGGGCCCTAATTATCAGTGCCGATGTCCCTTTAACATAAGCCGGTTATTGGTTAAATGGCTTGTGTTTACATTTCATTGTCTGACAGCTGATCACTTGATAAATGGCCGCTGTGATTGGCCCTTTACCTCATCTGTGAACAGCTGAGTCTGAAGGGCATCTGATCATGGGAGAACATCCATGGATGCCCTCCTGGCAAACTAAGCCAGCCTAAGCCTAAGAAGTAGTTAAAGGGTATATCCAGTGACTTTAGCAGCCAAATTGGGATAACAACTACTTTTTATTTGTTACATGTCCCCATTAACATTGCATAACTTAAAAAAAATTAAAACATTGCAGCTTACCTTTTATAGATTCTCTATTCTAGACCCACCTGTTGGTGTTAAAATTCCCCTCTGAGTGCTAGAAAGTCAGCGTGCTGGGTGTAAGCTAAAGGGGATACTAGCTAGTGTCCTAGAGATACAGAGTTCACTGAGTCTGCTGCTAACACAAGCAAAAGGACTTATTTCCCATGCAAGTGCTGTATGGTTCAGCAGAGGATCTGTTATTCAGTTCCACTAAGTGAGGCCAAGTGAGAGTTGTCCTCACCTGTACATAGCTGAATTTTAAGTATCCCACTAATCCCTTCTCCTATCCAAATTCTCCAAATAAAACAACAAAACAAATCCCCTGACTGGTCATTGAAGACAACGAGTGAAAGTGTGTGTGTGCACTTGGCAGTGTGTGAATATACCTGGTGTCTGGCAACAGGATAATTAGAGGGAGACCCAAAATATATCTATGCTCAGCAGTTCCTACGGTGGCAGTGCTACATTTACAAACAGAGTGAAGCTTTCTTTCTAAATGTAATTTTTACTTTAGTACATCCTGTACTTTACAAGTACAGTAAAACCTTGGATTGAGAGTAACTTGGTTTGAGAGCGTTTTGCAGGAAAAGCTAAATTTTTTGATAAATTTTGACTTGATAAGCAAGCGATGTCTTGATATACAAGTGGTGTCACGTCACAATTGAGTATGAAAGAGAAGAGAGGCGCCTCTCAGTGTAGCAATATGGTTACATTTAATGTAGGTAACTCACATGGTTGATGTATAAACAGGCACAACTAAGTATGCAGGGGTCCGGGGTAAAGCTGTCCACATAGACTGTCCTCCGCACCGCCATCGTCATCCCTTCCACACTGAACTCCATGAGTGCTTCAAACCTCGCTTTCATATCGCTGCAGCCCATGCACCACCTTCCCACGACCCACGTCCCGGCAGGTATAGAGGTGAGGCTGACTGAAATAAAGGTTCAAAAATTCTCATTCACATTGTGTCATCTCCTTTTGTTCAGGCAATAGCTACAGTAATAGAGATGCAATCTTAGTGGTCAGCAGAATGTTTTTATTTCTGTTTTACAAGAGATAAATGGCAGAATAAAATGTGCATTTGTTATAAGTTATTAGCTACCTTAGTTCACAGATAGATAAAAACTTGGTTATCATAATAATAAAATCTTTGCTCTGTTTTACCATACCTATGCACTAGTATAACCATATTGCAACACTTCTTCCCCATCCTGTACATTTTTTTAGAGGCGGTAATCTTTGGCCTGTTATGTTTGACCTCTCTTCAAGCTATAGTATGCCTTAGTTTTACATGTACCATCCATCTCAGTATGTGTTAGGGGGGCACACTTTGAATTGGCACACAGGCCCACTGCTTTCAGAAAACATCCCTGTGCATAACACAGTGTTACTAAATACTCCTGTGTCCCTAAAGCATAAATCCACTGCATCTGAGTGACAAACAAAAATGCTATTTAACTTATTTGCAATATTCAAAGCAAACGTACCCATTGTTTTGCTTTGGTCTATTAGGTTTACTTTGCGATATAAGCAACGCAACATGCTCATCCATCCATGTCTCCTCCATGCCTACATGGTTTAATAGGCTTAGAAACCACTTTGAAAAACACCCCCTAGTATTTCTGCCCATAGCCATCTTGAGTAGGGGCAGATGATTCATGTAGCGTTTACTTCCTGGAAAATCATATACCCTTAGCTCAAGAATGGAGGCAGGAGGGTGTGCTTAGCTGAGAAAACCCCTCCTCCGCTACTGAAGACTCCTAGGATGTTTGATATAATTTGCTTAGGGCCGTTCTTTTCTGTACTGCATCAAAGATATTTAAGTTTGAATTACCTTTTCCTGTCCCGACTTGACCTTTCAGTTCTGCAAAATACGACTATAGGAAGCATATTCCTCTCTAAACATCATCCGATAACCCATACTTTGTTTTTTTTTCCAGAGACAGATCCCCAAATAAAATTTGGAGGCTGGACTCCTCAATACAAAATTTGTAAACAGTGAATGCCACGGAAATATGCATGTAGTTCCCTCCTAGTTTAAGAGTAGATAGTTAGGCAAACATAGTTTGGCTCCCCTGTAAACAGTGGCGCAGGGGTTGATTGCTTAGGGCTGCTCAGTGTTTCACAGGCTGCTACTCTTTTATTTGCCACTGTATTCTAGAGATTTCTGCAATATAGTGGGAGGGTAGAGTCTGCCGCCTGAATATTTATTGGACTTTGGTCAATCCCCGAGTCTAAGGCCAAAGCAGCAGTGGATGTGTGTGTGTGTGTGGGGTAGTGTTCCTTAGTCCATACCTGCAGGAAGAATTCCCTGTTGAAGTCTGGGGAGGAAGCCTGAAGACCCTGAGATCCCAGCTTGGCTTAGTTGGGAGACTGTTTTCAGTGCCTGTCTAAGGATCCAATGGGATCAGGAAAGAGCTCACAGGTGAGAGTTGGGAGGAAGCTGTGAAAGCCAAAGGTGTCCAGAGGATGTGTGTATCTACATCTCCATCACTAGGAAGAGCATGGAGGGTTTTGGCAGGAGGCAATATACAATACTCCAATGCTGCAAGGGTGACATTATAATGCTTTGGGATATTGTAGAGGAGCACAGGTCACAGGCAGCTGTGCAATACAGCCAGGGGTTGTGCAGTGCAGCCAAAGTTGTACAAGACCATCAGGAGTTGTGCAGAGAAGCCAGAAGTTAAGCGGTATTCAAAGTTGTTCAATTTCAATGTTTATAGTTCCGGTGTATCCCATGCTCCCTATCCTTACCCAAGTTCATTGTTCCTCAATAAAAACACTAAAAGAAAACCCTAGATTGATTTTTGAGCCAGCAGGAGAGTGTTGGAAATGCTGTGTGCTTAAAGAGGGGAAATAATTAGAAGATAACGGTGATTGACCTCAATAAATGTGCCACATCCCTAAATTGACAGAACATTGGAAATTCCCCTTGAATGGGACTTTATAGACACTGAGTAAATATTACAACTTTATTATGTAAAATCTATTTTATTTGTATTACAGCAATAAAAACATTTGAACCAAAATGTACATGGAGTGTACAATTGCAATTGCACCAGTGTATACAATTTACAAAAACTAACATCCTCCAACTGACGCGTTTCAGAGCTTTCACAACTCCTTCCTCAGGGGTGTGGTAAGCATCAATTTTCTACAAATATAAATACATGGATCAGAAAACTATATATAAGTTCACATTGTATAGAAGTGTCCATGGCCTCAAATCAGACTTACAAGTGTTACAGTGGTGCCAAAAATTGCAATTCCATGTATAAATAAAAACACGGTCTCATTAACTCTGCCAGTTTTGTCCAAACATACAGATGATATGTATATTGTTTATAGCTGTGGAATGTATTAGGCAGTGGTGGTGAAGATACTGTACCAGACCCAGACAGTCCTAACCACTGAGGCCTAGCAGACAGGTCCTGTAATTTAAACAGATATGTGCTAATAAGTGAGCTAGTAAAGGTATATAAAATGCATAGATATATCCAAAATAAGTTGGTATTGTAGTCCGGCCTACCTGCATTGACCCGCTATAAAGGGATGTATTTCCACCTTAGATGTTTATATAGGCATTTTTCAAGGAAACTGCCTGTTTGTATCAACAGGAATATAACTATATGTATATGTATTGTGCGTATACACATATCCGTCAATATAGGTGCATAAATAAATGCATACTACACATGCACAACATTAATAAAGTATCCAGTTGCTAATAGCAATAGGCAATGTATCATATATATGCGCAATTGGGTATTAAATCCCCTAATCAAAACCGGGAATTGGGTATATATATATAGTGTCAACTTATTATCAGCCTGTCAATTCAGTGAACAGCCTGTTGTTACTGCTCAAAAACTTACCAGGTTTTTGGTGTAGGTTAGGTAGAATGTCCTTCCTGGAGCAAATGGTAGATAGGTGTGCTTCCTAATGCTGTTTTTTATATCTATCTGTTTCCCCAATCACACCACCCATCCACATGGGCTCCAGCTGAGTGTGATGAAGGAGATTGACAGAGTTCCATCCAAGAATGGCCGTGCATGGGCAAGTGACCTTATCGCGTTGGCATCCCACCAACATGGATGCTACTACAAGGATGTCCCTGGGACATCCGAGAAAAGGAGAAAAATAGAGGGAAGGGGAGATGGTAAACAGGCCATCATTGACTCGCCTCCTCCCTCAATCGCCACGGACTGCACTCTGGTAATGTGTCCATGCCAGGCGGCCTGGACTGCAGGCCTGAATCAACACCAAAATACAATATATGTATAATGCCATCAATACCTTTGGTCATAAAGGAACCCTAAATGTCTCTGTTCAAGAGTACAAGAAAATGGTTATAAACTCAGATCGTGTTGGTACAGGACACCTACCTCACTGCTTAGAATATCCTTCGCAAACTCCAGCCTGTGTTGGTGTTGCAAGAAAGAGGAGTGTTTAATACTCCACAATTGGTAAGCATGCCTTGAAATACAGCATTAATGGAAGCCAGTCCATGACATTGTTGTAGAGGTCTCCATGCTCCCATTGGAATACACCCCAGAGCAATACCTTATTCAATTCTGCTTTGCTATCTCACTTATATTTTAAATCCAAAGCAATGCACACAATCAATGCAGCCCAGCTTTGCATCCTAGTGTACTGGTGTTCTAAACATATCTCCTCTATAAAAAAAATGCTTCTGGAAATGTGCTTGCATAGCACAGATGGAACAATTTATACATATCTCATAGGATAGAGATGATATATTCACAAAAACATGGGCATGTTGGATGCACATTCAAACAACATCTTTATGCAAACTCTTGCTATGGACATGGGCTGATGTCACTTTAGACACTGGAAGTTTCCTCAGTATTGTGACACAGTGGTGGAACAAGACCTAGCAAAGACGCTATAGGTACTATCTTGATTAGGTTGTGTTATTGAAGGACAGACTCAAAAAATATATAAAGTTTGAAGGTATCCACGTCCCAATTGGAGATGAATAGATACAGAAAAAATGCAGGGCAGAGGGGACTTTTAAAACAATTTAGGTTAAAAAAGTATTGTACTACCACAAAATAGATAACAATACTATAATAGTTTTGAACAAGAACAAAAATAGGAGTGACAGTTGCATATATGAAAACACAGATTATATTCCTACAATAGGGATAGTTTCAATAACAAATCCTTGTTGACCAAACAATACAGAAAACTGGTCAAGTTAAATTGTTTAGAACATAAATGTCCGGTTGATTTGGTTGTGGTGGAGCAATGGGTGGAAAAACTGGGAAGATAGGTAGGAGGCTTCAAGTACCCTTGGGTACTTCCTATCTCCCTTCCACCTCCCCACCCCTTTTTATTTTCCTTCTTTTTTCTCGGTCCTTTTTATATTGTTCTTCTTTTTTCCTTCTCTGTCCTTTTCCTCTTTACATTCTGTTACCTACTTACCATATTTTAGGCTTTAGAAGCCATATTTATGAACCCTGTTATATCACTGGAGACTTGTGCTCCTTCTTGTGCTTTCTACTGTTGGCTGAGGCCAGCTCCACTTTTGCAGGGGGCATATACAGGAGCCGAACAGCCAGATGGATAGGGAGGCAGATAAGCCCAATTAGCTGATTTCCTGAGGCAGGTAGTCCCAATTGTATGCTGTTTCTCCCCCATTTGGGTAATTATCCTTGTATTAAGGCTATAACTGTTGACCTATATGTAGTTGGCAATGTCTAGTCTTGTTTGAAACTTTATCAAGTTTTTATATATATTTGTTGGATTTTGTCAGACTTCCCATCATATGAATACCTTATGATCTGTCAAATTTGAGAATGTGAAGTCTTAATATAGCTGACATGGAAAAAAAAGTTTAAAAAAAGTAAATATGGGCCACTCTGGGAGGCGGGGCTTCGGGTATGGCTGCATAGCCACAAGCTCTGCCAAGATCCGGCCGCATCGCACGCCATCCTGCCTGCCCATCATAGCTGGACACCAGCACCTTATCTGGGGAGATAGAGGAGACCCCAAGGAACCCCCACGTACCATTATTTCCCGTATTGGGGTTGTGAGGATCGGAATCCGTTTTGGGCCTAGAAACTGCATCGCCCGCCATCCTGCTTACCCCTTACACCTGGACACCAGCACTCCATCTGGGGTGATAGGGGTGACCCCAAGGACCCTCCAGGTACCACTATTGCCAGGATTGGGGCTGCAAGGCAGGGAATCAGGATCTCTCCTTCTCGGGCCTAAAATCTGCATTGAGCGCCATCCTGCCTCCCCCTTACACCTGGACACCAGCACTCCATCTGGGGTGATAGGGGTGACCCCACAGACCCTCCAGGTACCACTATTGCCAGGATTGGGGCTGCGAGGCAGGAAATCGGGAACTCTACTTCTCTGGCCTAGAATCTGCATCGAGCGCCATCCTGCCTCCCCCTTACACCCGGATGCCGGCAAACCATCTGGGGTGTGTGAGGAGAGCCTACAGACCCTCCAGGTACCATTATTGCTCCACTTTAGGCAGTTTTCAACATAATCTGCCTCTTTCATTTTTGGGCCTACAAATTCAAGATGGCGGCCGCACCTCAGCCAGGCTGCCCATCTGATCTGCAGTTCGGATCTCCTCAGCCCTCCCCCCTATCTCAGTTCCACACACAGCCCCCGGGGACCCCCCCCCCTTTACCATCCTGGACTCCCAAGCTTCCCCTGCATCCACAGAATCCCTCATCGGCCAGACACTGGATGAGCTGATAATGTCCCCCATGGAGTCAGGTACAGCCTTGTTCCAGGCCAGAGACCCTCCACAATCTCACTCCACAGAAGTGCCTTTTGACCCTAACTCCATGATGCAAAAATTCTCTGAAATGTTAGACAGGGGCCTCTCTATCACAGCTGCCAGAATCACCACAGACATCAAAGCTGATCTTGCACATCTAGGTAACAGGATTGAGGCTATCGAATCCAAAGTGGATGTTTCAGTGACCCGGATCAATCAAAATACTGATCGGATCCAGGAGTTACACTCCCAATTGGACTCAGCACTTTCCAAAATAGACGATTTAGAGAACAGGACAAGGAGATATACTTTCAGGATCAGAGGTCTGCCAGAATCTTACACTGAGACTGTTGATACTGTCCAGGCTGTCATGAAAATGCTGCTACCTGACATTCCCACTCACAAGCTGGAGCTTGATAGAGCACACAGAGCTCTAGGCCCTCCTCGCTCTGATGGTCTCCCTAGGGACATTGTAGTTAAACCTCACTACTTTTCAGTCAAAGAAGAGGTGATGAAAAAGGCCAGAGCCACTGCTCAGCTCTCCTTTCAAGATCATCCTATACAAATCTTTGCTGACCTGTCACCGTTTACTATTCAAAAGCGCAGATCTCTCAAACCACTGCTCACTGTTCTCACTCAAAAGGAGATAAAATACTGGTGGCTTTTCCCTTTCAATTTGAAATTCTCCTTCAAGAACAAATACTATACATTTTCCAACTTTGCTGATGGTGAAAAGCTTCTTCTGGAACTCCATCTTCTTGCACAAGCTCCTGCCTCTCCACCTCCACTGGACCCGCCTGCAAGCTCCACCAAACGCCAAATGCCTACCAGCCCTGTGGCACCTCTATGGCAGAAGCCTAAACACAAGAGATCTAAAGATTCCAAGCACCCTGGATGAACAATTTTTTCATATGATGTCTCCTATCTACACTTTTGTTTTTTTTCCAGGTTGATTTTGAACACCTGTACCTGGTCCTGAGCAGGTGATTGTTTTCTACCCCCCCCCCCCCCCCTGCCTGCTCAGGTCGCCCTACACTCATATTGACTTTGTCAAGTGACTTTCCTTTCGTGTTGTTATTGTCTTTTTTTTTTGTGGCCTTAAACACCATCCCTATTTCATAAACCCAATTGTACTGCTTCTCCCTGGAACTTTCTGAGATCCCTCTCCCCTCCCTCACCCACCTGCCTTCCATTCCTCTTCCCCCCCCCCCCCCCCCGGGGTGTTTTTTTTTTTTTCAGCTGGCCCCCTATATGGTAATATCCAGCTTTCCCCACAAATATTTACATGGCTTTATCTTATGCCTTGGTTTGCTACTGAGCACTTATTTATACATGTCTTGCATTCATTCTACCTACCTTTATGCCTGCTGGCATCCACTGTGCAACACTGTTTACTTTCTGTATTATGTAGGCGCTGCGGCCGGATCAGAGATCCAGTGCCTTACCAATCTCGAAGACTAGGTACATTTCCGTCTTCTTGAATGGTATCGCCTCGCGATTTTGCGAGGGATTTAATTTTTCATCCCTTCGGGAGTTGCGGGACTTTGCCTCGCACCCTTCGAATGGATATCTTCTTCTCTGTCCACCTCTTCCTTCCTTCTTCCTTTTCTTTTTTTCTCACTTTTCTATATACTTTCAGTTGCCCTGGAGGTCTTTCATGCTGCCTAGAACTCCCTGAGGTCGTCCATATCCTGGAGGTGCTGCTCCGTACTCTGACTACTCTCGAGACTGGGGTAAGTGCCTTATATTCGCTCTGGTTCCTCACCAACTCTCTCCATGGCTAACGCTACAGATCCTCACCCACTCCTCCAAATAGGCACCCATAACACGCAGGGCCTAAACTCCCCTGTTAAGAGGAGGAAGGCCCTTCAATATTACCACTCACAAAAACTGGATGTCGTATTGCTCCAAGAAACACACTTTCCTAAACAATATTGCCCGAAATTTCTCCATGCTAAATTCCCGGTTTTCTTTCTGGCAAATGCTGTGGGGAAAACGAAGGGGGTGGCGATTCTGTTCTCTCGCCACTGTAAATTTGCCCCATCTCTGATTCACCGAGACCCCGAAGGCCGCTATATCCTAGTCAAGGGCTCCATAGACGACCATATGTACTCCTTTGTTTCTTACTATGCTCCCAATGTCGCCCAGGATAGATTCTTCAGCTCCATGTTCTCCACTCTGTCCCCACTTATTGAAGGCACTGTCATCTGGGGAGGGGACTCCAACATTGCCTTTGATATGGGCATAAACAAAAAGCGTCCGGTTGGATCTCAACTCCTGAGACCTACCAAACGCAGCTTAAAAGTTGCTAAATTGCTGTATAGTCATGGACTAGTGGACGTTTGGAGAGAACTCAACCCCTCACACAGGGACTTCACACACTTCTCACACCCACATCAATCTTTTGCTAGAATAGACCATATTCTCTTGCCAACCTCTCTTGTTCCTCTAGCACGCAAAGCATACATTAGGGACACGGCGTGGTCTGACCATTCCTTGGTGACACTTCTCCTTCAGAGGCCTACCTCCCGTGCCACACACAATCATTGGAGACTGAATGAATCTCTTTTGAGTGACCCAGTAAAAACTCAGGAAATTGAAGCGCACATCAAAGAATACTTTTTGCTTAATGATATAGGGGATATCTCCCCGTCGACTCTCTGGGCGGCCCATAAAGCCACGATTCGGGGTAAGATAATGCAAATCTCTGCCCAACTTAAGCGGGCCAGACAAGCTGACATTGACCGACTAGAACAGGAATTCCTCAATCTCTCAAAACAACATAAACAACGACCACAATCTGTCTCGACGACCCAAATAGACGCAGCCAGGACTGCACTTAATCTTGCTCTGACAGCTAGGGCGGACAAACATATTAGATGGCAGGGTACTAGATTTTACTCCCAACGGGATAAAATGGTATCTCTTTTGGCCTTGGGTTTAACTCCTAGACCACGTCTGCATACCCCACCTGCCGTTCGCCTTTCCGATGGTACAAATTCCCGTAACCCCCGGAAAATTGTGGCGGAATTCCATAAGTACTACAGCACTCTTTACAGTTCGCGCACTTCCCCTCCCCTTGCCCACCTCACTGCTTTTCTAGACTCTGCCCCTTTACCGAAACTAAAGGGCCATCACAGCTCCATTATGGAGGCGTCTTTCTCCACTGAAGAGATTGAACTGGTCATTAAAAATTTAAAGGGGGGCTCCGCACCGGGTCCGGATGGCTTCTCTGTCCCTTATTATAAGGCCTTTTCCTCTATTCTTTCACCCTATATGGCTCGCTTCTTCAACGACCTTCGTAATACACCACACTTGGATTCCACACTTAACTCAGCTTTTATATCTGTGATTCCCAAACCCGGGAAGGATGACAGTGAGGTGGGTAGTTACCGTCCAATCTCCCTCATCAACAATGACCTGAAGATTATGACCAAAATTTTGGCCAACAGGTTATCTTCCTTCATTTCGCAATATATACACAAAGATCAGGTGGGTTTCATTCCGGGCAGACAAGGTACAGACCAAATTCGCCGAGCCATTGATGTGGTTTCACTGCTTCACTCAGGTTGGGATGGGGGTCTCCACCAGGAAGGTCTTCTTTTATCCATAGACCTACAAAAAGCGTTTGATTCTATTTCATGGAATTATCTCTTTTCTATCATTGACAAATGGGGTTTTGGCCCACACTTCACGAATATCCTCGGAGCACTCTACTCCACGCCCCAAGCTAGGGTGAGGTTTCAGGGTTGCTACTCTGACCCTCTTCCTATCTCTAGAGGCACACGCCAGGGCTGCCCCCTGTCGCCCCTTCTATTTGCTATTGCGATTGAAACTTTGGCGCAGGCGATCAGAGCCCACCCCGATGTTCACGGAGTTCAATGTGGTCCACACACGCACAAGTGTGCTCTCTTTGCCGACGATTTACTCCTCTTTGTTACCTCACCGCTAATATCATTACCGAACGTTTATAAACTACTGCAATCTTTTGGTGCAATCTCGGGGCTTCAAATAAACTTTTCCAAATCCCACGCCTTAAATGTCAACGTGCCGGACCGCGTGTTATCGGGTATCAAATCCCACTTCCCCTTTATCTGGAACGACCGGGCCATCCCTTATCTGGGCATCTCTCTCACAAACCACATAGACGGGCTGTATGATGCTAATTACCCACCTCTTTATAAGAAACTATGTCAGGATTTACGTACCTGGTCTCACCTTCCCTTATCCTGGCTTGGCAGGATTCATGCATTGAAAATGACGCTGTTACCGAGAATTCTCTATTACTTTAGATCCCTGCCCATCCCCCTAGTCAAGGAGCATATCAACCGTTTCCAATCTAAAATTCTGACTTTCGTTTGGGGATCAAAGGGTCATAGAGTAGCTAAGGGGACCTTGTTTCGATCCCGGAAAAAAGGAGGGCTGGGCCTTCCCAACCTCGTCTGGTATTACCAAGCGGCCCAATTGGCCCAGCTTTCAGTTATTTACTCACGAGCTGCGAAGCCGGACTGGGTGACCATGGAACGTCAGGCAGTCCCACTTCACACTATTGATTTCCTTATGTGGTGTCTCCCAAAATACAGACCTGCTATTCTAGCCCCAACTCTTTCACACTCCTTCGCACTATGGGATAGACTTAAAGGTAGACCTGAACTTACATCGTCTGTACGTCCCCTCTCCCTTCTGTTCCAAAACCGTAACTTTCCCCCGGGCTTACACATCTCAGATTTCAAATGGTGGCTAGACAGAGGCCTTTATAGAATAGGACACTTTTTCACTCCCTCTGGACCTCTCTCTATTACCCATTGCACAAATAAACTTAAGATGCCCAAATCGGAACATTTCCGGTTCCACCAGATTTCACACTTCCTACACTCTATTTGGACAACTAAACCAATACCTCCTACTGCTACAAACTATGAAATGTGGTGTGGATCAGCCATGGAGCAGAGGGGGGGTATCTCGGTGATATATGAGTCACTCTCGGGACAAGGCCCTAAACCAGGATACGCTCTGGCCTGGGAGAGGGACCTATCCCAGGAATGGGATCCGGAGCAGTGGTATTCCACCATGACAAGGGCATACAAAGGGGTCCTGAACGTTACATTAATTGAGGCCAGTCTAAAAGTTATTACTAGATGGTACCTTGTTCCAGAAAGGCTTCACCAATGTTTCCCTTCCTCCTCCCCACTATGCTTCAGGGACTGTTCACATAGAGGCTAATTTTTACACATTTGGTGGGAATTTCCAAAAATCAGGGGTTTCTGGAACAGGGTTTTCCATCTAATCCGCAAAGTCACTGGAGTTCCGGTGGCACAATCCCCTCACATAGCTCTTTTGAACTTTGTACCGGCCGAGGCTTCTAAATCCCAAAAGCGATTGATTCACTTTATGTTACTGGGAGCTAAGTTGACTATTGCTAAAGCATGGAAATCGTCCACAGTTTCATTCACTCTGCTGAAAAGAAAGATATCTTGGATCATGACTCAAGAAAAACTGGCTAGTAGTCTCTTGAATACTTCCCAGAAGTTTGAGATTACATGGGAACCTTGGGCGAAGTACACAAATACTTCCCTGATCTTTTAATCATCTCTCTTCTCTGTTGTTTCGTGAGACCTCCAGGGCATATGTAGCCTCCTTTGTTCTTCCTTTCTTCCCTCCTTCTTCTTCTTCTTCTTCTTTGGCTTCTCTTTTGCTTCTTTTCTCTCCTCTTGTTTCCTGTTCTCCTCACCGCTCACATGAGTTCTTATACATCTTCATCCAGATTGCTTTTAGGGGTTTCCTTTGGGTTCAGTTATCTTTCAGTTCAGGGCTCGTTAGGGGTATACCCAATACTTATGTTCTCCACTCCATTTTGGTGAAAGCAGTCTGCTTTCGGGTTATTCCCTTTGCTTTTGTAGTCTTATTAATTGCTCAAGCTGCTTTCCACTCATTATAAGACAGTATTATTTTGCTTAGGCTCCTTGGTTACCTGTTGAATAATTTGCGCTGTGGGGCTTCTTCCAGTTCCCTTGGTAACAGCTTCTGATCCCATTGGGGTTGCCTCGGGACTGGGCGAATCTCCCCCCGAAGTTTTGGTTCTTTATCTAGGCCGGTTGCCTCCTCTTCCTTGGAGCCTTGGTACCTGTATTGCCTTGTTTTACTGAAGATGTTATTTTACCATGTAATGCTTTGTTAAGCGGTGCACAAAGTTTGTTACCCCCTTTACAAAAAGCAAAATGTTTCGTTTTGCAGTTGTTACCTGTATTGATATCTCTTAATAAAAATCTTTGAAAGAAAAAAAAAAGTAAATATGATATACTTTACTATCGATTTGATAATGCTAGCAACATAACTGTTACAAATAAGCATTGATGATTGACAGAGTGAAGTTGCACTTTCATGCATGATTAAGAAATTGTATTTTTTACTCAGGATTGTAAGTAAACTTTATAAAAAAAAAAAATACATTTAATTTTAGCTGTAAATTGTTTTTTTTTTGGACATTGTGTAACTTGAAAATCCCAAGTATTATACCTGCAGGAGTGTGCCTAATTGCAGGTAAATAGTATGAATGCACACAGGACTAGAGTGGGCCTAAAATGTTCTACTTTCCCAGCTTTTGTTTGTTACATAAGTACAGGGGTGCTTTACTTTATCATTAACCTACTAATACTACAGAAATTACAAAATACTAAAATTACTTTTCATTGTTCTTTTTTCATATATCACTTAATAAGTGAAAGCTTACTTGATGTACTACAGTTGCAAGTCAGTTCAGATGATTTCTGGAGCAATAAAGACAGGTTAAAGACAAAACAAACCTTGATGACACACTGGCTCTTCTCAACAGGATCTTTATAGCAATAAAAGTTAATTGCAGCCAAGTACTGTAGCTCTAACCAAAGCTTCTACCATGTATAGTAGGCACATGTTCTGCTTGCTTACAACTTATGAAAACCTTACTCAAAAGTTATTAAACATCTGTGGGTTGGCCAGTTGAACCAGAAGCTTTTGTAAAGAAAGAGGGATAGTAAAAATGGTATGTCCTCTACAGGTAGTGTGCCAGCTCACTGCTGGGCTCACATATAATAGGCAGTATTGACCCAAACCTCATTTTTATCAGCCTCCTTAGAATTGTTGTTCATCAGAAGCCCCCTGGACTTATGAAAGAAGTTATTATACCTAAACATAATTACCATGATTCTGGATAGAGTGGAACCATGGAGAACCAAAACAATCTGAGTCAGAGAATAGCCATAGAGTAAAAGATCAGGAGAACCAAATGACAAATTGAAAAAAACCACACGAAAAAACAAAACAAGGCAATATCAATCAACAGAGCAAGTAAGAGGCCAATGCTGCAATAATAAGAAATCAACACACAAACTTGGTTAGCAAAAATAGGGCAAACAAGATGTTGATGAGCACCCACAGAGCCAAGGTGAACTCTAAATTGAACACCAAGGGCAATCAGAGACAGTGTTCAGTGGAGTTACCAGCCAATTCCTGGGTGAAGCATTGGGTGTTGTGATGCACACAATGTAGTAATATATAGTTCTGGAAAATACATATATATTACATATATGTGGGCTGTATACAGGCTCCTGAACAAAATATAAATCTTGCATGTGTCCATTGGCGAGATAATAGCAAGGCACTGATTACGGTCTAACAAAAGTGACTGTAAAACCGATGTGGGTGTACCAGCTTTACATATATTTGTGTGCATGCCACCCTTATGTCCATTAAGATGAACCTTTTTTTTCTATAATATTGCAATCCCTTTTTTGAATAGGCTACTTCTAAAATATATTTGTGTCTCCGTCGATTTATTATCTTGGTCTCTTTAATGAGTGGGTTGACTAGAAGACATATTATGGTAATTGGAGTAGCTGTAATAAACTCAATCATTTTTGTGCTGGGAAGGAAATTTTTGCCCAGAGGGTGAAAGTGAATAAAGAACTATAGATATAAGAGGGCAAATACATGACATAAGTACAGTAAATCTGTAGGTTAGAGGAAAACATTTACCTGTCAGTGGCAGACATATGACAGGTTTACTGGCAAAGGTTTCACTTTCCTGCATCTCTGCCAACACTTATTGTATGAAATTATATTTGAACAGGAAATGAAAATTGTGTGGGCTGAATGATTTGTTGTGTATATACTGCATTTAGGGCAGAAGCCAAGAAAAGGTTGAGGCTGAGCAAACATTGGCCTAAGGGTTTTGTGTTATTTAGCATTGAAAGGGAAAAGACAGGAGCTTGTAATTTTACATCTCATTTACAGAAAGCTTTTAACGAAAAACATTTTTTTTCTTACCAAAATAAGTATATTGGTTTTATTGTGCATTTTCAGTTCAAGGCATATTTCAGTAAAATTTTAAACTTAAAGAGTAACTCCACTTTTGATGAGAAAACAACAATACTCTCCCGTTGTACATTGCAAGGATTTGACTTTGATGCAGGTTTCCTACCTGCTTCTGCTCTGAAGAAATAGCTCTTTGTTCTTCTATGTTTTGTGGATACTGAGGGGAAGAGATTGTGTACTTTGCAAAGTGCTGTTGCTCCAGATCTTAGTAAATGAGGTAAAGTTTCACTTGGCAAAGAATACCCAATCACATGCGAAAAAAAACCAAAACAAAAAAACAGCATTTTTGCTTGCGCTCGATTGGATGATGGAAGTCAGCAGAGCTTCTGCTCATCTACCAAGCTGTGGAGCAACTGCTCTTGCAGAGTGCAACTGTACTTTGCAAAGTGCACAGTCTATTTGCCTTTAGTAAATCAACCCCTGAGTCTGAATGGGAGTGTGTTTTTGTTTAATAATCAACTGATGCACTTCCAGGGCTCTTATGAGGAAAGTGTCAGGGTCTACATCCCTTTAGAAGTGATTAATAGGAGAATCTCACAGAGAATGAATTCTGTTCCTGCAGAAGATGCCTAAAATCTGACCTGTATCTTCATGCAGAGTCATCAGCTGACAGCTAAATGTAAAAAAATAGAATTACCAGCAAACTATAACACTAAGAAAACACACTGTGGCCTCCTTTCCCCCCAATCCATACCAGACCATTTGGTGGAACCCCCATGTCCAATTTTTTTTTTTAAAATGCCATTGCCCCCCCCCCTGCCCCAAAATCTATGCCGGACCCTGAACATGCAGCCTGGCAGCTCAGAAAGGGAGGGTCAAGCGAGCACCCCCTATTGAACCATACCAGGTCCCATGCCCTCAACATGGAGGGGTGCTTTGGGACAGAGGGGCTCTGACCTCCCAAAGCACCTTGTCCCCATGTTGATGGGGACAAGGGCCTCTTCCCCACAACCCTGGTCGGTGGTTGTGGGGGCCTGTGGGTGGGGGGCTCATTGAAATCTGGAAGCCCCCTTTAACAAGCAGGCCCCCAAATCCCAGCCCCCTTCTATGTGTACTCCTACTCATTCACCACAAAAAAAAGTGTAGTGTTGTGTAAAAAAAGACAGGAGGCAGTTTTTGACAAGTCCTTTCAGGGGCGTAACTACAGGGGTTGCAGGGGTTGCAATCGCTACCGGGCCCCATGCTCCAGGGGGCCCGGTAGCAAAACAGTGGGTGAACCTCTAGGATCTCAAAGGTCACACTTGCGACCGGGCCCTGGCATTTCACCACTGTGGGGAGGCCCCAAGATTGCAGGAAGGGGGCCCACTGCAGAACTTGTGAAAGGATCCTGATGCGGGACCATAATAAAAGGCCATGCAATGAGAGTAAAGAGCCCCAGGATTAGTGGGAAGAGCCCCGGGCTTGAAGGGAAGGGCCCCGGCCAGGGGTCTGGGGGGCCCTTCATGGTTTCTTGCATCGGGGCCCTGAAGGTTCTAGTTACGCCTCTGAGTCCTTTATTAACAAAACAAAAATAAAAAACATAAAATGTTCCTCTGTGTAGATCCATCGTCAATCACAATGCCCTGCTGACCTGAAAAAGAGAAAAAAAAAAGCTCCAGACTAAGCATCCGAGCATACCCCTGGTAGCTGATGTCACAAGGGGACCACCTCTTAGCTATTTAAGAGCTGTCAGATGGTGGAGCTGTCAGAGGGAGAGAGCCTTAGTCAGAATCTTTTTTTGGGGTTATCAGTGGTGGCAGGCATCATGATTGATGATGGATATACAATGGGGTACATTTTTTTTTTTTTTTATTTTAGTTTATTTTAATAAAGGACTTGTCAAAAACTAGCTGTATTATTTTACACTGCAATTTTTTTGTGGTGAATGAGTAGGGGTACTATACCTTACTGTTACCACTGGGTGTCACTGGCACTGGGACCAAAGCAAATCTTACCCTATCGTGCATTTGTGTCCTCCTTCTCTCCCAAGCTACTGCCTGGGGAGGATGTGTGCAGTGTTGTGCTTTGTAGCCCTGAGTCCTAAGGGGCCCAGCGCATGAATGTTCAAGCTGCCCCGCCTGGTTGAGGAGGGTATGGAAGAGCCCAGAGGATGTCTGCTGGAGTGGCTGATTTGAACTATCTTGGAATGTTGAAGACTGGAAGCCCCCTTTGCTACTGGAAGCCTAACCGTCTCTCCCTGGGAAGCTGGAGCATTAAAACTACAAAAGACTAAAGTGACTGGCACCCTTACTTACGATGCTCTCCATTATGGCCATGGATCCACCCGAGGTAAATGCTAGCCTTCTCCCTGCTGGATGATGAGTCCTTTCCTCTACCGCATGCAAGAGGGTGCTACCATGGGTGAAGTTGCAGGGGTTGCAAAGGTGACCCTACCAATTCTCACAGGGGGCCCATGTAGACACATTAGATCAGGCATCACTAAATGGCGGACCACAGTTCAGATCTAGACCAAGTCACTGGCCCACTCAGACCTCTGTAGTACCACCATTTAGGAGACAGTTCTTCCCCTTACCCGCTGCCACTGCAATCATAGAAGAGCAGAGAGGAAGAGGCACAGCAGCTTTGGATAGAGGGTGGCAGCAGGAGCTTTTCAGATTTATGGAATATGGCCCAGTCACTTTTAGTGAAAAATCTTCATACTTAAGTTTGTTTTATGACTGCATTGCATTGTGGTAAATTATTATAGGGTTGTGATTATAGCTGAATAACCTTGTAGCTCACTTACCTTCAATATACTCAAGGTTGTTTTATGGTTGAATATATTTTTTATTATAAAGTTTCAAAGGGGTACAAAATAAAAGCGGGTAAGGTGAAAAAAGAAAAGAATAAACTTGTTATAAATAATATAACATAAAATAAAGGTAAAACAAGTAAGAGTAGTTTTGGGTCCATTGACAAACAGGAAGGGCCCAAAGAAGAATGAGTAAAAGATAAGAGGAGAAATAAGAGAGGGAAAGAAAGAAAAGAGAATGAGCTAAGGAGAGAAAGTAGGAGAGCAAAGAAGGTGGTGAATACGAAGTAATTCTAAGAATCAGCAAAACCCTCCTGTTTCACTTTCAAACGGGAGAGACAAAGCAGTAGGTCAGAGATTAGCAGTGATTAATAAAGGTCAAAGTAAAAACAGGTGATGAGGGGTAATGAGTGTTGATTAGTTAGCTATTCCTCATGGCCTATTCAGCCATCGAACCAGTGTTAAGTGGAGATTCTGCTGCAAAACTTATCCGAGTTAGAGTAGGGGACCCATATGTACCATAGTTTAGTATGTTTTTCCCAAGCGTCCAGTCTCTGGCCTGTATCTATTCCATAAGCATGGTATCATTCATTATATCTACCCATACATTTAGAGGGGGTGTGGCAGGGGTTTTCCAGAACTTGGAAATAAGCTGTCGAACTGCTCCTAGGAAAAATCATAATAAACTTAATTTCTGTGATTTGATGGGACCTGGTAAAATCGACAGAAGTGCCATTTTAGGAGAATGGATAAGAGATTCGTCATATACCTCATTGTATACCTGAAAGATGCGGGTCCAAAATGGGCAGATCCAATCACAATCCCTCCAAACATGTAACTAAGCTCCTCTTGCTCCGTGACAGCCCCAGCACACGCCCGAGGATACATCCGCTTAATGGATACTGGATCCTGATACCACCTGGATAGCAGTTTGAATTTTTTCCTCTTGAGCGTAACAGGAGATCTAGGATTTGTGTGTTAATAAAAAGGCGATGCTTCAGTCTTCAGGGAAAACCTCAGACTCCAAATCATGTGACCAAAGTGTAGTGTAGGTAGGAAGTGTGTTTTTATGGGATAAAATCATCTTTTAGGTTTATCAGAGATAAAGTAGATATACAGTAGTAGAGATAAATAGCAGTCGCTGAAATTCTGTATGGGGCCTGCGTACCTGTTTGGAAAGGTGTAAAGATTACAGTACCTCATCAAGCGCATATGGGTCAGCCAGTTTAGAGAGGATGAAGGTCTGGCTCAAACAATCAGACAGTGGGACAGGATACTCTATCATAGGTGCTGTAAACTGATGTTCCCCTTCCGTCTGGTACAGCCGGATTTTCAACTCAAGGTGTATTAAAAGTGGTGTGGTTTATTTGTGTAAAGGTTGTGTCAGAGTGGTCAAGGTATTACACCGCTCAATTTAGTGATAGCATGATAACTTCAGGGGGATTACCAAACTAGTGGCTGCTGTGGGGGTCTGCTACATTGCTGATGGGTGTCATCCTGCACTGACCACCCTGAATCCTAACAACCAATCTCCTGCTGGTTGAACTTGAAAAGTAAACTTTGGCAGCCCCTGCTCCCACCCTTCATCCAAAGCTGCAGTGCCTCGCACTCTACAATCTGTACCCGAGTAAGGTAGGAAAGTTAAGGGGCAGAGTTTCAGGTGGTCTGTAAAAAGGAAGAGGGGCACTGCTGCGGGGGTCTGTAATGTGAAAGGGGGCAGAGCTGTGGGGGGTCTGTAATGTGAAGGGGGGGGGCAGAGCTGTGGGGGGTCTGTAATGTTGTAAAGGTTAAGGAACCTCAATCAGGTTCAAAATAGATTTCTTGCTGCTGGATCTGATTAAATAGGTAATTAGAGTGCATGCACGTGGATATCATAGACTGACACATTGTTCAGGTAAATGATACTACTTTTATTTCTAATGGACAGTATATTATATAGTTAGTAGGCGGTGTCATATGTTAGTACGTAATAAGCATAATATTAGCATAATACTGATTATTTGCAGCTTTCTGATTAGTCAGGTCCGTTGTAAGGTGGTCCCCTTCCAGTTCATGAATGTTATCTTCTTTTGAAGGCAGTGTGCCAAGGCTCCATCTTTTTCTCGCATTCCATTGTCGGTGGTGGGGAGTATCTAGTAACGGCCATTTTGAGTAAGGAAGATATGTACATGTATAGAGAAACAGACATTAGAAAAATAGACATTTTGCTTAATTCACAAGTGTTCATCACATTCCTTCACAGTCCCCCCTAAAATGGCTATATTTCTTCTGTCCCTCATACTAAAGTGCCTACTCACCTGGCCCAAACTCATCCGGAACTTTTTTAGGGCTGTACATAGAGAAGGGCAGTAACTAGTTCACTACCCCCTCAAAACAGCCTGGAGAGGGCAGTCAGGTGCTATCTATCCCTACAACCCTATAGAACTGTGAAATTATGAACAGGGAGTGACTGTAGAGGGGTAAAGGGTTTGTCCTCTTCCATCATAAGGCGGTCTTCTTCTTCTTCTTCTTGGTGAAGAAATGTAGGTGTGCTATTATCTACAGCTTTGCTCATTAGCTTCTTTATAAATGGTAGAATACAGCATACAATCAGGGCTAAAAGAACTAGGATTATTAGTACTGTTACTCCTATCTGGGCGAGCACCTTCTGCCACCCACTCATCCAACTAAAATATTGATCCCAAGGGTCTGTAATACCGGAGTTCTTCTTCAACTCAAATGACAGATCTTCTAATTTCTTTATAGCTAGAGTAACCTTACCATTTGGACCAGTATTTTCAGGAAGGTTATTATGGGGAGCAAAGACTCAAAACCAGCTTTTACCTGATCCCTAGCTTGGAATTCATCTGGGACCCCCCTTGGGACTCCTATGGCATCTATGTACACATGAGGATCAAAGCTTCCAGAGGGAGCTGCTCGCTTCCTCCTGTGGTTGGGTGCTGAATCAGTGTATTTATCAGGGGTATTATACTACAAAGATCAAAAAAATAAATAAATAAATGTAACCACTTGTGTGCTGGATGAATTGTACCAAAATGTAGCGACACCATTTGTCTTAGTGATGGCCGCCTGTTGAGTACCTGTTTTGGTGATAATCACCTGCTGAGCTTTTATCAAACTTATAAGAAAAAAAAGGATATACAGCACAATCATTATGCTGCCAGCAGGATCTTGTCTTCAGGAGATTGGGCTTTCTTGCAGTGAAAGGCGTGTATCCAGGTGCTTTGTATCGTGGATCAAGTGAATTTTTCCTTGTGAATTTCTTCACTAACACCCAATCTCCTGGCTGAAGACTGTGGGTTCCCGAGTCTGTTTCTGGATCTGGAATGGAGGAAAATACTCGAGAATGGATATTAGTTAAGGCTTTAGACAAATATGTAACATAACAAGTTAACATATCAGATTGTAACTGCGACTGCTGTGGGGAGTAACAGCCAAGTCTGGGGGCTGAACCAAACAAAATTTCATAGGGAGACAGGGCATGCCCCCCCCCCCCCCCAGGGGGTGTGCCTGACACTGAACAGGGCAATAGGCAAACTGTCTGGTCAACTCATGTTAGTCTCTTGGGCCATCTTTAACATCCTGTTCTTTAGAATCCCATTCATCCTTTCTACCTTCCCGCTACTTTGAGGGTGGTATGGGGTGCGTAAAGCCAACTGAACTCCCAGTGCTGCCCAAATCTCTTTTTGTTAGGGTTGCTGTGAAAGCTGGGCCCTGATCGCTCTCTATCACCTCTTGGACCCCAAATCTACGTACTATCTCACTAAGTCGTTTTTTCTTTCTTTTTTTTAGCCGTGGTTCTAGCTGTCATGTTTGTGACTGCGTAGGCTCCTGGCCAGCCCGAGAACATGTCCACCACCACTAGGGCGTATTCTATTTCTTATCAGCCGCTTTTTGGCATCTGTATGTGATCAATGTGTATCCTCTTGGATGGATATAAGGGTTTTTTCAAATGTTTCTGCGGTGTCTTTTCTGTCCTCACCGTCTTTCGTATTCTTCTCCTTTGTCGATCCATTCCAGCTTTTCACCTGTGTAGGCTGCCTTTGCATAGAGGCTAGGTATAGTCTGTCAGATGGCACATGCACTGCCAAAGGCATCTGCACTGAGGATTCACTCTGCTCTTCAGCCGCTTGGGCCGTTTTTCGTTGGTTTGTCCGCTTTATCCGCCAAGTGGTTTCCCCTGGCTTCTTGAGAATTCAGCTTGCCATGTGTTTTAACCTTCAAGACAGCCACTTGTTCCAGTAGGAGTAGTGCATCCATTAAATCCTTAATGGCAGGACCATGTTTCACCGATGTTCCGGCCGCTGTCAGGAACCTTCTAGCTCGGGGCAGAGATGTGGGGGGGGGTCTGTAATGTGAAGGGGCAGAGCTGTGGGGGTCTGTAATGTGAAGGGAGGCAGAGTTGTGGGGATCTATAATGTGAAGGGGCAGAGCTGTGGGGGGTCTGTAATGTGAAGGAGGGCAGAGCTGTGGGGGGGAGTCTGTAATGTGAAGGGGGGCAGAGTTGTTGGGGGTCTGTAATGTGAAGGAGGGCAGAGCTGTGTGGGGGGGGGGGTCTGTAATGTGAAGGGGGCAGAGTTGTTGGGGGTCTGTAATGTGAAGAGGGGCAAGCTGCGGGGTTTCTGTAATGTGCAGGGGAGCAGAGCTGTAGTGGGTCTGTAATGTGAAGAGGGGTCAGAGCTCAAGGGGGTCTGTAATGTGAGGGAGGGTAGAGCTGTGGGGGAGCTGTAATGTGAAGGGGGCAGAGCTGTGGGGGGGGTCTGTAATGTGAGGGGGGCAGAGTTGTTGGGGGTCTGTAATTTGAAGGGGGCAGAGTTGTTGGGGGTCTGTAATGTGAAGAGGGGCAGAGCTGCGGGGGTTCTGTAATGTGCAGGGGAGCAGAGCTGTAGTGGGTCTGTAATGGGAAGAGGGGTCAGAGCTTCAGGGGGTCTGTAAAGTGTAATGCTGCAATCAAAAAATAGTTGCTCAAGATAGCCGTTCTATATCTGTGAGATAGTTGGCAATTCAGAGGATTTCGAGGAGGTTGTCCACATTTTGATATACTTCTTTAATATGTCTCTGGGTGCTTATCTATCTATCTATCTATCTATCTATCTATCTATCTATCTATCTATCTATCTATCTATCTATCTATCTATCTATCTATCTATCTATCTATCTATCTATCTATCTATCTATCTATCTATCTATCTATCTATCTATCTATCTATCTATCTATCTATCTATCTATCTATCTATCTATCTCTTCTTTTCTCTGCCTGTACCTTTACACTCACTAATATTTAGTTTCTGTAGAGCAGATCCATATTAATTTATTATAAATAGTACAATGAAGTGGATAATTTCCTAAGTATCTGGTTATTACCAATCAACTGAACTCTAGTTTAGGCAAAAGTAGGACATAGCTGTTTTGTACAGTGGGTCAGTTAAGTCCATTCTCTAAGCCCTCTACCTCTGAGAAATCTCCTATTAATTAATATCAACATAAACAGAATTAGGCTAAAGCAGACGTTATGAACTGACATTTTAAATCAGTGAGCTATTGAATCACTGAACAAGAGCTGAATATTTTCTTTTTTTCCGTAATAGGTTTTGGCAAATGAATAACCCTATGGGCTCTTTTATGGGAATAGGAAGAGACTAGTTGAAACCTCAGGCAATCTGGCTATGTGCACTAGATGAGACATCATCTCACTTGATTTGCTGTTACCAAATCATTGACATAAACTAAGTCCTTGAAGATTAGCTGCATGGGGGCTTCACTCTAAATAATAGTTTACATCAAAGTGATTCATCTGTAACACCGTTCACTTATACTTGATGTACTAGCTGTGTTCTTGTAATCTGAGCTGATAAGGGGAAGGAAAGAGATACCAGCTAGCCAGTGCTGAGATTTCTTATATGAGTATGCCAACCTTTTTTGGAGATATAGTTAACTGCTTGTTGCTTGAGGCAATGCAGGAACTACAGTACATAAACTACTTCTTGACTGTGACCCTAATCCATTTTGTTTATTCAATATAAGCAGAGATGAGCAAACTGGGTCAGGTTTGGTTTGCAATAAGTTCTCCAAACCCCAAGAATTAGCACCAACGTCATTGAAGTCTGTGGAAGGCAAAGCTAATGTTTTTTTTTCCTGACCATTTTTAAGGTTAATAATAGGCAATATAATGTTAAAAGCAGGACATGGGGAGCTGATCGCTGCCATCGGGGACATGTATTAATGGGGAAAAAAAGCTTAAATACATATTATTCATTAGGTAAAAATGGTCTTTTCATCAAATGGAGTCATGATGTGATTGACAATTGATCTACATCACTAGACAGCATGATTGAGGTGGCATTTACATTAAGGGCCTTGTTTACATTTTTTACCTAAAAATGCCAGGGGATATGTCATCTAGCAATGGTAGCAACTCTGCTGTACTAATGCTAGTGCTACTGTCAGGCTAGTTTGTTTACAGCCAGTCAGTAATCTGTCATTTGCAATGGGAAAAGCAGCAGGGCAGCATCATTGGGCAGCGGATCATCGTGGAGGTTGGTCAACGCTGTTGGGCTGCAGGTTGTCATGATTGGTGAGAATCTACATGGCTTCATGACATGATTGATGTTGGATTTAAATCAGGGGAATTTCTTTGTTTTTGTTTAAATAAAGGACTGTTTTACATTGTTGGTTTTTTTTTTTTTTTTACAGTTTTTTTAACAAGGTGGGTACAAGGGGGTACTATGGGGTTGATTTACTAAAGTAATAGACTGTGAGTCTGCAGGTGCAGTTGCCCCAAAGCTTAGTAAATGAGGTAGAGCTTCACTTTACAAAGAACAATCAATCACATGCAAGTAAAGAAAAAAAAAAAGCATTTTTGCTTGCACATAATTGGATGATGGAATTTAGCAGAGCTCTTACTCATTTACTTAGCTCTGGAGCAAATGCTCTTGCAGAGTGCTACTCCTTTTTCAAAAGTACACAGTCAATTTGACTTTAGTAAATCAACCTGTATGTACCCATACTCATTCCACCAGGAAGGTGTGGCAATATTTGGAGGCCTTCCAGATTTTGAAAAGTCTTCCCCCCTGCAAACCACCATATCCCTTTTGGGGGATATGATGTGGGCATGAGACCCTTCTTATGCTCATTAAGATGGAGACAATGTGCCTTGCAAGGGAGAGGAGGCTTTGGTACCCCCCACCCCCTTGCAGGGTAACCCCTCAATGTTAAATCATTGTGTTTTGAATTAGTTTAGGAGAATGGCTGCATGCTCTTTGCCCCCTTTCTTGGCCAAACCTGCATGCCTGGTAAAAGGATCTAGTTTGTATTTAAAGGGGGACCCCATGCCATATTTAGCAGACCATAGCAGGCCACAAGCCCGGGGATCTCTCTTTTTAAATAAAGATAAAATATAAAATATCCCCCCCCCCCAAAGGAATGAGCAAACTATACATAATAACCCCTAAAAAAGCACCACAATGTAAATTCAATATCATCCGTGTCATCCAGCAATGTAGATCCTCATCTACACAATGACCCACAGCCCAATGATATTGACTGGCTTCTTAAAAGACCAACCACTTGCCAATACTACTCCACTGCAAAAGACAGATCCACAGATGGCTGCTCTATGGCAACATATGGGCCAGAGATCCTGGGTGATGTCATTGACCAAATATGGTCATGAGAATATTTGGTCAATGATGCCGCCCAGGAGCCCCGAACCATTTTTTTAAAAACAGAAGCCAGCCAGGATCTGCAATTTAACGGTGGTAGTGTTATTGCCACTAAATGTGGTTTCTTATTTACAAACAAAACTTGGCCGGGGATCTGTCATTTAGTGGCAGTAGTGCTACCACTTCTAACTGACAAATCCCTGATCACTGTTTATAAGCAAAATATGTCAATTTTAAAGGACTACATCATACTGCTTCCAACCCTATGTGCAGCTTTAAGCATCCCTAAAGCATGTAACTTAAAGGATTTTTGTATTTTATTTGTTGTTCTTTAAGCTGCACTAAAAGACCCTCTTCTAACTAAATGGTATTTAGAAATAAAAATTGGCACATGCCCCTTATGCCAGTGTCCAGCTACAAATGCCCTTTTTTAACAACACCTTGCAAATTGGTCTTGAAAAAGGCAAAAGAAAAAAAAAGATTTGGCTCCCATAAACTTCAATAAGGTTGAGCGCTATGTTCAGGGTTTGAAAATGTCCTGCCTCGTAAACAGATAAATCCTGGAAACCAACTCTGTCCGGTTTGCTTAACACTACTAAAAAGTACATTTCATACTACTAAACACTGGCACCTGCCACAAATACCAAAATAAAAGTGTTTGTATTCTAACTGACAGATCCTGCACATGCTGATATGCAACAAGTACAAAGAGGAGTACTTCACCAGCCCATGGCGCTGTCCATGTGTTCACCTCCTTTGTTTGTATGTTTTTTTGGCTGAAATGTCCTGGTTGCTGCTGCTCCTCTCTCACTCCACTGGGGGGGGGCGGATCAAAACAATTCAAATCTGTAAAGAAAAGCGCACGCAACCTCGGGCAATAACGGGGACCTGAGGAAGGAGGCTCAGCCTCCGAAACACGTTGTCCATAGTAACAGCAGAGGCAGTGCACCCGTGTCTTGAATCCCCCACCTCGCAGCTCCGTACAACTTGTGGCTCCGGCCTTGGCTGAGGCTCTCCTGAGGCGCCGTAGATCACGTTGGTATAGTGTGCAGGCGCACTAGAACCGGCATCCGGTGACCAGGCAACACAGGAAGTGAAGGAGAGCGGGGATACAGCGGTGGCAGCCGCGGATGAGGAGACCGCAGAGTCACCATCTGGAGGGACGGGAGGAGTGAGTAGCTCCTGTTGGAATGCTGTAAAGCGATTGTCTTAAAGGAAAAGTGTGAGTGCAATTCCAATGTACTGTTTTATTGTCCTTTATTAAAGCGTTATTGCCCGAGGTTGCGTGCGCTTTTCTTTACAGATTTGTATTCTAACTGACACATTGTTTAGCCCCTAAATAGAGGCTTATGGAACCCAATTTTTACAAACCACTAAACCACCAACATTTCAGGTAGATACATTTACTGCCCCACTCCCACAGCCAACCTAGATTTTGATTTGGTAAGAAGTACTAAGTGAAGTGCAATTTTTACGAAATGGAGAAACAATTTGAGGTGAATTTACTAAAGGCAAATAGACAGTGCATGTTTTATGTGTAGTTGCACTCTGCATGGGTAGTTACACTAATTGTCCCTTGTAAAAGTAAATGTGGTAAAGCTTTCATTTGTAAAGAATACCAAATCAGGTGCATGTACATTTTTTAAAAAAATAATAATTTTTGCTTGCATATGATTGGATGATGGAAATCAGCAGAGCTTTACCACATTTACTAAGCTCTAGCGAAAATGAGTGCAATGTCACTTGCAAAATGCAGTCTATTTGCCTTTAGTAAATCCACTCATTTATGTCAACTTTGCATTATAGAAATGATATGTGAAAACACTTTGCAGCTATACATCTAATTTCTGATCTGTTCCAGCAGAAAACTAGCTACTGATAGCTGCAATAGCAATAGTGTCATTAAATCAAACTCCAATGAATTGTGTATATGGGCAAATGCATTAACATTCAGGAGAATTTAGCTTGCACAAAGAGGCTTCTGAAATCATTCTGGGTTATTTCAAAGGTGCTTCTGATCTCATTCTGACCTGTATTTATATTCCTTTAAAGCAGCATTGAGCTGCCTTGAGCTGCTTTTACACTCCCTCAACATGTATAGAGAGAAAAGCAGTATTGATATAAATCAGTGGTCTCCAAAATGCAGCCCGGAAGCCAGATGCGGCCCTTTGCTTGCTTTTATCCGGCCCTTGGGGCACTGTTTCATTCACTGAAACCAACAATGGGACATAATTCCCCCCACTGATACCCATGAGGGGGGCACAATTCCTCCCAATGACACCAACGATGGGGCACAAATCTTCCCACTGACACCAACAATGGGGCCCAATGACATCAATGATCGGGCATAACTCCTCCCAATGACACGAAGGATGTGGCCCAATGACAGCAATGATGGGGCACAACTCCTCCCACTTACACCAATAATGGAGTGTAATGACTCTCACTGAAACAAGCAATGGGGCATTATTTTTTCTCACTGACGTTGAGACCTTTTTACTCCCACTGGCCACAGTCTGAACCCCTTAAAGTCTGAAGGACAGTAAACTGGCTATTTGTTTAGAAAGTTTGGAGACCCTTGATATAAACAAAAGCCACATAGATTGCGTTAGTAGATGTAAATGATGGCCAATGTTCTAAGTTTCCTGGTAACTTGACACAACTGCATTAATCCTAAAATCTTCAGATGCAATCCACGTTCTATATCCTCAACTGTAATTATGTACCCCGATCTTCTGTTATGTCCAAAAAAAAACAAAGAACGTATGTAACATATACTATTTTATGCTTTCTATAATAATTTTTCATGTACAGACATTTGTTTAATGCATATCTTAAGAATCCTTCTGGATACTGTTAATATGGTCATCCCCCCTGATGTGGAGACCTCTCCTATATAGAAAAGGTTAATCAACCCAATTAATGTTTTTTATATGGGTACACACTATGTGAGTTTTTTTGTTTTATTGAGCCTGTGTGGAGGACACTACGAGGTCCCGGTTGTAATTCCAAGAGGATATCCATTGACACATACACACAGTTTATGAGAGGTGTTTGGAAGAGATTGAGGATCACTGGATCACTGAGGATCACTGAAAGCATTTCAGCATCAGAGACACCATGACAACCATCCATCTCTATATGCGTGAGTGATCCAAAGAGTGTAAGATCTATTGGGTCCTATTTTTCTGGTAAGCCCCCCTCCTTTTCCGACACATCGGTGGAGGTCACATATACAAGTGATAATAACACTAAAGATATTATATCCGAAGGGGAGATTCTGAACTTTGCACTATGGTGGATTTTTCATAGCCGCAGAGATCATCTAATCAACTTTCTTTGGACTGCACTTATTTTTGTTAATATTCACTTTAATGTTTTACAACCATATATATGGTCTTATTAACCTTTACTTTGGTTACATAGTTACATAGTAGTTGAGGTTGAATAAAGACAATAGTCCATCCAGTTCAACCTGTGTAGGTGTGTGTGGCCGTAATCATCTCTCATACCCCTGAATGTTCTGATCATTGAGATGTACATCCAAGAGTCTTTTGAAAGCAACTATACTTCCCGCAAAAACCACCTCTTGTGGTATAGAATTCAACAATCCTGTAGCCCTAACAGTAAAGAACCCCCTGCGTTGCCTGAGGTTAAAATGCTTCTCCTCTAATTGCATTGTATGCCCTCGAGTCCTCATGCAATCCTTTTGACCGAATAGCTTTTTTTCTATACTGAGATCACCATTGTGGTATTTATAAATTGCTATCATGTCCCCTCTCAGGCATCTCTTCTCCACTTCTCCAGGGAGAATAAATCAAGCGATTGCAGACGCTCTTCATAATTAAGGTCCTCCAATCCCCTAATTAGTTTATTTGCCCTTCTCTGGACCCTTCTCTGGTTAATATGCACTCTATGCTGAAATGCACTTCATGGTTTAATATATAATTTATAAATCTTTTTGCACATTTTTTGCACATATTGATTACCCTTGTTTGATTTTATTCACATTCTTATATTTATTACATTGTTATTCATTTGTATCACTCAATACCATCGCTGCATCATTTTTATTTATGTAAAATCAACGCTTCATAGGAACAGGCTACTTACTTCTGCTCCAACAGCTGTTTCCATGATATTCAATTGGGGAAACATTTGCCAATGAACTGTATGCATAACAGCTAAGATCCAACATATTACAAGTGAAGATAAGGCACTGCTAGACCTCATCTACTAACAGAAAAATTGCTAAATTATTGGTAACATTCTGGGTCCCCACAAGAAGGAACTGATCAAGGAATTAATGTCTCTAAAAAGCCTTTTAGAAATGTATATTGGGGCATTAGAAAGAATACAGAGAAACTCTGGAAAAAAATAATCTTGAACAAATTTATTTTAACCAACAGCATCAACGGGAGAACTCTCCATCTGTGAGCCTTTTCTTTGAATGCTCTTATGACAGGCCAAAGATTATTGTCCATAAACAAATCTAGAGGGAGCTGAATGTGGACACTGAGATAACTAAAGTTATCCAATACCACAATGGAAAACGTAAAAGGGGGTATCAAATTAGGTTGTCAGTCCAGAGGAAACAGAGTCGATTAGCCTAATTTATTTGAAATCTGGAATAATCTCCAAATTCCTTGATAAGCGAGAAGGTTGCAGACAGCGAAGAGTTGGGGTCATTCAAATATAGTAACATTTTGTTTGTGTACAGTGAAACACACTCCTAAAATTCCTCTATATGCAGGCCATTAACGTTAATGTCCTCCCTCAATTGTGCAGCTAATGGCTTAATGGCCAGTGCGAAAAAGAAAGGGGATAAAGGGCAACCCAACAACTCATTAAAATGAGAAATAGTGTGTGGTAGGCAATGAGACATATGTAGGCCTTCATTTGATTAGTGTCATCAAAACAAATTAAAGAGGAAGTAAACTCTGCTATCCCTATTGCGTTTTTCCTCTAGTTAGTTACAAACACTTATTTGCAATATTTATATAATATAATGTTTGCAGTAAGGATTCCAACTTACTATTTTTGTACAGTTTGTAAAAAATCGATTGCCGGGAATAAAGCGGCACCATCTTGGGTACTGTTATCTGAGTCGGCTGTGTACATAATTTCCGCCCTTTCTGCTTTCCCCTGCTGTAATCTCGCACATGCTCGATAGTGCAGCCAAGCCTCTTTCTCGATCAGGAAAAAAAAAAAAAATCCACTAAGTGGATTAGTTTCATATACATGCCATTGAAGATCTACATTCTTCTGGGATCTCGGCTATGCACTTGCCTTTACCTTTCCAGTGTTTTGCAGCTGTCAGGCTGATAGCTCCAGATGATTGCCGCTATAGGAGTCTCTATGCCCTGATTTACTCCCTGTGTGACCTCACACGGTCACAAGGGGAGAACCAGGAAGCTGTGAATGAATGCTCAGTCTCGCGAGTCTTCACAGTTGGGCTGCAGACAGCAGAGCTCGCAGACACGGCATGCTGTCACTAGGGAGACAGAACACAGAGCATGCCGTGAATCAAAGGACGGAAGCATGCGTCGGTGACGTCAACAAAAATTAAAGGACAAATTGCAAGAAAGCAATACCTTGACATGAGGATTAGAATGTGCTGAAGTTGGGTTGAAGAGTTTACAACCTCTTTAATGACTGCTGATTAGTTGGAAGAGGATACTGCACTAATATTAACTATTCTTAAAAACATTCCCATCCCCCCCCCCCTCCTACCTTCCCTGCGTACACTGTATAAAAAATCTGTGTACTTACCTAATTTTAATCTGCTCTGATCACATGATCTGATATTGGAGTTCCCAGGCTGCAGGGAAAAGGAGGAAGCACCAACAATGGTTGGACCAAGGGAGGTGACAGCTCCCGGAACTTACAGCCATTTTCAAGCACATCTTTACACAGGGTAGCCAGACTTGCAGGGTCATGTGACCAGAGCAGACCTGATTAGAAAAAAAGGAAAAGTATACAGATCCTTTTTATACAGGGTATGCAGGATAGGTTGGAGGAGGGGGGAGAGAATGTTAGTATTAGGCTTTACTACAACCACTGTAAGTAAGCCTGGTATTCACAAATAAGTATTTTATGTGGTTGTTCTGACTTTAATAAGCAAAGACTATATCACCAATACAAAGTATACTTTCAGGTACATAGGGTTCCATGTTCAACAGATTATAATCATCATCAATTAAATATGCAAGGTTTTGGAAAACTTTTACTCCATTAGGAAATAATTAGTGAATTTCCATTCATTACTATATTCCCTTGAGGGATTACAATTATTGAGCTCCTATGTTAATCTGTTAGGTATCAGTGATTCCTTCCTCAACTTCCCTAAGGATTCTAATTCTCTGGTTGTTGGATTATGTATCGGGTAAACAAAAAAACAAATCATCTAGTGATTTTTATAACCCGTTTGATGTTTAAATTAAAGAGTTACTTTATGTGGCCAGCAGAAAATCACCAAGTGAAATGCTAACTCTACTCTGGAAATTCAGCCACTCTTCCAGAGACAGAACGACCATTCAGTTTGCCTGAGCTAATATGTATATCCAAAGTTTTTTTGTTGTTTTGACTAGAGTAGGGAATAGTAAAACCCTTTTTAGGGTCTTATGCTGCCTGTATTCCATTGGGGAAATTTCCCTTAACATCTTGTTGAATAGACAAAAGTTGGAGAAAGTATGTAAATTTAAATCAAGGGATCACAGTTTACTATGCTTCGTTTATTATGAATAAATAAACACAATGAGTGATCGGTACTGATCACTAACTGTGTTCATTCAGAAAATGAAGGGGCTTGTAAATTACATATTTACAGCCTCCATACCTGAGCTCCATCCTGAAGATCCCCCTGTGTGTCTGCAGCAGGAGAGGAGGGAAGCTGGCAGCACTGCAGGGGGAGGGGGAGAGAGAGTTGGCGGTACATACGTGGGAGCCAGGGCAGTGCAGGAGGGGGTGTTTGGTGCTCACAAGAATTGATCCCCAGTATGGCTCTCCAAGCATCAGCTGAAATGGAAAGTAAAGGAGGAGAAGTCGGCTTTCAGCTACTGCATGACAGCCATATAGTGGATCAGCTCTTGTAATTATCCCCCCTTCTCCTGAAAACCTAATGTGACAGGGAGGCTGCACGGGCCCCCGTAGCATGGTTGGGGGTTACCATTGCAACCCCTGAATCTCCACCAGTGTTAACACTATAGACTAAGTACATTCCACCAACAGGGAACTAATACTCTATGACAGGGACTTCTGCACTGTTTCTCTCTGAAAATTCATGTCGGAACAGTCAAACAAATTAGTGTTTAGTTGAGCAAACCTCCAGTGGCAGTGTGAAGTGAAACATTTGGCAGTGGTATTACCACTACTACTGTTAGAGAGCCAGCACCCGTCAGCATCCTAGCAACCAGTAATTCATTGCAGCCAGGCACATTCAGCTGTCACTAGGGGATTCAGGCTGAAAGCTGACTGTAAACAAAAACAAAGCAATAGTATAAATAAAAGTGTAAAGTCCAGCCTACATAAATAAGTGACAGTTTAGTTCTAATTCTAATTTAACTTTATAAATGCTTAAAGCAGAACTCCAGCCAAAGATAACAATTAATAACCCATTAAAAAAAAAAATTAACAAACATTTTTGTTTTCTATATTATTCACCAATACAAAAATTACCCTGGCAATATTTTTTTATGCCACTAGATTAACCCACTTCCCCTGAGCCCTGGTCCTATGGACACATCCCAGCCTGTGACTAGACATTTAAAGGAGAAGCAGCACAGTGATAAGCTCACTCTGCTCTCTCTCCCTATCAGCATGCTTTTTATTAGCACAAGAAGTGATTGCTTTTGGGCTTCTTTCTCTTCTCACACTCTAAACTGTGGTGCACAGGGATTGCAAGAGGCTGGTATCAGGTCAGATTCAGGTATTTACATTGTTTGCATGTAAAAGAAAATTATTTCACTGATGTAATATTGATTATAGGGCAGAGCTGCATTAATTTGTGTCTTTTACTGTATATGTGCTTAGAGTCTATCTTTAAGTGAGAATTTTTCAGTGACAGCTGGTTAATGAAATAACGCCATTAACATACAAATAGGGATGATTAAACCAAGCAGCTAACAAATAGGAATGAATATTCCAAGCAAAGTTCAGTTTGCTAGATGTTTGCTGAATACAGGAGGAAATCCGCAAACCCACAAATATAGCACCAGAACCTCATTAAAGTCTACAGCAGCTGAATCTTGTAATTTTTTCTTGCCTTTTTCATGGGCAAGTTGTAAACTTTTGCTATAAAGGGCATGGGCTGCTATGGGGGAGATGCACCAATGCAAAGAAAACTAAAACATAAATAAAATAACTTTCAGTGGAGAGCATTCTTTCATTGTGGAAACATTAAAAATACACATTTCCTGGTCGTGTGCAAGCACTACTGTAAAAGTGACATTTGGAAAAGAAAATATTGTAAACAAAATATACGTATAGCTTCCTTCTGAGTGTAAAAGAGATTGTGTGGTTCCCCTCAAAATCCATACCAGACCTTTATAGGAGTGTGATATGGATCTTAAGAGTGACCCCACATTGTTATTTTTTTGTTTTAAAGTGATAGCATTTACAAAAAATACATAGTCTTTTGAAGATAGGAACACCATTTCCTGGTGAACCAAACTGCATAGGGTCTTGCATGAATTTGGAGGTAGACCCTCCAAAAAAAAAAAAGGAAAAAAAGTGGGGGGTTTTATTCCAAAAATCAACACCAGGCTGAAACAGGCGCTGACCAAACGGTTTGCAGGTGAGCGTGCATTGTAATTGGAAGCATTGGTGGAAGAATTTCTGTCTACACAGCAAATATTTTTTCTACGTATATATGATAATATTTTTTGAAGAACTTATTATTATTGGAAACATTTATTACACTTTTTTACACATTGTTTACACATTTTTTGGACTTTGATAAGTTTTTATCACAGTTACATTGGATTTTGGATTTATATTTATATTTCACATGGTTTTATTGATTGAATTATGTTATGTCTGCATAGAGTTTTTATATATTTATTGACTAGCACACAGGTATAGCATACCACTTTTGTTATACATATTTCATTCTGCAAGTTTATGAGTGCTTGAATTGGTGGGAGCTGCAATTTTATTTTTGAGATTGTGTGTACAGGTTTACCATAGAAGCAGACCTTTAAGCCCCGTACACACGTACCGAATGTCACCTAAGATACCTAGCTTGTTGTTAACATTTGGCTACTGGTCAGAGAGCTGCTATTTTTGACAAGAATAGTGGTCGGTTGTCATGTTGGCAGGTCAGTCATGGTGATTAACATTGAATCTACATTGCTGGATGTGGGGGGAACCTATTGGAATCTGGAAGCCCTCTTTTGAATAAGAGGATTCCAAGATAGCCCCACTTTCAGTGAGTACAGGGTAAATAGTACCCCTTTCTTATTTAATTACAGAAACACACCCACCATAGTAAAATTCCTTTATTTTATTTTTGCAGTTGCCCCACAATGTAAACCCAATGCCAATCATGCAGTAATGTAGATCCAATTTCAATCATGATTAACACCGCCTGATAACCAGCTGACTTGATGCACTTCACAACAATATTCTCTAGTCAAAATTCTTTCTTTTCTGAAAATAAATCCTCCCTAACAAGATGCTGAATGTCAACAAACTGGCTGGGGAGACTGGCTGATGTCCTGATGAAGGATGAACATTTAGTTTTCAAGCCAGCAGATAAAGGAAGTGCTATAGTGATAATAGACAAATCATTTTACAAACATCATATTCTGTTAACAAATTTGTAGCGTGCTGATGTATGGATCCCCTGACAATAACCTTTCTGGGAATGCTACACTGTCTGGCCTACCAAGACTGAAGAAAAAGGATTTATTCGGGCTACATGCCCAACGAGGCAAAAAATAAACAAAAGGCAACAGCAATGAAGAGTCACAAAATAAAACAAATTTGTAAAATACAACAAAAACAATGCGAGGACCAAGTATTTCCAGACCCAATCCCCTCCATGTATCTGAATCCTAAGTCTAGGGGGCTCCTAGCTAAAGGTGATACTCGCCAAGAAGCAGAAAGTTCCTAGTGTCTCCCCAAAACCCCACCCACTGGCCAGTGTGCTACTAAACATTAAGGCTCTAATGTCTTGCATTGTAGCGCTCAAGTAAAACGTGCAATTCCACAGTAAAGGGGGTAAGTCCCAAGTTAGGGTGGCACTGTCCTTTTAGGAGAAAGCTAATGAGGTTGAAAGGGTGCTTCCCGCAGAACATGAGGTGGCAACTCTGGACAAAGTCAATGACAACCCTCTTCTCCAGCTCACTGGATCTCTCCAAGAACAATGACTGAGCAAATGCTTTAACTCCCTACTGAATTCTTGCAACAAGCAACATCTTCAACTCAGCAGCATATTCCTATTGTCACCTCTCACTCCCCATGTGAGGCTGCCCCAGGAAGGCTTCTTCTCCTTTTTTTTCTTCCTCTCCCAGCACACCCTTTCTCCTTGGACTTGTTGTTTCATACAGTACTTTACTTAAGAGAAGCTGTCTCATGGGGACTACATCCTCCATAGTTCCAAGTGACTCCTATTTTCCTTTCCCAGCCTGCACTGCAGCCAATCACAGTGTTTCTGTATCCTGAGCAGTGGGTGGGCACTCCTCTAGCCATGACTGCATGATCAGCCTGTCCCTTTCAGGCCCAGTTTTTTCTACTTTTCACAGGGTGAAGCTATCTTGTTTATAGTCCTGGTAGGTTAGGTCTACTCATTTTAAGGGTGGAGCTATGTCATTGTGCAGCTATGTTTTGATGATATAGGCTTATCTAAGAAGGGGACATATACAGTATGTTAGTCACTGATGGGTTTATCCCACCCATTCCATCTATCCAGTGTTATGGTCTTTTGTCCGTTGTAGTTTCCCATCAGGTTCCCCAGTCATTGTGATTTTGATTTCATCTATACATCCAAGTATGCTTTGGGTCTGTTGCAATGGTTGAATTTATTTGTTTATATGCATTGTTGTATGATGGTTGTATTGGCTCAAGTGCAGTGCATTTTCCAGTGAGCTCAGACCACAGCAGAAATACTATTCAGGGTTTGTTGGTCCACTTTTATTTGCAGAAAAAGGAAAGTTTCAAATAAAACAAATGGGTGCCCATGCAGGGGTTTCCACCAGCACCTCAATCATAAAAGAAAACATTATCAAGCCTCCTGGCTTCTTATCTTAGTCTCTGCTCAGGCCTTTTTCCTTCGTCCTCAAGACCAAGTAAATACAACCCTGTGCTTACATGCAATCTCTGCACTCTCACAGATCTCTCTGCACACTCTCTGTATGCTCAGGCCCTCAGGCTTAGGGCATTTGTCTGTTCCCTCACAGACTGCATCTGGGCTGTGCCAAAATGAACAGCATTGGCTTTCTCCTTGCAGCCTCACAGACTCATCAAGAGTGTGGAGCCCTGAACAGTTGTCAGGTCTTTCATTATAAAAACTGTGCACAGATGCACACTCAGACTCTTGGTCTCCTGTAGGATCTGGATACAGGATTGGAGACTTCTACCTACTGAAAAGTTTTCAAGCTCTGGACCTTGATCCAAGATTTGCAAAACACAGAGAAAACCAAAAGCTTAGTTTTCTCAATTCTAAAAATAATTTCTTGAGCCCCTCATTCTGAATATGTGAGAATCCTCTGTACCCTTTAGCTATTTTCCAACAACGGCAGGGCCAAGTGCTGCCAAGGTATTCTTCATGTTTGAAAAAGAGCAGTGTTTTGCCTAAATTGTGCTATGTATGTGAATTATCAGAGTTTTTAAGATTCTGATTTTGCAATGTTTGAATAAAAAGCTATTTTTGTATAAACTTTGTTTATAGCCCTTGGTGCAGGATAACCTTTAGCTAAGATATTGGATTCTGAACCAGTGGATACCAGTTGGATGGTGACCATTGCACAAGGTACTTTATTGAATTATTTGGTGTGCCCCCTATATACTTCATTGATCACACAATATCTTATAGCTGCTTAACCACTGAAGGACCAGAAGGTTTTACCCACTTAATGACCAGGCCATTATTTGCAATTTGGCACTGCGCGACTTACTGGTAATTGCGCGTTTATGCAATGCTGTACCCAAACAAATTTTATGTCATTATTTTCCCCACAAATAGAGCCTTCTTTTAGTGGTATATGATCACCACTGGGATTTTTATTTTTTGTGATGTAAATGAAAAAAGACTGAAAGTTTTGAGAAAAATAAAATTTTCAAATTCAAGATATCACAACCCCCCCCCCCCCAGATGACCCCATTTTGGAAAGTAGGACCCCAAGCTATTTTCTAAGAGGCATGGTAAATATTTTATTGCCCGCGATCTGACGTTCATGGTGATACCCCACATGCATGGAGCAATTGCTGTTTACATACTACACAAGACCGATGCTTCCATTTGCAAACAGGGGGGGGGGGGGACAGGGGTGCTTTATTTTATATTTTTTATTATTTATTTTGCTTTTTTATTTTATTTGTACACCGTCCCTTTCTGTTTTTTTTTTTGTTCACTTTTATGGTTATCACAGGGAATGTGAATATCCCCTATGATAGCAATAGGTAGTGAAAGGCACTCTTTGTTGAAAAAATGGGGGTCTATTAGACTCTAGATCTCTCCTCTGCCCTAAAGCATCTGACCAAACCAAGATCGATGTTATAAGATGTTTTGCCAATTTAAAAATGGCGCTGTTCATATCCAGCAAAACCGAAGTGATAAAAATGCTTGTAGCTTCAGGTATGTTAGGCCATAGAGATGATTGGAGCCATTCTGGTCTCCGATCAGCTCTATGGTCAGCTGTCAGAACCACCTGCTGCATTCTCAGGTTACCCGGTGGGACAGGAGAGCCCAAGAAAAACAGGGAAGGCAGCGAGGGAGGGGGGGGAGTCCCCTCCCACTGCTTGTAAAAGCAGTCTAGAAGTAATAATTCATATTTTATATGAAAGCTGACGACTGGCTTTAAAATGCCATACCAAGATGATGCCTAAACCTGCAGGCATCATCTTGGTATAACCAGGTCCAGCGATGTACCAGTACGTTGCTGGTCCTTATTGGGTATATATTGTAATGTTCTTTTTTTTCATACAGCCTGTAGGCTGAATGAAAAAAGATAACTTAACCGATTCCTCAATTCACATCAATCGGTGCAAAAAAATATATGGCAAAGCATAGGGTCTGCACTCTGTGTCCACCCCATCCCCTATGCTTCACCATATATGCTCTTTTTTTTTTAACTGCGGTGGTGAAATCACCTCCTACAGCACTGCAATCATGGATTTACATGTATGCTGAAAGCAAACGCTGTTGTTGTTAGGATAAACAGATCAGTGCTGCAGCTGATGGGCGTACCTGCAAAGCAAACAATGGTTAACAATAAAACACAGTAACAATAAAACATTACAATATAATAGTATACAGTACAGTAAAACAGTAGATTGGCGGTATGGTTAACAATGAAAAACAGTAACAATAAAACATTACAGTATAGCAGCATATCATAAATTACAGTAAAACAGTAAGAACAGAAAATTAACTCAATAAAACGACAACTATTTTGGGCTTTTTTATTTTTTTATTTTTTATGTTTTATTTTTCTAACTTTTTTTACACTTTTTTTGTAACTGTAAAAAACTTTAAACATTCCAGACTAGGGTCTTTCAAAATGCGATAGCCATCTAACATCTTTCGAGACCCTGTGTAAGTGTGCCCTAGACTGTGCCATGCTGTACCATAAACTAATACTCCACCAGTGTGTGGTAGCGACAGAAACAGTCCCCGATGCAGAGACCAGGTTGGCCAGGACAGGAGGGACAAAAATAGCGGGTGTCAGACCTATATCCGCGTTTTCTCCAGACACGACATCTTCTTTGGGGTATCAGGAAGGACATTCGGAAAAAGCCTCTCATACAGCTGGCTCACTGCATCTGGATTGTGAATTTGGGCCACAGTATCTTCTGGAAACAAAAGGGCTGTGATGACCTCTTCCTGGAATTTTAAGAAGGTTCCACTTCTTGCTGATGCTTTGTATAGCACATAAGCATTCAGCAGAGCCAATTGTAAGAAGCATACTTTTTTGTACCAGCGTCTGGCCTTATGGGCAACTAAGTAGGGCACCATCAACTGGTCATTGAAGTCCACCCCTCTCATTTTAAGGTTGTAGTCGTGGACACAGAGGGGCTTCTCGACAACACCAGTCGCCATTGTAATTTGGACTGTCATATGTGCGTGAATGGCAGACAGAACAAAAACATTCCATGTGTTCTTCCACTTCACTGCATGAAATGTATCACACTTCAAGCAGGCTCTCTACCCGTCATCAAAGTTCCAGTTCCCCAATTCCAGAATCAAAAAGGTGACTTAAAAGTGGCACGCTTTTGTATTAATTGTCCACATATAAATGGTACCCCTTTCCGAATAAGGGTGACACTGTTAGATATTCCAAATTCATAATTCGACACTTATTGAAATTATATTATATTGACGGCAAGCTTGCAAAATATATTTGGTTTTATGATTAATCATAATATTAATATGTGTGAATGACCTTGATAAGGTGATTAGTGATTAAGTTCTTCATCTGAGCTGAGACAGTAAAATGTCAGATATTTCTGGTTCATATAAGGTATCTGGTATAGAATGTCATGAGAAGTCAAGAATAGACAGGATCTATTTTATACGAGGAATAATACATATATTTGTTTAAACAATGTTAGTTAGGATTAGTGTAATCTCAGTCATAATTATTAGTATTTGTATGTATTTATTTAATGTTGTATAAATTGCATAAGTTGTTAATATGTGTTATTTTTGTGTAGATTTTTGGTTATATGATGTAACATGATATCATCCACATTAGACACGTTACAAGAATAGAGTGTTCCATTTGGGCTTGTCAATCAAAGTCCATATGTCTTTATGAGTTTAGTACCTCCTCTTGCATAGAAATATAGAAATAACTGAATTTAGCAGAAATTATGTATGCCATACAAGGTTTTGAGCGCTGTGAGGTTATGACGTCTACATGTAAGATAAATGGCCAAGGGATCGATATTCAAGTGAGCACACAGACACACAGACTAGGAGAGATCACACACACACATCACAGACTCCTACAAACACAAAGACTATACACAGACTTTGACAACCTTAAGCAGGTGCTTTATCTCAGAAACCTAGAGACGTAATTTCCTGCTTCTTCTTGGACTTGAAGATTAGAGTGAAGGACATACATGCCTGTACAGCCATGATTTCAAGCTGGACACATTTTTTAGAAGTATTGCTTTTATTCCTTATATTTTTAACTACGCTGAACTGAACTGTTATACCTTTTACATTGTATTGTTGATGTCATTTGTGTGTCAATAAATTCACACTTTGTTTTTAAGTCAGTCTGGCAATCAATGCTAAATCATCCAGAAATGCCTAAAGATACTAAAATATTAGATATCTTCAATATTTTACAGACACCAAGTTCCAAACAATCTTGCCATTGCTCCCTATGTAGTTTGGGCAGTTGGGGGGCTCCACGCTGCTATCTTTTCCCCTGTAAATCGGGAAAATACATTTATAGCCTGTTGCCCTCCCATAGAGCTTATTCATCTTGACCTCATATCTGGCATGCTTGCTGGGGAGATACTGTTTAAAAACCAGGCAGCCAGAAAACTTAATCAGTGACTCATTAACACAGACAGTTTGTTGGGGCATATACAAGGCTGCAAATTTTTGGTTGAAGTGATTTACGAGGGGCCAAATTTTGTGGAGCCGATCATATCCAGGGTCATCCTGAGGATGACAGAGTTCATTGTCATTGAAATGCATGAACCGCAAGATTTGCTCATATCTAGTCCTGGCCATGGCAGCCGAGAACACGGACATATGGTAAATTGGGTCAGTGGATCAATATGACCTCAACTCACTTTTTTTTAGTAACGCCCATAATGAGGGATAGGCCCAGAAAGGTTCTAAATTTGGAAACGGTAATACGTTTTCATGCAAATTCTCTGGCAAGGGTCAAATTTGGGTTTGCGGCGATAAAATGATCGGCATATAAATTGCTTTTCCATAATAGATCTGTACAGATATTCTGTGAAAAACAGCTCATAAAAACCAAGGGGAGTAAAATCTGCTGTTTCCACCTGAATTCCCGGGTTGGCCAGTGAATGGGGGAAGTACGGGCGCTGCAGAAGTGGTGGGGTCCTAATCAGGATTTGTAAGTGCATCAGGAAGGACACTATGGGCTCCACAGGTCTTTAAATTCTTGGTTGCTGCGGGACACTACTTATGCTGGCCACCGCACCCACTTGAATTGCACTTATGGGACCCGCCACGTTACCCAATGTTACTGCAGTGCTGGTTTGTCTATGACCAGGACGTGCCAGGCGGCTGGTGCTCGCCAGTTCACCAGAAAGTTGAGCAGCACTAGTACTGAAACACTGCTGCATACGAGAACCATGTGATTGTTTCACCTCAGCAAACTGGGAGCGGGGTCGGGTACGCCTGACTTTAGCAGGGACCACTACTCCGTCATCAGGGCTATCTGTCAGGGTGCCACTGCTTTGTACAGGTTTGAATACTGAGCCTGATTCTGACAGTGAGGCTTCCCCATCACTCTCATATGTCATGCTCTTCACTAGTGTATCTCTGTTTGGACATTGTGGCCAATAAATTTATAGGTACCTAGTGAGACTCACAGGTAAAAAAGCACCTGGTTGTCAAGGACTGTTTGAACCGCTACAAAATAATTTAACTGCTAGCGCTTGTGGCTGATCGGTGTATTTTGACAATAGTGGCTCCCACTGTCAGGATACAATATCCTGATAAGGGGGATTCCTCCTTCCACCTCGTTTGTGTGGATGTTGGAATCTGTTTCTTTTGTTCAGACCTCTGGCATTATGTATGGTCAGCTTTAGAGTAATTTGAAGGCTCTAACTGCAGACCTTCTTCCAAACTTCTATTTACCTGGCTCTCTAATAGTTTCTGAGACAGAGGTGAGAAGATCAGGAGTTGTTAGCCAGGTAACTAGCATTTTAAGAAGGAGATCAGCGGTGGCAGTATCTGCATTTCTTTTGTGAATTGTACTAATCAATATAACTCTCAAAGAACATTGTAAAAAAAAAAGAAAAAAAGACCCAAATGGAAAAAGTATAAGTTTATAAGTTTATTTTATAAGTACAAGTTTATAAGTTAATAATTAAAATAGTAGCACTACTAATTGTATTGGTAGTCATATTGCACATTGCGACTTTAAATAAAATATTTTCAGTAGTTTTATGCTGAAAATGTTTCTTAATAGAGATTCTAAACCATACTAAATGCATTAAGAAAATGTAGTTTAAATGGTAACGAAAAGGGTATATTATGGAACTAGAGGTACATATGATGGATTACCCTTAGCTTATTATAAAAAAATATAACTATGCTATTGCACAAAGTGAGCAAAGGAGACCACTATTAATTTTCAAGAGCAGTTTTTCATGAATTATAATTAAATGACAGCAAAACCATTTTTCTGCAGTGAGAAATCTATTTTGTAATTGAATTCTTAAGTACGGGTTAAGAATAGAAACTAAATCTGAGAAAATTAATGCATATACATCAACGAAAGCATAAATGCTTTATGTCTTCAATTATTTTCAACAATATACAAATTACTGCAAAGTAAATGTAGCATAGAGCGGCTGTTCATTTTTTATTGTTTCTGGGTACCACTAGAAACTTTTCAGTAAATCCTTTACTACAACCTACAATTAGGTGTGGTGTGTGGGAACACTATTGAGAGGAGTGTTAGGCTCTCTGACAGCTCTCTGGCAATGGACTGTACATTATGCTACATTTAGAACATTAAAATATTTAATTGGTATAGTAATAATCAATTCAGAATAGTATGGACAAAGTGTATGTGTGTCTGTGTATGTACAAACCATTCTTCCCATTACCTCAATAAATCATAATTATTGCCCTATTGATCATTAGCCCCAAAAAGTTGACTAAAAAAGAAGAGATAAGCAAGAAAAAAATGTAAGTCACGTGTAAGCTTCAGGGACGAACAAAACGTTATAGCCTTTCCAACATGTGAAGTGGCAGAGCATCACCCTTAAATATGACAAATAATTTTTCTTTATGAAAAAACTCTTATTATTGAACATAAATGTGTTGTCAATTCTATGCATGAAGGTAAAAAAACCTTCAGTGAGCAGTTCCGTCCTGAGCCCCCCAATACTTACCTAAACCCAACCTCGATCCAGTGATGTGCAGGAGAGCCGAGGCTCTCCTGGGTATCTCCCTCCTCATTGGCTGAGATGAAGTAGCAGGAGCCACTGGCACTCGCTGCTGTCAATCACAGCCAGTGTGACAGGGGGCAGGGCTAAGCAGCGCTCTTTGGGTTTTATGGACACAGAGACTTGGCTCAGGAGCGAGCACGCAGAAGTGAACCCATAGCAAGCAGCTTAAGGGGGATGGACCAGAGTGCCGACAGGGGACCCAAGAAGAGGAGGATTTGGGATGCTCTGTGCAAAAGTATTGCACAGAGCAGGTAAGTATGACATGTTTGTTTTTTTGCCTTTATGCTTTAATAACAGTGCTTAAAGTATAACAAAAAGCAAAATATTTTTTTTTTTCGTTTATGATAGAGTGGAGAGGGATTAGAACACCTGTCAGTTTTTATTGCTGTCTGTGTCCCCGTTAAGAAGATTCATCCTCTCTATTTGTCCTGATTACCATTATAATCAAAAGGGAAAGTAAAAGAAAAACCCAAATTTTGTGTTGTCCCCAGAATAGTAATAGAAGGGAAATCTTCCAATAGGTACACTAGTTCTTGTGACTTTGGAGTCCCAATGGATTCCCTTAACCACTTAAGCCCCGGAGGATTTGGCTGCAAAACGACCAGGGGGTATTTTGCGATTCGGCACTGCGTGACTTTAACGGACAATTGCGTGGTCGTGCGAAGATGTACCTAAACAAATTTGACGTCCTTTTTTTCCCAGAAACAGAGCTTTCTTTTGGTGGTATTTGATCACCTGTGCGCTTTTTACTTTTTGCGCTATAAACAAAAAAAGAGTGTAAATTTTGCAAAAATAACAATATTTTTCACATTTTTTTATATGAAATTCCCCAAAAAAAAATGTAAAAATCAAAATTTTTTAACATTTTCTGCCAATTTGTTTTATGCTACCTATGTTTGGTAAAAAAAATCGCAAAAAGCATATTTTTATTGGTTTGCGCAAAAGTTATCGCGTTTACTAACAAAGGGAAAGATTTTTGCCATTTTTGTTGTTTTTTTTAACGCGTAATGGCGGCGATCTGCGATTTTTTTTGCGGTACTGCGACATTGGGGCGGACAGATCGGACCCTTGACTGACATTTTTGACACTTTTGGGGTTACCAGTGACATTTCTACAGTAATCAGTGCTATACATATGCACTGTTACTGTAAAAATACACTGGTAGCGAAGGGGTTAACTTTATTTGAGAGGGAGGGGCTGTGTGTGTCCCTAGGGGCGTGATTCTTACTGTGATTGGCTGTGACTTGAGGTGTAAGGACACTGATCAACGGTTCTACATAGTAGAACCGTGTGATCAGTGTTTTTACACCGAGGAGAATGACAGGCAGCTTGTTTACACTAGCAGCCTGACTTTGTCCCTCTCCCCCGACGATCGCCGAGTGACCGGCGGACATTGGGTCCGCCGGTCACACGCGCGGGGGGGTCCGTGACCGCGCGGGAGCGGAAGCGCGCCTCCGGCGGCGCGCGCTCGCTCCCCAGACCCTCCCAGGCTAGTGACGTTAATTAACGTCACTTTGCCTGTGAGGGGCTGACCGCCGCAGTAAATTTACTTGCAGCGGTCGGCAAGCGGTTAAATTGCAGGGATTTCCTCTCACTTCCTGTTTGGGTGATGGGACAGAAAGTGAAGGGAAATCTCCCTAACTGCACACAGATGTCAAAAAAACTAACAGGGGATATAAACCTCCCTTACTCTATTCAAAATGAAAATAAACGTTTTGCCTATAGTTCACCTTTAAAAGTCCTGTGGTAATAAAGGCATACAGTATCCCTGAAATTAGTGGTATAAACTGTGCCCAGTATCCCTGGTTCTTCTGTATATTGCCATAATACTTGCACCCATGACAGTAGTGACCAGTATTCCTAGGTTCAGCTTTAGTAGGAAAAGAAAAGGAAAAGGAAACAGTGTTTGTGCCAAATCTTATCCTAGCTCCAGGAATAATAGTGTCCCATATCAGGGGTGTAACTACAGGGGTTGCAATTGCAACTGGGCCCCATGCTCCAGGGGGCCTGTGCGGCTCCCCTGTACACCTGGATAGGAAGGGTGGTGGGGGCAGCATGTAGAGAAATAACTGTCCTCTTTTTTCCTCCTGTAGCTGCAGGAGGAGAATGATTCCTCTGTATGCTGACCTGCAACTCCTCCTATCCAGTTCACTTGTGTTCTGCTGTCTCTGGGCCCCTGTGTGCTCTTCTGGTCCCATCCTGCCCCCCCTACAGTGCTGCCCCCCCCCCCCACTGTGCATCCTGATCCAACTTGTGATGCGACTTCCATTCAAATGAATGGGCTCTCATAGGCAACCATTGATTTTCACATTAAAAAAACGTATAACGTGGCTTAACGCTGTATAAGCAATGTTAAACAACTTTAAGCAGCCTTTAGCAGCGTCAGACATTTTTACAGCTCTAATGCTGGTCATCAAAATGCCTATGCCACTTGGAGCTCTTAAAAACCTATGTGTGCATGAGGCCATAGAATAACATGGAGAGGCATTTTTAAGCTGCAAAAAAAAAAAAATAAACATCTGACGCTCCTAAAAGCAGCTGCAAAAATGCCCTGTGTGCATGGGGCCTTAAGCTGGATACACACTATCCAACTTTTGTTGTTAGATTTCTTTCAGATTTACCTTTTCTATGTAGTGCAAGGGCCTGCCAGATTCCATACAATTTGAAAGTGTTTAGGTTTGACCTCATATTATCTGGTTTTGGTAAGTCTAAAGGAAAAAGTCTTCAGAAAATCTTATAGTGTGTATGGCCCATTAAGCTGGATACACACTATACAACTTTTGTTGTCAGACTTCCTTTAGATTTACCTTCCACTATGTAGTGGAAGGGCCTGTCTGATTGCAAACAAATTGAAAGTGTTTAGGTGTGACCTCATATTATATGGTTTTGGTAAATCTAAAGAAAATTGTAGAGTGTGCATGGCCCTTTAGCCTTCCTGGCAAGCTGTAAGCAGCACATTATCTAGAACCTTTTCTAACTGGTGCTTTAGTCATTATTTCTCACTCCATTTGCTATTGCTGAATACTGTTGAGAACCAACTGTATCTCATGCCTTGCCAGCTTAGTATCCTGCACTCTGCCAAACTTTTTTTAAAATATTCAGTTTCCAAAAAAGCCAACTGCATTTTGTCAGTTTGTGACCTCCTTCATATTTCTTGGTACTGATTATTTTTCTGAGATTGTGAAATTTAATGGAAAGGCTTCATCTCATAGTCCTGCATACCATCTAACTAAAGCTTGTTATATTTTAAAGCTGGAAATCGTTCCTACTGTTTAATCTCATAGATATGTGACACAAGACATACATTCTGTTCAGTGTTTAATAACATGCTGGAATGCTTACATCAGTCATGTTTCTGTGTGGTTACATCTCATTCCACTTGGAAAAGCTAGCTGTCTAAGCAGAAACTGCAGTAGAAATTTGACAGAGGATCATTAATGCACATTCCTAGTGAATTGTTATGGAAGTCTTACACAGTACGCTTTCAAAGAGCTTGACAACCAGCAATGCTCAGGATCACTATAACAAGCAGGCATTAAAACCAATTGAATTCCAAATGTAGCTGAAAAGAATAAGATAGAAATGGTTGTTTTCCCAAGAAAACAACTTTTTAACTAGGTACTGACGTATAATAATAGCAGGTTTTTTACCTTTTGGGTGAAGTGCTGAGGAATCAGTTTTTTTTTTCCGTTTTGATTGCACGATTCACACTCTCTGTCCTGGTGATCATTGCCACCAAGAATACAAGTTAGGTAAAATCCCAAGTTTGGGACAGGCTTCAATCCTTACCTGGCTTTTACTACCATCCAAGAACCCAAACCCAAGAACCAAGAACATCCAAGAACCCAAAAAGGAAGGCACTTGTACTTATAACAGATTTATCAGTCTGTGATGGCAGAACCTTGGCACCCCAGATGATTTGGAACTATATTTCCCATGATGCTCAACTACACTGCAAAGTGCATCATGGGAAATGTAGTTTCAAAACATTTGGGGTGCCAAGGTTCATCATCACTGGTCTATGTGAACTCTTCACATACTGTACCTTTTAGAAAATACACAAGAATGTGATGCAGCAGTTCTATAAACTGAAATATAGAGATGAGTTTGATTTACTTGTTTAAAGTTCGGTGAACTTTAACCACTTTACCACGGGAGGATTTTGCTGTCTTACGTCCAGGCCACTTTTTGCGATTCGGCACTGTGCGACTTTAACTGACAATTGCGCGGTCCTGCGACGCCGTACCCAAACGAAATTTACGTCCTTTTTTTCCCACAAACAGAGCTTTCTTTTGGTGGTATATGATCACCTGTGTGATTTTTACTTTTTGCGCTATAAACAAAAAAAGAGCGTAAATTTTGAAAAAATAACAATATTTTTCACATTTTTTTTATATGAAATTCCCCCCCCAAAAAATGTAAAAATCTAATTTTTTTTACATTTTTGGCCAATTTGTTTTCTGCTACCTATGTTTGGTAAAAAAAATCACAATAAGCATATTTTGATGTGTTTGCGCAAAAGTTATTGCGTTTACTAACTAAGGGAAAGATTTCTATCATTTTTTTTTTAACGAGTTATGGCGGCGATCTGCGATTTGTTTTGCGGGACTGCGACATTGCGGCGGACAGATCAGACCCTTGACTGACATTTTTGACACTTTTGGGGGTACCAATGACATTACTGCAGTAATCAGTGCTATATATATATGCACTGTTACTGTAAAAATGACACTGGCAGGGAAGGGGTTAATTTTATTGGAGAGGGAGGGGTTAATGTATGCCTGGTGCTTACTAACGTGTGTGGGGGAGGTGACTGAGTGACACAGGGACAAATCGCAGGTTCGGCTATGCTGAACCCTGCAATCTGTCACTGTCTGTCACTTAGGAGATCCGCCCGCTTTGTTTACACAAGTGGGGGATCTCCAAACTCGATTCCCCGACGATCGGGGAAGAGCGGCGGTGATCACCACCGCTCCTCCCCTGGCCCGACTCCTGCTGTGACTGAGTACAGCGGGAGCGAGCCTCCGGCGGCGCTCGCGCGCCGCTGAGAAAGGGGAGTGTCTGGCGACGTAGGTCTACGTCGCCAGACGATAACGAACCACTTTGCCGCAGTAGAGCTCTAGTGAGCAGTCGGCAAGTGGTTAATCTGCCGTAGCTGCAAATTATTTTAGAGTCTATCGGGTATCATTTATGTCTTCAAATTCAAGTGATTTTTTAGGGCTAAGGGACAAGCTATTGTAAAAAGAATGGCATAGAGCACTGCCACTGGGATGTGTACAATCCAAAAACATTTTAAAAATACTACACAGTGGGGAGGGAGTATTCCCTATGATGCTTCAAGGGAGACATGGAAAAAAAAAAAAATAACATGCTTGGGTCATGCCTTAAAGCGTAACTCCATTTTTATTGAGAAAAAATCATTCTTCTCTGGGTAATCTATGTACATTGCAAGGATAATAACAACCTTTGTTGCAGATTCCTACCTTTTGTTATCCTGAAGAAATCACTGTGTGTCCTCTGTGCTGAGTGAGTCTAATGGGAGTGGTTTTATAATTAATTTTCAACCAGCTGTGCAGCTGCAGGGCTCTAATGAGGAAATCTGCTGGGCCTTCATCCCTTTAGACGTGATTTCCTATTAGGAGAATCTCACCAAAAATGACATTTTTGTTGCAGTGGTTGCCAAAAATCTGATTTGTATCTTAGACAGACTTCTGGCAAAATCATTGAGCCAATCACACAAGCAGGAAATTATGTTTTCTGGGGTGTGGTCAGTACACGTTCTGTGTACAGAACAACTCCAGGTAGCCATTTTGCTTTTTTTAGAAAATTACAGTGGCTGCGGATTAAAAGGGAAAGGTAGTTTTTTTTATAACATTCAATTACAATATGACTTGTGTCGCAATTGTATACTCTATATTATTTTTTCTATTTGTTTTCCCCATGAAAGTGGAGTTACCTTTTTGTGGTATTATGGAACAGTACAATTTTTTTTATCTACAGTCTCAGTAGGAGTTTAGTCTGCCAGGGCAAATTTGGCAATACTTTTTCTTTTACAATTATCTTGGCTTACATACAGCAGCCGCACTCCAATATGATCAATTGCAGGAAAAAAATGTTTTAGGTAGTTTTAGCAGCAACACATTCTTTTCCATTAGGTGGTACTAGGTCTGCTTTAACCAGCAGACGGAACTTGGTCACAGGTTTGCTGGCACTGTCCATGTTCTTGCTAATGCAAAACTGTACTGTTGCTGGCCAATTTCTATCAAATTCTCATTAAGAATTAAAAGCCCTCAAATTCATTAAAGACAAGAGCGGAAGCAAGTGTTTTACTATACAAATGAAGGCAGGGCATATTATCATATTAGTGTAAAAGTGGCAAGCAGCAAGGGAGTTTTATTTATGGATTCATGGAAAATAGGCCTAACTGGTGTATGCCTAACATTTATTTTTACAGTGGGGATATGGGGCTATAATGTCTAATCCTCTAACAAAGTCCATTGGCAAGTACTGTACCTCATCACTGTGCTATTCCATTCTGATTCAGGCATTAGGACACTATATTTAAGCTCCACCTCCTGAATACTCCTTTCAAATTGTATGAATTTATCTGGCAGGACTGTTATTATATGAATTTAATATGACACATTATGGACTATGTGATCTATTATATAGCGCTGTTAGTGTTGACATGTGGTTTTACTAGATGTACACACCATTTTTTATGATTGTTCTTATTTATAATGGCTGCTGACATCCGAGAGGTTTAGATGAATGTGTGATTTTATATCATTTTATCATTTTATGTATGTATACCTTTAATCGGATTTTGATATTTATACCTTTTATTACTGTATTTATGAGAGCTATTTATTATAGCCTGTAGCACCTTAGCGCCAAGTGGGTGAGACAAACAAGCATCCCACTGTGGTGTGTATGCTAGTTTTTTTACTCCTTTTTTTTCAGTATGAATTTATACAGTTGCAGAAAAATAAAACTAATAATCAACACTTTTTGACTAAAAAAGCTAATTCTAATTTATTTATATAGACATTTCATAGAACTCCTGTGATTAACAAAACTGCATGACTCTTTAATGTACTATTGGGAACTTTCTTCTTCTTCTTGGCTTCATCAATAGAGATGTGCATTGGTACGGTAAACACATCGATCTAAAACATGGCACAGAGGATGTAACGTTTCCCTCTTTGGCATCATGGATAGGACTACCACTAATACCAAACTGTGGCCTCTAAACATTATCTCTGTTCTTGGGTGACAGAAAAGACTGCTATCAGCAGCCTTTATGTTAAATACTGTAGATTGGGTCAATGGCAATTTGTATATCAATTCAATGTTTCCACGGTGCAGAAATAGTGGTGATTTCCAGCTAGATGTTTGGGATGCATATTGCACTTACCTGGATTGGTGCAGTGCATTTAGAGATCCTTTTTGACTGTGTGTTTTCCAATGGAGTGGGACCATTGACCTAGAATTTCAAATAAGATGGGTTAAAGGATAAGTTAACATTTATGAACATGTTACATGTTACAACCACATTTAGAGTGTTACATGTAATATGTTCAACATCTGCCAGCTCTCCCCCCTGATCCCCTCCTTGTGACAGCGGGCCGGGGATTTTCAGCCTGCACCTGCTGTCACAATTAAAAAAGAGCACAGCCATGCGGGGCTCCACCCACACAGTCACATCATTCCCTGTGAATCAATGAACTACAACTACCATCAGCCTTTGTGGCTGACAGCTTGCAGTTCTCAATGAACTACCAGGGAGCTGATGAGAGCTCTATGTAGTTCACTGAGCTTACTATCATTCAATAAATGCCTGCCCATATCGGAGGTGCGAGCAGACAGCTATGCTGACAGTCTGCAAGAGCCTTGCATTACACCCACGATCAGCAGGTGCTTTCCAGACTCCTAAAAATATTAAATGCACTTTTTTTTTTACATGCAAAAAATGTGCATTTATTTTTTATTTTTGTAAAGGTGAACTTATGCTTTAAGTATTATGAACACCTTCATGACAGCTTGCTGAAATGATATACAAATTGCTATGGATTATGCATGTAAATCTAAGTTTATTTATCACTTTCAGTTACATAAGTCTTTTTATGCTGGATAAGGTTCTGACTGCATCGGTGTGTTGTGGTATATACCACTTAATGTCCAGCCCTGTTTGGAAACACGGCAATTTGCAGCTCTAACAGGATATTTACCTGAAGGCAGCTTTGGCCTACAGTACAAGTGTTGATTCCTGTGATTATCCTTGTAGGCCTCTTTCATAGGAAGTTACCAAGGTTTTGAAAACTTCAGTTTGGTGACCTCTTGAATCATTCCTACAGCATTCAACTCTAAAAGTAGAATTGCATGTTTTTTTTATCCTGGACTAGGCCCTGAACATTTCAGTGTGGTGTGGAATATACCATAGGCACCATAGCCTTGAATGGATGCACAGCTGTTTTTAGTTCTAAGAGTTTTAATATGCTTGGATGAAGCTCTGGCTTCTACAGTATATGCTTGTTGACTTCATTGAACCATGCTATCAAGTAATGAGGCTGTGGGCAGGATTTAATATACTCAACAGCTTCTCTGGCATTAGGGTTTAACTGCACACTTGAGTGGACTTTCTAATACAGGATGACCGACAATTCATTCAAGGATTTTTTTTTTATATTATTCTCTGCAATTGCCATATGACTGTTATGTTTGATATTTTTATTGCAATCCCTGCTATCTAATATGTCATCCACAGGTTACCTTCTTAATATGGAACATACTCTATCAACATTTATCGGTTGAAATACTAATTAGCTGTTAAACTTTCTGCCATAAGTAATTTCATATTTCAGTATGCACTGTAGATAATTAGATCTAGATAGATAGATAGATAGATAGATAGATAGATAGATAGATAGATAGATAGATAGATAGATAGATAGATAGATAGATAGATAGATAGATAGATAGATAGATAGATAGATAGATAGATAGATAGATAGACAGATAGACAGATAGATATTATATATGGGTGTAGGCTAAAGGCAGGTGTGATTTGGAGGGAGTGTAGGCCAGAGGTAGGTGTGATTGGGAGCAGGTGTGGGCCAGAGGCAGGTGTGATTGGGAAGGAGTGTGGGCCAGAGGCAGGTGTGATTGGGGGGGTGGAGGCCAGAGGCAGGTGTGATTTGGAGGGGGTGTAGGCCAGAGGTAGGTGTGATTGGGAGGGGGTGTGGGCCAGAGGCAGGTGTGATTGGGAGGGGGTGTGGGCCAGAGGCAGGTGTGATTGGGAGGGGGTGTATGGCAGAGGCGGGTGTGATTGGGAGGCCAGAGGCAGGTGTGATTTGGAGGGGGTGTAGGACAGAGGCAGATGTTTTCGGGAGGGGGTGTAGGCAAGAGGCAGGCTGTGATTGGGAGGGGGTGTAGGCCAGAGGCAGGTGTGATTTTGAGGGGGTGTAGGCCAGAGGTAGGTGTGATTGGGAGGGAGTGTAGGCCAGAGTCAGACTGTGATTGGGAGGGGGTGTAGGCCAGAGGCAGGTGTGATTGGCATAGGGTGTAGGCCAGAGGCAGATGTTTTCGGGAGGGGGTGTAGGCCAGAGGCAGGCTGTGATTGGGAGGGGGTGTAGGCCAGAGGCAGGTGTGATTTTGAGGGGGTATAGGCCAGAGGTAGGTGTGATTGGGAGGGAGTGTAGGCCAGAGTCAGACTGTGATTGGGAGGGGGTGTAGGCCAGAGGCAGGTGTGATTGGCATAGGGTGTAGGCCAGAGGCAGGTGTGATTGGGAGGGGGTATAAGCCAGAGGGAGGCTGTGAAAGCTTGGGGGGTGTGGTGGCTGAACAAACTACCCAACACGTGCATGCTGCATGTCTGCACAGTGTCCTGTACCTCAAAATGACCAGCCAAAAGATGAAAACTAACCATGAATGCGCAGATCAGCTTCTGTGCTTTGTGTGGTCAGTTTAGCATAAAGAAGAAATGTGGCTGGCCGGATCAACCAGATACTTTAGTTATAAGAAGTATATGAAAATGCAACTATGATTTATAAAATACACATACAGTATGTAAACACACATATAGAATAAAAAATACTTATAGGAACATACACGTTACCTGGCAATAGAATCACAATTTGTGTCATTAGCACACTCCGTGAGACTCTGGTACTAGTTACTGCAAACAGTTACCCTTTAAGGGCTATTCACACTAGGTACTGCATGTGAATCGCACAGGCATGCTGTGCGGTTCCTGTGCAATTCACATGCAGTTCTGAGCAGTGAGATTTCAGCACTATTCATTTTGCATGTACTACTTTTTAAAAAACCACAGCAACCGCATCGTACAGCAGTACCATCCAATGCGTTCAAACGCACTGCATTTGCAATTTGTGTTTGGGGTGTCATTAACTTTGCACTGACCCTGCAGCAGATCGCAAAAGCAGTGCAATGCATTTAAGTGTGAATGGGCTCTAAAGGGAACACAATCAAGTGTCTATTTTTATATTGTAATCAGTTTTTACAGGACTTTCACATTATTCCATGCTTGCTCGTTTATATCTCTACAGGTAGGGTAGATTATCCACCATAATTACTCTGTTTAGTTAGCGAACAACTGCTGAGATAAGATGTCAGTCACACGGGGAGTACTGTACATTGTTTTCAATCAATTGGCTGAATAGACTTGCTTTGGGAGAATGAACAGTAATTTTTAACCGCTGAAACTGTTGTGCAGTACTACTTAGTAGAATGCAGAGCCTTCATGTGTATGAGCAAATATGGCTGCCCCATGTACATCCATAGATATAAATTATACACAGGAACAAAGTTTTTACAGCATTAAAGCAAAGTTCCTGCTTGTAAAAAAAAAAAAAAAGTCAGCAGCTACAGGTGCAGGCGCCGGCATTGCAAATTTCCTACTGCGCAAGCGCGAGTCGCACTGCCCTTTCTGAATGGTCCCGTCTTCTTCTGGGACACACTCAGGTCCCAAAAGGCAGCGGGGGGGGGGAAGGAGGAGGAGCCAGACATGACGCAGGTTGACGTGAGGTGATCTTTCCAGGAAGTGGGAACGGGTAGCTGTTAAAACCAGGTAACCGCTCCGCACTCCCCCCCCCCAAAAAAAAGTGCCTAATGTGGCAGTGGAGGAGGAGAGGGTGTGTTTTACATTGTTTATATTTATTAAAAGATGGATAAGACTGAATATAATATTTGACCTTATATAAATTTTCCTCATTGTTTTTTCAAACCTCTTACTAAAGATGCATAAGACTGCCAGGCCGTTAATAGTGATTAAAGCATAGTAATTATTTACTGGACTCAACATGCGCTATTAAAAATATTCCTTTGTTGGTGGAATACAAAACTATATTGAGCTGCAATGTTTCAGTAATGTAATCACATTTGTGTAAATTACATGTAGAACATTTAGCATAACCTTTTATTTTATGGTTCCCACTGTGCTTCTGCTTGAGCTATCTGTACAGTACTCAGAATATTTGTGGCCTCTTCTTGCACTCCATTAATGTTAAATAATTTTCCAGCCTAGCATCTCGGTATATATTAATTTCACTTATACAACATTGGCTATCATATCCTGCTGAGAAAGCTCAGCTTCTAGATTAAACATAAATCTCATCCACATCTACTGTACAAATGGAATTTTTGGAACATTAACAACGTGATTCATGGCAATCTACTTTGTAAATGATCATATCGTTTATAGAGTACAACAGTGCCATCTAGTGGATCCAAACGTTTAAGCAAGCAATACTTGAAAGCATTATTGTTGGATTTTAAGTAGACTTGTATTTTGGAAGATGGAACAAATAAAAATATACTTAATTTTAACATTATGTTTCCATGCCCACATAACAATAGATATAGCTATTTTTTTGTTTAGTCTTATGCAAATACATACATTATACAGGAGCCATAACACTTTTAAAGGAAAATGCAAGATACGGCAAACCATTAAAGTGACTCTGTGATCTTTAAAAACGAAGAGTATACCAGTGATGGTAATGGACGTATCATAGGAACCATTACAGCATGATCATAAGTGTGCAAGTTTTCCAAAAAGTTACATGGGACTTAGAGGTTACCTTTTAGAGGGAGGGTATGGCCTTAAAAAAGGACTCCAGCTGCTTCAGGCTGGGTTCACCCTGAGAAGCTCACAGCAAGGGGTCCAGTGCGTCCCCGTGCACCATTTCAGGTTCGAATTTTGACTGAATTTGGACCTGAAATGGACCGGAAGAGGCACAGGACTTTTCTGCAAGCTGTTCTGCAGCTGACACAGAGCTGTGTGAACCAGCTCCATTGAGAGCCGGGCACTGTCTCCTGTCATACGAATTGTATACGGGGAAACCCGCATCCAATTTGCAAAAGTGTGAACCCAGCCTCAGTGTACTTAAAGGGTTAAGGGGTTGTAAAGTTGACAAGTCTAGGGATGAAGGCAAATCCATACCCGCTCTATGTGGAAAATAATATATAAATCTAGGGGTTGTAAAGTTGTTGTTTTTTTTTTAATAAAAATAACAAACATGTTATACTTACCTGCTCTTTGCAAGGATTTTGCACAGAGCAGCCCCAATCCTCCTCTTCTGGTGTGCCCCAGTGGTGCTCCTGGTTCCTCCTTTTCATTGGGTGCCCCACGGAAAGCCACTTTTCATGGGGGCACCTGTGCAGATGCGTTCTCGAGTCTTGCTGCTGTGTCAACTGACACAGACAGCAGGACTCGGCCCCACCCCCTGCTCCTGTGTCACTGGATTTGATTGACAGCAGTGGGAGCCAATCGCTCCTGCTGCTACCAATCTGTCCAATGAGATGAGAGTCAGTGGCTGGAGCCGCTGGGCTCATGCATGGCCCTGGAACCAATGGGCAAAGGTAAGAAAAAGGGGGGTCTGGGGGGGTGCTGCAGCTAGGAAGGTTTTTCACCTTAACCACTTAAGCCCCGGAGGATTTGGCTGCTCAAAGACCAGGCCCTATTTTGCGATGCGGCACTGCGTGACTTTAATGCACAATTGCGCTGTCGTGCGACGCTGTACCCAAATGAAATTGATGTCCTTTTTTTCCCCACAAACAGAGCTTTCGTTTGGTGGTATTTGATCACCTGTGCGATTTTTACTTTTTGCGCTATAAACAAAAAAAGAGCAACAATTTTGAAAAAATAACAATATTTTTCACATTTTTTATATGAAATTCTCAAAAAAAATGTAAAAATCAAAATTTTTTTAACATTTTAGGCCAATTTGTTTTCTGCTACATATTTTTGGTAAAAAAAAATCGCAATAAGCGTATTTTGATTGGTTTGCGCAAACGTTATTGCGTTTACTAACAAGGGAAAGATTTATGTAATTTATATTGTTTTTTTTTTAACTAGTAATGGCGGCAATCTGCGATTTTTATTGCGGGACTGCGACATTGCGGCGGACAGATCGGACCCTTGACTGACATTTTTACATTTTTGACACTTTTGTTAGGGATCAAGGGGTTAAGTCTGTCCCTAGGGGCGTGATTCTAACTGTCAAGGGGCGTGGCTTGTTAGATCATAACAGAGACATACGATCCTACATAGCAGGATTGCATAGCCTCTGTCATGATCTAAGGGAGAATGATAGACGGATGTGGTCACATCAGCCGTCTGCCTTTCTCCCTCTCCTGCGGGAGATCGCAAGTGGCCGGCGGACATCAGAGCGCCGGTCACTCGCGCGGGGATGTCAGGGAATGAGCGGGGGCGGGAGCGCGCTTCCGACAGCGCGCGCTTGCCCCCTAGAGGCTCGTGGGTGAGTGACATACCCCTATGTCACTTTGCCCAGGAGGGGCTGACCACCGCCGTCTATAGTTGCGCGGCGGTCGGCAAGTGGTTAATGCATAGAATGCACACGCTCCCTGCGAAGCGACGTACAGGTACGGTGTTTCGTGGGAACCTGCCGTATATCTGCGGTGGCTGGTCGGCAAGTGGTTAAGGTGAAAAAATTTGAGACCTTACAATCCCTTTAGTTTGCCTTTACCAAAAAACTGCCAATGCAGATATGCCGCACTTGTAGATAAAAACAAACTGTGCAGCTCTGACTAAAATTGAATAATACCCTTTCTATAGGTGTAGGCCATTTATGTATCTCCTAAACCCTGACTGGAATACTCCTATTGCGAAGTGGGGCCTAGTCATTACTCCTTACCTCTTCCATCACAGGTGTAAGCTCTCAAACACAGAGCTCAAAGCTACTGCATCAGGGGGGAGAAACAGCATGTGAGGGGGTCTGAATCAGAGAAAAAGCTGGCTCTTGTAATGGTGGAGGTGAGCAGTAACAACTAGATCTCACGTAGCAATCCCCTAGCAACATCCTGGGAGTATTCCAGTCAGGCTTTGGAAGATATATAAATGGCCTACACCTATAGCAAGGGCATTATTCACCTTTAGTCAGAGCTCCGCAGTTTGTTTTTATCTACAGGCACTCCTTATTTTCATAGGCAGTTTTTTGTAAAGGTAAACTAATCCTTTAACATTATGCCTAACATTACTCTTAGTAGCCAACTTAGGCTGTCTGATTCATACCACTAATTAAAAAAAGGCGCCTTCCTGCACCCCATTCCAATTGTCTTTATAACCAACAAAAGAGTAGTACTGTAGCTGTCCTCTGTTTGGAACCAATTAAGCAAAAAGTATTGTGGATTTAAGATGGGTCTTGAGGATCACTGGCAGCCAACGTGATCAAATGGCACATTGGGGAAGCAAAGAGAAGGTAAATATATATATATTGAATATGTATATATTCATTTACTGGGAATGGAAGAGTATGGGCAAAGCACAGGTTCTCATGTAAACATTAAATTCACTGTTTCAGGTATCATTGGGGGTCAAAAGTAATGGCATGTGTGTTATTGTTTTTAATGAAAATAACTTTGTTAGAGCTGGATGATACATTCTTTGGATTTCATTTATAGGTTACTAGTCCACCTGAATGTGTATTGCCTGTCAGTAAGCTTGTGTACATTTTCTAACGAGGTTCAGTACATGAGCCATAGAGATGACCTTTTAGAGGGTATTGTTTGTATTTAGCATTTGGTTCAGCACTTATTAACTTTATGAAGTATTCTGTATTCATGTAATCTATAGGAGGTTAGGAACACAATTTTAAGTCAGCACAACATTTTTTTCTTTTTCATGGCTGATATTGTTACTGTGTGTGCAATATTGTGAGTGCAGCTGTGATTATTGAGTATTGATTAGCACTATTGAGATTTTCTTTGCACTAATTGCAGGTAGCACCATTTCTACGTTTTAGAGGGTATTGCCTTAAAAAGTATGTTAGCTTCTTGAGCCTCCTTAATAATATTCTAATCTACGCTTGTGGTATCCTGTGAAGCTCTTCCACAAAACCTTCTGCTGCATTCAGCAATTCCTACCCTCTGATATCCTATGCCAGGGCTCAAAATTTCAAGTCCTGAGCTACTAGCCAGGCCTTAAGAGTTACTCGCCACCAGTTGCCCCACCCAACTCCTACCCTGCCCCGCCCCTAATTCCGCCCCTAAACACGCCCTCCTAGTTATCTCATTAAATAACACTGTTAAATGTTGTATGCAAAATTAGGTTACAGAAATATTTATCAACAATAACTTTAATAATATGGGCACAGGCACTGTAAACATCATTACTGCCTTCCTAAGTAAATATACACTACATACAGAGTGCAGGGTTGAGAGGTGCACTACGCTAAATTATTGTGCAGGAGTGACACCTTCTTTCTGGGTTCTCACCGACCCCATCCTTAAAGCTCCACTCATACTTGTGTTCATATGTGTTTTGTAAACACATGCAAAATTGCATGTGCACGCATTTATAAAACATGCTAAAACCACATCACGTTTGCTGTGCCATTCGTTGTTAATGGCATCCCAAACACCACAAGCTGACATGTGTTTTTCTGCATGCAAAAATGTGAAAGCACTGTAAAATAAGTGGTGTAAAAAAAAAAAAAAACTGAATGCAGAAAAAGCTCAATGAGCTACTTTGCCTTATGTAGTGTATCCCCATTTAAATGAATGGGCTGCCCTATGCATGTTGTGCATAAAACACTAGGTGTAAATGGGGCCTAATAGCAACCATTCAGAAGCCAGTACAGTTGATATGATAAGTTAACAGACTGCACCCATCATCCCTGTACATTACCTGCTTGTGCAAACTTACACACTCGGACTTGTCTCTCTCTGTCTCTCTGATGGTCTCCCCAATGTCTCGGTTCTCACTTCTCCCCAGTAGGCTGTTACCTGAAGTTTGAGTTCTCGCTGCTGACTCTTCTTCCTCCTCCTCACTGCCCTGGGACGCGCATCTTCTCTGCCACCTCAAGTCCGGCATGTGAGTGAGGAGAAAATCCGCGGTGCTGTGCTGTGCTGGAAACTACATTTCCCAGTGTGCAGTGTGGCTCACAGAGCCCTCCATAGAGATGACTGGGGAGGCGGCTTGTCTAAAGCCGAGCAGACCCGCCCCCAGCCCGAGCCGAGCCATCTGACCCACCCGCCTCCAGCCCGAGCCGAGTCATCCAATCCACCTGCCCCCAGCCCGAGCCGAGCCATCTGATCCACCCGCCCCCAGCCCGAGCCGAGCCATCCAATCCACCCGCCCCCAGCCCGAGCTGAGCCATCCAATCCACCTGCCCCCAGCCCGAGCTGAGCCATATCCAATCCACCCGCCCCCAGCCCGAGCTGAGCCATCCAATCCACCCACCCCCAGCCCGAGCAGAGCCATCTGATCCACCCGCCCCCAGCCCGAGCCGAGCCATCTGATCCACCCGCCCCCAGCCCGAGCTGAGCCATCCAATCCACCCACCCGCAGCCCGAGCAGAGCCATCTGATCCACCCGCCCCCAGCCCGAGCCGAGCCATCCAATCCACCTGCCCCCAGCCCGAGCCATCCAATCCACCCGCCCCCAGCCCGAGCCAAGCCATCCGATCCACCCGCCCCAGCCCGAGCCGAGCCATTCATCTAAGCCAAGCTAGAACACTCGCCCTCAATTAAATTTCACTCGCAAAATGCGAGCGGGCGAGTGGAATTTTTGAGGGCTGTCCTATGCTATTTCATACACCTGACCCCTGCACTATGTACAATGATATGCAGCATAACTCCTCCACCATGTATATAACTTACACACGACTCCTGCAATATGTACATTACATATGCCTGCCCCTTTTGCTACTTACGTACATTATATACATCTGACCTCTGTACTAGGTACATTGCATAAACCTGCTGAATGCACAGCAAAAAGACTAGCATAAAGAAGGAGGGTTTTGTTCTAATGAGAACATGAACCTTGGCCTAAGAAATCCAAAGCTGGCCTGTGGCAGAGGCCTAAAGAATCTAAAAAACAAATCTGATCTGTGATATAGGCCTAAGAAACAGGAAGGTTACTACCCAGAGGGAGCATCTTCTGTGGAGCTTGCTGGACTGCATGGTAACCATGCTGCTATTTAAGTCAAAAAGCCAATTTATTGTTGGGAGGCTGTTACTGAAACATTATAGAGAACATTAACTATATTGTAAATAGAAGGCTACTCCTAAAGGGCCACTGTCAGTTTGGAGCTACCTAAATGCCTCAGATATGTTTTGCTGTTCTATGGGGGGTACCCTGTACCCCCAACCCTCTTTCTACAAGTTGAGCAAACATTTAAAACCTAGATCAACTGGAGCCTGTTTGGTAGAGCTGCAGGGTAAGTCATCACGCAGGGAAACCTGTAAAAATACAGCGATTTCTTTGGAATAGATGCTGCACATTAACAGTATATAAAACCCTTCCTCATTGGACTCATAGTCAGACAAACCATCATAGGTCTTGGAGGTCAGACAAATCATTACTGGATAGCCACATCCCCTAACTATACACTACCACCCAAGATTTAATCTCACAAATCTCATCGCTATCCTCTAGACCGTGACATATTCTCTTAACAGTATATACAGTGCCTTGCGAAAGTATTCGGCCCCCTTGAACTTTGCGACCTTTTGCCACATTTCAGGCTTCAAACAAAGATATAAAATTGTAATTTTTTTGTGAAGAATCAACAACAAGTGGGACACAATCATGAAGTGGAACGAAATTTATTGGATATTTCAAACTTTGTTAACAAATAAAAAACTGAAAAATTTGGCGTGCAAAATTATTCAGCCCCTTTAATTTCAGTGCAGCAAACTCTCTCAGAAGTTCAGTGAGAATCTCTGAATGATCCAATGTTGACCTAAATGACTAATGATGATAAATAGAATCCACCTGTGTGTAAACAAGTCTCTGTATAAATGCACCTGCACTGTGATAGTCTCAGAGGTCCGTTTAAAGCGAAGAGAGCATCATGAAGAACAAGCAACACACCAGGCAGGTCCGAGATACTGTTGTGGAGAAGTTTAAAGCCGGATTTGGATACAAAAAGATTTCCCAAGCTTTAAACATCCCAAGGAGTACTGTGCAAGCGATAATATTGAAATGGAAGGAGTATCAGACCACTGCAAATCTACGAAGACCTGGTCGTCCCTCTAAACTTTCAGCTCATACAAGGAGAAGACTGATCAGAGATGCAGCCAAGAGGCCCATGATCACTCTGGATGAACTGCAGAGATCTACAGCTGAGGTGGGAGACTCTGTCGTATACTGCACAAATCTGGCCTTTATGGAAGAGTGGCAAGAAGAAAGTCATTACTTAAAGATATCCATAAAAAGTGTTGTTTAAAGTTTGCCACAAGCCACCTGGGAGACACACCAAACATGTGGAAGAAGGTGCTCTGGTCAGATGAAACCAAAATCAAACCTTTTGGCAACAATGCAAAACGTTATGTTTGGCGTAAAAGCAACACCGCTCATCACCCTGAACACACCATCCCCACTGTCAAACATGGTGGTGGCAGCATCATGGTTTGGGCCTGCTTTTCTTCAGCAGGGACAGGGAAGATGGTTAAAATTGATGGGAAGATGGATGGAGCAAAATACAGGACCATTCTGGAAGAAAACCTGATGGAATCTGCAAAAGACCTGAGACTGGGACGGAGATTTGTCTTCCAACAAGACAATGATCCAAAACATAAAGCAAAATCTACATTGGAATGGTTAACAAATTAACATATCCAGGTGTTAGAATGGCCAAGTCAAAGTGCAGACCTGAATCCAATCGAGAATCTGTGGAAAGAACTGAAAACTGCTGTTCACAAACGCCCTCCATCCAACCTCACTGAGCTCGAGCTGTTTTGCAAGGAGGAATGGGCAAAAATGTCAGTCTCTCGATGTGCAAAACTGATAGAGACATACCCCAAGCAACTTACAGCTGTAATCGCAGCAAAAGGTGGCGCTACAAAGTATTAACTTAAGGGGGCTGAATAATTTTGCACGCCCAATTTTTCAGTTTTTTATTTGTTAAAAAAGTTTGAAATATCCAATAAATTTTGGTTCCACTTCATGATTGTGTCCCACTTGTTGTTGATTCTTTAAAAAAAAAAAAATAACAGTTTCATATCTTTATGTTTGAAGCCTGAAATGTGGCAGAAGGTCGAAAAGTTCAAGGGGGCTGAATACTTTTGCAAGGCACTGTATATATAGATTATATATTGATCAAGCAGTAATACCCCCCCCCCCCCAAAATCTACATCATGTCCGAAAGACCAACAAGGAGAGGCAGACGCTCACAGGCAACGAAAAAGAGGTCAAGCAGCCTGTGTGTCTACAGTGAAAAGTGGTGGCCACAGACATAGTGCATCCTTTGCAGATGGGGCAAGCCCGTCCTTTTTTTTCAGTGCTGGCCGTGTTATTCAGCCACAACATGTAGAAGAGTTGGTGGAGTGAATAAATAAGCCGCCCTCATCCTCCTCATCCTCTGACACCCATGCTCATACTAGTTTGCCTTCCACCGTAGCTGCCAAAGTGGTCCGTTCCACAGGCTCATTCTACACAGCTACTCCTTCTGTCGCCCCACCATCATGCACGGAGGAGTCACCTAAACTATTCGATCATAGTGTCGGTGACATGCTGCTGGAGGATGCGCAGCAATTTGAATGCTGTGATGTTGGTTCCCAGGTTGATGAAGGGAATAATGTGAGCCTAGAGAGAGGGGGTGACAATGACAGACAAGAAACTAGCAGTCATGTTGCCACAGCTGCAGTATACTGCTAAGCTGGTCAAGTGATAAGGAGGGAGAGGATGATGAGGTCACTGGCTGTACTTGGGTGCATGACAGGATAGAGGAGGAAAGTGAGGGGGAGGAGGAGGAGGCACAACTCCAATGAGGCAGGATGTGCTCCAGGGGCCGCCATAGGAGTAGCCAACCTATTGCACCACAGCACAGAGCTCGACAGCTGTAGGGTGCTGCAAACTCCCCGTGGACTTCCAAAAGTTCATTAGTGTGGGCTTTTTTCAGCACATGTGCAGTAGACTGCAACGTTGCTGTTTGCAACATCTATCTGAAGCGGATCAAGCGTGGCCAGAACACCAGCCGCTTGGGCACCACATGCTTGACAAGACATATGACAACCTGCCATGCAGTCCGTTGGCAACAGCACCTGAAAGAGCCACAAGATAAAACAAGCATACTTTACCTTGCTCCTCATCTGGGATCTCTAACCCTACTATACCTCATGTCTTCTCAAAAACCTGCATTGAGAGGGATGATGGTATAACAATGATTGCCACAGAGACTTGCACCCAATCTGCTAGCAGTACACCACCACTTGATTTTAGCAGCAGGCAAATTTCACTACCCCAGTTGCTGAACCGTAGAAAAAAATACTGACCCAGCCATCACTACAATTGCTGCCTTTTCATCTGGTAGACTCTGCTCCCTTTCGCAAATTTGTGGAATGCGCTGTACTACAGTGGCAGGTACCAAAAAGACATTTATTTTTGCAAAAGGCAATTCCAGCTCTCTACCGTCATGTGGAAGGTAGTGTTTGGCCTTGTTGGACAGAGCAGTCAGCAGGAAGGTTCACATTACTGCTGACTCTTGGTCCAGCAGGCATGGACAGGGACGTTACATTTCCTTCACAGCGCACTGGGTAACTCTGCTGGTAGCTGGGAAGGATGCAGGACAGGGTTCAGTGTTGCAGCTTGTTTTGCCACCATGCCTCAAAAAAGCTTGTGCTGGTTCTGCCACATCTGGCTACTCCACCACCTCCTCCTCCTCTTCTTCCTTCTTCATGTCCTCTTCTGCTCAATTGTCCTCTGAAGCAGCAGTGCTCCTTAAGCATTTAAGGGGCTACGCAAGCAGTCAGGCTAAAAGATGCCCTGCAGTGCTTCAGTTGGTCTGTCTAGGAGATAGGAGTCTAGGGGATAGGAGTCACACTGGGGCAGAGATTCTGTCAGCTCTGCAGGGGCAGGCTCAGAGATGGTTAACACCACGACAGCTTGAGCCAGTAATGGTTGTATGTGACAATGGCACCAACCTTCTCTTCGCCCTCCAACAGGGACATTTGACACATGTTCCATGCTTGGCACATGTCCTGAACCTGGTGGTGCAGCGTTTCTTGACCAGATACCCAGGCTTCCAAGATCTCCTGAGGCAGGCCAGAAAAGTCTGTAGCCATTTATACAATGCCAGTGCTTGCTTATTTGACATTCAATGGGAATTCAACCTGCCCACCAACCGCCTCATTTGTGACATGCCCACCAAGTGGAACTCAACATTTGCAATGTTGCAGTGGCTGCACATGCAGCAGAGGGCCATCAATGAGTACTTGTGTGAGTATGGCACAAGGACAGGCTCAGGGGAGCTTGGATTTTTTTCGCCACACCAGTAGCTTTTGGTAAAGGATGCATGCAGCATCCTGTCACCATTTGAGGAGGCCACAAGGATGGTGAGCCGGGATGATGCGGGAGTGACATTATCCCTCTAGTCTACCTGCTGGAGCACACGCTTCATGGAATCATGGACAGGGAACTTGAGGCAGAACAACGGGAGGAAGAGGAGGACTTCCTTTCCTCACAAGGACCCCTTTATGCAGATATCATGCCTGCAGGGACACAAAACACACAGGTGGAAGAGGAAGAGGAAGATTGTGGCAGCATGGATGTAGAGGATAGCATAAAGCAGTCTTCAAGGGATGTTTTTCATTCCCCAGAAACCCCCGAAGTTTAACGTGGTTGGGGAGAGGTTGCTCCTGAAAATGTCATCCTTAGTGACCCAGAGGACTCAGAAGCTCATGCCTCCTCAAACTTACGTTGCATGGGCTCCCTGATTCTGCAAAGCCTGAGAAAGGACCCAAGGATCCGTGCTATTAAGGAGAGGAGTAATTACTGGTTGGCAACCCTTGTTGATCCACATTACAAGGGCAAAGTTGCAGAGCTCATCCTGCCTTCGTAGAGGGTGCAGAGGATGAAACATCTTGAGGAGGCCTTGATAAAAATTTGTATAACACCTTTCCAGACACTGGGAGGTTAACATTCTCTGGACGTGTTTCTGAGGAATTGTTCATCCAAAAGAGGCACCACCAACGCCCAAGGCCCAATTTTTCTGCACCTCTATGACAACTGACAAGTACATGCAATTTCAAATTTGTATGGAATTCTTACCAGCAGGTCCCATTCCTGCACCCAGCAAGAGTAACTGTGAGAGGTTATGGTGTTCAGGCACCACCAACAACCAAGGCCCAATTTATTCTGCACCTGTATGACAAGTACATGCGATTTCAAATTTGTATAGAATTTTTACCAGCAGGGCCCATTCCTGTGCCCAGCAAGAGTAACTGCGTGGGGTTGGGGTCTTCAGGCACCACCAACAACCAAGGCCCAATTTTTCTGTACCTGTATGACAAGTACATGCGATTCCAAATTTGTATGGAGTTTTTAGCAGCAGGGCCCGTTCCTGCACCCAGCAAGAGTAACTGCAAGGGGTTGCGGTGTTCAGGCACCACCAACAACCAAGGCCCAATTTTTCTGCACCTGTATGACAAGTGCATGCGATTTCAAATTTGTATGGAATTTTTAGCAGCAAGGCCCGTTCCTGCGCCCAGCAAGAATAACTGCGAGGAGTTGCAGTGTTCAGGCACCACCAACAACTAAGGCCCAATTTTCCTGCACCTGTATGACAAGTACATGCGATTTCAAATTTGTATGGAATTTTTAGCAGCAGGGCCCGTTTCTGCACCCAGCAAGAGTAAATGTGAGGGGTTGCGGTGTTCAGGCACCACCAACAACCAAGGACCAATTTTTCTGCACCTGTATGGCAAGTACATTATGAGTAAGCGATTATCTATATCGTGAAATGCGTCAACCTGTCATGTCTCTCAATGCACTGTCTGTATGGATTTGTTATGAGTAGTGTTGAGCGAACACGGACTGTATTATTCGTGTTCGTACCGAATAATTGGATTTTTGTTACCCGAACACGAACACGGACACTTTACTGTATATTCGGGTAAAAATCCGTGCTCGGTCGTTTTATTTCCGGGTTTTGCATGCTTTGGCGCTCTTTTCATGGCGGGCTTTCAACAGCCAATCAACAATCGTTTAACTGGTGTGCCTTAAGCCATCCCAGCCATGCCTGCAAATGTCTCAGTAGCTGTGATTGGCCGTCTGAAGCATGTGACCAAGTCTTTATAAGTTCGAGGCAGCCGCAGCGGCGTCATTATGCTGCTTAGATCAGGGACAGAGCACACATCAACGTGCTGGCTGCTGATTAGGGAAAGATAGGCAGGAAAAAAACATTTGTGTCCGGATAGAATTGAGGGACAGGTCGGAGTGTTTAGGCAGGGCGAGTTGTAGGCATTTTAGGGATAGAGTCTGCTGAATTATAGGGTCAGTGTGTTCTACAAACTACAATCGATATTGCTGTGTGGGGTGGGGTCTGCACTTAGTTCTCCTGATCTACGATCTCTTCTCAATCCTGTTAGGGACAGAGTCTGCTGAATTTTAGGGAAAGTGTGTTCTACAAACTACAATCGATATTGCTGTGTGGTGTGGGATAGGAGATAGGCAGGTGTCAGTGATCCACATCCATTTTTCTGTGTGTGGGCTGCAGTGAACACAATCTTTTTGGGGTGCAGTGAACACAATCCTTTTGGAGTGCAGTGAACAAAATCTTTGTGGGGTGCAGTGAACAAAACCTTTGTGGGGGTACAGTGAACACAATCTTTGTGGGGTGCAGTGAAGACAATCCTTGTGGGGTGCAGTGAAGACAATCCTTGTGGGGTGCAGTGAACTAAATCTTTGGGGGGTACAGTGAACACAATCTTTGTGGGGTGCAGAGAAGACAATCCTTGTGGGGTGCAGTGAACAAAATCTTTGGGGGGGTACAGTGAACACAATCTTTGTGGGGTGCAGTGAACAAAACCTTTGTGGGGTGCAGTGAACACAATCTTTGTGGGGTGCAGTGAAGACAATCCTTGTGGGGTGCAGTGAAGACAATCCTTGTGGGGTGCAGTGAACAAGATCTTTGGGGGGTACAGTGAACACAATCTTTGTGGGGTGCAGTGAACAAAACCTTTGTGGGGTACAGTGAACACAATCTTTGTGGGGTGCAGTGAACAAAACCTTTGTGGGGTACAGTGAACACAATCTTTGTGGGGTGCAGTGAAGACAATCCTTTTGGAGTGCAGTGAACACAATCTTTGTGGGGTACAGTGAACACAATCTTTGTGGGGTGCAGTGAACAAAACCTTTGTGGGGTACAGTGAACACAATCTTTGTGGGGTGCAGTGAACACAATCTTTGTGGGGTGCAGTGAACAAAACCTTTGTGGGGTGCAGTGAACACAACCTTTGTGGGGTACAGTGAACACAATCTTTGTGGGGTGCAGTGAACAAAACCTTTGTGGGGTACAGTGAACACAATCTTTGTGGGGTACAGTGAACACAATCTTTGTGGGGTGCAGTGAACAAAACCTTTGTGGGGTACAGTGAACACAATCTTTGTGGGGTGCAGTGAACAAAACCTTTGTGGGGTACAGTGAACACAATCTTTGTGGGGTGCAGTGAAGACAATCCTTTTGGAGTGCAGTGAACAAAATCTTTGTGGGGTACAGTGAACACAATCTTTGTGGGGTGCAGTGAAGACAATCCTTGTGGGGTGCAGTGAAGACAATCCTTGTGGGGTGCAGTGAACAAAATCTTTGGGGGGTACAGTGAACACAATCTTTGTGGGGTGCAGTTAACACAATCTTTGTGGGGTGCAGTGAACACAATCTTTGTGGGGTGCAGTGAAGACAATCCTTTTGGAGTGCAGTGAACACAATCTTTGTGGGGTACAGTGAACACAATCTTTGTGGGGTGCAGTGAAGACAATCCTTGTGGGATGCAGTGAAGACAATCCTTGTGGGGTGCAGTGAACAAAATCTTTGGGGGGTACAGTGAACACAATCTTTGTGGGGTGCAGTGAACAAAACCTTTGTGGGGTACAGTGAACACAATCTTTGTGGGGTGCAGTGAAGACAATCCTTTTGGAGTGCAGTGAACACAATCTTTGTGGGGTACAGTGAACACAATCTTTGTGGGGTGCAGTGAACAAAACCTTTGTGGGGTGCAGTGAACAAAACCTTTGTGGGGTACAGTGAACACAATCTTTGTGGGGTGCAGTGAACACAATCTTTGTGGGGTGCAGTGAACACAACCTTTGTTAGGTACAGTGAACACAATCTTTGTGGGGTGCAGTGAACAAAACCTTTGTGGGGTACAGTGAACACAATCTTTGTGGGGTACAGTGAACACAATCTTTGGGGGGTGCAGTGAACAAAACCTTTGTGGGGTACAGTGAACACAATCTTTGTGGGGTGCAGTGAACAAAACTTTTGTGGGGTACAGTGAACACAATCTTTGTGGGGTGCAGAGAAGACAATCCTTTTGGGGTGCAGTGAACACAATCTTTGTGGGGTACAGTGAACACAATCTTTGTGGGGTGCAGTGAACACAATCTTTGTGGGGTGCAGTGAACAAAACCTTTGTGGGGTGCAGTGAACACAATCTTTGTGGGGTGCAGTGAAGACAATCCTTGTGGGGTGCAGTGAAGACAATCCTTGTGGGGTGCAGTGAAGACAAACAATCCTTGTGGGGTGCAGTGAACAAAATCTTTGGGGGGTACAGTGAACACAATCTTTGTGGGGTGCAGTGAACAAAATCTTTGTGGGGTACAGTGAACACAATCTTTGTGGGGTGCAGTGAACAAAACCTTTGTGGGGTACAGTGAACACAATCTTTGTGGGGTGCAGTGAAGACAATCCTTTTGGAGTGCAGTGAACACAATCTTTGTGGGGTACAGTGAACAAAACCTTTGTGGGGTACAGTGAACACAATCTTTGTGGGGTGCAGAGAAGACAATCCTTTTGGGGTGCAGTGAACACAATCTTTGTGGGGTACAGTGAACACAATCTTTGTGGGGTGCAGTGAACAAAACCTTTGTGGGGTACAGTGAACACAATCTTTGTGGGGTGCAGTGAACAAAACCTTTGTGGGGTACAGTGAACACAATCTTTGTGGGGTACAGTGAACACAATCTTTGTGGGGTACACTGAACACAATCTCATACTTCTGAAGCTTTGAGGGTGCTGCCTGTTCTATACTCCTCCTCCTCCTCCTCATCCATCCTTTTAGGTGTACAAACAATAGTAATTGGGGCCTAGTGTGCTTCTGTACGTGTGAAAAACATACACTTTTTTTGATCATATTTCCTATTCCGTTATTCAATAAAAACCTTTGGGGCTCAATTAAATTGCGGAATAGTCTGTGTCGGTACGTGTGAGATCCACCTTTCCAAGTTTTTGGGGTTCATCTCATACTTCTGAAGCTTTGAGGGTGCTGCCTGTTCTATACTCCTCCTCCTCCTCTTCCTCATCCATCCTTTTAGGTGTACAAACAATAGTAATTGGGGCCTAGTGTGCTTCTGTACGTGTGAAAAACATACACTTTTTTTTTATCATATTTCCTATTCCGCTATTCAATAAAAACCTTTGGGGCTCAATTAAATTGCGGAATAGTCTGTGTCGGTACGTGTGAGATCCACCTTTCCAAGTTTTTGGGGTTCATCTCATACTTCTGAAGCTTTGAGGGTGCTGCCTGTTCTATACTCCTCCTCCTCCTCCTCCTCATCCATCCTTTTAGGTGTACAAACAATAGTAATTGGGGCCTAGTGTGCTTCTGTACGTGTGAAAAACATACACTTTTTTTGATCATATTTCCTATTCCGCTATTCAATAAAAACCTTTGGGGCTCAATTAAATTGCGGAATAGTCTGTGTCGGTACGTGTGAGATCCACCTTTCCAAGTTTTTGGGGTTCATCTCATACTTCTGAAGCTTTGAGGGTGCTGCCTGTTCTATACTCCTCCTCCTCCTCTTCCTCATCCATCCTTTTAGGTGTACAAACAATAGTAATTGGGGCCTAGTGTGCTTCTGTACGTGTGAAAAACATACACTTTTTTTTGATCATATTTCCTATTCCGCTATTCAATAAAAACCTTTGGGGCTCAATTAAATTGCGGAATAGTCTGTGTCGGTACGTGTGAGATCCACCTTTCCAAGTTTTTGGGGTTCATCTCATACTTCTGAAGCTTTGAGGGTGCTGCCTGTTCTATACTCCTCCTCCTCCTCCTCCTCATCCATCCTTTTAGGTGTACAAACAATAGTTATTGGGGCCTAGTGTGCTTCTGTACGTGTGAAAAACATACACTTTTTTTGATCATATTTCCTATTCCGTTATTCAATAAAAACCTTTGGGGCTCAATTAAATTGCGGAATAGTCTGTGTCGGTACGTGTGAGATCCACCTTTCCAAGTTTTTGGGGTTCATCTCATACTTCTGAAGCTTTGAGGGTGCTGCCTGTTCTATACTCCTCCTCCTCCTCTTCCTCATCCATCCTTTTAGGTGTACAAACAATAGTAATTGGGGCCTAGTGTGCTTCTGTACGTGTGAAAAACATACACTTTTTTTTGATCATATTTCCTATTCCGCTATTCAATAAAAACCTTTGTGGCTCAATTAAATTGCGGAATAGTCTGTGTCGGTACGTGTGAGATCCACCTTTCCAAGTTTTTGGGGTTCATCTCATACTTCTGAAGCTTTGAGGGTGCTGCCTGTTCTATACTCCTCCTCCTCCTCTTCCTCATCTATCCTTTTAGGTGTACAAACAATAGTAATTGGGGCCTAGTGTGCTTCTGTACGTGTGAAAAACATACACTTTTTTTTGATCATATTTCCTATTCCGCTATTCAATAAAAACCTTTGGAGCTCAATTAAATTGCGGAATAGTCTGTGTCGGTACGTGTGAGATCCACCTTTCCAAGTTTTTGGGGTTCATCTCATACTTCTGAAGCTTTGAGGGTGCTGCCTGTTCTATACTCCTCCTCCTCCTCCTCCTCATCCATCCTTTTAGGTGTACAAACAATAGTAATTGGGGCCTAGTGTGCTTCTGTACGTGTGAAAAACATACACTTTTTTTTGATCATATTTCCTATTCCGCTATTCAATAAAAACCTTTGGGGCTCAATTAAATTGCGGAATAGTCTGTGTCTGTACGTGTGAGATCCACCTTTCCAAGTTTTTGGGGTTCATCTCATACTTCTGAAGCTTTGAGGGTGCTGCCTGTTCTATACTCCTCCTCCTCCTCATCCATCCTTTTAGGTGTACAAACAATAGTAATTGGGGCCTAGTGTGCTTCTGTACGTGTGAAAAACATACACTTTTTTTTTATCATATTTCCTATTCCGCTATTCTATAAAAACCTTTGGGGCTCAATTAAATTGCGGAATAGTCTGTGTCGGTACGTGTGAGATCCACCTTTCCAAGTTTTTGGGGTTCATCTCATACTTCTGAAGCTTTGAGGGTGCTGCCTGTTCTATACTCCTCCTCCTCCTCTTCCTCATCCATCCTTTTAGGTGTACAAACAATAGTAATTGGGGCCTAGTGTGCTTCTGTACGTGTGAAAAACATACACTTTTTTTTGATCATATTTCCTATTCCGCTATTCAATAAAAACCTTTGGGGCTCAATTAAATTGCGGAATAGTCTGTGTCGGTACGTGTGAGATCCACCTTTCCATGTTTTTGGGGTTCATCTCATACTTCTGAAGCTTTGAGGGTGCTGCCTGTTCTATACTCCTCCTCCTCCTCCTCCTCATCCATCCTTTTAGGTGTACAAACAATAGTAATTGGGGCCTAGTGTGCTTCTGTACGTGTGAAAAACATACACTTTTTTTTGATCATATTTCCTATTCCGCTATTCAATAAAAACCTTTGTGGCTCAATTAAATTGCGGAATAGTCCGTGTCGGTACGTGTGAGATCCACCTTTCCAAGTTTTTGGGGTTCATCTCATACTTCTGAAGATTTGAGGGTGCTGCCTGTTCCATACTCCTCTTCCTCATCCTCCCTTTAGGGTAGGAAAAAATTTAATCGGGCCTAGTCTGTGTTTGTACGTGTGAGATACACAGTTTTTTATCCTATTCCGCTATTCAATACACACCCTTTTGGTGTAAAAAACATTAAATTGCGGCATAGTTTGCATATTTGACTGTGAGATACACCTGTGCGATACTGTTGTTCTTTTGTTCCGCTATTCAATAAAGACCTTTCTAGGGCAAGATCTTAAATTTCAGAAATATGAGGAGAGCGTCAAATAGGGGCCGTGGCCTGGGTCGTGGTGGTGCTGCTGCTAGAGCTCCTGTTGCAAGGAGAGGACGTGGTCGATCTGTGCCAGCTACACGCACAAGTGAAACACCTTCCTCAAGTGTGAGTAGGCGACAGAACCTGCATCAGTATTTGGTAGGGCATCATACGCCTCTAGAAGTGATGAGGCCAGAACACAGAGAGGCGATAGTAGATTGGTTTGCTGCTGACAGTGCCTCCAGTTCCTTCACATTGTCTCCCACCCAGTCTACTGCAGAAAGGTCAGAGTTGGCACCTGCAGCCAATGTCCAACCGTCTTTCACCTCACCCCCTTGCAAATCAGGCAAGCAGTCTGAGCCCCAAGCCATAGAGCAGTCTCTTATTCTTTTTGAGGACTCTGTCAGCAGGGTTTCCCAGGGCCATCCACCTAGCCCTGCCCCAGAAGTGGAAGAGATTGAGTGCAGCGATGCCCAACCACTTATTTCTCAAGATGAGTACATGGAAGGACCATCACAGCACGTCTCCGATGATGACGAAATGCAGGTGCCAACTGCTGCGGCGTTCAGCATTGTGGAGACCGACAGGGAGGGCAGGGGTGAAGACTGGGTGGAAGATGATGTGGAGGACGATGAGGTCCTCGACCCCACATGGAATGAAGGTCATGCAGGTGACCTGAGTAGTTTGGAGGAAGAGGCGGTGGTCGCACAGAGCCACCAGCACAGCAGAAGAGGGAGCAGGGTGCAGAAGCGGAGCGGCCGTGCCCTAGACACTACGCCTGCTACTGCCCAAAGCAGCAAGGGAACGAGCGCACCAAAGTCAGCTCAAAAGAGTTCTCTAGCGTGGAAGTTCTTTAGAAAATGTGCTGATGACAGGACACGAGTGGTTTGCACCCTGTGCAATCAGAGCCTGAAGCGAGGCATAAACCTTCTCAACCTGAGCACAACCTGCATGATCAGGCATCTAAGTGCAAAGCACGAGCTGCAGTGGAGTACACACCTTCAAAACCAAGAAACGTCTCTGGCTCATCCTGCTTCCTCTTCTGCTGCAGTCTCGGCCGCTCCAGCCACCTCTGTAGTCATACCGGCACCTGCCACCCCGCAAACAGACGATCTGTCAGCAACACCACCACCTGGGTCACCAACAACCATCTCCACAATGTCCCGTGGAAGCGTTCAGCTTTCCATCTCCCAAACACTTGAGAGGAAGAGGAAGTACCCCCCTACCCACCCGCGATCCCTGGCCCTGAATGCCAGCATTTCACAATTATTGGCCTTTGAAATGCTCTCATTCCGTCTGGTGGAGACGCCCAGTTTTAAAAAGCTTATGTCGGTGGCTGTCCCACAGTACGTCGTGCCCAGCCGCCACTACTTTTTCAGGCAAGCCATCCCTTCCCTGCACAACCAAGTGGGGGAAAAAATCAGGTGTGCACTGCGCAACGCCATCTGTGCCAAGGTCCACCTAACTACCGATACGTGGACCAGTAAGCACGGTCAGGGGCGTTATATCTCCCTAACGGCACACTGGGTAAATGCAGTGGCGGATGGGCCTGAGGCGGATAGCAATTTGGCACATGTCCTTCCACCACCGAGGATTGCAGGGCGCTTCAGTTTGCCTCCTGTTCCTAACTCATCCTACTCCGCTACCTCATCCTCTACCGCCTCCTCATCCGGACAGCGTAATACCTTCACCACCAACTTCAGCACGGCCAGGGCTAAACGACAGCAGGCAGTTTTACAACTTGCCTGTTTGGGGGACAAACCACACACCGCGCAGGAGTTGTGGAGGAGCATGGAACAGCAGACAAATGAGTGGTTGCTGCCAGCGAGCCTCAAGCCCGGCCTGGTGGTGTGCGATAACGGGCGAAATCTCATAGCAGCTCTGGGCCTAGCCGGTTTGACGCACATCCCTTGCCTGGTGCATGTGCTGAATTTGGTGGTGCAGAGGTTCCTTAAAAACTACCCCGATATGTCAGAGCTGCTGCAGAAAGTGCGGGCCGTCTGTGCGCACTTTCGGCGTTCTCACCCTGCTGCTGCTCGCCTGGCAGGGCTGCAGCGTAACTTCGGCCTTCCCGCTCACCGCCTCATATGTGACGTGCCCACAAGGTGGAACTCCACCTTGCACATGCTGCAAAGAGTGTGCGAGCAGCAGCAGGCCATAGTGGAGTTTCAGCTGCAGCACGCACGCGTGAGTCGCTCTGCGGAACAGCACCACTTCACCACCAATAACTGGGCCTCCATGCGAGACCTGTGTGCCTTGTTGCGCTGTTTTGAGTACTCCACCAACATGGCCAGTGGCAATGACGCCGTTATCAGCTTAACTATCCCACTTCTATGCCTCCTTGAAAAAACAATTCGGGCGATGATGGAAGAGGATGTGGCACAGGATGAGGAGGAGGAGGAGGAGGATGAAGAGGTAACATTTCAAAGGCTTTCAGGGCAGTCATTCGCAAGGGGCTCCGAGGGTGGGTTCCTGCACACACAAACGCCAGGGACACAATTGTCCAGCAGGGGCACAGTTCTGGAGGATGAGGAGGATGAGGAGGAGCTGGAGGAGGAGATGGAACCATGTTCACAGCAGGGTGGCACCCAGGCCAGCTCATGGCCATCACTGGTGCGTGGCTGGGGGGATACAGAGGACACGGACGATACACCTCCCACAGAGGACAGCCTTTCGTCGCCTCTGGGCAGCCTGGCACACATGAGCGATTACATGCTGCAGTGTCTCCACAACGACCGCCGAGTTGCCCACATTCTAACTTGTGCTGATTACTGGGTGGCCACGCTGCTGGATCCCCGTTACAAGGACAACATACCGTCCTTAATTCACTCACTGGAGCGCGATCGCAAGATGCGCGAGTACAAGCGCACGCTGGTAGACGCGATGCTGCTGGCATTCCCATCTGACAGCGGGGCCACAGTGGAAGCACAAGGCAGAGGAGGAGGAGGTCGCCAACTCAACCAGGGCACCGCCAGCACCTCAGAAGGCAGGGTTAGCATGGCCGAAATGTGGAAAAGCTTTGTCAGCACGCCACAACAAACAGCAGCACCAGCAGCTCAGATGGAACGTCTTAGCAGGAGGCAGCATTTTACCAACATGGTGGAGCAGTATGTGTGCACACGCCTACATGTAGTGAATGAGGGGTCTGCCCCCTTCAACTTCTGGGTCTCCAAATTGGGCACATGGCCTGAGCTTGCCCTTTACGCCTTGGAGGTGCTGGCGTGCCCTGCAGCCAGTGTATTATCTGAACGGGTATTTAGCACGGCTGGGGGTGTTATAACAGACAAGCGCAGCCGCCTGTCCAGAGACAATGTGGACAAGCTCACGTTCATTAAAATGAACCAGGCATGGATCCCACGGGACTTTTCCGTACCTTGTGCAGAATAGCAATGGATACCGACCTTACCCAGCCATTGTTCCATTTTTGCTCTTTCTCACTCTTTTGGGGTGTACCCTCATTTAAAATTTGTGAAAAGAAGCAGTGTTGGCTACCTCGTCCTCCTCCTCAGGGCCAGATTAACGTAGGGGCTATTGGAGCTGCAGCTCCATGCAGGCCCCTACCTTTTATATAGGCCCCGGGTTGGCCATATTCACTGTGACCGCTCTTCTGTCACTTGTAAACACAGAAGTCTGGCTTCTATGCTCGCTTCCCCAGGCAGCACCCTCAGAACCTCCCCACACAGCGCGAAGGCCGGACAAGGAGGGACAGTTGCCGATGCATGGATGTGTTTATGGGCTTCAGAGACAGCATCCCATGTTGAATTAGGCATGCATGGCTGCACCCTTCCTCCTCTGGGTGCATGCCAAGGCACAGCCCTTAAGGCCCTTCAAAATCCTCAGCACCAAGACCATGATGCTCTTAATCCGGCCCTGGTCCTCCTCCACCGCCGCTTCCACCTACACCGCCCATAGGTGTGTGCAGCCTATTGCATTAGGGTGTGCACCCCAAAGTTGAAATACACATGCATGTGTTTGCCTACATGTACATGGCCCCGATACATTACTCTCCCTGCTGGAAAAGAGAAATAGAGCAGAGCAGGTGCGAGGGAGATCTTTCCCATCTCCTCACTGGCAAACAGAGCGATAATGCTATGTGCCCTAGGTGATTAGGGTGTGCCCAGGTACACCAGGCACACCCTGTGCGCACGCCTATGACACCGCCACATCCACCACCACCTCAACCTCCCTCCTACTCCATATGGGCCTCGTCCTTCAGAGATGAAGAACATTGTTTTATTTTTCAGTTTTTTTTTTGTTGTTTTAAGTTATTTCCCTATCCACATTTGATTGCAGAGCACTTGCCATGCTCTTAACTACGTTTTGCTGCCATTTGCAGCACTCTAGCCCTTTCCATTGGTGTTTTAGAGCCATTTTAGTGCCTTAAAGTTCGGGTCCCCATTGACTTCAATGGGGTTCGGTGTCCGGGAAAAGTTCGGTAAAAGTCCGGGACACGGACCCGGACTTTTTTTTAAAGTTCGGCCGAACCCGTTGAACACGGACATCTAGGTGTCCGCTCAACCCTAGTTATGAGGAATAAAATACTTTTTTGATTTCACGTTTTCCGAGTGCGGTCCAACTTCTTTGTTTGCATGAATTCTGGATGGCGGATCTGACCAGCACCGGTTCACTTAGCCTCACCTGAGCAGCTTCCTTTTCTCATTTCTCCGTTTCTGCACCCAGCAAGAGTAACTGCTAGGGGTTGCGGTGTTCAGGCATCACCAACAACCAAGGACCAATTTTTCTGCACCTGTATGGCAAGTACATGTGATTTGAAATTTGTATGTATATTTGTATATGACATTTTTTCCTTTAGAAATGTTAGTATTGCTGCAGTAGGCTACATACATCGTACAGATGAGCTATTTTAAAAATGTAAAAAAAATTTTTGCATTGCTACATGTTCCCCAGGTCAGTACCCGGACCCCCATACACTTTTTTTTGGGCAATAACTTGCATTTAAGCCTTCAAAATGAGGACTTTTGATTTTTGACGTTCGAGTACCATAGACTTCAATGGAGTTAGTTTGTTCGAACAAACTTTTCCCCTGTTCATGGTGTTCTAGTGCGAACCGAACAGGGGGTTGTTCGGCTCATTACTATTCCCATCAACTCTGACAAGCTTCCCTGTCCCTGCTGAAGAAAAGCATCCCCACAACATGATCTCGCCACCACCATGTTTCACAGTGGTGACGGGGTGTTCAGTGTTTTGCTTTTAGGCCAAAAAGTTCAGCTTTGGTCTCATCTGACCAGAGCACCTTTTTTGCACATGCTTGCCTGGTTGCCCACATGGCTTCTCGTAAACTCCAAACAGGACTTCTTATGGCTTTCTTTCAACAATGGCTTTCTTCTTGCCACTCTTCCATAAAGGCCAGATTTGTGGAGTGCACGACTAATAGTTGTCCTGTGAACAGATTCTCTCACCTGAGCTGTGGATCTCTGAAGGTCCTCAAGAGTTACCATGGGCCTCTTGGCTGCTTCTCTGAATAATGCTCTGTCAGTTTAGATGGACAGCCATGTCTTGGTAGATTTTCAGTTGTGCCATACTCTTTCCATTTTCAGATGATGGATTGAACAGTGCTCCGTGAGATGTTTAAAGCTTGGGATATTTTTTATAGCCTAACCCTGCTTTAAATTTCTCCACATCTTTATCCCTGGCCAGTCTGGTGTATTCCTTGGCCTTCTTGATGCTGTTTGTTCACTAAGGTTCTCTAACAAGCCTCTGAGGGCTTCACAGAACAGCTGTATTTATATTGAGTTTAAATTATACACAGGCGGACTCTGTTTACTAATAAGGTGACTTCTGAAGGCAATTGGTTCCACTATATTTTAATTAGGGGTATCAGAGTAAAGAGGGCCAAATACAAATGCACGCCACACTTTTCAGATATTTATTTGTTAAAAAAATTGAAAACCATTTATCATTTTCCTTCAAATTCGCAATTATGTGCCACTTTGTGTTGGTCTATCACATAAAATCCCAATAAAATACATTTACGTTTTCGGTTCTAACATGAAAAAATGTGGAAAATTTCAAGGGGTATGAATACTTTTTCAAGGCACCGTGTGTGTGTGTGTGTGTGTGTGTGTGTGTGTGTGTGTGTGTATGTATGTATATATATATATATATATGTAGGTCCTAGGGGAGGGGAAAAGCCCTATGTGAGTGCTGCAGTCAATCATTTTCCTCATCAAAGGCTCCAAACACTCAAAAGGGCACCGGCCTTGAGGATTGCGCCCTTTTGAGTGCTTGGCGACTTTGATGTACATATAAAATATAAATAAAATAATGGGTTTACCAAGGTTTGGGTAATATTTACATTAAAATCAACAGGGATTGTGCTATGAATGAAGTACAAACACTGCCTGCAGTGACGGCCTAAAATTTTGATTTGAGGAAATGTTTGCTTTTCTTACAGATATCTTACAGATCCTTGCTTTGGTTAAGGATAAACAAAAACCATATGGAACATAAAACAACATATATGCTACAATAATGAATCTTTGACTAGTGACTGGATGGATCCACCAATCTGTTCTAAGAGTACTCTATGGATTTACTAAATGTCATTTTTTTTTTCAGGAATAGAGTACAGCACAATCTGTTTGTGTGTATAAAAGGATTATATGTTACCATATATGACATGCAGGAAACTGCAGTGTTTTTAAAAGTGGTTTATTGTGTTTAGAAACAAAAAAAGAAAATGTTTTAAATAAAATGGTATGACATACAGTGGTGATCGAAAGTTTGGGCACCCCAGATAAAAAAATGTATTAATGTGCATAAAGAAGCCAAGGAAAGATGGAAAAATCTCCAAAAGGCATCAAATTACAGATTAGACATTCTTATATGTCAACAAAAGCTAGATTTTATTTCCATCATTTACACTTTCAAAATAACAGAAAACAAAAAATGGCGTCTGCAAAAGTTTGTACTGCCCCCTTTGGCAAGTATCACAGCTTGTAAACGCTTTTTGTAGCCAGCCAAGAGTCTTTTAATTCTTGTTTGAGGTATCTTTGTTCATTCTTCCTTACAAAAGTCTTCCAGTTCTTTGAGATTTCTGGGCTGTCTGTCACGCACTGCTCTTTTAAGGTCTATCCATAGATTTTCAATTATGTTGAGGTGAGGAGATTGTGAAGGACATGGCATAACCTTCAGTTTACGCCTCTTGATGTAATCCCCCATGGATTTCGAGGTGTGTTTAGGATCATTATCCATTTGTAGAAGCCATCCTCTCTTTAACTTCAGCTTTTTCACAGATTGCATTAAGTTACCATCCAAAATTTGCTGAAATTTTATTGAATCCATTTTTCCTTCTACTCGTGAGATGTTCCCTGTACCACTGGCTGCAATACAACCCCAAAGCATGATTGATCCACCCCCATGCTTAACAGTTGGACAGAGGTTCTTTTCATTAAATTCTGTGCCCCTTCTTCTTTAAACGTACGTTTGCTCATTCTGGCCAAAAAGTTTGATTTTAACCTCATCGGTCCACAGAACTTGTTTCCAAAATGCATCAGGCTTGTCTATATGTTCATTTGCAAAGTTCAAACGCTGATTTTTGTGGTGAGGACGTAGAAGAGGTTTTCTTCTGATGACTCTTCCATGAAGACCATATTTGTACAAGTATCTCTTTATAGTGGAATAGTGTACCACAACTCCAGTGTCTGCCAGATCTTTCTGGAGGGATCGTGCAGTCAAACGTGGATTTTGAATTGTTTTTCTCACAATCCTGCGAGCTGTTCTGTCTGATATTTTTCTTGGTCTTCCAGATCTTGCTTTAACTTCCACTGTTCCTGATGACTGCCATTTCTTAATTACATTCCGAACAGAGGATATTGACATCTGAAAATGCTTTGCTATCTTCTTATAGCCTTCTCCAGCTTTGTGAGCGTCAACTATTTTCAGTTTCAGTTTTCTAGACAACTGCTTAGAAGATTATATGGTGCTGATTGTTGGGCAAGGTCAGATGAGTCTGGGCATTTAAAACCTTTGAGATTGACATCACCTGGTCTTCCCAGATTATGATTGAGAACAATCCATGACACTGGCAGGTCTCAGCCTTGCAAAGGGGGCAGTGCATGCTATAAATGCTGCAGGGTGCCCAAACTTTTGCAGACGCCATTTTTTTGTTTTATGTAATTTTGAAAGTGTCAATGATGGAAATAAAATCTAACTTTTGTTGACATATTATAAGAATGTCTAATCTGTAATTTGATGCCTTTTGGAGATTTTTCCATCTTTCCTTGGCTTCTTTATGCACATTGCACTTCCAGCCACACCCAACCAATTATATCAGCATGTACCAGTAGACTTGAGCTGCAGTGTAAGTTGACGAAGTTTGATCTCTATTTTTACTCAAATACTATATAATTTTGTTATTCTTTATTATATATATATATATATATATATATATATATATATATATTTTACAGTGATACACCCTCATTTGCCCCTGATGAAATGGAACATAGTCCACAGAAATGCGTCGGGCCTACTTTGGTGTCATCTAGTGATATATTCTAACAGCCTTATTCCACTACTGTTTGTGCAATTGTGCGACTCCATCAATGCATTCCAGCTCATATCTACTATGTCTGTTAACATAACAATTTCTTTTTCAATTTCTGCTATATGCTATGTCTTTGTTGTCCTAATAAACATGTTTTACATTTCAATTGGCCGTGTCACACGTTTCATTTAAAGTCTCAAACTCCCCTTTCTGATTAACCAATATTAGGGATGGAGGTGCTTGGTTTATTATTAGATGCCTCATTTAAAGTCCCAACCTCCCTTTCTTATTTCATACAATTAGAGATGGAGACGTGTGATCATAACCAATTTTTTATTACTACCTTATAAACTTGTTGCTAGGTGATTGCCCTACTGTCATGACCATTACCTATGTTACAAACCCCCTACATAGGTGGTGTCTGATATATCTTACTTTTATACTTTAATACATGTCCAATTATGCATTTCATACATATTGCACTGTTTTTATGTAGAGCATTGTTGCTTTCTATGTATTTGTACTGCTGGGATGCCTGGTTGATTCCTCTTCCCGGGAGCTGCGATGCTCACCGAGATCCCTTCCGTCTCCCCTTCTCTGCTCCGGCACGGGTGGGCGGATGGTTTCCCGCTCAGCATCGGCGCCACGCCCCACGCCATGTTTGTGACGCCATCACCATGGCGCCGCGGCATTGGCTGCGCCTTCCATCCGGTGTGCTTATAGGCATCCCCCCGGAAGCGGTTTGCCATCTGGCACCTACCTTCCGTTTAGGACAGCCGTCTATAGCACGCGCTAGCGTGGCGTTGGGGGTACTATGTGGACTTCCTTTGTACACAGTTATGGCATTTTCTTTTCTGAGCAGCGGACTCTTATTATATTACTTACTCACTTGGATTTTCTGCATTTGTAAGTCACTGTGCTCACTTTATCTACATCCCTTCACTTTGTTTTTGTCTGGTACCTTTTCCTTTACCCCCCCCCCCTTTTTCACATCATGCACTATATTTCCATCTGGGTTTCATCCTTATTAGTCATGATCTAGCACTTTTTTCATTTCTTGATTTGGTGCACACTCCCTTTCGGATCCTGTCTTCATCTATACACCCCGCCACGTATATTTATAGCTTCACGCACTACTACTATGTGCTTATACTTTTGTTACTTCTCTACTAATTTGATCTGGTGGCCATAAGTCTTTCACTATTAACTACCACTTCATAATTTTTCATCTTTTTTATTTTTCTTGTCATCTATTCACTCTCACCCCTCTTTTACCAGTTTTTGCCATCTGCCGTGACCTGCTTGTCCGCATTTCCATGCCCCCACAGCTCCTGGGAGAGTTGCACTTCCAGCCATACCCAACCAATTACATCAGCATGTACCAGTAGACTTGAGTTGCAGTGTAAGTTGACGAAGTTTGATCTCTATTTTTACTCAAATACTATATAATTTCGTTATTCTTTATTATACATATATATATATTTTTTTTTTTACAGAGATACACCCTCATTTGCCCCTGATGAAGTGGAACATAGTCCACAGAAACGCCTTCTTTGGTGTCATCTAGTGATATATTCTAACAGCCTTATTCCACTACTGTTTGTGCAATTGTGCGACTCCATCAATGTATTCCAGCTCATATCTACTGTGTCTGTTAATCAACATAGCAATTTCTTTTTCAATTTCTGCTATATGCTATGTCTTTGTTGTCCTAATAAACATATTTTACATTTCAATTGGCCGTGTCACACGTCTCATTTAAAGTCTCAAACTCCCCTTTCTCATTAACCAATATTAGGGATGGAGGTTTATTATCAGATGCCTCATTTAAAGTCCCGACCTCCCTTTCTTATTTAATACAAATTTTTACCTGGGGTGCCCAAACTTTCTTTCATCACTCTATATAAATGATATGATATATATTTCCCCAACTGGTTTTTTTTTTTTCAGATTTTCAATGAAATTCAATGTTCATTGATTACATTTTTTATTTATTCAAAGAGGACTTAAAGGGTAACTCCACTTCCATGGAAATAAAATAGCAAATAAAGAAAAAACAATATAGCGTATACAATTGCGACACAAGTCATATTGTAATTGAATGTTATTACCTTTCTTTTTCAATCTGCAGCTCTGTAATTTTATGTGAAATGCAATGCAATATGGCAACTTTGAGGTGTTCCGTACACAGAATGTCCCCCAGAAATATAATTTCCTGCCTGTGTGATTGGCTCACTGATTTTCCCAGAAGGCTGCACTAAAGGTGTGTTGAAAACAGAGATGGGCAGTCTGCAAGCCTATGTCTTCTGCTTTCGTCTGTTTAGAGGTGATGTGTGTTCACACTTTTAGATAATGCTAATCCTGTCTGAGCCTGCAGTGTCATTCACCTATTGTTTCTGTCCAGATGGCCAGGTATGTTAATTATGTTCTGTATACAATACATTTGCATATTATGTAATCAAGCACCTAAGACTGTATATATTGGAAGTGAGTTGTTGAATAAAGAGTCTTTGCTTTACCCTTCATCGAGCTTAGGCTGATGTTTGGGGGGGGAATTGGGGGCCATAGTCATTGCATCACGTGGGATTCAGGAGACCTAAGACAGAAATACTTGGTCGAAGTATTGGGGGTCTGTTACAGATACAAGCCAGATTTCTGACATCCCCTGCAAAAAAAAAATCTCATTTTTGGTGAGATACTCCCAATAGGAAATCACATCTAAAGGGATACAGACCCTGCAATTTTCCTCATTAGAGCCCTACAGCGGTTGGTTGATAATTAAGAAACCACCTCCATTAGACTCACTTCTGCTCACGGGCATAGACAAACACCCAGGGATTTGATCAGAATAACAAAAGGTTGGAATCTGCAACAAAGCTTGTAAAAATCTTTGTAATGTACACCCAGAGGGGAATGTTTTTTTCTCAATAAAAGTGGGGTTACACTTTAAGTTTTCAATAATACTAATGGGGCAAATAATTAATGTATTTTGTTATTTTGGCGGGATCCGGGTTGTGCAGAAGGCAGTTGATACTGAACTATTGTAAAGCTATTCCTAATAAATAAAATGACACCACCAACATCACCAGAGTATAGTTCTAATGACCTAAAGGTTACCTTCTTTCAGGAGGTAGGGGTTTTGTAGGCCATGGCCTACAGGAGGTAGGGGGTTATGTAGGCCAGGTCATGTAGCAGCATAGACTGTTCTGAGAGTAGTTCCACTAATGTACCAAACGTAACCTGAAAGAGTCTTTGGGTGCAGTAAAGTCAGTTGTAAATTTTAGAATAAAGTTGCATTTATTTTTTGATGAGCCTACAATGTAGGCTTATGATGTAGAGCCAAACGTGTGTTTTTAAAGCTAAGCTCCAAGATAAGCAAATACAAGTACAAGAGGCACCTGTGTTCTTACTTTAATCTTGGTGTGTTTTGTGCATTTATTCCAGACCTGTGCAGTAATCCAATGTGGAACTTTGGCGCTGATTTACTAAAGGCAAATAGACTGCAGTTGCTCCAGAGTTTATTGAATGAGGTGAAACTTCACTTTACAAAGAATACCCAATCACATGCATGGAAAATAAAAAAGGAGCATTTTTGCTTGCACATGATTGGATGATGGAAGTCTCCAGAGCTTTTGTTCAATTACTAAGCTCTGGAGCATTTGCTCTTACAGAGTGCAACTGCACTTTTCAAAGTACACAGTATATTTGTCTTTAGTTTAAATGATACACACAAATACCAGGGCTTAGATTCTACTAAAAGTATTAGCAACCTACAGCAGCTAGCATAATATGCAGGCACTAATCAGTATTTAAATAATGGTAAGATATGCAGCGCTATCCCTTATAGGATTTAAAAAAATAAAACCAAGTGCACACTCCCACCTAGAAGTAGGGGACAGAGAGGTTGATTTACTAACGGCAAATAGACTGCATTTGCACTCTGCAAGAGCAGTTGCTCCAAAACGTTGTGAATGAGCAAAAGCTCTACTGACTTCCATCATCCAATGCACACCATGCTGTTTTTTTGTTTTGTTTTTTAAATTCAAACGGTTCCTTTATTGAAATATTTGGAAAGACACATTCAAAAAGTTGGACAGCAGTTACATAATAAGAAACAGCCAACAAAGTTCACAAACAGTGTTAATAGCAATGACAGCAGTAGTAAAACAGAACAGAACATAACTAGCACCGTCCCACGCCCCCAGGCCCAGAAGCACCAGTAGTAGAGGCAGGCGGGCAACCCCGATCAGCCCAAAGGGGCCAACCAGGGCTGCCACACCCGGTCAAATTTCTTAGGGCAATTTCGCAGCATGTAAGTCATCTTATACAACGGCAAAACCTCATCAATAGAGTGCTCCCAGGAAACCACCGAGGGGGGAGAAGGAGCAATCCATTTCAAAACAATTTCCCGTTTGGCATAATACAGTAAATATGTGATCAATAGTTTAGTGGGTCCGGGTCTCTGATCATCATCCGTAATGCCCAGCAGGGCCAGAATCGGTGAGACCTGGAGAGCCAAGCCCAGCCTTTGGTTGATGAAATCGAAAACTTGTACCCAGAACATGGCCACCTTGGGGCATTCCCAGAACATATGTAAGAATGTACCCACACCGGTAAGGCAACGCGGACAATTCGGAGACCTCTGAGGGAAAATCCTATGCAGCTTCTGGGGGGTATAGTAGACTCTATGTAGAAATTTGGTTTGGATCAAACGGTCTCTGGCAGAAATCATCAACTTGGTGCCCGTCTCAAAACAATCCTCCCAATCGTCCCTCTCAAGACCAGGCAGGTCCTCCTTCCACATATCCCACAACTTATCCATTCTGGGAGAATGGGAGCATTGCAGAGTAGAATAAAGAGAGGAAAGCGGCTTGGCCAAGAGTTCATGGGCAAGCAGCTCCTCCACCGGGTCCATCCCCAGAGTAATGGTCACAGGGAATTGAGCCCGAAGTGCATGGCGCAGCTGGAGGTACCTGAAATACATCCAGCCAGGTAGGCCCTTCGCCCTACGAAGATCGGGAAAGGAGAGAACAGATCCTCCGGGACAAACATCGCGGAGAGTCCGTACATCATACCGCGCCCATAGCTGAGGATCCGGCAAGGATACCAGATGCCCCAGATTAGGATTCCCCCATAAGGGGCACACCGGCGACCACTGGGTAGAAGACAAAAACCTGCGTCTAGCCGCCCCCCACACTCGCAGCGTCACTCTGGTGGACTGAAGGGCAGGAGGGCAAGCCCTAATTCCCCTATACACTAGATTACTAAGTCCCTGCAGGGAACCCACCAGAGCAGCCTCCAAACAGACCGCCGCGTTATCCCTCGACTGCGCATACCACCAGCCAACAGTGACCAGCACCACCGCCCAGTAGTAGGTCCGGTAGTCAGGCATCGCAAGTCCACCGCAACTCGAAGGCAGGCACAGAGTAGATCTAGCTAAGCGGGGAGACTTCCCCGCCCAGATAAAGGAACTCACACAGCCATCGATAGTCTTGAAAAAGGAAACAGGCAGCCAGACAGGGCTGTTGCAAAAAAAATATAAAAACTTAGGCAAAAAAATCATCTTAGGCAAATTTATCCTATCCATAAGGTTCAGGGGCAAGGAGGCCCAGAGGGCACACCTATCTCGAAGGTGGGCCACAAGGGGATCCAAGTTTAGAGATCGAAAGGAGGCCGGATCCTGTTTTTTTTTTTTTTAATTTTACTTGCATTTGATTGGGTATTCTTTACAAAGTGAAGCTTTACCTCAGTTACTAAGTTCTGGGGCAACTGCACTTGCAGAGTGTAAATGCACTTTGCAAAGTGCACAGTCTATTTGTCTTTAATAAATCAACCCCTAAGTGTCTATGTAACATCAGGTAACTAAAATCAGTTCATAAACTTGAATCCATAAAGGTATCACCAGTGGCGGCTGGTGCATTAGGGGCGCAGGGGCGCCACCCCCTATCCATGCATCCAGCCCCCTAATCTACATGCAGGGCGCCGGACGCATGGAGTTCAATGGGGCTTTTTTTTTTTTTTAGCATGTGATTAGAGCCAGAGGCTCTAATAGGCTAAAAAAAGGGTGGGCTTGGGACGCAATGAGCCCACCCAGTTGTGTGAAAATAGCGAATGAAAATTTGCTATTGTCACACGGATCCTCCTCCTGGCCAAACGGGAACAGGTCCTGAGACCCGTTTCCCGATTGATTGACCGAAAGGAGAAGCCATGCCATTGGGCATGGAGGAGGAGGGAGGAGATGCAGAAGACTGAGGGGGAAGTAGCCGAAGCCACCATCCTTGCTGCTGTACATGTCCAGATGTCCAGGCATCCAGGCAGGATGAGTGAGCCGGGGGGGGTCCTGCTGGGGTCCTGCTGTGGTCCTGCTGTGGTCCAGGGGGGGTATGGTGCGCGGCCTAGTGTGGTCCGGGGGGGTGTATGGTGCGGTCCGTCTGCCGCCCCCCCCCAGCCCATGGAGCACCAGCTTCCACTGGGTATAACTGTGAGATGGAAACGTAAAAGAAGAGAATCCTCCACCATCACAACACTCCAAAGATGCAGCCTCTTACCAGAGAAATTTGTCCACCATAATAAGCGGCCAAATAGCACAGTTAGTCAATTCCAGGTAAGGGTAATCTAACGATCTCCACTGTAAGCACCACTTCAGGATCCAGCAATAAAGTAGCCAGCAAATTCCTTTTGTAAATCACTTCCCCATATTTTGAGTGATGAGGTGATTCAGGGGGGCCAGGATGGACTGAGAGCAATGCCTGGCTGTGACCTCTCTCAGGCGTTGTGCTCCCTATGAACAATCAGAATGCGGATGCTCTTAGTGGTTGGGGGGAGGGGGGTGTCTGAGTTGAAAGGAGGGGGTGGGGGTGCGCAATCTGAGATCAGACGCTCGGGTCAATAGGGAAGAGGTGGGTAGATGATGCATTTCCTCCTATTCTAGTAGGACCAACTGCAGTGGGGACATGAACAGAAGGGGGAGATAGAAAACAGCAGATCATGCATGTTTTTTCGCAGAATATAGAAAACACATTTCATAGTGACTAAGTATAAATAGCATGTAATACACCATTTATTGACAGTTTTTAATGATGTGGGTTAAATGACACTTTAAATCTTTTTGTAGCTATAGAGGAATACATTCATATGAACGTTTTTGTATTCAAAGTTCAGTTTAAAGGACCCTGACTGATACGAGGGTAGTAAAATATAGTACTCCAAAACAAGAGTCCAACAAAGATGTAGGAGACTGTCACAAAATCTCGAATAAGACAACTAGGCTTCTTTGCTGGCAACACTAAGGGGTTAATTTACTAAAGGGAAATAGACTGTGCACTTTGCAAAGGTAGTTTCACTCTGCAAGTGTAGTTACTCCAGAGCTTAGGAAAAGAGCAGAAGCTCCGCTATCATGCGCAAGCAAAAATGCTGTTTTTTTTTTTTTTGTTCCATGTGATTGGGTATTCTTTGCAAAGTGAAACTTTACCTCATTTACTAAGCTCTGGAGCAACTACACTTTTAGAGGGCAACTGCACTTTGCAAGGTGCACAGTCTAATTGCCTTTAGTAAATCAACCCCTAACTGTGAAACCACTAGATAATACTCTTTCAAAGTGCCCCATAAAGAAAGTTGTTTCTTTTATCCTAAGCAAATACACAAACGTATTCTATCTCTTTATGGCAGTGCTTACTCAATTTGTCCTGGAGGGCTCCTCAATGATCCACTGTGGTTTTTAAATAACAGTTTTCTCTAAACATTTTCTTGGCAGCATCTGTCACTCTAGGCCTTTTGAATGCATAATTAGGATTCCCACGCATGTCAAATTAAGAAAACACTGTAGTCACTGTTTTATCTCAGCAGCACTTGGAATGTGTGCAGATGAAAAGGTGAACTTGCCACAAGCTTTGCACAGTCTTGCATTTGGCTGATACTCCTGTGACTGCTTGTATTAAGATTAGTGAGTTGTAATAGAAATATAGATAGTTTGACATTTTTGTCCTCTTTTAGTTTCTGCTTTTTCCTTAAGATGGTGTATTTGACCTGCCAATTCATTAAACATTTTGTTTGTTTTGTGACAGCTTGCATGCAGAAATGTAGCTTCTGATTTTATCTAAGAATAAGCATAATACCAAGAGTAAACTGGAAATGTACAGTATGTAAGACTCCAGGTAGAAAAATAATTCATTTTAACAGATTTATTTTAACAGGATCTAATGCCTTTAGTGACCTTAACCACTTTACCACCGGAGGATTTCCCTGCTTAACGTCCAGGCCACTTTTTTGCAACCTGGCACTGTGCGACTTTAACTGACAATTGCGCGGTCATGCAACCCTGTACCCAAACGAAATTTACGCCCTTTTTTCCCACAAAAAGAGCTTTCTTTTGGTGGTGTTTAATCACCTCTGCGCTTTTCATTTTTTTGCGATATTAATAAAAAAAGAGCGAAACTTTTGCGAAAAAATTTACATTTTCTACTTTGACAGTTAAAAAATATCCAATATATTCAATTTTTGTCATATATTTAGGCCAAAATGTATTTAGCTACATGTCTTTGACAAAAAAATTCTCAATGAGCGTATTTTTAACCGCTTTAAGACTGGAAGATTTTACCCCATTCCTGACCAGGCTATATTTTGCGATTCGGCACTGCTTTACTTTAACGGACAATTGCGGGGTCTTGCGATGCTGTACCCAAATTAAATGTATGTCCTTTTTTTCTTCACAAATAGAGCTTTCTTTTGGTGGTATTTGATCACCTGTGCAATTTTAAATTTTTGAAAAAAAGAGCGACAATTTTGAAAAAAAAAAAAACAATATTTTTTACATTCTGATATATAACATTCCTAAAAAAAATTATAAATCAAAATGTTTTAACATTTTAGGCCAATTTGTTTTCTGCTACATATTTTTGGTTAAAAAAAATCACAATAAGCGTATTTTGATTGGTTTGCGCAAAAGTTATTGCGTTTACTAACTATGGGAAAGATTTGTCATTGTTTATTTCTTTTTACTAGTAATGGCGGCGATCTGCGATTTTTTTTTTTGCAGGACTGCGACATAGTGGCGGACAGATTGGACCCCTAACTGACATTTTTTACACTTTTGAACAAGCACGTAGCAGTGGTGTGAAACGCGTCTACTGTCCTACTCTGCTGTACCTTGTACCACTTATGGTAATAAAGAACTTTTCTTCATTGGATTCTGTGGTGGTGTGCGACCATTTTCTTCTTTCAAAAATTGACCCCTTTCTAGCCCCTCCAACCTAACATTTTATTTCCTCTTTTTACCACGTGAAGTAAATGTTTCTCATCAAAGTCCGGCGTTGAGGTTTCTTGCTGGTGCCATTTCTGAGTGCAGGGGTTGTGATGTCACTGCTGAGACTTCTTATGGTTTCTGGGGGAACGCTGGACTAGGGTTTCCATTGCACTAGCAAAAAAAGAGGTAGAGGAAGGAGTAGGCAGTGGAGTGGGAGAAGGGCTAATAGCAGTACACATAGCGTGCCTCAGAGAACAGCATTTAGTGAGCTGAAGGCAGGGCAGCCATCAGGGGGGGACAGCCCATACACATGTAGGGGGCCCCAGCATTCCGAGGGGCCTGGCTGCCTAGACCCCAACCAATGTGACCAAGTTATTGATGCTGTAGTAACTAGCAATAGCTAAAACAGGGTGGCTGCAGAGTAAGCCGATGCAGCTGAAGGGATGTCTCTTTGCTGGATTGCGCTGTCTCTTTGCTGAAAATATGAGGCTGTCTCTTTGCTGGATCGGGATGTCTTTTAGCTAAATATATGAGGCTGTCTCTTTACTGGATTGGGATGTCTCTTTGCTGAATATATGTGGCCGTCTCTTTTTTGGATTGTAATGTCTCTTTGCTGAATGTATGAGGCCGTCCCTTTACTAGATTGAAATGTCTCTTTGCTGAATATATGAGGCTGTCTCTTTGCTGGATTGGGATGACTCTTTTCTTAATATATGGGGATGTCTCTTTGCTGTCTTGGATTCATTTTTAAATGTCTTAAGTGGTAAGAGTGTTAAAATAGAAGTGGGTGCACTGAAGGACTTGTGGGATGGCCAGTGGGTGGATTCGGTGGGACGGCCAGGGGGCAGGCCCTGTGAAATGTTGGTGGTCAGGCCCAGAGGGGCCCAGGCCTAAAGCTGTGTAATGGGCCCGAAATTTCTGATGGCGGCCCTGGCTGAAGGACACTGGCATCTGCTCTGGATGATGATGTTATTGCAGGAGATACCTAAAAACAGAAAGGTGTGTTTCCAGCCTAACCATTCAACGTTTATTGTGTATTTTACTAAAAGGGGCAACCTTTTAGTTCTTTAATACACCTGCTCTGCACAATTAATACACATGCTCTGCACAATTTCTACATTATTTTCACCATATTTCACCTTAAATAAACATAGTCCAGCAGTTCCATTTTGTGTAGACATTTTGCCAATTAAACATATAACCAGTAAAGCAAGCCACTCTAAGCCCAGTAAAGTCAATAATTTTTTTGGATGAAAGCTGGGAACTGAACTTTTCTTAATATATAACTAAAGGCAAAACTTTTTTTAAGTTTTGGATAGAGTGAAGAGGGATTACAATGCCTGTCAGTTTTTATTGCTGCCTGTGTCCCAGTTAGGGAGATCCACCCTCTCTTTTTGGCCTGTTTACCATTATTGGAAGAGAAAGCAAAAGAAAAATTCCAACTTTGGGATGTCCCCACAAAAGTAACAGAGGGAGAATCTTCCAAAGGAGTTACTAGTTTTGGTGACCTGGGGGTCTCCAAGGAACTCTCTAATTTGCAGGGATTTCCTCTCACTTCCTGTTTGGTTATGGGACAGGAAGTGAAGGGAAATCTACACAATGGGCCACAGATGGCGGAAAAAAATTTAACAGTGGTTATAACCCTCCCTTACTCTATCCAAAATGGGAAAATAAGTTTTGCCTATAGTTCTCATTTAAGGCTATACAATTTAATTTTTACAATTCACTGCAACTTTCCATGTGATTTTTTTAAGGATTGGATGGGAAAATGTGCATAAAATTGGGAAAAGTACTTTAATAAAACAAAGCAGACTGTTTTTTCTTTTTTTTATTTATAAACATTTTATATATACAGTAGGTAGAATGAAATCACTAGAAATTCTGTCAGGGAAACCTTGTAGGTGAACGTGGAAAAAGCTATATTGGCATTCATTATTAAGTGATCATTTCTACTATAAACATATCATGTATCTTTATACAGGATCAACCTACACAATGTATGGGCAATGTATTTGATGAGTCTGAAGCATTATGGGTGGAAATGTACATGGGCGTGCATACTACAAAGGTTATAATTTGTTATATACCTCCCAGTGTTAATGAGGAGGTGGTGACTCAGCTCCTTGCACAGATAGAAAGGGCTGCAAGGGCTGGGACAGTGATAATAATAATTGGGGGATTTTAACTACCCGAAAATCGAGTAATAGCACTGCTGGAACACTTAAAGGGCAAAAATTTATAAACCTATTACAAGACAATTGTATGGTCCAGTTTATTGAAACCCCCGACTAGAAATGATGCTCTGCTGGACCTGGTAATCTCAAACAATGCAGAGCTTATTACCAATATTCATATAAAAGAACACCTGGGTAGCAGTGACCATAACATGATTTCATTTATTGTTAGCTGCAAGCAACAAATACATACAGGAAAGATAAAGACACGTAACTACTCTCCAAGACAGACTTGGAGGGAATATTGGCATTGATGAGCACAGAACAGAAATGAGAATTCTTCAAAAAGACTGTATGCGAACTCACTGCAAAGTATATTCCCAAGGCTAAAAACAAAACCTATGTGGCTCATGGCCAAAGTTGAAAAAGCTATAAATAATAAGAAAAGAGCTTTTAAAAAATATGAAAATGAAGGAACACTATCATCATTTAAATGTTATCAAGAATATAACAGAATATGTGAAAAGAAAATAAAGGATGCTTAAATTCTAAATGAACGACAGATTGCAAAATATAGTAGGACAAACCCCAAACAATTCTTCAAATATATAGGCCCTTTACAAAATAATCTGGAGTGGGTGACTGGGGACAAAGCCAAGGCAAATTTAATAAATACTTTTTTAAGCTCTGTGTATACAAAGGAGTATGGGGGAGTTCATGTCCATAATGGGGATTTTATTGACACAGCCACAAATGATCCACAATGGCTCAAAAGTGACATGGTGCAGACATATTTAGACAGAATAAAGGTTGATAAAGCACCTAGACCAGATGGCATCCACCCACAGATCCTAAAAGAATTGAGCTTTGTCATTTCAAAGCCATTGTTTCAGATTTTTAGGGACTCAGTGTAATGTTCCGGTACCTTTGGTACCCTAAATTACTCTTTTTCACAAGTGTATGCGCCCCACCATTCTCTTTTGGAAAGGTGCGCATACACCTTTAAGACTGAAGCTGTCATCACTCAGCGCCGGACTAGATGGCTATTTAAGTCGCCGGTTCTCACTCACATGTGTTCGTTCAAACACCCTTACCTGGATGCTAACTTGGCTTGAAGCTCTCGTGCTTGCAAGCATACCTCACTGACGGAACCTCGCTGCGCTGATCCCTGCATCCCGCTTCTGGATCATCCGCTCCTCCTGAACCAACCTTCGGCTGTATTGCTATTAGTGCTAAGTACCCCGCAGGGGAACCCTCTATAAACTTATACTAAGCTTACACTATCTAGCTCTGCATAGTAAAGACTATTTATCACATCTGCATATCTAGATTGCTAGCTCTTAAGACTACTGCTACTTATTCCTGCACTGGGTTGATCACTCTTGTATGTCCACCTGCTACTCTGTCATCTGCTACCATACATGATTGCTAAACCTACCTGCATCCATCTGCTACTGTCTTACCTTCAAGTGTCTGTCACCTACCACCTCCACTCAACCTGTCTCTTAAATCTTCATCACTGTGTTACTACATACATAAAGTCACTCTAGGAACCAGCTTGTTGAGTGTGTGTATTTACTAGCTGAATTAAGACCTTCCACACATGATGAGTCATTGAGGTTGGGAATGGTATCTCAGCATCTCTCTTACATGACTACTGAAGTGGAATATTTCTGCAGCTGAAAATCCACACCATACATGAAACGCAGGAGCGTTACACTCAGTAATGACTGGAATAGTACCACTGATTTTTCGTAGGGCCGATGTGATGCCTATATTTAAAAAGGGATTAAAGTCTTTACCAAGTAAATATAGACCTGTTAGTTTAACTTCTATATTCTGGAAGATACTGGAGAGTTTAATAAAAGACCACATAGATGAGTTCCTGTTGGAAAAAAATATTTTAAGCAATAGACAGCATGGATTCATGAAAGACAGAAGTTATCAAACAAACCTGATTTCTTTTTATGAAGAGGTAAGTAAAAAAAGAAATGCTCAGTTCCACTCCAAGAAAACAACAGATGGTATCTATCCCAAAGGATTAAATAGGAAGAAAAACCCCAAAGGGGATAAATGGTCAGGGAAGGGACGTTGCGATACCAGAAAAATGTATTGGCAACTACAGATGCAACAGTATATATATATATATATATATATATATATATAAAAAAAAAATAGTAAATTTACTATTTTTTATATATAAACTGTTGCATCTGTAGTTGCCAATACATTTTTCTGGTATTGCCCTTCCCCGACCATTTATCCCCTTTGGGGTTTTTCTTTCCAAGAGGTAAGTAAAACCTTGGACAGAAGGGAGACTGTGAACGTAGTATACTTGAATTTTGCAAAAGCTTTTCACACAGTTCTCCACATACAACAAATGTGTAAGGTAAAGTCTACAGGCTTTAAAGAATCAGTTTGTAAATGGATAGAAAACTGGCAAAAAGACAGCATTCAGAGAGTAGTGGTTAATGATTCTTACTCTGAATGGTCTAAGGTTCTAAGTGGTGTGCCCCAAGGTTCAGTGTTGGGACCCTTACTTTTTAACATCTTTATAAATGATATAGGGTCTGGGATTAAAAGTACCATTTCAGTCTTTGCTGATTACACCAAGCTATGCAGTGGAATAACATCCTTACAGGATGTCTCCAACTTACAAGCCGACCTCAATGCATTGTTTAATTGAGCGACTATGTGTCAAATGAGGTTTAATGTTGATAAATGTAAAGTTATGCATTTAGGGGCTAAGAATATGCATGCATCATACATACTAGGGGGAGTACAACGTGGGGAATCAATGGTGGAGAAGGATCTGGGGGTTCTGGTAGATCCTAAACTTAATAATAGCATGCAATGCCAAGCTGCAGTTTCCAAAGCAAGCATAGTCCTTTCTTCTATTAAGAGAGGTATGTACTCCAGAGAGAGAGATATATCGATTTGCCCTCGTACAAATCATTATTAAGACCTCATCTGGAATATGCAGTTTAGTTTTGGGTTTAGTTTTCAAAAAGGATATCTGGAAACTAAAGAAAGTGCAAAGAAGGGCAACCAAACTGATAAGAGGCATGGAGGAGCTCAGCTATGAGGATAGATTAGAGGAATTAAATGTATTCTCTCTTGAGATGAGGAGATTGAGGGGGGATATGATCAACATGTATAAATACATAATGGGTCCATATAGTGAACTTGGTGTTGAGTTATTCACTTTAAGGTCATCACAGAGAACAAGGGGGCATTTTTTATGTCTAGAGGAAAAGAGATTTTATCTCCAAATACGGAAAGGTTTCTTCACAGTAGGAGCTGTGAAAATGTGGAATAGACTCCTTTCAGAGGTGATTCTGGCCAGTTCAGTTGATTGCTTTAACCACTTGCCAACCACCAGAAGTACATATACTGCGGCAAGTCGGCTCTATTGCGCAAAACGACGTACCTGTACGTCACTTCGTGTAATAGCCAGCGGGGGGAGCCAATCATTCACGATCACTCCCCAAAAAGACAGAACGGCGGTCTGCCGATGTAAACAAGGCAGACCGCCGTTCTGTCAGGGGTGAACACAGTGATCTTGTGTTCCTGCTATTTAGGAACATGGAACTCTGTGTTCACCAAGTGAGTCCATCCCCCACACAGTTAGAAAGCATTCCCTAGGGACACACTTAACACTGTAATCGCCTCTGGTGTTAACTCCTTCCCTGCCAGTGTAATTAGTACAGTAACAGTGCATATTTTTAGCACTGATATAGTTTGTTCCCTATGCTAGGGTCACTAGTACAGTATTTGTACAATGATATCATATCTCCTCTCAAGCGTCTCTTCTCCAGAGAGAATAAGTTCAATGCTTGTAGTCTTTCCTCACACCTGAGATCCTCTAGTCCCTTTATTAGCTTTGTTGCCCTTCTCTGGACTCTCTCCAGTTCCTGCACATCCTTCCTGAGGACCGGTGCCCAGAACTGGACGGCATACTCCAGATGCGGCCGGACCAGAATCTTGTAAAGTGGGAGAATTATTTTTTTTATCTCTGGAGTGAATCCCCTTTTTAATAAAAGAAAAATAAACCATAGAAAAAAGCGGGACTATGTGGGCCACAATAATGAAGAGATAATCACAAATATTCACAAAGTTTATAAAACAAACATCTTCATTACATCCAAAATATAAAATGTACATGTATATACACATAATAAACCAAATATAGAGAAAAACTCCATGCCTACCTGATAACTGGTCTGATGACCGGTTATATAGGGGTCCACCTCCGCCACAGCTGAAGCCTCTGCGGCGTCCGAAAGCCGGGGACCGACAGCCTGGGGGAGGCGCCGTGACGTCACATCCGCTGCCAGGCGGAAGTGATGCTGGCGGAGCGGCCGAAGTGTACTTGCAACCGGCAGATGATACAATTGTCATCCTGTGCGTTCCACGTCCGCACCACCCCTGAACTGATCCAAGGATGAGCAGATAGATGTACAAATCCACCGAACGCCTGCCCATAAGATACATCGCCATACCTGAAATCCCCCATCAGGACCAAACAATCAAATATATATATATATATATATATATATATGCGTGCAGTGGTATTGAAACGGCTATTGTACCAGTGGGAGAGAGATATATACCTTTTGGCTGGATGGGGGTTACCCGCTTCTGGGGTTTTGAATTCCAGTTCTAATAATGTTGGATATAATCTTAAATATGATTCTGCCACCTACTATATAGAGGGTCCCGACACCTGCCCAGGGATACATGTGTTAGCCTGCCTGTGACCCCATTGGGTTAGTTACAAGGTACTATATACAATGTTGATACATGTATAGTGACATGTGGAGTATAATATTTGTATCAATCATAACACACTGTTGTTGTATATATTTCTTTAGTGTACCTGTCTTTCTGGTCTCTTGGGCCCTTAGGAAGCCTAAAGTGCAAAACGCGTCAGCTTGCCGGGGACCGTCAGACTGTACTAACACCGAGACCACGGACACTCACTGGTATATACGTATTGGTGCTACTAATGGAGTTTTTCTCTATGTTTGGTTTTATTATGTGTATATACATTTTTTTTTATAAACTTTGTGAATATTTGTGATTATCCCTTCATTATTGTGGCCCACATAGTCCCGCTTTTTTCTATGGTTTATTTTTCTTTGATACATTATGGGATGATGGCCAATTGAATCATGGCATTTTTGTCTAAATCCCCTTTTTAATACATGCGAATATTCTGTTGGCTCTGCTTGCAGCTGCTTGGCATTGCATGCCATTGCTGAGCTTGTCGTCTACTAGGACCCCCAGGTCCTTTTCCATCTTAGATTTTCCCAAAGGCTCTCTCCCTAGTGAGTATCTTGCATTTGTATTTCTGGCCCCCAAGTGCATTACCTTACATTTTTCAGCGTTAAACCTCATTTGCCATGTAGATGCCCATCCCATTATTTTGTTCAGGTCGTCCTGTAAGATTACCTTATCCTGCGTAGAAGTTGTTGCCCTGCTTAATTTAGTATCGTCCGCAAATGCGGTCATTTATGAATAAATTAAATAGGATTGGTCCCAGGACCGATCCTTGGGGGACCCCACTTTCCACACCAGACCATTCCGAGTACTCCCCATTTATCACCACCCTCTGTGTAATTATTATGTGTCCTAGATTAAAGGGATGAGGTCAGGGGTGTATTTTGGTTTTATGCTGCCCTAGGCAAGACTAAAATTGGGCTCCCTCCCTCCTCCTCCTATGTAAATTTGCCCCACTCCTTTTTTAACGGATGTGACTCCCTCCAAAATTGAAGGACTACAAGTCTCAGCATGAACTCCTGAGATCTCACGAGAGGGGGGGGTGAGAGGGGATGAGAGAGAGAGAGAGATGGGGGGTGAGGGAGGGAGGGAGAGAGAGAGGGGGGGGTGAAAGAGGGGGGGTGAGAGAGAGAGAGGGAATGAGAGAGAGAGAGAGAGAGAGAGAGAGAGAGAGAGGGGGGGGTAAAAGAGAGGGGGGTGAGAGAGAGAGGGGGAATGAAAGAGAGAGAGAGAAAGAGAGGGGGGAATGAGAGAATGAGAGGGGGTGAGAGAGAGAGGGGGGGTGAGCGAGAGAGAGGGGGGGATGAGAGAGAGAGGGGGGGTATGTGAGAGGGGGGATGAGAGAGAGAAGAGAGAGAGGGGGGATGAGAGAGGGGGTTGAGAGAGTGGAGGGATGAAAGAGAGGGAGAGATGAGAGGGGGGATGAGAGAGAGAAGGGGGATGAGAGAGAGGGGGATGAGAGAGAGAGGGGGATGAGAGAGAGAAGGGGATGAGAGAGAGAGGGGGGATGAGAGGGAGAGAGAGGGGGATGAGAGAGAGGGGTGAGAGAGAGAGAGGGAGGTGAGAGATAGAAAGGGAGAGAGAGAGAGGGGGTGAGAGAGAGAGGGGGTGAGAGAGAGGGGGTGAGAGAGGCGGCTCTAGCAACCAGTGGCCAACAGAGTCTCACATGGAGGGGGGGCGGCTTTTATGCTGCCCCCCTGCAAAGTGCCGCTCTAGGCCTGGGCCTTGTTGGCCTATGCCAAAATACAGCTCTGGATGAGGTGGCAACCCTAGGCTGTATGCTGGTAACCACACAGCTAAAGGCCCCTTTCATACCTGTGCGAATTGTCCTGCAAAGTCGCATAACAAGTCGTACCCCATGATTTCCAAAGAGTACCATTCACATCTGTGCGACTTCAAGTTGCAGCGACTTCACAGTAGTCCCTGCACTACTTTGGTCCGACTTTGATGCGACTTGAGGTCCACTGACCTCAAGATTACACAGGCTTTGCTTCAAGTCTGTTAAAGTCGCGTGACTTTCAGGTTGCACAAGTGTGCAGGGCCTAAGCGTTTACATGCACACAAGGACAGATATGCTCTTTTGGATGCAAATATCTCAGTGCTCTGACACATCAGACAACTACATGCTGTCCCAACCTCTGATAAAGAGATCTCTATTCAGTTACATTTAATAAGACATCCTTGAACAAATTACTGTCTAAAAATAATTTCATTATAAAGAGAGACAAATGGCTGTGCTGATTGCTGTTACTGTTCTTTTGTGCTGGATTATGCACGTAACATGGGGGAGGAGGATGAAACCTGAAATTCTCCTCCCTTTTACACTGATTATGGAAAAAACGACTGAGCTGTGAGACAGAAATGAGGCCTGTCTGAAACATTTATTCTGCAGCTGGACTTTTATTTGGTAAGTGTTTCCGTACAGCATACCTATTTTCTTGTCAATCTGTATATTTCGTAGAAAAATGATGTTCACTATCTCAACAAAGCAGTGGACAGCTGCAGGAAACTGCGCAATTTGCTTTGTAGAGATGTGTTTTCCTGGGCTACGCATAGGGAACGTTGATGTATAACGGGCCAGCTACATTTTTCTTGTTCAATGCCTAATTTAACACATTATTGCACAACCAGCTTCTTTTAGCATCACAAAGAAAGTATAAAAGTAACCGTTTGTACTGAATACATTTTGGACTGTCAGGTCAAAGATCACATCAGTGAGTGTCTATGCAGCCATGGCAACACTTATCTACAGGGCTGTTCAGATTATCTTTGAGCTAGAATGGTTTGGATTTATGAATAGAATTCAAACAGGCTATTGCTTCTACTACAGGCTAGAGCCTAGTACACATGATGAGATTATAGGACGAATGATCATCGTTTTTTTTTGCATGCTAGTCTCATATCAAAAACAAATCAGTTACTAAAGTACAAAAATTCTCGTACAACTTATTAAAAATTTGGAAGTGATGTAATGTATTTGTATTGTATGTTCGAACCAAAACTGTACTGATCAACCAGTTGCTGTCCACCCTATAGCAGTTTTACAGTTTTAGCCGTGCTGGACAGGATCACTTATACAGTATCTCACAAAAGGGAGTACACCCCTACATTTTTGTAAATATTTTATTATATCTTTTAATGTGACAACACTGAAGAAATGACACTTTGCTATAATGTAAAGTAGTGAGTGTACAGCTTGTATAACAGTGTAAATTTGCTGTCCCCTCAAAACAACTCAACACACAGCCATTAATGTCTAAACCGCTGGCAACAAAAGTGAGTACATCCCTAAGTGAAAATGTCCAAATTGGGCCCAAAGCGTCAATATTTTGTGTGGCCACCATTATTTTCCAGCGCTGTCTTAACCCTCTTGGGCAAGGAGTTCTCCAGAGCTTCACAGGTTGCCACTGGAGTCCTCTTCAACTCCTTCATGACGACATCACAGAGCTGGTGGATGTTAGAGACCTTGCGCTCCTCCACCTTCCGTTTGAGGATGCCCCACAGATGCTCAATAGGGTTTAGGTCTGAAGACATGCTTGGCCAGTCAATCACCTTCACCCTCAGCTTCTTTAGCAAGACAGTGATCGTATTGGAAATGTGTTTGGGGTCATTATCATGTTGGAATACTGCCCTGCGGCCCAGTCTCCAAAGGGAGGGGGTCATGCTTTGCTTCAGTATGTCACATTACATGTTGGCATTCATGGTTCCCTCAATGAACTGTAGCTCCCCAGTGCTGGCAGCAGTCATGCAGCCCCAGACCATGACACTTCCAACAACATGCTTGACTGTAGGCAAGACACACTTGTCTTTGTACTCCTCACCTGGTTGCCGCCACACACGCTTAACACCATCTGAACCAAATAGGTTTATCTTGGTCTCATCAGATCACAGGACATGGTTCCAGTAATCGATATCCTTAGTCTGCTTGTCTTCAGCAAACTGTTTGCTGGCTTTCTTGTGCATCATCTTTAGAAGAGGCTTCCTTCTGGGACAACAGCCATGCAGACCAATTTATTTCAGTGTGTGGCGTATGGTCTGAGCACTGACAGGCTGACCCCCCCCCCCCCCACCCCTTCAACCTCTGCAGCAATGCTGGCAGCACTCAAACGTCTGTTTACCAAAGACAACCTCTGGATATGACGCTGAGCATGTGCACTCAACCTCTTTGGTTGACTATGGCGAGGCCTGTTCAGAGTGGAACCTGTACTGTTAAACTGCTGTATGGTCTTGTCCACCATGCTGCAACTCAGTTTCAGGATCTTTGCAATTTTCTTATAGCCTATGCCATCTTTATGTAGAGCAACAATTATTTTTTTCCATGTTGAACTTCCAGTGACCAGTATGAGAGAGTGAGAGTGATAACACCAAATTTAACACATCTGCTCCCTATTCACACCTGAGACCTTGTAACACTAACGAGTCACATGACAATGGGGAGGGAAAAATTTATAATTTGGCCAAATTTGGACATTTTCACTTAGGGGTGTACTCACTTGTGTTGCCAGCGGTTTAACATTAATGGCTGTGTGTTGAGTTATTTTGAGGGGACAGCAAATGTACACTGTTATACAAGCTGTACACTCACTACTTTACATTGTAGCAAAGTGTCATTTCTTCAGTGTTGTCACATGAAAAGATATAATAAAATATAAAAAAAATGTGAGGGGTGTACTCACTTTTGTGAGAAACTGTACGTGATCCTACATTTTCGAGTATTGGGTCATGCAGACTCAATGTCCACTTTCACCCGCTGATCATTCAAAACACAGCAGTCTGCCTATGTATTTTTTTTTTTATTTATCAGGGTGAAGGCGCCTAGTTTTCGTGTCTAGCCCTATGTAGGATGTGGGATAATTGCTGCTCTTTTTTTATTTTATTGTAAAATACCAAAAAAACAACAAATGTTAAAATTAATGAAAAAAATGAGCGCTGGTAATATAGTGGGCTTGTGTGTATTTCTTGTGATGGTAAATAAATATATATTCAAGATAAGTGATATAAATAGTATCTGTGTCGTGCATTCCAGACAAAGTGGAAGTGACGTCGCTGGCTCTCTCGATTTCCGGTTTACAGAAGACCACAATGCATTTCGCGTTTATCGCGTCCTCAGGAAGTCCTTTAAAGGGACCAAAGGCGATTTAGGTCCTTGCGACCTAAAGTGATCTGGTAAGAAGCAAAAATTGCTACTTTTACCTAGAGCACAAAATTGGAGCACAAAAGCTCTTTGAAGATTCTATTTATTTATTTATTTACTATCATGGACTATTTCACCAGTTGCACTAATAATTTTATATATTAAGGATTTTACTTTCAGTCATATGCGATTTTATGCAAATCCAGTAATTTAATTATTTATATTTTATCACCATTGTCACATTTATGATTTAAATCATCACCTAAGTCACAATATACAGTGGGTACGGAAAGTATTCAGACCCCCTTAAATTTTTCACTCTTTGTTATATTGCAGCCATTTGCTAAAATCATTTAAGTTCCTTCTTCTTCCTCATGAATGTACACATAGCACCCCATACTGACAGAAAAACACAGAATTGTTGACATTGTTGCAGATTTATTAAAAAAGAAAAACTGAAATATCACATGGTCCTAAGTATTCAGACCCTTTGCTGTGACACTCATATATTTAACTCAGGTGCTTTCCATTTCTTCTGATCATCCTTGAGATGGTTCTACACCTTCATTTGAGTCCAGCTGTGTTTGATTATACTGATTGGACTTGATTAGGAAAGCCACACACCTGTCTATATAAGACCTTCCAGATCACAATGCATGTCAGAGCAAATGAGAATCATGAGGTCAAAGGAACTGCCTGAAGAGCTCAGAGACAGAATTGTGGCAAGGCACAGATCTGGCCAAGGTTACAAAAAGATTTCTGCTGCACTTAAGGTTCCTAAGAGCACAGTGGCCTCCATAATCCTCAAATGGAAGACGTTTGGGACGACCAGAACCCTTCCTAGAGCTGGCCGTCCGGCCAAACTGAGCTATCGGGGGAGAAGAGCCTTGGTGAGAGAGGTAAAGAAGAACCCAAAGATCACTGTGGCTGAGCTCCAGAGATGCAGTCAGGAGATGGGAGAAAGTTGTAGAAAGTCAACCATCACTGCAGCCCTCCACCAGTCGGGGCTTTATGGCAGAGTGGCCCGACGGAAGCCTCTCCTCAGTGTAAGACACATGAAAGCCTACATGGAGTTTGCTAAAAAAAACACCTGAAGGACTCCAAGATGGTGAGAAATAAGATTCTCTGGTCTGATGAGACCAAAATAGAACTTTTTGGCCTTAATTCTAAGCGGTATGTGTGGAGAAAACCAGGCACTGCTCATCACCTGTCCAATACAGTCCCAACAGTGAAGCATGGTGGTGGCAGTATCATGCTGTGGGGGTGTTTTTCAGCTGCAGGGACAGGACGACTGGTTGCAATCGAGGGAAAGATGAATGCGGCCAAGTACAGGGATATCCTGGACAAAAACCTTCTCCAGAGTGCTCTAGACCTCAGACTGAGCCGAAGGTTTACCTTCCAGCAAGACAATGACCCTAAGCACACAGCTAAAATAACGAAGGAGTGGCTTCACAACAACTCCGTGACTGTTCTTGAATGGCCCAGCCAGAGCCCTGACTTAAACCCAATTGAGCATCTCTGTAGAGACCTAAAAATGGCTGTCCACCAACGTTAACCATCCAACCTGACAGAACTGGAGAGGATCGGCAAGGAGGAATGGCAGAGGATCCCCAAATCCAGGTGTGAAAGACTTGTTGCATCTTTCCCAAAAAGACTCCTGGCTGTATTAGATCAAAAGGGGGCTTCTACTAAATACTGAGCAAAGGGTCTGAATACTTAGGACCATGTGATATTTCAGTTTTTCTTTTTTAATAAATCTGCAACAATGTCAACAATTCTGTGTTTTTCCGTCAGTATGGGGTGCTATGTGTACATTCATGAAGAAGAAGAATGAACTTAAATGATTTTAGCAAATGGCTGCAATATAACAAAGAGTGAAAAATTTAAGGGGGTCTGAATACTTTCCGTACCCACTGTATATTACTACAGTGCGTATATTATTAGGTATATTTTGTCATTTTATTAGGTATCATAAACTATTTATACATTGGTTATACATTTTTGATACAGATACTATTTATATCACTTATCTTGAATATATATTTATTTATCATCACAAGATATGCACACAAGCCCACTATATTACCAGCGCTCATTTTTTTCATTAGTTTTAACATAAGTCTGCCTATGTAAGCAAAGCAGATTGCCGTTCTGTCAGTAAGGAGGACATAGATCCCATGTTCACGTGAAGCAAAATGTTTGTATTTGTCCCTTTGGAAAATTTCAGACAAAAGCTGTGTACTAACGATCAGATTATCGTACCGACTTAATAAAAATTTGGAAATTATGTATTGTATTTGTATTGTATTTTCGGAAGAAAACTGTACTAATTAATCAGTTGCAGACCACCCTTTAGCAGTTTTACTGCTACAGAGCAGCTGCACTGCACAAGATCACTTATATATATATATATATACGTGATCCTGCACTTCCGGGTAGCAGGCGTGAGTGCGCGCCGCTGGTGGCTCGCACCTGCTGTGATTCTACGCGACAGCACAATTTTCAGGTAAAGTAACGCAGTGCCATATCGCAAAAATTGGGCCGATCATAAAGGGGGGTAAATCTTTAGAGGCTGAAGTGGTTAAACAAAAATATTATGATCTGGTATCATACGAGAAAAATGTTCGTGTTTGTCCCTTTAATTTAAGACCAAAGCTGTGTACTAATGATCAGAGTATCGTACGAAATCAGTATTTTTTATACGATATTCTGATCGTGTGTATGGGGCTTTATACAGTATAACATTCTACTACAATGGATTCATAAGCTTAGACATACTACTTAGAAAGGCAACATTTAAGGTTTAGGTATTATTATTTCGCTAGGCAGCCCAATATACTACCCAAAAAAAAAAAAAAGAGGGAGATGTGGTAACCTTTATTTTTATAGGGTAATTCACCAAAAATTATGTTATCAGATTACATACCATAAAATATAGTATGTTATATGTGTTTCAGAATGGTATGGTGTCAAGATCATCTGTGATTTCAAAAATTAGTGTTTATCATTTCTAATCAGGTAATTATATTAAAAAAAAAAAAACAGTTAATAATTACCACCTTCTGTCTTCTGTTAAAAATATGTTGTTTTTCAAATAGATTACATTCAATTTTTTGTGAAATATTCATGATAAACTGTGGTCAGTAGGAGGCAGTGCAGAACGCTCTTAAGCTCCTGCTGATTACAAAATCAGCAAGCGTAGTTCACTGTTCCAACAAGGTGCTGTGTGCAAAAAGAATGACTGCTACTATTCTGCAAATACTCTCAGGATATTGTCATAAAACAAGATGCTCCTGCTTTCATAAAGCTGAACACCTATATGGGTTCTCATGTTAGCTGTTACTCAACGGAGATGGCAGAGCACAGAGCAATAACTTTCAAAGCGGAATTAAGGTATAACTAAAGGCAAAACCTTTTGTTTATTGTTTTAGATAGAATGGAGGGGGTTTAGAATGCTTGTCAGTTTTTTTTGCTGTCCATGACCACGTTAAAGAGATTCACCCTCTCCAGTTGTCCTGTTTATCATTATCATTAAAAGTGGAAGTAAAAGAAAATCCCAAATTTTGGGTTGTTCCCAGAAAGGAAATAGAGGGGAAATCTTCTAATGGGGACACTAGTTCAGGCAACCTGGGGGTCCTCAAGGAATTCCCTTAACCACCTCCCACTAGACCACTGCACATATACTGCTGGGTGGGGGCTTCCTTCTTCTGAGTGGGCAATCCAGAACGTCCTTAATAAGAAGCGAGATTGCGTGGCCACGCAACCCCGGTGTGCATGTGTCCCCCAGAAACTGCGAAACACCGCTTGGCAAGAGGGCTCTGTGATTGGCCCTCCTGATCACTTGATGGCTGTCTCCAATCAGAGCTGTCATGTATTGCAAACACAGCCGTTGTAACGAGCGGATCTGTGCTGCCAGATGGGGATCAGTGAGTTTGCAGCACTTTTACTGCTTTTTACACACATGATCACCCAGCTTGTGTCCCCCAAAACAGTGTCACCATTACAGTAAAAACACCTGTCACACATCTGTCCCAGTAAAATGATTTGTCCCAGTGAACATCTGCCACATCTGTCTGTGATTATCTGCCACACCTGTCTGTAATCATCTGCCACACCCTTCTGTAATTATCTGTCACACCTTTCTGTAATCATCTGCCACATCTGTCTGTGAACATCTGCCACCTCTGTGAACATCTGCCACATCTGTCCGTGCTCTGCCACATCTATCCATGCTCTGCCACATCTGTCCGTGATCTGCCACATCTGTCCTAGTGAACATCTGACTAATGCCAGTGATCGACATCTGTCGCACATCTGACACACGTGTCCCAGAAATCATCTGCACACATCTGTCCACATGGCTAAAAAATTATTTAGCAGTGAGGAAGCTTTCCATATACTCCAGATTATGTTGGAAGAAAATAGCCGGGAACTCTCTCCATCAGACTCGGATAGCGAGTATGAGCCAGTAGAAAGCAGTGGCTCTGAGAACAGAATCCGAACAAAATGGCTCAGGTGATTTGAGCAGGCGCAGGCATCCACCAGCAGCCCAACAAATCCTGAGGCATCCATCAGTAGCGCAATAAATTCTGTGGCATCCACCAGCAGCACTCCAAGATTATAGGCAGGCATCCACCAGCAGTACTGCAAGTCCTTGTGCAGTGGCAAGCACAAGCAGGGCAACATTCCTACATGATAGGCAAGAAGCTAGTAATGGGATGTCCCATCCACAAAAAGGCAGGGCCCATACTAGCCTCCCGGATGTATTATTATACCCTACATGGCTGCCCGATATTTCGGAAGAACCTCTAAATCCCCTTTTACAACGCAGCCAGGCCCTCAAATACAATAAGAAAATGTAATTTATTTTTCACGAATGATCTGCTGAACCACATCATGGAGCAAAGTAATCTTTATGCCAGCTAACATATTGACAGCAATCCCGATTCTTCCTATGCCCGCCCCTTTGTTTGGAAACCCCTCCCTGTGGAAGAATTTAAAATTTTCCTTTGACTAACCCTCAAAATGGGGCTGACAAAAAAAATGAACTCCCTTCCTACTGGTCTACCCAACCTATCCATTATATGCCAGTCTACTCCTCTTTGATGCCCAGAACCCGATACGAAATGATAATGAGATTTTAATAATGAGATTTTATTTCAACAACAATTCCCAGTGCCTCTCTCCAAATCATCCTGATTATGAGAAATTATTCAAAATTCGGCCCCTAATAAACTTCTTTTGCTCCAGCTTCAAGCAAATGTTTACCCCCAATATAAATATTTGTGTGGATGAATCCCTAGTCCACTTCACCGGAAGACTTGCCATCAAGCAATACCTTCTCAGTAAACGGGCCAAATATGGGGTCAAAATTTACAAGGGCATGCGACAGGGCCATGAGTTACACATATGATTTTTAAATCTATGAGGGAAAGGACAGCAAGCTAGCCTCCTGGATGCCCTACCTATATGGGGACAAGTAGCAAAATCGTCTAGCAGCTAAACCACTGTTTGGGACCTATATGTAGACAATTTCTACACGAGTCTCCCACTTTTCCACCATCTCTACCTAAAGAAGACTGTGGCCTGTGTGACAGCACGATCCAACCGCAAGGGCTTCCTACAGAGACTGGTCACCAAGAAAAGTACTAGCCCTAAAGTGGAGAGATAAAAGAGACGTTTCCACAATACATGATGACACCTTGGTGGAAATTCAGACAAGATGAGGCCCCGTCCAGAAGCAAAATGTATGCATGAATATAACCTATTCATGGATGGGGGGGTGGATATAAAGGACCAGCTGCATATTTATCTGCTGTTATCCCGCTGCATATTTAAGTGTTAGCCTCCAAGTCCTCGGCACCATGTAGCAGTAACAAAACAGACATGGTTTCACTTGTGTAGCGTTTATTCAATATAAGCAACAAACTAAAATAATTTAAACATTTAATGAAAATGTACATAAGTCAATGTGTTTCATCCTTTGTGGACTTTTTGAAGAGCTATACATAGGGGCCATAGGAGCAGGATAACATAGGCGTTTGTGAAACAGGAGGGAAAGGGGAGTGATCGCTGAAAACTACCATAAGAATGGTGTTTGAAAAACACCAGGTAAGCTTACCACTCAGTATGCCCCCCTCAAACAATGACACGTCCAGCCTCCAGTGGCCACTCCATCAGTGATAATGCCTTTCCAGCCCTGGCTCAATAACTAGAGATACAAGAAGGCTATACCCCACACCATATTCCTCTTTTGTCAACAGATAAATACATTTACTGGATTCAAAGTGTGCAATATGATACTATGAGGGTACTGCAGGCATCTAGTTTTTTCTTGCTGATCACCCTGGATGCCCGAAAATTCAGGTAGTTCAAACCTACCTCGGAAGTTAAAGGCTAAGTTCACTTCTTTTTTTTATTTTTTGGAAATTATAGATCCCCTATGTACCAATATAACATTAATGTATATCCTTTTGCAGAAAAGAAGCTTTTAAAACTTTCTATTTATCCTAAACAGCCTTTACCTTAGTGTCCAGCTTGTTGTATAAAAAAATGTATCCTTTACTTCTCCATTAGAGCCCATTCACACTAGCGCGACTTGTGAGGCGACTTGTGTGCCCTCAAGTCGCCCCAAGTCGCTTGACATAACAAAAGCAATGTTAATCAATGAGTGCCGTCTTAATTGGCACTACTGAAGTCGCTCCGACTTCAGAAAAGGGTCCTGTACTACTTTGAGGCGACTTGTGATCCGACTTGTCCCATATACTTCAATGAGAGTCGCCTCCTTGTCTTATTTGAAGCGACTTGTGATCCGAATTTCCATAAAAATGGTCCTGAACAAGAAAAAAAGAGCATTTTTCTTATCATTTTTATTAGCACATGAATACGTCTTCTCTCCACCTGGCCGTTTTTCTTGCAGGCATTTATCGGGCATTTTTGGAGGCAGGCATGACGTTTTTTGGATTTAGTGTCTGGGGGGTCTAAAAAATGTCCCTGTGAAGTTTCATCACTGTAGCATGTCCAGAACCAGAAAAAAAAAAAAAGCAATTTTTCTTATAATTTTTATTAGCACATGAATATGTCTTCTCTCCACCTGGCCGTTTTTCTTGCAGGCATTTATCTGGCATTTATGGAGGCAGGCATGACATTTAGTGTCTGGGGGGTCTAAAAAATGTCCCTGTGAAGTTTCATCTCTGTAGCATGTCCAGAACCAGAAAAAAAGAGCATTTTTCTTATAATTATTAATACAGCAGTGTGGCGGCTTCTCTACACCTTGCATTTTTTATTGCTGGCATTTATCGGGCATTTTTTGGGCATCTCTGGAGGCAGGCATGTCTTTTTTGGATTTAGTGTCTGGGGGATCTAAAACGTGTCCCTGTGAAGTTTCATCTCTGTAGCATGTCCAGAACCAGAAAAAAAAGCATTTTTCTTATAATTATTAACCACTTGCCGACTGCGCACAGTATATTTACTGCGGCAGTCAGCCCCTCACAGGCAGAGGTCTACGTCGCTAACCTGTGAGGGTCTCAGGAGCGAGCACGCACTGCCAGAGGCACGCTCCCGTGCAGTCACGGACCCCCCCGCGCGTGTGACAGGCGGACCCGATCGTCCGCCGGTCACTCGCGATCGTAGGTGGAGAGGGAGAAAGGCAGGCGGCTAATGTAAACAAGCCGCCTGTCATTCTCCCCGGTGTATGAATGATGATCATACGGTTCTACTATGTAGAACCGTTGATCACTGTTCATACATCACAAGCCATAGCCAATCACAGTTAGAATCACACCCCTAGGGACACACATAGCCCCTCCCTCTCAAAAAAAGTTAACCCCTTCACTGCCAGTGTAATTTTACAGTAACAATGGATATGTATAGCACTGATTACTGTGGAAATGTCACTGGTAACCCAAAAAGTGTCAAAAATGTCAGTCAAGGGTCCGATCTGTCCGCCGCAATGTCGCAGTACCGCAAAAAAAATCGCAGATTGCCGCCATTACGCGTTAAAAAAAAAAAACAACAAAAATGACAAAAATCTTTCCCTTTGTTAGTAAACACGATAACTTTTGCGCAAACCAGTCAAAATACGCTTTTTGTGATTTTTTTTACCAAACATATGTAGCATAAAACAAATTGGCCGAAAATGTTAAAAAATTTTGATTTTTACATTTTTTTGGGGGGGGGATTTCATATAAAAAAATTTGAAAAATATTGTTATTTTTGCAAAATTGACGCTTTTTTTTTGTTTATAGCGCATGATCAAAAAATCGCACAGGTGATCAAATACCACCAAAAGAAAGCTCTGTTTGTGGGAAAAAAAGGACGCCAAATACGTTTAGGTACAGCGTCGCACGACCGCGCAATTGTCCTTTAAAGTCACGCAGTGCCGAATCGCAAAATAGGCCCTGGTCAGGAAGGGGGTAAAATCTTCCGGGGCTTTAGTGGTTAATACAGCAGTGTGGGTTCAGTGGGTTCAGTGTGGGTTCTGGACATGCTACAGAGCTGAAACTTGACAGGTACACATTTTAGACACCCCAGACACTAAATCCAAAAAAGACATGCCTGCCTCCAGAGACGCCCAAAAAATACCCGATAAATGCCAGCAATAAAAAATTCAAGGTGTAGAGAAGCCGCCACACTGCTGTATTAATAATTATAAGAAAAATGCTTTTTTTTTTTGCTGGTTCTGGACATGCTACAGTGATGAAACTTCACAGGGACACTTTTTAGACCCCCTAGACACTAAATCCCAAAAAAGTCAAGCCAGCCTCCAAAAATGGCCGATAAATGCCTGCAAGAAAAACGGGCCAGGTGGAGAGAAGACATATTCATGTGCTAATAAAAATTATAAGAAAAATGCTTTTTTTTTTGCTGGTTCTGGACATGCTACAGTGATGAAACTTCACAGGGAAACTTTTTAGACCCCTCAGACACTATCCAAAAAACATCATATTCTGATTGGCCAAATACAAAGTCGTACAAAGTCGTCTATCATATAAGTCGCGTAAAAAAATTCACAAGTCGCGCTGAAGTCATGCAAAGTCGCGCCGAAGCCGCACTAAAAGTCGTGCTAGAAGTCGCCCCTTATGAGGCGACTTAGAGGTTGCGGCAGTGTGAACCGTCACTTACTTCCTCAACAGCCCTTAGGATGTGACAACTGGTAAGACACAGGAAGGATTTCACCAGCTGTCCTGATTAGCACACACCCTGCAGCTCCCTTCCCGTTCCAAGAGATCACTCCCACCGACCTCCTCAAGTGCATGGTTTTCCAGTGCAATCAATCAGTAATCACCGTTCTCAATGAATATACAGCCAGTAATCAATTTTTTTTCCACCTTACTTTCATCTTGCATAGATCGTTCATTTGGCAGAATGTGCAGGAGCTGAGAAATCAGAAAACAGCCTATGTGGATCAGAGCTGTTCTATTGCAACCAGGAGATGTCCTGGGTTCTGTAAAGCTCATCATACACTATACAATCTAATTGTACAATCAGCTATGTATTGCAAGGGCCTCCCTGATTGGACACAGAGTGATTGGATACATGATGTGTCCTCCTATTATATAGTTTTGGTAAAATTAAAAGAGATCATACAGAGATTGTACAATCAGATTGTAACTGCAGTTTATTGTGTAAAGGAGAGGGGACGCAGAAACACACACTGCATTTCTTCTAAACAGATATTTGATGTAGCTATTTTACACTAAAAGATGAATTCCAGGTATGGATACTTTGTTTACAGGTCCACCTTGTCCAATCAGAGAATGCTTTTCTTGCTTGGCACAGGACCTAGAAGCAAGTGAAGATCGCTGGAGTACAAGTGGTGTTTACTTCAGTGATTTCCAGCTTCTAGGTGCATCGGCCAGGTAAAATACATGCCTAGTTACATTTATTCAAGCTGAACCCATGTAACTATGTATAAAAAATCCATACCTGGAATTCTTATTTAAAGTGTATTTTATTTTTTGCAGCTAAATTGCAATAACAACTACTTTATTTTTGTTACATGTTCCTATTTTCATGGCATAAATTTGCTGCATACCATTTTATGATGCTCCTTTCTGAAAACTCCAGCACTGAAAAATCCTACTTAGCTCTCTTTGTTTATAAGGGGGCTGGGGAGCTGTGTTTGCCATAGTAAACCCTGTCTATACTATGCTGGCAGATCTCATTATCTGTATTAACTAGATATCAAGACTGTCAAAAGGGTAAAAGATTTAGAAGATGCATTGTATGTTAAGCTGGCCATACAATATACAAATTTCTTATTCAATGTATTTTAGATTACAAGGTCCTGCCCGACTGCATACAAATTGAAAGTGTTTAGGTTTGACCTGGTATTATATGGTTTTGGTAAACCTAAAGGAAAATTGTACAAGATATGTAGGTATAATGTATAGCGAGAGGAAGCTCACCAAGTCCTTGGGACATACTCACTCTGAGAATATTAAGAAATGCTTGCTGTCTGGCATGAGGCCTTCTCATGAGAAATATTTAAAAGGTAAGATATACATTTTTACATTTTCAGGTACAATATGTGAATGGGAACATATAGTTTGTTTTTCTCATATTTAACTGCAAATGTCAAATGCACTTTAAAATGTGCATTCACATTGAGCCTAAACTAAACAAGGTCAGCCATCGTTGGGAACAGGAGCTTACCCTAGACCTATCAACAGAGACTTGGGAACACACCTTCACATATATCCATAAAAGCTCTACCAATGTCTCAGCTCAGGAAAATAGTTTTAAAATATACTCTAAATAGTATAGAACCCCAGATTTAATACACAAGTTCTGTCCAACTGTCTCCCCAATATGCTGGCACTCCAACAGAGAGACAGGCTCTCATATCCATATATGCTGGTCCTGTGCAGACATCCAACCTTTTTGGAGGGAGGTCCACCGCCTCATCTCCAGTATCACGACTCACTCGTTAGACTACTATCCATTCCAGTTTCTCCTACATCATACATCTCTCTTCCACAATGCATACAATCGCTCACTAACACTTCATGTCATTAACGTAGCAAAAATATGTATACCTACTCTCTGGCATAGACAATCACTTCCGAAACTGGTCGGATTAAGCGTGTTAAGACTATTGCAGAAATGGAGGAGCTCGTACACCAGGCAAAAGAGACCCCTTCCAAATATTGGAAAACCTGGGCATGCTGGATAAACTTTAAAAAAAAAAATACATTTCTGCCTCATGGAAATGTAGGTTGCACTTGTTCTAAACAATATTATTTGTTGTTATAAGAAAATAACAACACAACAATTGTTTATGGTGTTGAAATGGCCGCGGCACCTTTAGTGCCCGTTCACATACGAGCAACGCTACTTGCGTCAGCGCGCTGCGACCTCGGAGCGGCCGCCACGGACTTCATAACATTGAAGTCTATGGCGGTCGCCTCCTGGTCGCCCCAAAGAAGCTCCGGACCCTTTTTCTAAGTCGGAGCGACTTGTGTCGCTCCTATTAGAACGGGTCCGCAGCTTCCCTATGGGAGGCGACCTACGGCGACCTGTGAGGCGACCAGGTCGCCTCACAGGTCGCCTCAGTGTGAACCGGGACTTATTGGTAAAATAATAAATAATTAAATTAATATTCAATAAATAAATAAATAATAATAAATATAATAATAAATATCAATAAATATATAAATATGAATGAATATTAAAAACATAAAACTTTCAAACATCCGCTCAGTCATAAAAACGCAAGCATAATAAAATTTGAATTAAAGTCCCCCCTTGATGCAAGGGTGACAAACCACATAATGGTACTCGCGACAGGGAGGGAGGGGAGCTCGCCGAGCTGCTCCAGGACTGACTGAAAATTCCGAGCCGCGCATCTTCTTATATAGCTCTGGGCACGTGACTTTACCTCAGGCTACTCACGTGTTTCCCGCCTACTCACACGAGACTTTCCCGCTTCAAATCCAGTTTTCCGCCCGCTAAACCTGATAGGACTCCTGCCTAGATTTAAAATGGCCATATTAACTAAGCGGCTGCTCTAAACTAAGCTGAATAATTTAAAAACTATAACTTTAAAAGTATTACTAATAAAATTAAATGTTTGGCAACCACAATCTCATGCTGTGGGCATTATATACTCATGCCCACATAACATTCCCTCACCCTTCCATACCCCTCGTCCCCATACACAATCTTCGTCTACTACTTTCCCTTTTCTCTTTTTATCACACCCCCTATCTAAATAACCGGACTCATACCTTAGGCAGTCTGGTGACACCTACCTCCTATATCATACTATACCCCGATTGTGTATCTGCACAAAAGGAACATTGCTACTCATTTGTAATTTTTTGTTGTTATTTGTTTTCAAAAAGTTGTAGAAAAATTAGAGCGATGTTATAAATGCCTATGTTTAGGCTACTACCCTTTAACTTTGGTATATCTGATCGAGCCTGATTAGAACACTAAGGGCTCTTTCACACGGTCTGCCTCCGTAGGCGGATCCGTGCTGCTCAGCTGGGGATCATAAACACAGATCCCCGCTAAGCAGGAAGGTGACAGCTCCCTCTCCGCTCTGTGTGCAGAGAGGGAGGTGTCAGAGCCCCATGTATCTCTATGGGGAAATCGGATGAGAGCGGACCGCCTGTCCACTCTCATCCGATCCCATCTGATCCGATCCCCTGGACGGATGGAAAATAGGGTTTCCATCCATCTGGATTTCACAGACAGGATCGGATGCAGATGGCAGCGGGTGTCAGCGGAGATGTGACCGCTGACATCCGCTGCCCCATAGGGATGCATGGAGGATCCGATCATATCCGCCTAAAAAACTGACAGGTTGATCTGATCGGAGCGCTCGTGTGAAAGGACAATAGATATGTTGATTTATCATTCCTTCAAAGAACTGTTTGTACTGATTGTTTTAAAACACAATAAAACCTTTAGAAACAGAAAAGAGAGCGATGGTTGGCTTTGCCCCCACCCGGACACAGTTTGCTCCCAATAGGGGTGTTCAGATTCTCTGGAGGTATGGCCAACATCACCATTTGTCTGTTACAGAGCTTTCCATACTCATTGTTCTTATTTTTCAGCTCTATATGCTCTTTTCATCCTTAAACTTATGATCTATTATAACATTATTAGGAAATGTATTATGCTATATCTGATTGTAAACTTTCTTTTTTTCTGAAAATCCTTAATAAAAACTTTGAAAAGAAAATGTGCATCCAACCTAAACTTATTTTTATAGTTTTGGATAGAATGGGCTAGAGTTAGAACTCTCCTTGGGTTTTTATGCTATGGGCTCCATTAGAGAGCTTTCCCCTCCCTTTCTGTCCTGCATACAAAAGTGAGGGGAAATTTGAAATAGCAACACAGACAAAGATAAATATGCGTTTTTATTACAAGGGAAGGATAGCTTTTTATTTCCTCTTTTTTCTGTTACAGATTTTCTTTCTAAGAAGGTTTCAGATAGCAATAACATTGCAACTGAGGTACTCATCCTTCTCCATCCTATCCAAAGCTATAAAAAAAAAAGTATTAAAAATGTTGGCTGACCATTAGTGGAGATCTGTAAAGCTAAACGGTTTTACTTTATGTTATTCATATAATGCATTATTATATATATATATATATATATATATATATATATATATATATATATAAATATATATTGATATTTTTTTTTATTTTGCAGTGAAACCATGTTTCGCATTCAAGCCCACCAACATATCTCTGCATTTCGTCACATGGTGGCTTCATACTCAGTAACAAAAGTGCAGAAGCCTTTAGAAGATGTGAGATACACCAAGCTATTCATAAACAATGAGTGGCATAATGCAGTCAGTGGGAGGACATTTCCAACTGTGGACCCATCTACTGGAGAAATAATTGCTCATGTGGCTGAAGCAGACAAGGCTGATGTTGACCTAGCAGTTAAAGCTGCAAAACAAGCCTTTAGATTGGGATCTCCATGGCGTGCTATGGACCCCTCACACAGAGGTCAACTTCTAAATCGCCTTGCAGACCTAATAGAAAGGGATAGGGTCTACTTGGCCTCTCTTGAATCACTGGACAATGGTAAACCTTTTTCAGTGTCTTATAATTTAGATGTTGGTGAAACAATCAAGATTTATCGATATTTTGGAGGGTTTGCTGACAAATGTCATGGAAAGACCATCCCCATGGATGGAAGTTATTTTTGCTATACCAGACTTGAACCTGTTGGGGTTTGTGGTCAAATTATTCCATGGAATTTCCCATTAATAATGCAGTGCTGGAAATTAGCACCAGCACTAGCCGCTGGAAACACAGTTGTCATGAAAGTTGCTGAGCAGACGCCACTCTCTGCTTTATATATTGCATCTTTGATTAAGGAAGCTGGATTTCCACCTGGTGTGGTGAACATATTAACAGGTTATGGGCCTACTGCAGGTGCAGCAATAGCAAGACACATGGATGTTGATAAAGTAGCATTTACTGGTTCTACAAATGTTGGCCGACTAATTCAGCAAGCAGCCGGTGGGTCAAACCTTAAACGAGTTACTCTGGAACTCGGTGGAAAAAGTCCTTGTATTGTCCTGGCAGATGCAAACCTAGAACATGCAGTAGAACAATGCCATGAAGCTGTGTTTTTCAACATGGGTCAGTGCTGTGCTGCTGGTTCTAGAACCTATGTTGAAGAATCAATATACAATCAATTCTTAGAAAAAGCCGTTGAGAAGGCAAAAGCAAGAAAGATTGGAAATCCTTTTGAATCAGATACAGAGCATGGCCCACAAATTGATAAGATTCAATTCAATAAAATTCTTGACTACATTCAAATTGGAAAAAAAGAAGGCGCTAAACTTGTGAGTGGTGGGGAGCCATACGGAGAGCAAGGATTTTTCATCAAGCCAACTGTTTTTGCTGATGTACATGACAACATGAGGATTGCAAGAGAAGAAATATTTGGACCTGTACAATCAATACTTAAATTTAATAAACTAGATGAAGTAATTGAAAGAGCCAATGATACAAGGTATGGACTAGCTGCAGGAATATTCACAAAAGACTTAGACAGAGCATTGCATTTAACACAGGCAATACAAGCCGGTACTGTCTGGGTCAACACTTATAATATTGTTGCTTCGCAGACACCATTTGGGGGCTATAAAGAATCTGGAAATGGAAGAGAGTTAGGGGAAGATGGCCTGAAGGCTTACACAGAAGTAAAAAGTGTCACAGTAAAAATTTCCCAAAAGAACTCATAAAATATAGGTGCTTCCTTAAATAAACAACCCTAGACTAGACTCTCCCTCCGCTTCTCTGAAGCTACCATATTACTCGGCACTGAAGCTCAAGTCTCTACAGTACATGCCTGTACCTTAATTAACAGTTCTAGCATCTATCCTATCTGTTCTTGACTATTGACTCTAGCCACATAGATGGTCTATTGGACTCCACACAGTGCTAAGATAAGGGGAGGGGAGGGGGCAGTAAGGGCAGCTGCCGCAGGTGCAGTTTTTTTCATGTGGGACTCGTGGAGTTGCATAGCGAGCTGCACCCTCCTCATCACATATTTGTAGTTTATTAGAAGCACTAGCAGGATGTAAGCCCAGGAACAGTGTGCCTCTAAGGAGAAGTACAGCCAAAGATCATTTGGCTGTACTTCTCCTGTAGATCACAGGAGTGAAGTTCATTCTGCACTCCTCATTCAGTTTATAGTGGAATTGAAGGACATTTGTGTATAGGTATAACATTTGTACAAACATTTGTGTATAGGTATAAAAAAAAACAGTAAAAATATCCCCCCCCCCCCTTTATTACATTCCCTCTGTTCTCAGCTGCATAAGAGCTGGTGGAGGAGAAAAAGCAGTACACTGATCTTCCCAGTGAAAGGCTGTGCAGGGGGTGTGTGTCAGGACAAGTCTGATCATTGGAGGAGAGCAGGTTGAGTTCCCAGCCTAGCTAGAGAACTGACCATGCGGTGGCTTAGTGTGGTCAGTTTTTAAAAGGAAAGCAGCGTGACTGGTGGGAACACTAAGGAGTTTACACAAAGGAAGCAATACAAAGAAAACAGGATCCTTTTTTTATACGAGTACATGGTACATCAGGCCATGGGAGTCCGCACGGGGGGGGGGGGGGGTTTAAGGGGGGGCGCGTGCCCCCCTCTGAAATGTCAAGCTCCGTGCGCCGATGGTTGCCGACTCCCTGCTCGCCCTGTCCTCTCTCCTTCTAATAGCTGCAGGGGGCGGGCCGGACCGAGGATTCCCTGCTGACATCAGTCAGGAGGGGCGGAGCTGCCGCCCGCAGAGGAGCAAAGCCTAGTGGAGTAGAGAGTCGGGACACACCAGCGGCAGCGGTGACCGTGAAAAGGGAGTCAGAAGAAGAACTAATTGATCTAATGCTAAAGGCATGATAAGATACAGTCAGGGGCAGTGGAGCAGGATGTTGATTTGAAGGGATTCAAGAGAAGGAAGGATGTTATTATCAGTGGGTTATGCATGCTGCACCAGGCCAGAGGCAGCACTGGAGTACAGGGACAGAGGCCAGTGGTGGGGCACACACATGATGTGGATTTTGACTTGAAGGATATAATCCTAGGGATATTGGTGCTTATGCACCAGAGGCAGGAGGAGAGAATTTGCTTGTCAGTTCTCAATGCTGCACCTGCACATTTGCTGCCCCAGCCCGGCCTCAACCTACGTTCACATTGGTCTGATTTGACATACGATTTGACATGTCAAATTGCATGTCAATTTGGAGCTAATTGCCAGAAATGGATTCGGCTGAATCCATGCGACACCAACTTTGCGGCACCACCCTGATTCCCAAAAGTAGTTTCTGTACTACTTTTGGAGATTTGTCATCAAACAGTAAGGGGAGATCAGCAAACAGGCGTTCGCTGATCTCCCTTCCTTCAACCTGTTGGCACCTGCCATGCCAGTCCTAGGTCTGTCAATGGGTGCATGGAGCCCAGGAAACATGGCTGAGGATCGGTGCATGTGTGTGAGTGGGGGGGTGGGGGGGGGGGGAAGAGGTGGCCGGCACTAACAGTGGGTGTGTGGAAGTGATCTGGTGGCTACACTGCTAATGGATTGTTTCCATATGACAGGCAACACTTGGCTTGTCAGGTTTATACACAGTAAGTGAGATGCTTTCTTTCAGGGCAGTAAAAATGCATGGCTGAGCCACATTTACCACCACCCAACCACTCCCCTTTATGCTGCAAAGGTACTGCCACTGTCATACATAGTACAACAGTGGTGCCAGGGGGTTTTACACACACGCCCAATGGCTTTATCCACTGGGAGTGTGTAAAACCCTCAGCTACCACTGCCATACTACATACTATGGTGGCAGTGCCTTTGTAGCATAAGGGAGAGTAATTGAGTTGTGGTAAATGTGGCTCAGTCATTATTATTATTATTATTATTATTCAGGATTTCTATAGCGCCAGCAGCTTACGCAGCGCTTTACAATGTTAGAGGGAGACAATACAGTTACAATACAATAAAATACAAGAGGATTAAGAGGGCCCTGCTCAGAAGAGCTTACAATCTAATGGGGTGGGGCAGGTGTTACAAGAGGTTGTAACAGTAGGGAATGAGCTGATGGAAGATTAGTTGGCTGTGTGATAGGCTTCCCTGAAGAGATGAGTTTTCAGGGATCGCCTGAAAGCAGCTATAGTAGGAGATAGCCGTACAGGTTGAGGTAGAGCATTCCAGAGGATGGGAGAGGCCCTGGAGAAATCCTGGAGACGAGCATGGGAGGAGGAGACAAGGGAGCTTGAGAGAAGGAGGTCTTAAGAGGAGCGGGGAGGACGGTTTGGGTGATATTTGGAGACAAGATTGGTGATGTAGCTCGGGGCAGAGTTGTGAATAGCTTTGTATGTTATGGTTAGTATTTTGAATTGAATTCACTGGGCAATCGGGAGCCAGTGTAGGGATTGGCAGAGAGGGGAGGCAGACACTGAGCGGTTGGTAAGGTGGATAAGCCTGGCAGCAGCATTCATGATGGACAGAAGAGGGGATAGCCTATGAGGTGGTAGGCCTATGAGAAGGGAGTTGCAGTAGTCGAGGCGAGAAATAACAAGGGAGTGAATGAGCAGCTTGGTGGTTTCAGTTGATAACCAGTTGCCGACTGCGCACAGTATATTTACTGCGGCAGTCAGCCCCGGCCAGGCAGAGTGACGTAGGTCTACGTCGCTCGCCTGTCACCGGGTTTTGAGCCAATAGCGGGCGAGCGTGCGCCCGCTGAGGCACGCGCCCGCCTTGGCTCGTTCACAGAGGAGTGCGGGCGTGTGACCGGCGGACCCGATGTCTGCCGGTCACACTACGATCGTCGGGACAGCGGGAGAAAGGCGGGCGGCTTATGTAAACAAGCCGCCTGTCATTCTCCCCTGTGTAAAAATGGAGATCAGACGGTTCTACTATGTAGAACCGTTGATCTCTGTTTTTACAATAGTAGACCTGTCCCACTACAGTTAGAAACACGCCCCTAGGGACACACTTAACCCCTCCCTCTCCAATACAGTTAACCCCTTCCCTGCCAGTGTCATTTTTGCAGTAACAGTGCATATGTATAGCACTGATTACTGCAGTAATGTCACTGGTACCCCCAAAAGTGTCAAAAATGTCAGTCAAGGGTCCGATCTGTCCGCCGCAATGTCGCAGTACCGCAAAAAAAATCTCAGATTGCCGCCATTACTCGTTAAAAAAAAAAAACACCAAAAATGACAAAAATCTTTCCCTTTGTTAGTAAACGCGATAACTTTTGCGCAAACCAATCAAAATACGCTTTTTGTGATTTTTTTTACCAAACATATGTAACATAAAACAAATTGGCCGAAAATGTTAAAAAATTTTGATTTTTACATTTTTTTGGGGGGGGAATTTCATATAAAAAAATGTGAAAAATATTGTTATTTTTGCAAAATTTACGCTCTTTTTTTGTTTATAGCGCATGATCAAAAAATCGCACAGGTGATCAAATACCACCAAAAGAAAGCTCTATTTGTGGGAAAAAAAGGACGTGAAATTCGTTTAGGTACAGCGTTGCACGACCGCGCAATTGTCCGTTAAAATCACGCAGTAAAAAATCGCAAAAAACCCCCTGGTCAGAAAGGGGGTAAAATCTTCCGGGGCTTAAGTTGTTAAAAAGGGGCAAATTTTAGAGATGTTGCGGAGGTGAAGTCTACAAGTTTTTGACAATGATTGGATTTGGGGCTGAAAGGACAGGTCAGAGTCTAGGATTACACCTAGTACCCTGGCATGAAGGGAGGGATTGATGGTTGCATAACTAGTTTTGATGGAAATGTCATGGAGGGGGGCACGGGCAGGGGGGGGGGGAATTTACCAGCTCAGTTTTAGAGAGATTTAGTTTGAGGAAGTGGTGCGACATCCTTGTTGATATGTCAGTAAGTAAGTTAGCAATGCGAGAGGAGACTGAAGGAGTGAGGTGAGGAGTAGACAGATAGATTTGAGTGTCATCGGCGTAGAGATGGGTTTGGAAACCGTGGGCGGTTATCAAGTGACCGAGGGAGGTGGTGTAGATAGAGAAGAGGAGGGGTCCAAGAACAGAGCCTTGGGGAACCCCCACAGAAAGGGGCAATGGGGAGGAGGAGGTAGAGTTGTGGGTAACACTGAAGGAGCGCTGCAATAGGTAGGAGGAGAACCAAGATAAAGCAGAATCTTGGAGGCCAAGGGAACAGAGTTTATTAAGAAGGAGCGGGTGGTCAACAGTGTCAAAGGCCTCAAAGAGGTCAAGTAATAAGAGTATGGAAAACATAAATGAAAACCTGACAAGCCAAGTGTTGTCTGTCATATGGAAACAATCCATTAGCAGTGTAGCCACCAGATCACTTCCACACACCCTGTTAGTGCCTGCCACCTCCCCCCTCCACACACACACACACACCTCAGCCATTTTCCTGGGCTCCATGCACCCATTGGCAGACCTGGGACTGGCATGGCAGGTACAAACAGATAGAGGGAAGGGAGATCAGCGAACATTCAGCGTGCATTCAATAGTGTCATCCCCGCTGAGCCGGGCGGATGACAGCTCCGTCTCCGCTTGCAGAGCGGAGAGGGAGGTGTCTCAGCACCCGCTGCCCTCTGTGGGGGATCGGAGGAGAGCGGACCGCTTGTCCGCTCTCATCAGATCCACTCCGCTCCGATTACTGAACGGATGGAAAAATAGGGTTTCCATCCGTCCAGATTTCAGCACAGGATCGGATGCGGATGGCAGCGGGTGTCAGCGGAGGTGACCTCCGCTGACACCCGCTGCCCCATAGAGCTGCATGGAGGATCCGATCAGATCCGCCTAAAAAACTGACAGGCGGATCTGATCGGACCGCCCGTGTGAAAGAGCCCTATGGCAGCTTGATTCTTCTATTAAGCTTTTGCATCAGGTTTCTCATACCTTTGGATATCTGCATGTTATGTGATAATGACTAAGCCCCTCCCCTTCATGACATTGTCAAAAAGGGGCAGAGCATGGGTGACCTTAAAATTATGCCCCCCCCCCCCCTGAAAAAAGTTCTGCGGATGCCCATCCATCATGCACATATCAGGAATATGAAACGTTAGGTTTACATATCCTTACACTTTATTGTAAACCTACCTTAACACTGAAATGTAATCCTTAGCATTTAAGATTAGCTAAGGATTCAAGTTTTACCTTAACCAATAAAATTACTCTATCTCAACATTTATTCTTCTAGACCTTAAGCCTAAACCTTAAAGTGAACCTAAAAGGAAAGGGGAAGTTGGGACTTTAGATGAGGTGTGCTAATAAAACAGAGTAAGGTGTGATGAATATCCATCACACCTTACTCTGGTTTATTAGCACACCTCATCTAAAGTCCCAACTTCCCCTTTCTTTTTACCAAACAGGGATGGAGACACATGTGTTCCCCATGTGTCTTGTCTAAAATTCCCCACTCCCCTTTTTATTTAAAGTGAACCTATGCTTTGTCTATGCAGGGTAAAGAAACAAGTTATCCTAAATGCTGCCCCCTACCCCTTCCCAACTACACATACTCATTCCTTCCTCTCCCTCACCTCTCAAATCAGTCCCAGGGAGTAAAGAAGACTTTCCAATAGTAATGGGTGCAGAGAGTGTGTGACTTTACATCCTCCTATGTCGTGGCACTGGTGTTTGGCTGCTCAGTCATCTGTCACACAACTTGGAGCTTACATATGGCATCCTTTTTTCACTCCTAGCCTTGCAGAGTGAAAGGTTGGTAATATGTGCACATGGGTAGAGTGGCAGTAAAGTGAACCTGTAGCTGTAGCAGTGTTGCCAACCCCGAAGTGAAATGTACTGGCAGGACGCCAAAATTTACAAACGGCACCAATTTTTTACTGGCAACAAATTATGAAATTTACTGACAGTGCAAATATTTAAATTATAAACATAGAGCTAGTGCTATTAGCAAAGTTCTTACGTTAAACAAAAGTCAAAAACCATATTTCTTCATTTACATGAAGGTCAGGTAATATAACCCAGCCAGCACAGTGTTCCCCCATATAGTAGAGTGTGCAGGAACCAGAGGCCACCTTATATAAGAGCCCACTGCTTTCTCTCCCACTTACATCAAGGTCTGCAGCATTGCCCCTTACATCAGAGTTCCCCGTTACATCAGGGTTCGCAGTTTTCCCTTACACTGTAAGGGAAAATCCTGCAGACTCTGATGTAAAGGGGAATGCTGGGAACTCTGATGGGGGGGGGGATTCTGGTGACCAGAGACCACCTTCCGCAGAGTGAACACACTAAGGTAAGGGGGGGGGGTTTACAGATATAAAGGGGAACCATTATATCATCGTCCACTTATATTATTGTATTCACTCCCCCCTTTACATCAGTGACCCCCCCCCCCCACTGGCCCGGCGGCGCTGTCACTGACCTCTCAGGTGCACCGTGCAGGGCTCAGTCAGGTGGCTCCAGGATGGTGGCTCTGGTTTTATCCCACAGTCTCCTCCCCACAGTCCACAGACGCCTGACTTCTCCTGTAATCTCCCTCCCCGCTCTCACTCTTTAATTCATCTCCAGACTCTCCCTCAGAGACTACAGACATGATAAAAGACAAGAGTTGGTCAGAGATTGCAAACATGATACAAGAGAGGGCCAGAGGATGCACAGGGGATACAAGAGATGGTCAGAGGATGTGCACAGGAGGAGGGGATATCCAGCACAATCTCAGTATTTGCGGATGATACTAAACTAAGCATGCCAATATCTTCTATGCAGGATGTGGAAACCTTACAAGTGGACCTGAACAAAATAATGGGGTGGGCAACTACATGGCAGATGAGGTTTAATGTTGAAAAATGTAAAGTAATGCACTTGGCTGTCAGAAACACGAAAGCAAGCTACTCACTAGGGGGGGAACCTCTGGGTGAATCTAAGATGGAAAAGGACCTGGGGGTCCTAGTGGAAAACCGGCTTAGCAGTGGCATGCAATGCCAAGCCACTGCAAGAAAAGCCAACAGAATACTGGGATGTATAAAAAAGGGGATTCACTCCACTTCATTCACTCTGGGCACCGGTCCTCAGAAAGGATGTGCTGGAACTGGAAAGAGTCCAGAGAAGGGCAACAAACATAATTAGGGTAATGGAGGGCATTGGCTATGAGGAAAGACTACAAGCATTGAACTTATTCTCTCTGGAGAAGAGACGCTTGAGGGGGAATATGATATCAATGTACAAATACTGTACTGGCGACCCGAGCATAAGGAACAAACTTTTCAGAGAAAGGGAATACAATGAGACACGTGGCCAATCACTAATACTAGATGAAAAATGGTTTAACCTTAAAATACGTAAGGAGTTCTTTACTGTCAGAGCAGTAAGGATGTGGAATTCTCTTCCACAAGCAGTGGTATCAGCAGGGAGCATCGATAGTTTAAAAAAATTATTAGATGGGCACCTTAAAGACAACAACATAAAGGGGTATACAATGTAAGGTTAAAAGGAAACACACACACACATAATAGGTTGAACTGGATGGACTGATGTATTTTTTCAACCTCACAAACTATGTAACAAGAGATGGTCAAAGGATGTGCACAGGATACAAGAGAAGGTCAGAGGATGCGCACAGGATACAGGTGGCGGTCAGAGGATACAAGAAGGATACCTCCTGTATCCTGTGTGCATCCTCTGACCACCTCCTGTATCTCGTATACAGGAGGTGGTCAGAGGATGCACACAGGATACAGGAGTTGGTCAGAGGATGTGCACAGGATACAAGAGATGGTCAGAGGATGCGCATGGGATACAAGAGATGGTCAGAGGATGCAAACGGGATACCAGAGATGGTCAAAGGATACGCACAGAATACAAGAGATGGTCAGAGGATGTGCACAGGACACGGGAGGTGGTCAGAGGATGCGCACAGTATACAGGAGGTGGTCAGAGGATGCGCACAGTATACAGGAGGTGGTCAGAGGATGCGCACAGTATACAGGAGGTGGTCAGAGGATGCGCACAGTATACAGGAGGTGGTCAGAGGATGCAAAAATGGTTCTGGTGGTGATCAGAGGATCCAGACAGGATACAGGTGCCGGTCAGAGAATGGGAACAGGATACAGGTGGCGGTCAGAGGATGCAGAAGGGATACAGGAGGCAGTCAGAGGATACGGAAATAGTACAGGGGGTGGTCAAAGGATGCAGACAGGATACAGGAGATAGCAAGACAAAGATTGTGAACATTTGTGATTCTGTACAATCTCACCACTGCCATTTTTGTCTGATAACTGCTGCCTGTGTCTGCCAGTGGACATCACCTAGATAGCAGCCAGCCAAGCAATGGATGGATGTTGCAGGCCAGGTGGTGGGACTCACTCTAACTTAAAATTGGCTTGTATGCCTATACTCCATTCACTCACCAGGGGGCTGCAGCCAGGGCAGGGTGTGCTCAGTTCCAGCTAGTGACACTGGTCAGGGCCTTGTGTGTCCATTCGGGGCGGTTGGGTCCGAGCTGTCCGTCTCTCTCGCTGGTGTGGGTGCCGCCAGTCCTTTGGTTCCCCTGCATTGTCCACACCACAACAACCAACACGTCTACACCGTCAGCCCGTGGCTCGGCTCCTGGCATTTTATATTTCATAGGCCGGTGGTCGTGTGGTGGGAAATGTGGCTTGCGGCATGGGCAGCGCGGACTCAGGATCGGAATTGACTCAGAGATTTCCGGAACTGCGCAGTTCTCACCCGAGCCTGTCGCAGTCATTTTTACTGACACTTTTCAGTTCCTACGGGCATTTATGGGCAGGATAAAAAGTGCCCTGTTTTTACGGGCTGCCCGTAAATCTACGGGTGGTTGGCAACACTTAGGTTGAGAATTAGCGGAAAAATGCCCTGCATGGCTAAAGCTAACTATTAACACAACTTTTATCCAGAACTCCTAAACAGGCAGACGTACAATATGGGAACCAAAATATCAGTGCCAATTTCATACAGTCCTACACTGAGCACTGCCAGCTTTGGGCTTCTGGTTGCAAAAGCGTCTCTTCTGGTAAAACATTATTTGAGATTAAATGATTTACACATTCCACAAAAATTCTAGCCATGTGAATGCAGCTAATAAGGATATTTTAATGAAATGCCATATTATTATCCTCTAACTCGTGACAGATTTAAACAGCTTCTTTATTGATCTTTTTTTCCACATGAACTTTACCATTTTTTGTAATGAAATTGATAAATGAAAATGAAAGTGTTAGATGCTAGAAGTAATTTCATATTACTGTAAACTGCAAATTGCATTTGACTACATATTTTCCCGTAATAATTCCTGCCTCTCATGTTCTGTATGCTCTCCAAAGTTGCATTTGTTGTGCTTTCTTGTCATTATATTGCATCATTTACATATTCATTTGTTAATAAACGATCATGCATTTTCTATTTTAATAAATAGAAAAACAATTGTGTTTGTATATAGCATCATTTGTAAAATATTGTGGGAACAATTTCACTAAATATTGTTTAGTGTTTGTGGATGAGTAAGACTGGCCATACATGTTCAATTTTCTTCTACAATTTTCTGTTAGATTTACCAAAAACCATATAATAGGAGGTTAAAACTAAACCACACTTTCAATTGTACCCTATGAGGCAGGCCTTTGTACTACATAGTTGAAGCTAAATCTAAAGAAAATTGTATAATGTATGGCCAGCCTAAGGTAAGTAGATGAGTTAGGTTGCTGCTCAACAACTGCTGTCAAGTTGTGTCAAATTAGAAATACTCAGAGAAGAAACTATCAGGGTTGCAGCTATCAAACTTTATTCAGTTTGTTCTAGTAACTGTTTAATATTGTACAAAAAGCGTCATAATAACAATATAAAACTAATTTCTACATGTTTTGTACATAATGATGAAACCAAAATTTTGCACGTTGAAAGTCTTCATTCCTATTAAAAGATAAAGGATCAAGTTAGAATTAGGGTATTCTCCCTTATATTAATAATAATAAGAATGTATTAGTATTATAATATATAATTACACCTTATGAACCTTTCTGCATGCACTCCAAACATAAGCTTATAAATTACAAATAACACAATCAGGCTTATAGCTATAAGACAGTCCTTTGGAATCTATTCTGAACGGTCAATTGTATCTATATCCAAATTACATACAATATTTTGGATAGAATGGGGAAAGGTCAGGATCCCTGTCAGGTTTTGCTGCTAAATTAAAGTGGTTGTAAATGTAAACGATCACCTTGTAAAACAACCCATTCAGTTTAAAATAGAAATGAAAGGAAAAACATTTTTGTATAGATATCAAAATAATTAAACATATCTTTTTTCCCTTTTTACAAGTGATCACATTCCCTCTGTTCTCATCTACATAAGAGCTGGAGGGAGGAGAAGCAGCAGCACACTGAGCATCCCAGTGAATGGTTGTGCAGCAGGGGCGTGTCAGGACAAGTCTGACCATTGGAGGAGAGTATACTGAGTTCCCGGCATAGCTAGAGAACTGATCATGGTATGCTCTTCTGCTTAGTGTGGTCAGTTTTTAATAGGGAAGCAGAGGAACTAGCAGGATCACCAGGAATTTCACATAAAGGAAGCAATAGAAAAAGAACAGGATATTTTCTCATACAAGTAAATTGTACATCAGGTACATATCAAGAATATGAAGTGTTGGGGTAACATGCTTTAAGTCAAAATTTGCGCTCCCCCTGCACAGCTACAGCTATAGCAGAGCTATCGACTATATATATATATATATATATATATATATATATATATATATATATATATATATATATATATATATATATAACACAAAAATGTTGCATAGTGCTGATACATTCCACTCAAGACATCAACACACATAATTGTAATATACTGTTCCTCACAAAACAGTTAAACCTGATTTCCAACAGCAATTCAGGTCTCATGCACACAAGGTGTTTTAAAAAATTCTCCTAGAAGCTTCCTCGTGGCAGCAGCGTTTTTGGTGCATTTACAGGCGTCAAGTGATTGGGCGTTAATTCATTTCATTGGTCAGAATAATCATTTATTCTGGCCATTGGTCAGAATAATTATTTATTCTGGCCAATGAAATGAATTAACAGTCAAGCGCTAAACGCGCCTAGCATTAACACATGTTTAGATGTGTTTAGATGCGTTTACAATCGTCTTTTCTGCTGCCTGGCAGTGGTTCTTTTTTTCCTGCCTCTAAATTCTCCTGCCACTAAACACTGCTAAAAATCTATCTGTGCATGGACATATAGGGGTTGATTTACTAAAACTGGAGCCTGCAAAATCTAGCGCAGCTATGCATAGAAACCAATCAGCTTCCAGGTTTGTTTGTCAAAGCTTAAGGCCCCTTTCACACAGGTGGACCGTTCAGATCCGCCTGTCAGTTTTTGTGGCGGATCTGAACGGTCCCCCCATAAATTCCTATGGGGCATCGGATGTCAGGGGAGACATGTCCACTGACAACCGATCCGATTCGTCAAATCTGGATGGATGGAAACCCTATTTTTCATCCGTCCAGCGGATCGGATGGGATCGGATGAGAACGGACGAGAACGGACCGATGGTCCGTTCCCATCCCATTTCCCCCATAGAGATGTATGGGGAACTGACAGCTGTGTCTCCGCACACAGCGCGGAGAACAGCTGTCATCCTCCTGCTCAGCGGGGGATCGGAGGATCAATCCCCCGCTGAGAAAAACGGAATCCGTCCGACGGACGGAATGTGTGAAAGGGGCCTAATTAAACAAACTGAAGTTAGAAGCAGATTGGCTACCATGCACAGCTGCACCAGATTTTGCACTCTCCAGTTTTAGTAAATTCCCCTATAGGTTAACATGCAGGGGAGTTTAGAGGCAAGAAAAAAAAAAACGCCAGACTTTCCTAGGAGCAGCTGTTAAAACATTTAGTGCCGGTTCACACTAATACGACTTGTCAGGTGACTTGGTCAGCCTGGCAAGTCGTGCACCGTAGCGGTCATTGAATAGTACAGGACCGGTTCTAATAGGAGCGACACAAGTCGCTCCGACTTAGAAAAAGGGTCCTGTACTACTTCAGGGCGACCTGGAGGCGACTGGCATTGACCTTCATTTTATGAAGTCCGTGCAAGTCGCGCTGAAGTCGCGCTGCACGTGACTTCACAGGTCGCCCCCTAAGTCGGAGCGACCTAGTGTGAACCGGCACTAAATGTGAATGAGGCCTTATCCAGACTGTCACAGCCTGCGTATCATAATAACTTTAAAAAAGTATCCTTTTCACAACTGCAGAGGATCTGATTTGTCTGTGTTGCTGTTACAGAAATCTGCTCTTACTTCTTGTCCTGGGGACAATCTTTTTACCAGACAGAATGTGAAGGAATCTCTCCAATGGAGCCTGCAGCAGCAGTAAAACCTGACAGAAGTTCTAATCCATCTTCCCCCCTCTCCCCATCAAAAACGTTTTGGCTATACATACATTTTAACCCCTTTTGAAGAAAACATCGCTAAGACCACATTTAGGCCCCAAGCACACAGGGCGTTTTTGCCACTGCTGTTAGGAGCGTCAGACGTTTTTTTTTTTTTTGCAGCTTAAAAACGCCCCTTCATGTTATTCAATTGCCTCATGCACACACAGGGCTTTTAGGAGCTCCAAGTGACATAGGCGTTTTTTGAGCTGCAAAAAAAACCCAGGACCAGTGCGTTCTGGAGCTACAGCGACAAGCTGTAAAAACGTCTGATGCTGCTAATGGCTGATTAACGTTGCTTAACATTGCTTATACGGCGTTAAGCTACGTTATACGTTTTTTTGAAAATCAATGGTTCCCTAGGGGAGCCCATTGATTTGAATGGAAGGCGTATCGCAAGTCAGATCATCTCTGAGAATCTTGAGGGGGAAATACACGCCAAAATGGGGAAAAAATGGCGTGGGGTTCCCCCCAGGTTCCAAACCAGGCCCTTCGGGTCTGGTGTGGATTTTGAGGTGAGCCCAAAAAAACTGTGTGGGGTCCCCCCCAAAATCCATACCAAAACCCTATCTGAGCATGCAGCCTGGCAGGCCATTAAAGGGGAGGGGACGAGCAAGGGGCCCCACCCCCCCTGGACCATACCAGGCCACACGCCCTCAACATTGGGGGGTTGGGCGCTTTGGGACAGGAGGGCTCTGCACCCCCCACCCCAAAGCACCTTGCCCCTATGTTGATGAGGACAAGGGCCTCTTCCCGACAACCCTGGGCGGTGGTTGTGGGGGTCTGCGGGCAGGGGGCTTATCGGAATCTGGAAGCCCCCTTTAACAAGGGGGCCCCCAGATCCCGGACCCCCTTCCTATGTGAATGGGTATGGGGTACATTGTACCCCTACTAATTCACCCCATAAAAGGCAGTGTATGTAAATAATGACAGGAGACATTTTGAAAAGTTTGTTAACTTATATTGACATAAAGGGGCGGAGTCTCCTGATGACATAACCGGGAGGCCATGCCCCTAATGGCTCTATAACAAGCTGCGCAGACCCGGAGTCGGCATAATCACCGGAGACATCATCGGAGGAGGACCGGAGGAAGAAGAAGACCAGAGGAAGAAGAAGACCAGAGGAAGAAGAATAGCGGAGGGGAGAAGAGCAGAGGGCAAAAGAGCAGAAGAGCGGAGGGGAGAAGATCAGAGCAGAGAAGACCAGATGAAGATTTTTAATGAACTTTTCTAAATGTCTCCTGTCATTATTTACATACACTGCCTTTTATGGGGTGAATGGGTAGGGGTACAATGTACCCCATACCCATTCACATAGGGAGGGGTCCGGGATCTTGTCGGGAAGAGGTCCTTGTCCTCATCAACATAGGGGCAAGGTGCTTTGGGGTGCCCCAAAGCACCCAACCCCCCCCATGTTGAGGGCGTGTGGCCTGGTATAGTCCAGAGTGGTGGGGCCGCTCGCTCGTCCCCTCCCCTTTCCTGGCCTGCCAGGCTGCATGCTTGGATAAGGGTCTGGTATGGATTTTGGGGGGGACCCCACGTCGTTTTTCGGCTTGGAGCTCACCTCAAAATCCATGAGGATTTCCCCCTCAAGATTCTCAGAGCGCAAGTCGGATCATCCCGATCTGACTTGCATTGTGCCTTCCATTCAAATCAATGGGCTCCCATAGGGAACCATTGATTTTGAATGGAGGCAGAAAAAACGCTTCTAAAATCAACGTGGCCAAACGTGCAATAATGGCAATGGAAAAAGCTACTAAAAGCAAGTTTTTACAGCTGCTTTTTCCTGGCGTTAGAAGTGGCTCTGCAGCTTGTTTTTTCTGATGCCCTGTGTGCATGGGGCCTTAGGCATCAGCTGGTCAAATAAAGAAGTCAATAGATGGGTAATTGGCACTGCCTGTAGTGAATATGATAAAGTGCAAATGTCAACCAATGTGCATATATCCGAGAAATTGATATCATAAAAATGGCATATATATAATATAAATAGTATTAAAAGATCAACATGTAAACATCAAAAATAATAAAGGAACTAAGTGCAATCATGTGGTAAAAATATATAAATCAATATAAAATCAGTAGTAAGTGACAAGTGACCATTGGTGATGATAAAAAAAATTGCCAAGTGCAGGGGTGTAACTGTATCCAAATATCAATATAACGTGACTAGTGACTAGAAAGTACTGTATGAGAGAACAAAAAATATAAATATATAAATATATTAAAAGGCAGTGTATGTAACAGTGTATGTAAGGTATAAGTGCAATAAAATATAAGAAAGATGATCGATGGAAATGTAATCGATAATATAGTGGTTGACTGGAAAACTAATAACTTAGTGGCCAGTACCAATAAAATTAGTATATTCACAAGTGAAGACGGTGGAATAAAGTGTGATAAGTGCAAATAGTGCAGAAAGATTGTGCAAAAAAAAGCAATAAATATTTTGGTAACTGGCTAAAGTGATAATTAAAGTAGCCAAATAAATAGCAATAGGAAATAGTCCCAGAGAATTAGTCCAAATCCAGAGAGAATTGGTAAGTGGATGAAATGTCAGGGTGACCCCGTGGTGGGTAACTGGTGAGGTAAGGGGAAATCCCACTAGTAAGTAGCCTACTAACCAGATATACCCACCCCACACAGGGGTATAGAGCGGGTATTAAGGTGTAGATGAAAATCCTTTTTCTTCTACACCTTAATCCCTTTTCCTGGCTTCTAACTTCCTTCCAGGTAGGGGGGGTGTTGGAGGTCGTCCCTGGGGGTCCCGGGTGTCACCAAAGGAGGTATAGGGTATGTAAATCCTCTCCAGTAAGAACAAATTTAGATATGGTATGCATAGGGAAAATATGAGTGGGTCGTCCGTGGGATCATACAGGGCAAAAGGAAAAGGCCAAATAGTGTAATTCCGTAAGATTTATTCCAATAATCAGACAAAAATATAGGTACTCACAAGCAAACAGATTCCCTGTATTGTAAGCGTGTATACGGCGTCCCGGAACGCAATGCGTTCCACCAGTAAGCCGGAACCGGAAGTGATGTGACAGCAGCTTTTAACCACTTCTATACCACTGGACATAATATGACCTTCTGGGCTTTTGTTGGAGATATCCTAATGATGCCTGCAGCTACAGGCATCACTCAGATATCTTTTTTTTCTGCCGGCAATTCCCTGCTCAGTAAAAACAATCATATGGGCTGTTCAGTCATTTGATTGTTTTTACAGGCGGTGGGAGGGGATGTATGAATTGGCCGGTGTTCTAAAATTTAGTCGGACCTGTGAAAATTCCGGACCCTCGTCACTTCCGGGGACGCTCCGTCACCACCAGCTGCTGCGAGCCTTTTCAAGGTCCGATGAAATTCTAAGACTTACGAACAGCTGACTGAGAGGAGGAGGGGCTGCGGTAGGACGCACAGACTGCTGCGGGATAATGTTACAACACCGCCATGTCATCGAGCAAGGAACATGTTGCAGAGCTGACTTAGAGGAGGCGGTAAGGAAGTGAATACTCATACTAAATAGTAATAATAAAAAATGTTTAGTATTTCTTATTATTAGTGTATAATTCACTATACGTTCCGTTTAAATGAACATTTCACTTAAAGATAACTTACTAGCAGCATATTTATGCCTCTTAGCTTAGCAAGTCAAATGTAAAACATTTATTTTGTTTTGCTGTACGGTGTAGAGAGCTTTGGGCTGAACAATCCTTTAATTCACTTGAACATTTCTGAGCCAATAATTTAGCTCAGATCTCATGATGTGTAAAGGTGTGATGGCAGCTGTCTCCCAACCTTTTAGCCCTAGCTGCAAAGCTCGTACCATTCCTTGTTCTGCACTGTGTCTGTGTGTGGGCATCCATCTTGGTAGAGAACATAGGTGTGTGCAGCCTATTTGCATAGGTGTGTGCACCCCAAAGCTCAAACACATGCCTTTCTCTGCAGCCTCAGCTGCACTGGGCAGTGAATGAATGGGAAGTGCTCTGTGCTGAGCAGCTTCCTGTTCATTCACAAACTGAAGCATAGTAAACACAGTTTATGATGTTTAAGTTATGAATGAACATAGTGAGTGGGTTCACTGCGTTCATTTAGAAAGGGAAGGCACCAGTAAAAACATATTTATTAGTCCCTTCCCCTGCTGTCCATCCTGAAACATCCCGCCCAGCAGCTGGGGGGGGGGGGGGGGGAGAAGAGGGAAGCCAGCAGCACTGCGGGGCAGGGGGCCAACACAGGAGGAAGCCTGGGCAGTAGGGGGAATAGGCACCGCACATAGTAATTAGGGTGTACCCAGCACAGCTTTCATCCCCTCTGTGCACGCCTATAGTAGAGACAGGATCTTTGCTTCCTTATTAGAACCTCCATTGAAGAGAACAGGGAGCAAAACAAGAGTGACAGCCAGATTTCAGTACCTTTCTTCTGAGACTAGCAATCAGAGGCAGCAGTGCCTTAGATCTCACTCTGCAGATATACAGCTATGAGGGTGTAGACACAGGAGTGCCTAGGCACCGTCAAACACCTTGAAGACCTTTATTTTTTAGGAGGAAATAAAGACAAACGTACATTTTTTTAGGGCACTACTTAGGTGAAATTTGATATTTTTTGTGTAATCATATTGCAATGTCCATCTTTAACCACTTGCCGACCATACTGCGGCAGACTGGCTCGGCTGCGCAAAGCGCGAATCGCTGCACCTGTACAGCGGTTCGTGGGAGCGCTCGTGGGGGCACCGGCGATTGCCGTCGGGCACCGGAGATCACTCCCCCCTGAGAGAGAACCTTGGTCAGCTGTTGTAAACACAGCAGACCGTTGTTCTCTCTGAAATTATTACAGAGCGCCTGTGATCCTTCTATATAGGATCACAAGTCCCTATGTTTATTTCATAAGTCCCTCCCCCACACAGTTAGAAAACACTCACACTTAACCCTTTGATCACCCCTGGGTTAACCCCATCCCTGCCGATGTCATTTTTACAGTAACAGTGCATATTTTTAGCACTGATTACTGTAGTAATGTCACTGGTACCCCCAAAAGTGTCAAAAATGTCAGTTAGGGGTCTGATCTATTCACAGCAATGTCACAGTCCCACTAAAAATCGCTGATTGCCACCATTACTAGTAACAAATAAAAAAAAATGACATACATAATTCTTTCCCCTAGTTTGTAGACACGATAACTTTTGCGCAAACCACTCAAAATACGTTTATTGAGATTTTTTTTTACCAAAAATATGTAGCAGAATACAAATTGGCCTAAAAGGATGAAAAAATGTATTTTTACATTTTTTTGGAGGGATGGTTATATAGCAGAAAGTGAAAAATATTGTTTTTTTTTTTCCAGAATTGTTGCTATTTTTTTGTTTATAGCGCAAAAAATATAAATCGCAGAGGTGATCAAATACCATCAAAAGAAAGCTCTATTTGTGGGAAAAAAAAGGACATCAATTTTATTTGGGTACAGCGACGCACCCCTGCGCAATTTTCCATTCAATTAACGCAGTGCCGAATCGCAAAAAAAGGCCGGGCCATTAAGGGGGCAAATCCTTCTGTCCAGAAGTGGTTAATACCTGACAATATGAAAGTAAAAAACATTTTTAGCCACACTTCTCTAAGGAAATTTCAAACTCTTGACCCATTACCTGATTACATTGTAACTTCAGATAAGATGATGGTTCTTCTTCATTCTGCGGGAATTGTGTTCAACAACTCTGATGGATCCTTCTGCAAATGCATCTCCTACCATATTGGTCGCATGGCATTGGTAAGTACCTTCATCCCCCTTTGTCAAAGGCTTTATCTAAAGGAAAGCACTCATTTGTCAAAGTTTGCATATAGTATTGTCAAAGAGTCAGTTCATAAAAAATTTGGCTAACATTGTTTACAAGTTTAGTAACGGGTCCTTAATCGCACTATTTTATTACTTAGAGTTGAATTCCAGGTATGATTTGTATTGTATTCCAGCTTGGACCAATATAATTACGCATATTTCATGCCCATGGGAACACAGTGAAAGCGTAGAATGACTGTAGTAGTGGCTTCCAGGTTCCTTGTTGGCATGACAACCACAGAGGACCACTCGTTCAGCAAGGCCACCATTCAGAGAACATCTTGCATTTTTCTTAATGAGCGTAAAGTGTTCTCTGATTAGATGAGAAGGAGATCAAGTCATCTATCCCCCACATCTCCCCCTCACTCAATCAGAGAGAAAAAATGCAGGGTGAGGAACATGGCAGCCATGCAAAGTGAGCGGCTTACTGTGGTAACAATGCAGCAGGGCAGCTGCTCAGAAAGGAACCCGGCAGACCGAAGTAATCACTGTAGTAGCCGCAACTACTACAGTAATTCCCTGCTCCCACACCACTCCCGGAAATATGTACTGTATATTTAACATTGTTCCAAGCTGGACCAATGTAATTCTGTAAAAAAGCATACCTGGAGTTCAGTTTTAATGTAATAAATGAATTTTTTTTACAGGGTTCTTCTATCACACTATTCGCAAAGTATTGTGGGATCTATAATCACAGTATAATAAGATGGTATAGCATTAACTTACTTTTGTGCCATCTCTCTTAACCACTTCCGGACTGCCCACTGCATATATACTGCAACAGGGCGGCCTAGCTGCGCAAAATCACGTACATGTACGTGATTTTGTGCTGGGATTTCCGGGGGCATGTGTACCATCGGAGCACCGCTCCTGCTGTGATTGGACAGAGCAAGAGCCAATCAGTGGGTCACCATGACCCGCCCATCATTCAGCGGAATGACAGAACGGCGGTCTGAACCTGGAAGCAAGTACTACAAGGCAGACTGCTGTTCTGTCACAGAGGAAGAGAGAGATCTTGTGTGAAACACAGATCTCTCTTTTCTTCTAGTAAATCCAGTCCCCTTACAGTTAGAAAGCACTCCCTAGGAGCACACGTAACCCCTTGATCCCCCCTAGTGTTAACCCATTCCCTGCCAGTGTCATTTAGACAGTAACAGTGCATATTTTTAGCAGTACTGTATTGGTGTCACTGGTCTTCGGGTGTCATGGGTGTCAGATTTGTCCGCCGCAATGTCAAAGTCCCGCTAAAATTCGCTGATCGCTGCCATTACTAGGAAAAGACAATAAATTAAAAAAAAGTGTATAAATATATCCCATAGTTTGTAAACGCTATAACTTTTGCGCAAATCGATCAATATACGCTTATTAAGATTTTTTTTTTACCAAAAATATGTATTAGAATACAAATTGACCTAAATTGATGAAAAAAATAGATTTTTTAAATTTTTTATTGGGAATGTTTTATAGCAGAAAGTAAAAAAATATTTGTTTTTGTTTTTTTTTTTCAAAATTGTGGGTCTTTTTTTGTATATAGCACAAAAAATAAAAACCGCAGAGGTGATCAAATGCCACCAAAGGAAAGCTCTATTTGTGGGGGGAAAAAGGACATCAATTTTATTTGGATACAACATCGCACGACCGCGCAATCGTCGGTTAAAGCAACGCAGTGCCGTATCGGACAAAATGGTCTGGTCATTAAGGGATAAAACCTTCCGGAGCTGAAGTGGTTAAATGGATACTCCAAGCATAGCCAAATGAACTCAAGACATTTAGCACAAAAGTAAAAAAGGAAATTAAAATATAATTTTTTTTTTTCTTTAGGGCCGAGCATATTACATAAATAAATCTGTATAATAATCACTATTCACTATATTAAATACAGATCCTATAATTAATGATCTTAAAAATAAACTCTATGCAATATAGAAAGCGCCAACATACACATTCCAAAATATCTGGACCCACTAGAGAGAGAATACTTTCCCTCAATTCATTCTATCACTGGAAATGCTACCTCCTTCAATGGTGGCTATTACAGTCTCCGGTTCCTTCCATCCAGCACATTATCCACTGCTTTCCCTCTTACTACTAACATGTTCCTTTTAAATTCTCTATTATCTATTCTCCAAAACAGTATAGAGCCCATTTTAATGAAGTCCTGTTCCCAATAAAAGTGCCAGCTAATAAGCTTGGCTTAGTGGGCATTTTGCCTACCTGTCAGTGGCCCATGGTAAACACTAGGTTCCATAAACACATGTAATATAACATTTGTTCACACGTACAGATTTGTTTTCCAAATCAGGATTTTAAGCCTGGTATGCACCACTAGGTTGAACAAAAAACCTCAGAGCTCAGATTGGAGCTGCTGTACTAACAATCCGATGTTAGTACATCGATCTCCCCTGCTGTTCTATTGTGTTCTGACAGAGAAATGCCCCCCCCCCACACCCCCTGCCAAAAACATTGGCTGAGAGCGCTGATTAGGAGCCAGGCAGATGCAGGTGTTCTAGCATGCACATCTGACAGATGTCGGACTGGCTGCCATACACATGGGTCGAATGAATTACTTCCTTTTAATACATTTTATAAAAAAATTCAAAAGCAGGAAATATAGTGAGATGAAAAAAATGCACAGCAGTAAAGCCTAGTACATGGTGCGAATGTCAGGCGACATCAGCCGGTTGAATAAAAACCCACCAATGTCGCCTGACATTCGCACCATGTACTAGGCTTTACTGCTGTGCATTTTTTTCATCTCACTATATTTCCTGTTCTTGAATTTTTTTAATGAAAATGTATTGAAAGGAAGTAAGTCATCCAGTACTTCCAAAAGTTTATGTTTTGAACTCACCATTACCCAGCTGGAACTTTCATGACGAGAAGGTCCACCACGTACTTGGACAGCAACATTCACTCTGTCTCCAGGTAGCTCCTCAAATATTCGTACTCCTTTAGGAGACTCAGATACCTTCAAAAACACATAAAGAAGGTAAGCTTGATAGTTCAATAATACCCACCAGTCATACATATTAACCGCTTGCCAACCCGCTGAAGTACATCTTCTGTGGCAGGTCAGCTCTTACAGGCACAATCATGTATCTGTAGGCCAGGGCTTTTTTCCAGGTCTGCTCACGCATGTGCGTGCGGACCCAGAAGACAGTGCTGTCCTTGGCTGCAGCACAAGCTGATCAGTGGGTCCTGACCAATAATTTATGGCTAGAACTTGCTGATCGGCTCTGCAAATGACAGAAGAGAGCCCTGTGTTGGTAAAAAACATAGGGCTGTCTTCGTACAGCAGCGATGTGGCGTTTTTTTTTTTTCTGCTTGCACAGTAGGGAGTAAAAACCGGCACATTGCTTGGTAAAACACCACACAGTAAACACACTATACATTGTTAAGGCCCGTACACACGTGCAGATTGTCGGCCGTAAAGATTCGGCCGACGACCGATCGGCCGATTTTCGGCTTGTTAGTATGATGCTTCCGACAGCGCACTTTCGGCCGAACAGAATCTGTCGTGCAGGCATTAAAATTTTTGTATGCCGACACCAGAGCGGCCGATTGTTCGCTTGTCAGTACAGAATTCGGCCGACAGACAGCAGATTTGCAAGACTGGGCATGCTCAGAAAAGAAAAAACACAGGGAAAGTTAACTATTACATGACATCACTTCTGCAGTCAGTGGACAAAATTCGTGTGCAGTCTTTTGCACTTTTCAGCGGACAGGACAGCCCGGGGACAAAAGACGGCCGACGATCGGTACGTGTGTACGGGGCTTTAGGCACACATTTAACTTCTAGATTGGAAGCTCTAATGAGCAGGGCCCTCTAAATCCTCCTGTATTGAATTGTATTGTAACTGTATTGTCTTCCCTCATATTGTAAAGCACTGCGCAAATTGTCGGCGCTATATAAATCCTGTATAATAATAATAATAATAATAATAATAATAATAATTTAACCCCTTAATTGCCCTAGATGTTAACCCCTTCCCAGCCCGTGTCATTAAATTGTAGCACTGATCATTGTATTAGTGTCACTGGTGATGCCAGTGTCAGTTAGTCAGTTTCCCCAGCGTCAGTTAGGGGGTTATTTACTAAAGCTAGGGAGGGGAAAATTAGTCACAATTCTGCAGAGAAACCAATAAGCTTCCAGGTTTTATTGCTAAAGCTTAATTAAACAAGGTGAGGTTAGAAACTGATTGGTTTCTCTGCAGAGCTGTGACTAATTTTGCCCTCTCTAGCTTTAGTAAAAAAAACCCTTAGGGTCCTTTCACACGAGCAATCTGATCAGATCCGCCTGTCAGTTTTTTTTTGGTAGATCTGATCAGATGCTCCATGCATCCCTATAGGGCAGCGGATGTCAGCGGAGACATGTCCGCTGACACCCGCTGCTATCCGCATTCCGTCCAGGGAATCGAATTGGATGGGTTTGGATGAGAGCGGATAGGCGGTTCGCGCTCTCATCTGATTCCCCCATAGAGATGCATGGGGCTCTGACACCTCCCTCTCCGCACACAGAGCGGAGAGGGAGCTGTCACCTGCCTGCTCAGCGGGGATCTGTGTATCGATCCTCCGCTGAGCAGCATGGATCCGCCTACGGAGGCGGACCGTGTGAAAGAAGCCTTAGTGTCAAATTATTTACTGCACTATCATAGTCCCACTATAAGTCACTGATCACCGCCGGTAGTAGTATAAAAAAAAAAAAAATTCAGTATCTATACCATAGTTTGTAGACGCTACAACTTTCACGCAAACCAATCAATAATGCATCTGTGCATTGCGATGTGCTATAACAGAGTCTTAAACTTTGGCTGGAAGTAAAGGTTTTCAAACCCCCTGAATCACTATAACAGCTGCATGGACACTGCCAGCTCGCCATCCATTGGGGTAAGTACAGTGGGGACCAGGAGGTAGGCATTAGTTCACCTTTTCATTTTTTCTGAAAAGGTAAACTATCCCTTTAATGAAACAGTGCTTTTGTATATACAGTTAGGTCCATATATATTTGGACACAGACACAATTTTCATACTTTTGGCTCTGAAGGCCAGCAAAAAAAAATAAAATGAAACAATCCCAATGAATTTGAAGTGCAGACTTTCAGCTTTAATTCAAGGGGTTGAACATAAATATTAAGTACCAATTTTAGGAATTGCAACCATTTTTATACACAGTCCCCCCATTTTCATGGGCTCAAATGTAATTGGACAAATGAATATAATCATAAATAAAATTATAATTTTTAATATCTTGTTGAGACTCCTTTACTAGCAATGGCTGCCTAAAGTCTGGAACCCATGGACATTACCAATGAGGTTTCCTCCCTTCTGATGCTTTGCCAGGCTCTAACTGCAGCTGTCTTCAGTTGTTCTTTGTTTGTGGGTCTTTCTGCCTCTAGTTTTGCCTTCAGCAAGTGAAATGCATGCTCAATTGGGTTGAGATCAGTTGATAGACTCGGCCATTGCAGAATATTCCACTTCTTTTCCTTCATAAGCTTTTGGGTTGCTTTTGCAGTGTGTTTTGAATCATTGTCCATCTGTACTGTGAAGTGCTGTCCAATCAACTTTGCTGCATTTGGCTGAATCTGGGCTGTCAGATTTTTTCTTGCAATCTGAAAAAAAAAACTGCTAGTGCGTACCAGACAAAAAACCTGACTGCTCTGTTTGGACCAGCTGTACTAACCATCCGACATTAGTACAGCAATTTCCCCAGCTGAGCTGTTGTGTTCTGACAGGGAGATTAACACCCGCCAGAACACTCCGATCAGCACTCTCTGCCATTGGCTAAGAGCACTGATCGGGAGTCGGTCAGCTGCAGGTTTTCCAGTATGCTTGTCCAACAGAAGCCGGCCAAACATTCTAATATATTCGGCCCATGTGTACCCAGGTTTAGTGCAGGTGCAGTAAGCCCAGCACTAGATTTTTATCAGTAGACCTACAGACAGCACAGGAGGACAATGAGTTGAAGGAGGTAAGTAAAGAACAGTGGTGGTAAAGGGCACAGTTGATTGTACTGAGGTGGTTAAGGAGGGGGCTCAGGGAATTTTTGCATAAACTTGAACTTGTACTTTAATATCTATGGCTTGTATATACTTTTCCCAGTATAAAATACAGTGTGTTTTTTAGATACAGTATGTATTTTAAAGCCTTAATATCTTTTTCTTACCTTTCTCCAGGATATGCTAGGTGTTGGAATTGCCTTTACTTCACACGATAGATACACTTGAGCACCGGTGACATTGTGAATTTTTCCTGGTGCTATGGTAATCACAGGAGCTGTAGTTAGAAATAAAGTAATGTAAAGCATGATTAGCTAACATAGATATTATTATTACAAGTACATATTTCGCACTATCAAATTTACCCAGTGCTTTACAAATATATTGTACATTTACATCAGTCCCTGTCCTCTAGGAGCTTACAGTCTAAGCTCCCTAACTCACATTCATACAAACACATACCAGGGTCAATTTAGACAGTATCCATCCTAACCTACCAACATGTCCTTGGCGTGTGAGAGGAAACCAGAGTACCTAGAGGAAACCCACACAGGAACATAGAGAACATGCAAACTCCATGTAGGTAGTGCCATGGTTTGGATTCTAGCCAACAACCCTAGTGCTGCCTGGCAGAAGTGCTAACCACCTAGCCACTGTGCTGCCATGCTCCTCCCTAAATCTTCACGTATTTACAGTTTTACAACATTGAATCAATGTTAAATAAACTAGCCATGCACCCAAATATATAATGGTAAAATATTATTTACTGTTTAATACTGTATTTTACTGTTTGATAATGACTTATTTTCAAGATAAAAGGTTTGCCTAGCAATATGTAAAATAGTAATACTGGATTACTTGTGTATAGGTTAGGTTAGGGTAGGCAAAGTTTAAAATGGTTCTAAAGCTGCATTAAGGTACAAAATGCATTCCCTAATGAATTCCCTGCATTAAAGTAAAAAATGTTTAGGTAACAGTATTGCCCCTTCGCCAACCCCCCCCCCCCATACTTACCTGAACCCTTACTCAATCCTTCGCTGTGCCCATCTGTAGCGACTCTCCCCACTCTTACAGGCTTTGCTGAGCCTGCTGTCAGTCAAATTCTCTGGGGATGATGTGGGGCAGGACAGAGCCATGCTGTATGTATCAATGGACACAGGCAGTGTGGTTTAGAAACAAGCCCACAGGCGGTACCCCATTTGAAGCAGCTTCCTATGGGGTACCATCAAGAAGAGGAGGACCCAGGAGAGTCAGCGGTGACTTGAGAAGAGAAGGTTCAGTTCCACTCTATGCATAACCATAGATTGTCTTTCTTTGACAGAAAGACCGCAAAGCTTTTGTTATTATATTCTTTGTTTATTCTCAATAAAACCAACTGTTTAAAAAAAAAAAAAAAACCATAGCACAGAGCAGGTTAGTATAAAATATTTATTGTTAGAAAAAAAAATTACTTTACAAAGTGGTTCTAAACCCTCAAGTGGATGTAAAACCTCACATATAGGTCTACGTCCCTGGACCCAGGGGAGACACAGTGCCGCAGTATCAGCACAGTGAGCTGTCTTAAAGTGGTTAAATCATTCTATACATCAGTGGCGGTTCACACTCTTGCGAGTGTGGCGATCACATGTAATATTGGAGCGCACTGCTCCTTCATTACATGCGATCGAATGTGCAGTGCGAATTCAGCCATACATTTTGTATGGCTAAATTCGCACTGCACCCGCACAAAAGTCGCACATGAGGCATTTTTTCAACCGCATCAGGATCGGATCGCACAGTGGTTCACTGTGCGAACTGTGCGATCCTGTGCGAACTGTCAGATCGCACTGCGATATGCGATCAAACTGGGGGTGTCGTTAACATTTCATTGACACCGCCAGCGTATCGCATATGGCAGCGTGAACTGCCAGGGGTGCGTTTGCGATGTGGGAACAGGCTGCGAATTTGCAGCCTTCCCGCATCGCACAAGTGTGGCCTGGCACTTAGGGCGAAAACCCTTCTGTGCTGCAGCTGCCCCTCAGACCCCCCCCCCCCCCTTTCCTTACCTGAGCCCTTCCGATCCAGCGATGTGCACAACCGTAAAGAAGAGAGGCCTGGAGCACTGGTGGGGGACCCCAGCAGAAGAGGATTGGGGCTGCTTTAAAACCATTGCACAGAGTTTAGTACGGGCATGTTTGTTATTTTTATTTTTTAAAAAACAAAGCTTTACAACCACTTTGGTAAAAACCAAAATCATGATTTTAAGAATAATGCATAATGCATAACGAGTGTTTCAAAGTACAAGGTTACATAACCAGCCCTGCAAAGCTTTATAAATGACATCAATTTGCCAGATAAAGGGTCATTTCTAAATATTTAAAGTAAGAAAGAATAAATAGAGGAGAAAAAGAGATTACTGGTAGCACCTCCTGGTGTTGGCCTATTATACTAGAGAATGACAGTGGCACAGTATGGCATATTCTGTCAGTATACTGAATGCACACGGAATAATGAACAGTCCACATAGCAGCCAGAACTCCCACAGACACTTTGGCAGCTGCTGGAGGTCACATCATCTCTTCAAAATAGATGAGAAGGAAGGAGAACCATCTGTTAAAAGACAAGCCTTTTGCAAATTTACTATTGAAACAAGTATATCTGCATCTCTAAGTGCCTAATTGACAGTGCTGGAAGATAATGCAGCTTGCAGAAAATCCCCAAATTATTCCCCTTGAGCCTCAGCATTAATACCTGCCAAGTGCCTCCTGTTTTTCCTTGTTCTTTGTGTGATGGTTTATTACCCAGGATGCAATTGGAACTCTGAGAGGCTTTGTAAAGGAGATTTAATAATAAAAGCCACCATGAAATAACAGTAGCAAACCCCCAAACAGGTAGATAGATGAAGAGAAAGAAAGACAGTTAGAGAAAGAGAGAGACTCTGTGGGTTCAGTTCAGGTCTTTGGAATCAGACTTCCGCAGACCTCTGATACATTAAAATTCATAGACTTCTGTGTGTTCCTCACCACCTGAATATATGATAGGAAGAGTCTTATTTATATCCCAGGTACATCATTACTCATCATTTGGTAGATGCTATGGGATTTCCTTCTTCTAATCAGACATTTATTTTACTATAGTATGTTTACCCATAGCCAGGGCAGCCATCTGAAAATTTGGGGCCCCTTACACAGTTTTAGGCCTGGGCCCCTCCCATGGATCTGACCGCCAACATTCCCTAAGGCCAACCTACTATGTCATCATCCTCCTCCAGTCGCATGTCCTCCTTCTCCTCCAGTCCCATTTCCTACTCCAACCCATGTCCTCCTCCTCCTCCAGTCCCATCTTCTCCATCCCAGGAAAATAAAGGTAAACGGTTCTTGTAAATGCCACCCCTCCTGTCCAAGAGTGAACAGCTGGAGAACAGGGGTGGGCAGGGCCTACAGCTGTGTGTGAGAGCCAGGATTCCCTGCATAGTGCCAGACTGCAAGGGAACGGCAGAGCTTACAATTGAATGGTATTGCGAGGACAGGTTGCAACCCAACCCTGTTTGAGGCCCCACGGGATGCCTGGGCCCCCCTACATGTGTATGGGCTGTACCCCCCTGATGGCGGCCCTGCCCATAGCATTACTGTTTATATTCACAATTTACAGAACTACATCCCTATAAGCTGTATTTTTAAGGAATTAGTACTTGAATGTAAATGACATTTGGGCCTGGAAGGGCTTCTCACTGCCAAGTTATTCAATCCATATGAGGTTCAAGATAGGAAACAAAGCCATGATGTGGGCATGGAGGTACAAAGGGAGCAAAGCCTCGGTGTGCCAAGCTTGAAGAGAACATGGCCTGTATGAAGTAAGCCAATGCGGTGTATGAGCAACTGCTTGAGTACCCTGCCTTGGAGAAATGTTTCTCAGAGCCAGAACCGCTGTCAACGGGAACCTGCCAGTCATGTGAAAGTGGAGGAACCTGTGTTTACCTGGAACATCTAGCCTTTCATGGTAAAGGCTAGAGATAAGTGAATGGCTTTTTAAAGTGATTGTACAGCCTTTTCTTTAGCTAAAATAAAAAGAGGTTTATACTTGCCTGCTCTGTGAAATAGTATTGACAGAGTGGCCCCTACTGTCCCTTCTGGGGTCCCCTGCTAGCACTGTCCTCTCCTCTTCTCCTGCATGTGCCCCCATAACAAGCCATGTACTATTATGGGGGGCACACATGTGGGACCACTCCTGAGCCAGGCTATGTGTAGACATAGACACAAAGTGCGGCTCAGCCACACCCCCTGCTCTCTCCTTACATGACTTGACTGACAGAAGCGGGATCCAATGGCTCCCACTGCTTTCAGTTAAGGCTCTGAGAGCAGGGAGATGACAGAGAAAAGCTGCAGCCGGGCACAGCTCTAAATCAATAAAGAACGCCGGTAAGTGTTTGGGGGGGGGGGGGGGGTTTTGAACAACAAGTGGTAAAATGTTTTTACATTAATGCAGTGAATGCATAAGGGTAAAAAAGTATTTCATTTTAGAAACACTTTATATTAGGCAAACCACTGAATAGCAAATATATTGACACATGTTAGAGTTCTTGGTCTGATCTGCAGAACATGTAGAAATCATAATAGTTAGGTTAACCCTCCATGTATAAAACAGATCTGCATGCATATATTAAGATAAATCAAAAATCAGCTGATACATGAAATATCTGCAGTTAGTTCATTTAGGCAATGTGTCTCATGGCACTTAGAGTGAGATTTGGATATATTACTATGTAACTATTGTTCTCCTTGCTGGAGAGGAAGCTGAATCTAAGGCTCTGCAGTGCAAGGATTTTCTCGTTTCCGCTTTATTCATTTTGATGACGTGCTTCCTTCATCTTGGATGCTATGTCTACCTCATTATCAGATCACAAGTTATCTGGGGGGGCAGCTGTGATATAAGGAAGAAAAGCCCTGCTTCTTTACCAAACCCCTTCCAATGGCAAGATGGCCACCTCCACATAGAGACATATTGTGGAAAAAGGCATTTAAAGTCAGTAATGGGGAACAGAATAACTGCAGGAAGCCTACAGGCATTACTGATAACTAACCCTTTGCCCTATGTTTTCTTTTTATAGACAAAATGTCCACAATACAGGTGCTTTGTAACATGGCACAGGTGTTTTATTTGCTTTTGATTCAAATAGTAGACAGTCAACTTTACATTACTTTTTCCGGGCTTTCTACTTTGAACTATATACAAGACTGATATGTAACCATCAGAAATCCAACTGTTTTGTTAGCTAGGGACTTGCCATTCCACAATAGTTACCTTTCACCAGTATTCTGTATTTTCCCCTTTCTACTAGATAGATGCCACTGTTGGAAGTTCCCATGTACGAGGGGCCGCCTCCCACTTCCCCATCTTCCAATTAAGTTTAACTAAAAGTCTAGAATAATACCATTTTACTGCCTTGCTCAATGTGTAGTTAAAGTGGTTGTAAAGGCTCAAGGTTTTTTATCTTCATGCATTCAATGCATGAAGGTAAAAAAACCTTCTGTGTGCAGGAGCCCCTCCAATACTCACTGCGATCCAGTTATGTGCATGAGAGTCTCAGCTCTCCGGAGACTCTCCCTCTTTATTAGCTGAGACGGCCAGTGGGCCAATGAGAAGAGAGAGGGGGCTGGGCCGAGCCATGGCTCTGCGTCTGAATGGATACACAGAGCAGCGGCCCAGGAGCGAGCATGCTAAGGTACCCCCACAGCAAGCTGTTTGCTGTGGGGGCACTTGGAAGGAGGGTGGAGCCAGGAGTGCCAGCGGGGCACCCGAGAAGAAGAGGATTGGGGCTGCTCTTTACAAAACCATTTCACAGGGTGTAAGTATAACATGTTTGTTTTATTTTTTTTAAATTGACTTTAATATCACTTTAATCTCATCATCCACTGTAATTATCGCATAGGTGTCAATACTGCAGGAAATCCAAACATGTACATTACATTCTGAAACAAGAAGAGGATATCAATAGGTTTATTGGATACTGATGATGGTTTTGGGTTTATTCTATTTAATTTGTTTAAATGTACAGTATATATTTTGAAATTGTTCTATATACCTTTAATATGTATAAAAATGTTTATTTTAAAAATAAACATTTAATATATTGTGCACTCATGACACAGGATTTTAAGAGAATCTTAGGTTTTTCAAATACAGAACTCAGCAGAAGCTGATTTACTGACGACCTATCTAATTTCTTGAGACACTAACTTGCCAGGACAGTACAAATGCCCCCCAAATGACCCCTTTTTGGAAAGTAGACATTCCAAGGTAAGAAGCATGGTGAGTTTTTTGGAGTTGTAATTTTTTCCCATAAGTCTTTACAAAATTAAGATATATATATTTTTTTATTTTCACAAAATTGTTATATTACCAAGTTATTTCTCACACACTGTATAGGCATACTTGCAACTACACCCCAAAATACATTCTGCTACTCCGGAGTATGGTGATATGTGAGATGTGTGAGATATGTGAGACTTTTACACAGCCTGGTCACATACAGAGGCCCAACATCCAAGTAGCACCACCAGGCGTTCTAGGAACATAAATTACACATAGAGAACCTATCACACTTTTGAAGGACCTGGGGCACCAGGACAATAGAACCGCCCACAAAATGACCCCATTTTGTAAAGCAAACACCTCAACCCATAATCTATGAGGCATAATGAGTCTTTTGAACATGTAATTTTTTTTCCACAAGTTTTTGGAAAATGTGGAAAGAAAAGGAAAATGTTTTTTTTTTTTTTTTATCACAGAGTTGTGCATTTATAAGATATTTCTAACACATAGCATGTACACCCCAAAATACATTCTGCTACTCTACTCTACTCTAGACTTTCCACAGCCTGGCCACATACAGAGGCACAACAAGCAGGGAGCACCGTCATTTCCTGACTACCCATTACACTTTTGTGAGGCACTGTAGGGCACTGAAAAGCACTGTAGTGGCACTAATGTGGCACGGATGAGCACTGATGTAGCATATATGTGGCACGAATGAGCACTGACATGGCATGGATGTGGCATGGATGAGCACTGATGTGTCATGGATGTGGCATGGATGAGCACTAATGGGGCATGGATGAGCACTGACATGGCATGGATGTGGCACAGATGAGCACTGATGTGGCATAGATGTGGCACGTATGAGCACCGACGTGGCATGGATGTGGCACGGATGAGCACTGATGTGGCATGGATGAGCACTGATGTGGCATGGATGAGCACTGATGTTGCAAGGATGAGCACGGATGAGCCATGGATGAGCACTGAGGTGGCATGGGTGGGGACAGATGAGGCATGGATGTGGCACAGATGGGCATAAATGAGGCATAGTTGAGGCATTAGTAGGCACGATTGAGGCACGGATGGGCATGATTAAGGCATTGATGGGCATGATTGAGGCATGGATTGGCATGATTGAGGCATGGGTGGGCATGGTTGAGGCACGGATAGGCATGATGGAGGCATAACTGAGGTATGATTGAGGTATGATTTAGGCATGATTGAGGCACGATTGAGGAATGATTAAGGCACGATTTAGGCATGGAGGAGGCAGGGGCGAATGGTGCTGCAGCCTCCCTCCTTTCCTTGCATGCTGTATCGATCGATGTGTACAGCGTGCGAGGAGGAACTGAACCGGACATGCACCGGTTTGTGGACAACTAATCGCTCCATCATTGGATGGAGCGATCACGTGGTAAAGGGCCGCTGACATTAGCCCTTTACCACGATACGTGATGCTCGGGGTCCCGTAGACCCAGCGAGCAAAGACACTTCAGTGTGCGCGGCCCAGTGGGGCGCGCGGGAAGCGGGATTCTGATAGGACGTCATTGTACGCCCTCCCAGAATAAGCAGGCCACACTGTAGCCATCATTTGGCTATGGCCAGGTCCGTAAGTGGTTAAATCAGTATTAAAGAGAAAAGCAAGCATTTATTTTATTGCAGCTTACCAGATTTCTTAGATGTGATGGCTGTATTAGTTTTCTTTTTTAAGGCTTTCTTTCCTTTATTTTCACCTGGAGATCCTGCCAGTACTTCTGTTGTTTTTCAACAGAAAAAGCTGTCCTACAAATGTAGCAGCTAGAGGTGTGAAGCATACCATTTAATACCGACAGGGTGCTTACAAAGATCAGCTTTCATTTATGTAAAACCTTTATCCCAAAAGAAACAAACCTGTTGGTGTAACTGCCCGAAAGTATTAGCTGGAGTCTGGCATTAATTTGTTTAGTGTATCTAAATCTGAGCATCAAACACTCCCCTCCCAAAGACTGATAATGCTGCTGTCCAAAAGTGTCTCTTTTGTTCCTTCATCCTGAGTATAGACCCTCTAGTACAGGGAGTGTGTTACTGGCTAAATCACCTGGTGAAAGTAGAGAGAAAAAAATCTAACAATTGGTAAGCTGCATGCAGGCAGATTGTCTACAGTATGTGAGGTAGTTTGCCCAAGCTGGGGAAGGTGTTAATGTCCTGCACCTCTGTTCTCTGGTTTTTTGGACCCTACCTATCTGCCCTGCTATATAAATGGGGGGGGGGGGGGGGTTCCCCGCTGACAGCTGAATGGAAATAAAAAAATTGCCAGCAATGAAAATTGAAAAAAAAAACAGCATGGGGTCCCCCCAAATCCATACCAACCCCTAAGGTCTGGTATATTTTTCGATAGGATTTTTTGTATATACCTGTGAGCCTCTCGACTGTCGATCCATATTCTTATAGACATCACAATCTCTGTCCACTGTTGTCTTTTATCAATACCCGACCAGTGTAGCAGTTGGAAACAAAATGAACCTACAGTATATGTAGCAATAAAGAATATTAATTTTACTGGATTCTAAAGTTGCCGGCTACCTTTTCTTCTGAATACTTGTTACAACGGATGGTGATCCTTTAAGCCTGTGCACCCAATGGAAAGACTCCACTTCAGATTTGTCAGGAGTCTCCTTTGTTGAGAGCGATACTCTTGTGTGACGTTTGTCTATAGTGTGAATACAGCCTATAACTTTATGGCTCGGTTCACACTTGTGCGATGCGGGAAGGCTGCGAATTCGCAGCCTGTTCCTGCATCGCATCCGCTCATCTGGCAGTTCACACTGCCATATGCGATACGCAGGGGGTGTCAATTAAATGTTAACGACACCCCCAGTTTGTTCGCATATCGCGGTGCGATCTGACAGTATACACACAGGATCGGATCGCACAAGTGTGAACCACTGTGCGATCCAATCCTGATGCGGCTGAAAAAATTCCTCCTGTGCGTCTTTGGTGCGGGTGCAGTGCGAATTTCAGCCATACAAAGTGTATGGCTGAATTCGCATCCGCACAGGAGATCGCATGTAATGCATCTGTCATTACTGTAGATGGTATGTTATGCTTCTATGTATATCAATTACTTTCAGTGTTTTTATGCAAATATAAAGAATTTTTCAATTCACTGACTAAATTTAATGATCCCCAATTACTTGTGTCTATTCTTCAGACTATGCGAATTGGAATTCAACTAGCATTTCATAAAGCTAATTTCTTTTTCATCTAATCCTCTGTATTGCTGTGGCTTAATTACATGTAAACAATCAGGGGTCACTTATTTTCTTGGCAGGAAACCCTCTCCCATTGTTCTGCCATTAGTCAAGTGAAACTAAGCTCCACTTATTACCAGTGAAATGCTACTGATGTATTCTTGATAATTACATTCAGAAAATGTAATTATTTAAAAAATTAATTATCAGAGTCTTGTTGTAAATTATTGAAGGACATACAGTATAATTATAAGGAAACCTTTATTGTTACCTTTACTCTATATCTGATGACAAAATGCATTAAACTGTGTTATTAGATGTGCTGCTGCTGTCCTAAAGAACCTGGGACCCTTTGACTTTAAGGATAACTCAACCTAGTGATCCTTATTACATTAGTCCTGAGCCACAAGTCAGGGCAGCCTTAAGCCAGCCATAGATGGCTAGAATCTCGGATGGTTCAGCAGGGACCAGCAGAGATTCGATCCATCTATGTGCAGGCTGTTTGTACCCAAGTCAATCTATTGATTGACTTGGGTACAACCAGCATGTTGAATTTCTAGCATGTAAGTATTTTCAGCAGCTTTGGCCACCAGCCCACCACCAATAATCATTGTGTTTGCTGGCAGGGGGGATTCCAAGTATATATATATATATATATATATATATATATATATATATACACACACACACACACTGTATAAATTGACAGTGTGTGTATATATATATATATATATATATATATATATATATATATATATATATATATACTGTATATATATATACACAGTATCTCACAAATGTGAGTACACTCCTCACATTTTTGTAAATAATTTATAATACCTTTTCATGTGTCAAAACTGAAGAAATAACACTTTGCTACAATGTAAAGTAGTGAGTGTACAGCTTGTATAACAGTGTAAATTTGCTGTCCCCTCAAAATAACTCAACACACGGCCAATGATGTCTAAACCACTGGCAACAAAGTGAATACACCCCTAAGTGAAGATGTCCAAATTGGGCCCAAAGTGTCAATATTTTGTGTGGTCACCATTATTTTGTAGCACTGCCTTAACCCTCTTGTGCATGGAGTTCACCAGAGCTTCACAGGTTGTCACTGGAGCCCTCTTCCACTCCTCCATGATGACATCACGGAGCTGGTGGATGTTAGAGACCTTGCACTCCTCCACCTTCCATTTGAGGATGCCCCACAAATGCTCAATAGGGTTTAGGTCGTGAGACATTGCCCAGTCCATCACCTTTACCCTCAGCTTTTTTAGCAAGGCAGTGATCATCTTGGAGGTGTGTTTGGGGTCATTATCATGTTGGAATATTGCCCTGCGGCCAAGTCTCCGAAGAGAGGGGATCATGCTCTGCTTCAGTATGTCACAGTACATGTTGGCATTCATGGCTCCCTCAATGAACTGTAGCTCCCCAGTGCTGGCAGCACTTATGCAGCCCCTGACCATGACACTCCCACCACCATGCTTGACTGTAGGCAAGTCACACTTGTCTTTATACTCCTCATCTGGTTGCTGCCACACACACTTGACACCATCTTGATCTTGGTCTCATCAGACCACAGGACATGGTTCCAGTAATCCATGTCCTTAGTCTGCTTACTGTTTGTGGGCTTTCTTGTGCATCATCTTTAGAAGAGGCTTCCTTCTGGGACCACAGCCATGCAGACCAATTTGATGCAGTGTGTGGCGTAAGGTCTGAGCACTGACAGACTGACCCCCGATCCCTTCAATCTCTGCAGCAATGCTAGCAGCACTCATACGTCTATTTCCCAAAGACAACCTCTGAATATGACCCTGATCACGTGCACTCAACTTCTTTGGTTGACCATGGCGAGGCCTGTTCTGAGTGGAACCTGTCCTGTTAAACCGCTGTATGTTCTTGGCCACCATGCTGCAGCTCAGTTTCAGGGTCTTGGCAATCTTCTTGTATAGCCTAGGCCATCTTTATGTAGAGCAACAATTCTTTTTTTCAGATCCTCAGACAGTTATTTGCCATGCCGTGCCATGTTGAACTTCAAGTGACCAGAATGAGAGAGTGAGAGTGATAACACTATATATATATAGTCGTCTTGGAGGTGTGTTTGGGCTCCTTATCATGTGAGAATACTGCTCTGCGACCCAGTCTCCGAAGAGAGGGAATCATGCTCTGCTTCAGTATGTCACAGTACATGTTGGCATTCACGGTTGCCTCAATGAACTGTAGCTCCCCAGTGCTGGCAGCACTCATGCAGCCCCAGACCATGACACTCCCACCACCATGCTTGACTGTAGGCAAGACACACTTGTCTTTGTACTCCTCACCTGGTTGCCACCACACACACTTGACACATTCTGAACCAAATAAGTGTATCTTGGTCTCATCAGACCACAGGACATGGTTCCAGTAATCCATGTCCTTAGTCTGCTTACTGTTTGTGGGCTTTCTTGTGCATCATCTTTAGAAGAGGCTTCCTTCTGGGACCACAGCCATGCAGACCAATGACCAATTTGATGCAGTGTGTGGCGTAAGGCCTGAGCACTGACAGACTGACCCCCGATCCCTTCAATCTCTGCAGCAATGCTAGCAGCACTCATACGTCTATTTCCCAAAGACAACCTCTGAATATGACCCTGATCACATGCACTCAACTTCATTGGTCGACCATGGCGAGGCCTCTTCTGAGTGGAACCTATCCTGTTAAACCGCTGTATGTTCTTGGCCACCATGCTGCAGCTCAGTTTTAGGGTGTTGGCAATCTTCTTGTATAGCATAGGCCATCTTTATGTAGAGCAACAATTCTTTTTTTTCAGATCCTCAGAGAGTTATTTGCCATGAGGTGCCATGTTGAACCTCAAGTGACCAGAATGAGAGAGTGAGAGTGATAACACCAAATTTAACACACCTGCTCCCCATTCACACCTGAGACCTTGTAACACTAATGAGTCACATGACACCGGGGAGGGAAAATGGCTAATTGGGTCCAATTTAGACATTTTGACTAAAGGGTGTACTCACTATTGTTGCCAGCAGTTTAGACATTAATGGCTGTGTTGAGTTATTTCGAGGGGACAGCAAATTTACACTGTTATACAAGCTGTACACTCACTACTTTACATTGTAACAAAGTGTAATTTCTTCAGTGTTGTCACATGAATAGATATAATAAAATATTTACAAAAATGTGAGGGGCATAGAAATATGACATGTCAAGCCTGCCAAAATATAATGGTTACATAAAAAATAATAATCATTTTACTTATTTAATAATATGTTCTCACCCAAAGTACAATTTAGTTTCCCTTTAAGGGTTTCTTTTACTTTCAGCTGTAAAATGCAGGGACCATTTTCCACCTTCTCTTGTTGAGACCCACCACTTGGTTATCCTAATTCGTGTTGTACCATATTCTGATCATCTCATTTTGGCCTATAAAACCCCACTTTTTTCCTTCCTTCATTTTTTTGTGAATCTTAGCATCTTTTTAAAAAATCCACCACAAGAGTTCAAACTGCCATAATACATTTGCCTTGGCTTGTAGGTGTATTGCCTTCGTCTCCTGTTCACCTATCACACTGACACCTGTGGGCACCTGTGTCATTGGGTCTAAGGATTGGAGGCAACTAGACCTATCACAAACCTATGCATCTAATGTCTTAAGCTTTGTCTATCCAGAAGAAGAGGTTGAGCAGACTGGGCAATGCCACTGTGGATAGTAAAATTTAGGTAAATTCTTCAGTTAAAAAAAAAAAAATTCCATTTAGAACTGAAAAAGGCGATGTCACTTGAAACATGCTAATTAGCCAAAATCCATGTAAACAGCATTGAGTCTATCTAACATCGCTGTACAGCTCCTTTATGACAGCCCATGACTGTATACTCCAGTGCAACTGAAATGTGGGGGGAAGCATTTCAGTTAAGTGCCAGATGGACCATTTCCACTAGCACCATTCTTTTACCTCACTGTGTCATGGTTTGTGTAGAAAGTTAGTCCTATACAGAGTTGCACTGATAGTATGATTCAACTCAATATACCCAACAGAGGTGATTTATTAAAAGTCCAAAAGGTGATAAAATAATAATTTTAGTCAGTATCCACCACCTTGAAGTGTGTGATCCTTTCACTACCACCACCACCATAGACAGAGTGCTTGTTTACCAGCACGCACAGATCTCCTATTACTGAAGGTCAGTGACACTTGTGGCTTATACCCAGCCAGGACCTTTAAACATCATCCAGGGATCCTCTTATGGCATGCAAACCAACCGGCCAGGAGGTATTGTCAGATGTAATCCCCAAAATATAAAAAAGGCTCACCATATTAGAAAATTATAGATATTATATTATAGCTGCTCAAAAATATTGCAGTTACATCAAAGAATGTGAAAAAACAAAAATTAAACCCGCGCTACACAACGTGAGAATTTAAATAAAGATAAATGCAATAATGGGCAGCTGCTGCAGACACTAAGAAAGTCTTAGGAAAATATGATGAAAACGAAATTATGCAGCGCTGGCTCAGAACAAAGTGTTGAGTGCTGTGATATAAATACAATAATCAGTATGATCAAATATAAAAAAGTGCTAAGTGCTTATAAATATCTGAGCAGTAACAGATAAATATATAATTAAATATGATAGTGCACAATAAACAAATAAGTGGTTAAAAATAGTCCAAATAAATATTCAGTGCTTGAAAAAGTCCTTATAGTGATCCAATTAAGGTGCCAAGGTGCCAAATAATTAAGGTGCTTGCAGAGTGATATGGTGCCCCTCAAGGTTCCCCACTCACCAGATTGCAGATAATCATAGACCTTCAAAATTATTGCACATTGCCCGGGATCTTTACAGGACCAGAACTTCTCCTATGTAGCCTTGGAAATTTTTTTGGGTCAGCTTCCGCTTCCACCGTTAAACAAAAAAATGGCCATACATGGTGAAGTAAGTATGAGCAATTTTATTCCCAAAAAAAAAATATAGATGGGTACTCACAAGCAAGAATATAACTCAGGCATATACAAGGAACTCGTGTGGCGCCGCTCTCGGCGTGCGTTCCACACACAGGAAGTTCCTGACCGGAAGTGACGTTTGTTTTGGTCCGCAACCGGAAGTGCGTCAACGCGTTTCGCCGTCAATACAGCGTCTTCAAAGACATCACTTCCTGTTAGCGGAGGCTCTTTATATCGTAGCCTCTCGATGCTAATTTCCGGAATCTAATTATTTAAACTTTGGCAATCGATCATAAACCATATATCTTATCCAATGGCATTGTTATAGTGGAATTACTCATCTATAACCTTTGTTATTTAATTGATATATCTATAATATTCATGAGCGATTGTTACGTCCGGGCATCACTTCCTGTACACAATGCTTATTTAACCCATTGTTTATCCTGCTGTTTTACAATGTTAAAAACATCAAAGATATAAATATTTTATTGTGTTCTCATTAAATGATTATTCAATTTTTAATACTAAGTTAATTGATGATAATAAAAATAATAAAAATTCATTAAAATTGATCTTAAATTAAACAATATAAAAATAAAAAATATATAAAATTATGATAATAGAAAAACCTGTAATATGTTCCTATAAATAATGGGACAATTGATATTTTAATAATATGATATGCATAAATCATTAAAATCTTTATATAAATTAATATATAATCTTGAGTTATAAAAACATGTAAATATATGTGTGGAGAGGAAAAATGGTCATTAGAGGAATATAATAATATAATAGTATATATAGTCAATTCTGAATTTCTATACTAAAACTAATGAATAAAATGTTAATTAAAAACAGTTGAGAGGAGATTATATATATATATATAAGCATTTTATTCTTAAAGGAATAAAGGATATTTTGGGAGGGTTACCAATTGGATAGGAAACAGTTGACATCTAAGTCTACGTTCAATCCTTTTGGTTTGAGTGTCTCCAAACGATGGATCCACTGGGTCTCGTTTTGTGACACTGCTTTTTTAAGGTTACCACCCCTCCAGTGGGGTTCTATTTTGTCTATGGCACAAAAGGACAAAAGGGTGGGGTCACTATGATGGAACAATTTGAAATGTTTGGAAAGGCTGTGGTTTTTAAACCCTTTCTTTATATTGGAGACATGTTCTCTCAGTCTCACCTTCAGTTCCCTAGTGGTCCTACCCACATATTGTAGTCCACATGGACAAGAGAGAAGGTAAGTCACATGTGTGGATGAACACATTATAAATTTATTGATTTTATACATTTTACCATTAAAAGATGATTTAAAATTCATATTTTTCCTTTTTCTAAACCTAGAGGTGCGGCAGATCATACACCTGCCGCAACTAAAGAACCCATTCTGATCCCAGAATGTGCCTATTTTTTTAGGTGGATTGACCACATTATGTGCTAGTTGTAATCTGAGGGTTTTAGGCTTGGTATAAATGAACTGTGGTTTTGAGGGAAGTAAAGTTTTAAGAACATTATCTTTTAGTAAAAGGTGCCAGTGCTTTTTTAAAATCTTCTCCATTTGGGTGTGCTGTCTTGAAAAGCTGGTGAGGAATGCCATACTATAATCTCTATTAGTCTTTTCTTTTTTCTTGAATAGATCCTTACGTTCAATATTTTTAACTTTTTTCTTTATTTTCTCCAGATCTTTTTTCTTATATCCCTTTTCAGAGAATTTATTTATGATTACTTCTGCTTGTTCATCGTAATCACTTTCTCTGTCGCAATTCCTTCTTATCCTCATTAGTTGACTGCTAGGAATTGTATTGAGCCATCTGGGATGGTGGCAGCTACCTATGGGGATGTAGCCATTGGCATCCACTTCTTTAAAATAGGTTTTTGTAAAAAGTTTGTTAAAATCTTTAAAAATACAAAGGTCCAAAAAATTGATACCTTCCAAACTATTTGTGTGGGAAAAAGAGATGTTATATTTGTTGTTGTTCATAGATGATAAAAATTGATCTAATGTATTCTGGGTACCCCTCCATATAATAAAAATGTCATCTATGTATCTCTTATAGGTGATGAGTTCCTTAGGTCTGTTTTTGAAAATTTGTTCACTCTCCCATTTCCGCATAAATATGTTTGCTATGGAGGGAGCATATTTTGCTCCCATGGCGACTCCTTTCTTTTGTCTATAGTATTCTTTCTCATGCCAAAAAAAATTGTTGCTCATTGCGAGGTCAAGACCTTGTAGTATAAATTCCTTTTGTTTCGTTTTTATTTCCGTCTGGTCCAGGGCCCATTTTGCTGCTTGTAATGCATGATCCTGCTTAATGTTTGTATAGAGGGAGTTAACATCTACTCCCACTAGAATGTCACTTTCCTCTGTTTTAATATCTTTTATAATTTCCATAAGGTGTTTGCTATCTCGCAGGTAAGCCAATCCTTTCTGTGCTAGCGGCTGAAGAAAACAGTCCAGATATTCTCCTAGACGTGATAAAAGGGAATCCACCCCGCTCACAATGGGCCTGCCAGGTGGTTGTTCCTTGTTTTTGTGTATTTTGGGCAGCTGGTATATTACCGGTACTCTGGGTGCATCTGGTACCAGGTACCTACTTTCCTTCTTGTTAATAATATTTTCTTGGCGTGCCCATTTAATAAGTCTGGTAAGTTTAGCTTTGTATTTCTTAGTAGGGTTCCCTTTTAATTTTTCATATGTCTCAGGATCATTGACCAGTCGGTTTAATTCATTCAAGTAGTCATTTTTATTTAGGATTACAAGACCGCCTCCTTTGTCTGCGGCCCGTATTACTATATCTTTTCTTTTTTCCAATAATTTAAGACCTCTTTCTATGTCTTCTTTTTTCCTGGAATTTTTTATTTTCAGACTATCCAAATCATTTTCTACCATAGCTTTAAAAACATCTATAAATTGATTATTTAAAATTTTGGGGTTAAAAACAGATTTGTTTCTCAATTGGGTATAAGTGAACTCTCCTAAGGGTGCAGTGTTAGATGTATTCTTCCCCGCATAATATTTTTTAATATTTAATTTTCTCACAAATTTTTGGAGATCGATATAGGTATCGAATTTATTTAAATTTTTTTCTGGCGCATATTTTAATCCCAAACTTAAAACTTTGAGTTCATCCTCTGTGAAAGTGGCAGTGCTTAGATTAAAAATTCCTTCTGTTAATTTGTTCTTTTTCTTTTTCTGCCCTCCTCTACATCCTCTCTTTCTTCTTCTCTTTCCTCTCTCACATATTGTGTTTGTTCCATCTGGGGCCAGGGTCTCCAATCGTCTCTCCGGTCCAGGTGGTAGGGGTTCCCCCCTCCTCCTCTGTAGTTGGGTGCTCCTCTTCCTCTCCATGGGGGTCTGCCTGATCCCCTCCTTTGGAAATCCCCTCTGTAATTATTGTATCCATAGTTGCCTCTACCTCCTCTGAATCCTCCATTATTTTGTGGACGTCTTGCTCCACGTTGTCCACGTTGTCCTCTATAGTTATTATTATATCCTTGTTGCTGGGGATAATGTTGTTGAGGATATTGTTGTTGAGGATATTGTTGTTGAGGAGTTTCATTCCTTAATGGCATGAATCTGTTATTCGTAGGAACATTGTACATTGGGGTGTTTGGTTCCGATCTACCGTATGGAGTAAAGTTGGGATTCTCAAATCTTTCCTCTCCATATTCTTCGTTCTCATTGAGATTCACTCTGGGGGTCATGGCAAGGGGATATGGGAGACCTCTTTCTGGAGATGAGTCTCTAGAGGCTCCTTCTTGGGGAGGAGCTTCTTCTTGCCATTTGTAGATTTTATTAGATTTGTAATCATTTGAATCTCTTAAATATTTTTTCATTTTTTTCCTTTGTGTGTCCCTATCAACTTTTTCAACAAATTCTTGTAGGTTTTTCATTTTTTCTTTGAAATCTGTAGTTTCCTCTAAGTTCACAAATTTTGCCTTAATACCGTTAATATTGGCCTCCAATAATTTTAATTTCTTTGCTTTCCTAGAGATGAGTAATTCTAATAGTTTCCTCTCCATAAGGTTAAAGAAACCAAACCACTCCTCCTCCAGGGCCTTATCAGTAAGGCCATCATTGGGGGCCAGGTCCCATCTTAATCTCCTGGGGGTCATACCATCTTTAATGTATTTGTTTAATGTAAAAATGTCCCACCAGGTTCTGACCTGTTTATCCATATAACCTTTCAGTAATTTAAAATCCTGGTGCATGGTCTGTCCAATGTTAGTAGATGAAAAAAATTCATCTGCATCTACTTTCTTGTTGTTCATAAAATTAAATATTGCTAAGTGAGCTGCTGGGGGTGATTCCATAATGGAACAAATGAATGTGAAAAAACAAAAATTAAACCCGCGCTACACAACGTGAGAATTTAAATAAAGATAAATGCAATAATGGGCAGCTGCTGCAGACACTAAGAAAGTCTTAGGAAAATATGATGAAAACGAAATTATGCAGCGCTGGCTCAGAACAAAGTGTTGAGTGCTGTGATATAAATACAATAATCAGTATGATCAAATATAAAAAAGTGCTAAGTGCTTATAAATATCTGAGCAGTAACAGATAAATATATAATTAAATATGATAGTGCACAATAAACAAATAAGTGGTTAAAAATAGTCCAAATAAATATTCAGTGCTTGAAAAAGTCCTTATAGTGATCCAATTAAGGTGCCAAGGTGCCAAATAATTAAGGTGCTTGCAGAGTGATATGGTGCCCCTCAAGGTTCCCCACTCACCAGATTGCAGATAATCATAGACCTTCAAAATTATTGCACATTGCCCGGGATCTTTACAGGACCAGAACTTCTCCTATGTAGCCTTGGAAATTTTTTTGGGTCAGCTTCCGCTTCCACCGTTAAACAAAAAAATGGCCATACATGGTGAAGTAAGTATGAGCAATTTTATTCCCAAAAAAAAAAATATAGATGGGTACTCACAAGCAAGAATATAACTCAGGCATATACAAGGAACTCGTGTGGCGCCGCTCTCGGCGTGCGTTCCACACACAGGAAGTTCCTGACCGGAAGTGACGTTTGTTTTGGTCCGCAACCGGAAGTGCGTCAACGCGTTTCGCCGTCAATACAGCGTCTTCAAAGACATCACTTCCTGTTAGCGGAGGCTCTTTATATCGTAGCCTCTCGATGCTAATTTCCGGAATCTAATTATTTAAACTTTGGCAATCGATCATAAACCATATATCTTATCCAATGGCATTGTTATAGTGGAATTACTCATCTATAACCTTTGTTATTTAATTGATATATCTATAATATTCATGAGCGATTGTTACGTCCGGGCATCACTTCCTGTACACAATGCTTATTTAACCCATTGTTTATCCTGCTGTTTTACAATGTTAAAAACATCAAAGATATAAATATTTTATTGTGTTCTCATTAAATGATTATTCAATTTTTAATACTAAGTTAATTGATGATAATAAAAATAATAAAAATTCATTAAAATTGATCTTAAATTAAACAATATAAAAATAAAAAATATATAAAATTATGATAATAGAAAAACCTGTAATATGTTCCTATAAATAATGGGACAATTGATATTTTAATAATATGATATGCATAAATCATTAAAATCTTTATATAAATTAATATATAATCTTGAGTTATAAAAACATGTAAATATATGTGTGGAGAGGAAAAATGGTCATTAGAGGAATATAATAATATAATAGTATATATAGTCAATTCTGAATTTCTATACTAAAACTAATGAATAAAATGTTAATTAAAAACAGTTGAGAGGAGATTATATATATATATATAAGCATTTTATTCTTAAAGGAATAAAGGATATTTTGGGAGGGTTACCAATTGGATAGGAAACAGTTGACATCTAAGTCTACGTTCAATCCTTTTGGTTTGAGTGTCTCCAAACGATGGATCCACTGGGTCTCGTTTTGTGAAACTGCTTTTTTAAGGTTACCACCCCTCCAGTGGGGTTCTATTTTGTCTATGGCACAAAAGGACAAAAGGGTGGGGTCACTATGATGGAACAATTTGAAATGGTGGGAAAGGCTGTGGTTTTTAAACCCTTTCTTTATATTGGAGACATGTTCTCTCAGTCTCACCTTCAGTTCCCTAGTGGTCCTACCCACATATTGTAGTCCACATGGACAAGAGAGAAGGTAAGTCACATGTGTGGATGAACACGTTATAAATTTATTGATTTTATACATTTTACCATTAAAAGATGATTTAAAATTCATATTTTTCCTTTTTCTAAACCTAGAGGTGCGGCAGATCATACACCTGCCGCAACTAAAGAACCCATTCTGATCCCAGAATGTGCCTATTTTTTTAGGTGGATTGACCACATTATGTGCTAGTTGTAATCTGAGGGTTTTAGGCTTGGTATAAATGAACTGTGGTTTTGAGGGAAGTAAAGTTTTAAGAACATTATCTTTTAGTAAAAGGTGCCAGTGCTTTTTTAAAATCTTCTCCATTTGGGTGTGCTGTCTTGAAAAGCTGGTGAGGAATGCCATACTATAATCTCTATTAGTCTTTTCTTTTTTCTTGAATAGATCCTTACGTTCAATATTTTTAACTTTTTTCTTTATTTTCTCCAGATCTTTTTTCTTATATCCCTTTTCAGAGAATTTATTTATGATTACTTCTGCTTGTTCATCGTAATCACTTTCTCTGTCGCAATTCCTTCTTATCCTCATTAGTTGACTGCTAGGAATTGTATTGAGCCATCTGGGATGGTGGCAGCTACCTATGGGGATGTAGCCATTGGCATCCACTTCTTTAAAATAGGTTTTTGTAAAAAGTTTGTTAAAATCTTTAAAAATACAAAGGTCCAAAAAATTGATACCTTCCAAACTATTTGTGTGGGAAAAAGAGATGTTATATTTGTTGTTGTTCATAGATGATAAAAATTGATCTAATGTATTCTGGGTACCCCTCCATATAATAAAAATGTCATCTATGTATCTCTTATAGGTGATGAGTTCCTTAGGTCTGTTTTTGAAAATTTGTTCACTCTCCCATTTCCGCATAAATATGTTTGCTATGGAGGGAGCATATTTTGCTCCCATGGCGACTCCTTTCTTTTGTCTATAGTATTCTTTCTCATGCCAAAAAAAATTGTTGCTCATTGCGAGGTCAAGACCTTGTAGTATAAATTCCTTTTGTTTCGTTTTTATTTCCGTCTGGTCCAGGGCCCATTTTGCTGCTTGTAATGCATGATCCTGCTTAATGTTTGTATAGAGGGAGTTAACATCTACTCCCACTAGAATGTCACTTTCCTCTGTTTTAATATCTTTTATAATTTCCATAAGGTGTTTGCTATCTCGCAGGTAAGCCAATCCTTTCTGTGCTAGCGGCTGAAGAAAACAGTCCAGATATTCTCCTAGACGTGATAAAAGGGAATCCACCCCGCTCACAATGGGCCTGCCAGGTGGTTGTTCCTTGTTTTTGTGTATTTTGGGCAGCTGGTATATTACCGGTACTCTGGGTGCATCTGGTACCAGGTACCTACTTTCCTTCTTGTTAATAATATTTTCTTGGCGTGCCCATTTAATAAGTCTGGTAAGTTTAGCTTTGTATTTCTTAGTAGGGTTCCCTTTTAATTTTTCATATGTCTCAGGATCATTGACCAGTCGGTTTAATTCATTCAAGTAGTCATTTTTATTTAGGATTACAAGACCGCCTCCTTTGTCTGCGGCCCGTATTACTATATCTTTTCTTTTTTCCAATAATTTAAGACCTCTTTCTATGTCTTCTTTTTTCCTGGAATTTTTTATTTTCAGACTATCCAAATCATTTTCTACCATAGCTTTAAAAACATCTATAAATTGATTATTTAAAATTTTGGGGTTAAAAACAGATTTGTTTCTCAATTGGGTATAAGTGAACTCTCCTAAGGGTGCAGTGTTAGATGTATTCTTCCCCGCATAATATTTTTTAATATTTAATTTTCTCACAAATTTTTGGAGATCGATATAGGTATCGAATTTATTTAAATTTTTTTCTGGCGCATATTTTAATCCCAAACTTAAAACTTTGAGTTCATCCTCTGTGAAAGTGGCAGTGCTTAGATTAAAAATTCCTTCTGTTAATTTGTTCTTTTTCTTTTTCTGCCCTCCTCTACATCCTCTCTTTCTTCTTCTCTTTCCTCTCTCACATATTGTGTTTGTTCCATCTGGGGCCAGGGTCTCCAATCGTCTCTCCGGTCCAGGTGGTAGGGGTTCCCCCCTCCTCCTCTGTAGTTGGGTGCTCCTCTTCCTCTCCATGGGGGTCTGCCTGATCCCCTCCTTTGAAAATCCCCTCTGTAATTATTGTATCCATAGTTGCCTCTACCTCCTCTGAATCCTCCATTATTTTGTGGACGTCTTGCTCCACGTTGTCCACGTTGTCCTCTATAGTTATTATTATATCCTTGTTGCTGGGGATAATGTTGTTGAGGATATTGTTGTTGAGGATATTGTTGTTGAGGAGTTTCATTCCTTAATGGCATGAATCTGTTATTCGTAGGAACATTGTACATTGGGGTGTTTGGTTCCGATCTACCGTATGGAGTAAAGTTGGGATTCTCAAATCTTTCCTCTCCATATTCTTCGTTCTCATTGAGATTCACTCTGGGGGTCATGGCAAGGGGATATGGGAGACCTCTTTCTGGAGATGAGTCTCTAGAGGCTCCTTCTTGGGGAGGAGCTTCTTCTTGCCATTTGTAGATTTTATTAGATTTGTAATCATTTGAATCTCTTAAATATTTTTTCATTTTTTTCCTTTGTGTGTCCCTATCAACTTTTTCAACAAATTCTTGTAGGTTTTTCATTTTTTCTTTGAAATCTGTAGTTTCCTCTAAGTTCACAAATTTTGCCTTAATACCGTTAATATTGGCCTCCAATAATTTTAATTTCTTTGCTTTCCTAGAGATGAGTAATTCTAATAGTTTCCTCTCCATAAGGTTAAAGAAACCAAACCACTCCTCCTCCAGGGCCTTATCAGTAAGGCCATCATTGGGGGCCAGGTCCCATCTTAATCTCCTGGGGGTCATACCATCTTTAATGTATTTGTTTAATGTAAAAATGTCCCACCAGGTTCTGACCTGTTTATCCATATAACCTTTCAGTAATTTAAAATCCTGGTGCATGGTCTGTCCAATGTTAGTAGATGAAAAAAATTCATCTGCATCTACTTTCTTGTTGTTCATAAAATTAAATATTGCTAAGTGAGCTGCTGGGGGTGATTCCATAATGGAACAAATGAATGTGAAAAAACAAAAATTAAACCCGCGCTACACAACGTGAGAATTTAAATAAAGATAAATGCAATAATGGGCAGCTGCTGCAGACACTAAGAAAGTCTAAGGAAAATATGATGAAAACGAAATTATGCAGCGCTGGCTCAGAACAAAGTGTTGAGTGCTGTGATATAAATACAATAATCAGTATGATCAAATATAAAAAAGTGCTAAGTGCTTATAAATATCTGAGCAGTAACAGATAAATATATAATTAAATATGATAGTGCACAATAAACAAATAAGTGGTTAAAAATAGTCCAAATAAATATTCAGTGCTTGAAAAAGTCCTTATAGTGATCCAATTAAGGTGCCAAGGTGCCAAATAATTAAGGTGCTTGCAGAGTGATATGGTGCCCCTCAAGGTTCCCCACTCACCAGATTGCAGATAATCATAGACCTTCAAAATTATTGCACATTGCCCGGGATCTTTACAGGACCAGAACTTCTCCTATGTAGCCTTGGAAATTTTTTTGGGTCAGCTTCCGCTTCCACCGTTAAACAAAAAAATGGCCATACATGGTGAAGTAAGTATGAGCAATTTTATTCCCAAAAAAAAAATATAGATGGGTACTCACAAGCAAGAATATAACTCAGGCATATACAAGGAACTCGTGTGGCGCCGCTCTCGGCGTGCGTTCCACACACAGGAAGTTCCTGACCGGAAGTGACGTTTGTTTTGGTCCGCAACCGGAAGTGTGTCAACGCGTTTCGCCGTCAATACAGCGTCTTCAAAGACATCACTTCCTGTTAGCGGAGGCTCTTTATATCGTAGCCTCTCGATGCTAATTTCCGGAATCTAATTATTTAAACTTTGGCAATCGATCATAAACCATATATCTTATCCAATGGCATTGTTATAGTGGAATTACTCATCTATAACCTTTGTTATTTAATTGATATATCTATAATATTCATGAGCGATTGTTACGTCCGGGCATCACTTCCTGTACACAATGCTTATTTAACCCATTGTTTATCCTGCTGTTTTACAATGTTAAAAACATCAAAGATATAAATATTTTATTGTGTTCTCATTAAATGATTATTCAATTTTTAATACTAAGTTAATTGATGATAATAAAAATAATAAAAATTCATTAAAATTGATCTTAAATTAAACAATATAAAAATAAAAAAAACAAAAAAATTTCCAAGGCTACATAGGAGAAGTTCTGGTCCTGTAAAGATCCCGGGCAATGTGCAATAATTTTGAAGGTCTATGATTATCTGCAATCTGGTGAGTGGGGAACCTTGAGGGGCACCATATCACTCTGCAAGCACATCAAAGAATGTGAAGCATAGAGACATGAGGGAATGGTTGAGTTTGCTTTAAATATTAAAAATGAATTAAATAGTGTTTTTGGTTTGTGGTGCTCAGATTCTGTGTAGTTCCACTTTAACCACTTCCCCACTGCTCACTGTGCTGCTACTGCGGCAATGTGGCTCGTTATCATCTGGCGATGTAGACCTATGTCACCAGACATTACCCTCCCTCGGCGGCGCGCGCGCGCCGCCGGAGGCTCGCTCCCGCTGTATTCAGTTACAGCGGGAGTCGGGCCAGGGGAGGAGCGGTGGTGATCACCGCTGCTCTTCCCCGATCGTCGGGGATCTAGTGTGGAAATCCACCCACTTGTGTAAACAAAGCGGGTGGATCTCCTAAGTGACAGGCAGGGTCAGATTGCAGGGTTCAGCATAGCTGAACCTGCGATCTGTCCCTGTGTCACTCAGTCACCTCCCCCCACACACATCAGTAAGCACCAGGCATACATTAACCCCTCCCTCTCCAATAAAAATTAACCCTTCCCTGCCAGTGTCATTTTTACAGTAACAGTGCATATGTATAGCACTGATTACTGTAGTAATGTCACTGGTACCCCCAAAATTGTCAAAAATGTCAGTCAGGGGTCCGATCTGTCCGCCGCAATGTCGCAGTCCCACAAAAAAAATCGCAGATCGCTGCCATTACTCGTTAAAAAAAAAACACCCTTAGTTAGTAAACGCAATAACTTTTGCGCAAACCAATCAAAATACGCTTATTGCGATTTTTTTTTTTTACCAAAAATATGTAGCAGAAAACAAATTGGCCTAAAATGTTAAAAAATTTTGATTTTTACATTTTTTGATCAAATATCCCCAAAAGAAAGCTCTATTTGTGGGGGGAAAAAAGACGTCAATTTAATTTGGGTACAGCATCGCACGACCGCGCAATTGTCTGTTAAATTAACGCAGTGCCGAATCGCAAAATATGGCCTGGTCAGGAAGGGGGTAAAATCTTCCGGTCTTAAAGCGGTTAAAAATACGCTCATTGAGAATTTTTTTGTCAAAGACATGTAGCTAAATACATTTTGGCCTAAATATATGACAAAAAATGAATATATTGGATATTTTTTAACTGTCAAAGTAGAAAAATATTGTTATTTTTTTCAAAATTGTCGCATTTTTTTATTAATATCGCAAAAAATAAAAATCGCAGAGATGATCAAATACCACCAAAAGAAAGCTCTGTTTGTGGGAAAAAAAGGACGTAAATTTTGTTTGTGTACGGCGTTGCATGACCGCGCAATTGTCAGTTAAAGTCGCACAGTGCCGAATCACAAAAAGTGGCCCAGACGTAAGACAGCAAAATCCTCTGGTGGTAAAGTGGTTAAACGATCTTTTGGTCAGAGGACATGCTTAGTGCCATTATTAGAAACAATAGAAGTGCTGGAGGCAGTAGAGATCTTTTTTTTCACTAGATTTTTTTAAAGAATAATATTGTAACATGTACAAAAAGATATGTAATATAATTTGTACAATACAAAATAATATTTCTTAAAAAAACAGGGTTTACATGAATGATGGAGGAACAAATGCATAAGTATACAATGGCATTGTTGGAAATGAACATTGTTTTACAGTATGCACATGTTTTATAGAGATGTTGGAATAAGATTTTAGGAATCCTAGAAATGCCAGCAGGGATCCTATGAGGAATCCTGGAGGAGAGAGATTTGAAAAGGTCTGCAGGGAAGAATGATGAAGTAATGCTGAAGACAAAGGGTATGATAAGGCTGAGGAACACATCTTCAGGGACTTGAGGTCTGCATGATCCAGAAGGGACCTGTCTAAATGGCACTATTAATGAGTAAGGGGGCCAGCCAGGCATGCTCTGTCTTTTTGCCAGTTTATCCTTTGATATTATAAGAGTTTCTTAAGATATAATAGAAACTGTATTCGTATTAGCAATTGCCGAACAAAACAAAAGCATATTGTTCAACTTGATTGTCTGCAGGGTTGTCTACATGACATTTGAAAAATGATTTTAAAAATATATTTTTTTCCATGGTACAAGTAGTTAGAAAGCAGATAATTTAGGGCTTTTAGGATTCCCTCTGTGACAAGAATTGTGTTGTACACTTGTACAGTGTATTTCATAGTGTGTCTTGTATCTAAGGTACAGTATCTTGTTCTATATGACATTTTCATATATATAGCCTACACAGCTACATGGCATATCATTTTGAAGTATCGACTGGCTACTTTAGACCTAAATATGGAGCATATGTAAAGCCCCGCAGCTTCCAGGATTTCCAAAAAAATGATTTGCCACTGAACAGTTAAGATGCTGTTTTTCAAAGCAATCTTCAGTGCTCAAAAAATTAAAGGAATACTTTTTAATCAGAGTATAGCATCAAGTCAATTAAACTTCTGGGATATTGATCTGGTCAGTTAAGTAGCAGAGAGGGTTTGGACTTTCCCCGTCTACCCCTCTTTGGATGAATTCAAAGCTCCCTCATTTTTACCGATTACCTGACCCTATGGTGTGGGCTACTGTGGGGGTGAAGACGTTAGGGGACATAACGACAGAGGGAGAATTGCTATCATTTGACAACCTACGTACAAGACATGACTTACCCTCAACTCATTTTTTCAGATACCTACAGCTGCGTCACGCCTTTCAATGCCAATTTACTGACACCAAGATTGAACCGGTACCATCTGACCTAGAATTAATGCTAACTAATCCTGACCTTACCAAAACCCTATCTTCAGTTTACAAGGATTTATTCAGACTGACTCCACCAAGTATTGTGAAGTGTAGGGAGCGTTGGACCGCTGAAATTCCTGAACTCCAGGGGGAGGACTGGGATGACATGTGGGTTGAACCATTCAAACACCTCGTTGCTGCTAGAGACAAACTTATTCAGTTCAAGTTTCTCCATAGAATATACTACACTCCTGCTAGACTAGCTAAAATTTACCCCATGTCCTCCGCTGAATGCTGGCGATGCTCTGCCTCTCCGGCGGATGCGTCCCATATTTTCTGGGATTGCCCGCTGATTCAGCGCTACTGGTCGGAAGTTACCACCTGCTTAGGGGAGGTGCTGATGACTGCGGTCCCGCTGACTCCAAGTGTTTGTCTGCTGGGTTTGGTGGAGGAGGTGGTTCCCTCGGTGGCACATAGAACCCTTCTAACTATATTGCTATTTTATGCCAAGAAGGCCATATTGTTACAATGGAAGAAGGTGACCCCGCCTTCCCTGCTGTACTGGAAGGGTCTGGTGAATGCCGTGTTGCCCCTTTATAAAGAAACATATTTGTCCCGAGGGTGCCCCAAGAAGTTTGAGAAAGTGTGGAGGGCATGGGTGGAGTCTCCTGTTACGGTACGGTAGATAGCGTTTGTAATTTGTTATGATTATGTTCACCTAACTGAGTGATGCTTCCTTTATGTGTGGGCTGGGAGCGGGGACGGCTGGGCACTGGTGCGCCGGGGCTCAGTCGTTTCCGGGTCCCATTATCCTGCTTTTTTCGGAGGGAATCCGGCTGTGTTTGGGGGTTGGGTTGCCAGGGTGGGGGGGGGGACTTTACTGTTTTGATGTTGCTGTTTGTGTGACTCCCCCATGTTGGGGTGAGCTGGTCTATTGTTTTTGTATGTTTTGTTTGTGTGAAAACTTCAATAAAAAGAATTTTACAAAAAAAAAAGTAGCAGAGAGGGTTGTTAATCAGTTTCAGCTGCTTTGGTGTTAATGAAATTAAAACAGGTGCACTAGATGGGCAACAATGAGACAACCTCCATAACAGGAATGGTTTTACAGGTGGAGGCCACTAACATTTTTTTCCCTACTCATCTTTTCTGACTGTTTTTCACTAGTTTACATTCGGCTAGGGTCAGTGTCACTACTGGAAATACCTGGACCCAATAGAGGTTGCACAGGCAGTCCAACTCCTCCAGGGTGGCACATCAATACTTGCCATTGTCAGAAGGTTTGCTGTGTCTCCCAGCACAGTCTCAAGTGCATGGAGGAGATTCCAGGAGACAGGCAGTTACTCTAGGAGAGTTGGACAGGACCGTAGAAGGTCCTTAACCCATCAGCAGAACCAGTATCTGCTCTTTGTCAGGCCTGACGGCCCAACGTTCTCTAGTGGGCCCTTTGCTTACTGCCCAGCACCATGGAGCTTGATTGACATTTGCCATTGAACACCAGAATTCACCAGGTCCACCACTGATGCCCTGTGCTTTTCACAGATGAGAGCAGGTTCACCCTGAGTACATGTGACAGACATGGAAGGGTCTTGAGAAGCCGTGGAGAATGTTATGCTGCCTGTAACATTGTTTACCATGACCGGTTTGGTGGTGGATGAGTGATGGTCTGGGGAGGCATATCCATGGAGAGATGCACAGACCTCTACAGGCTAGACAATGACACCCAGACTGCCATTAGGTATTGGGATGAAATTCTTCGACCCATTGTCAGACCCTACGCTGGTGCAGTGGGTCCTGGGTTCCTCCTGGTGCATGGCAATGCCCGGCCTCTTGTGGGGAGAGTATGCAGCCAGTTCCTGGAGGATTAAGGAGTTGATACCGTTGAATGGCTCCCACGCTCGACTGACCTAAATCCAATAGAAGACCTCTGGGACATTATGTTTTGGTCCATCCATTGCTGCCATATTGCACCTCAGTCTGTTCAGGAGCAGTTTTTCACTTTGATTTTCGGGGTGTCTTTGAATTCAGCCCTCTGTAGGTTGATAATTTTCATTTCCATCAATTGATGTGGCATCCTTTCATTCCTAACGCATTACCTAGTCCATATCAGTATAGATATCCAGCATGATATTTTTTCCCTTTGAGATCTGATGTGTTTTCAAAGTGTTCCTTTAATTTTTTTTTTTTGAGCAGTGTATTAATGTTTTATAGGAAAAAAAAATACTCATTTATTTTCACCTAAAAAACAACCTAAAGTTCTTCAAATAAATTCAAATAAAAATCTTTCCGTAGTTTAACCTCCCTGGCGGTATGATTGTTTCCGATTTTAGGTGCTCAAAGCGGTACAATTATTTTGCTAGTAATTCTTAAGGATGAGCAGCCCAAACCAACTATTTACATATGATTTTTTTTTTACTGCGTGTTCTTCTTTATAATATCTCGGGTATGATGAATTTTGAAACACAAAATCATAAATTATAATATAATAAATAACTATAAATAAGTTAAAGTATATATATATATATATATGTGTGTGTATATACAGTATATATTTATATGTATACATATATATATACACGTGTAAGTACAGTAAAACTGCAGGCAAGGGCACTGGGGGGCAAACTAATGTCAATTTATTTTATTTAGTAATGTAATCCAATAGAATTACAATATATCAGTGTGTTTGTGTGTTTTACTTTTTGAATTTGCCGCCGGTTCCACCCCCCTGCGACACAACGCTCGCAGGGAACGGAAGCCGGGGCACACAGCATCAGGCGGAATATCCGGCCGCCATACACTGCCAGAATACATCGCGGGATTTTATATAAAAAAATGATATAACATTAATTCTGGTACACTTTTGCTTGACTAAGTAATTGTCAGTCAAACTATTACAGCACTGAAAACAGAAAAATGACCTAGAAAGGAAAGGGGTGTAACATGCTGTTACTGAGGTGGCCACAGTTGATGTCCTGTATGCTAGAATGCTATTCCCAAACTTTACTTGAGTAACCTGTCTGAAAAATGTGGAATTGACATTGCTTTCTCGAAGCATTATACTCCCATCTGAGAACATTTATTTTCACTTCCTTATGTTCTAATACTGGAATGCCAAAATAATTTTTTCTGTCACCTTCAGATTTAGGTTATCTGTGCTGTGTGTATTTATCCTGCTGCACAATATATCTGTAAAAAAGCAAAGGTTTAATTTAACAAATCATCCATAAAAATATGCAGGAATTTCTGGAAACCATGCCATGAACTACCAAGTTGCAGACAAGTTTTGAAAGCCTGCAGATTCTATTATATTAAAGAGATCAAAGTATTTTCTTTCATTAAAATACTTCAAACTCAAATGGATGGTCACTGGGTAAACAAGCTAACCCCATCCGATTAATTTTACCTATGGTCAAGGGTATAACTATACTATATTACCAAAAGTATTGCTACGCCTGCCTTCACACGCACATGAACTTTATTGGCATCCCAGTCTTAAGGCCCGTACACACGATAAGAAAATCTGAAGGGAAATTTCATCTGACGACCGATCTGTTGATTTTCGGATTGTTAGTATGGTGCTTTCGACAGCCGACTCCGACTTTTCGGCCGACAAAATCCTGATGTGCAGGCTATATAATTTTTGTCGTCCGTCAAAACAACATCCAATTTTCGTCTCATTAGTACAGATTTTGACGGATAAAAATCTTAAGAGCAAGACTAGGCATGCTCAGAGACGAAAGAACACATACAAAGCAATCCAACACATGACATCACTTCTGAAGTAGAATTCTGTCGTACGGGAAAATTTGTATGAAAATAACCTCTTCCCTTTCCACATCAGACTAGCATGTCACAAAAAACGGACGACAGATCGTTCGATAATCTGATCGTGTGTACGGGGCTTTAGTCTGTAGGGTTCAATATTGAGCTGACCCACCCTTTAATGGCATCCCAGTCTTAAGGCCAGACCTTCTCCTCCACATTAGTGCCTGACCTCACAAATGCACTTCTGGAAGAATGGTCAAACATTCCCATAGACACACTCCTAAACCTTGTGGACAGCCTTCCCAGAAGAGTTGAAGCTGTTATAGCTGCAAACGGTGGGCCAACTCATTTAGCGTTCCAATATGATACACTGTGAGCAGGCACACATTTTCATGCCCAAAACACATATGCCCAAAACATATCAAACTGCCTGCTCACAGTAATCCCCGGACTGAACATGTGCAGCACAGCTTACAGCGGCCAGACTATTCCTGTGTGCCAGGATGACTAGCTCCTGCGCATCATGATTCCCCGGCGCCCATGGTTATCCCCCGATGGCCAATAAAGATGGCAGAAACCTGGCACACAGGGGAAGATGCCGGCTGATGAGGGAATGTTAGGAGAGTGAGTGTCCACCCTTTAGTTCCCGCTTCAAAGTGGACCTTTACACGCTCCTTACAACTCTCCTCCCCTTGCCCCACAATATTAAGAAAAAAGGCTTTTTTGTTTATTTACATTTTTTTTAATACTGGCCTGTCCTCTAATTTGGACCTGGCCTAAGTTTTTGGAATTTGCATTCAAAATGTGATATTTATTTATGTAACTTTCATGTGGAGCCTATTATTTAAAATTATTATTTAAAATTCAATGCCATTTTAGACTAGACAAAGTTTTAGTGACAACTTTTAGCATTCTTCAATGTCATTAGTCTACCAATTATACTGTATTTGGGTTCCCATTACATGCACATAATAAAAATGAATTCTTTATAGATGTTTTGTTAGTATTATAGACCTTAAGGTAATAAAACATGCCTCCTGTATGACTGTCTTTTTATAACCTATAGCTGACAGGATGATATTCAATATTGTGTCCCCTGCTGCATATTTCACAGTTTAAGGTCAGACTTTATCCAGCATGGCTGTGATCCCAAAAGTAGCTTTGCCTTCAGTTCATCTATAGTTATTGTGACAACTAGGAACTCTAAGCCCCCATAAAAGCACTGAAAAGCTTTACTTAAAAAAAAAAAAACTGCAGAATAAAGTGATCAGAACATTTCCAATAAATAAACTTGTCAATTGGATTCCTGGTGTGATCGTCTGCAGGTATGAAAATGTGTATAAAATCCACCATTTATATTTTGCCTGGTAGCTATCAAACTATCTTGCATTTTATAACAGCTTTATTTATTATTGGCAAATATTTTGCATTTACCAAGTTTTGACCTTTTTTTTTTTTTTTTAATTAACCACTTAAGCCCCGGAGGATTTTCCTGCTCAAAGACCAGGGCCTATTTTGCAATTCGGGACTACGTGACTTTAACAGACAATTGCGCGGTCGTGCGGCACTGTACCCAAATGAAATTGACAATATTTTTCACATTTTTTTATATGAAATTCCCCCCCCCCCCCCAAAAAAAAATGTAAAAATCAAATTTTATTAACATTTTAGGCCAATTTGTTTTCTGCTACATATGTTTGGTAAAAAAAATCGCAATAAGCGTATTTGGATTGGTTTGCGCAAAAGTTATTGCGTTTACTAGCTATCAGGTAGAGCTCTCAGCTAATTTTCACATCTGTAGTGCTATCCATTTAGAACCTGTTTACATACTTTGTAGAAGTGATTTACTTACACCAGTGGAAGTCAATGATTTATCACAATACAGTATTCCAGTGACTCATCCCCAATCAGATTTCTCAGTCCAGGGTTTCAATCAGACAAAGAAACCTGCAAAGCAATCAGCATCTAATAAAATGTCTCTTATGGTAACCAATGAATGTCAGGGAATCCTTTTTCAAGTAATTATGGTGTGTTTGTAAAATTAATAATTGTATATGCATGTAGTAAAAAGATCATATTCACTGCAAGTTTCCATTAACATCACAATCCTATTTCCTCAATTTCCTTTGTCAGTGCCTTTAATTGACAATGGAATTTGGATGATGGCACAAAAGCATGCAATGGAAGGGTCAAGAGAGGGTTGTCTGGAGCATAAATGACCTCCACAGAATGACCACCATTTTTTACAGCACTGCAATACCTATGATAGATCCTAGTATAGAGGTAGATGTAGTCAAGGAGAAAATATCTTCCCCTAAAGCATTATTTGAATGAAGATGGTGCTGCAAAAGGACATGTGACTGGAACCTCAAGGAGTAAAAGGAGAACTGAGTGTACTGTATAGTATATATTTTTCAAAGCCAGTTTCATAATAGGTCAGGTCTGTTTAAAAAATCACAATACTTTAGAAAAAAAAATCATAATATGGTGTCACTGCCTATCTTTAAACGTATTGCTCTTTCCCAGAGCCCTAGTACAGTGCTGCATGCATTGGTGTGCACAGCCTATTGCATTCGAGTGTGCAGCCCAGAGCACAAACACTCGTGTGTATATTAGCAGAGCAGTGGACGGTGTCAGTCGAGCAAAGATTGGTGTCAGTAGGGCAGTGGATGTTGTCAGTAGTTTTTATTTTTATTGCTTTTTTCCAATTTTAGTTTTTATTATAATATATTATTTTTTATTATGTTTTTTTTTGTTTTTTTTTTTAAATTTAGGAGCCCCATTGTGGAGGCTTTGGTGAAATATCAAGGGTTTAAACAGAGAGAAGATAACTGAGGACAGAGCTTCCCCAGTCCCTTTCTCTGCAGCCTCAGCTGCACTGGACAGTGAACAAATAGGAAGTGCTCTTTGTTGAGCGTCTTCCTGTTCATTCACACACTGATGAATAGTAAACACAGTTTACTTTGCTTTAATTAGGAATGAACACAGGAGCAATCGGTACAGATCACTTACTGTGTTTATTCATTCATCCATCCTGAAACATTCCCTGCAGCAGCCAGCGGGAGAGGAGGGAAGCTGGCAGCACTGCAAGGGAGAGACAGGGGATGCAAGAAAGCAGGGGGAATCTGCACCACACAGGGTGATTAGGGTGTGCCCAGGGACACTCAGCACACCCTATGCGCACACCTTTGGCTCCATGTATACTTTTAAATAGTGCTGAAACACCTGGCTGTAAAGGCTGGTACACACAGGCAAACATTGGTTGGTATTGGCTGGTTCAACAGAAACAGACCAATATTTGGCCAGTGTGTAAAGCAGCCTGTCTGGCTTCGGTCAAATGGGCATGCTGTAAAAACAGCAGCTGACCATCATACAATCAGCCCTCGCAGCCAATAGCTGTTCTGCAAAATTTTTTAGGAAAAAAAATAGTTGAATGTGGTCAACCCCTCCCAGTTCTTTTGTAGAATTATAATAAACCAGTTGCTTTAGATAGCATTGGTGCTCATTGTGTGAGACGGAAAAAAATGAGAATTTTGACATGCCTGTAAATTCTGTATCTTGGAGTACAGAACACCCTCAGGTGATTGGACACTGGCAAAAGCTTTGCTGGGAACTGCCCTACAGTGTACCCATATAACTGTGCCAACTCTGTGAGGCTATAGTTTTAGGAAGCAGTAAGAAGATCACAGACAAAAAAAGGGAGGGACCTCTGTCCTGTACGGTACTCCTACATAGGAAATTTGACATCCCTATAAATTGCGTATTATCTTACAGGACACAGGAGTTGCCCAAGTAATATAAGAGGCAAAATCAGGTGGGCTGCTCAAACAGGCAACCCAGTAATCTTTGTCACTAATACAGAGAGGGCAGGCACATCGAAACTCACTGCAGAATATGAGGGCTAGAGGCCAAGGAGACATGTGTAGAAAATGGGGCTATACAGGGAGTGCAGAATTATTAGGCAAATGAGTATTTTGACCACATCATCCTCTTTATGCATGTTGTCTTACTCCAAGCTGTATAGGCTCGAAAGCCTACTACCAATTAAGCATATTAGGTGATGTGCATCTCTGTAATGAGAAGGGGTGTGGTCTAATGACATCAACACCCTATATCAGGTATGCATAATTATTAGGCAACTTCCTTTCCTTGGGCAAAATGGGTCAAAAGAAGGACTTGACAGGCTCAGAAAAGTCAAAAATAGTGAGATATCTTGCAGAGGGATGCAGCACTCTTAAAATTGCAAAGCTTCTGAAGCGTGATCATCGAACAATCAAGCATTTCATTCAAAATAGTCAACAGGGTTGCAAGAAGCGTGTGGAAAAACCAAGGCGTAAAATAACAGCCCATGAACTGAGAAAAGTCAAGCGTGCAGCTGCCAAGATGCCACTTGCCAACAGTTTGGCCATATTTCAGAGCTGCAACATCACTGGAGTGCCCAAAAGTACAAGGTGTGCAATACTCAGAGACATGGCCAAGGTAAGAAAGGCTGAAAGACGATCACCACTGAACAAGACACACAAGCTGAAACGTCAAGACTGGGTCAAGAAATATCTCAAGACTGATTTTTCAAAGGTTTTATGGACTAATGAAATGAGAGTGAGTCTTGATGGGCCAGATGGATGGGCCCGTGGCTGGATTGGTAAATGGCAGAGAGCTCCAGTCCGACTCAGACGCCAGCAAGGTGGAGGTGGAGTACTGGTTTGGGCTGGTATCATCAAAGATGAGCTTGTGGGGCCTTTTCGGGTTGAGAATGGAGTCAAGCTCAACTCCCAGTCCTACTGCCAGTTTCTGGAAGACACCTTCTTCAAGCAGTGGTACAGGAAGAAGTCTGCATCCTTCAAGAAAAACATGATTTTCATGCAGGACAATGCTCCATCACACACGTCCAAGTACTCCACAGCGTGGCTGGCAAGAAAGGGTATAAAAGAAGAAAAGCTAATGATATGGCCTCCTTGTTCACCTGATCTGAACCCCATTGAGAACCTGTGGTCCATCATCAAATGTGAGATTTACAAGGAGGGAAAACAGTACACCTATCTGAACAGTGTCTGGGAGGCTGTGGTTGCTGCTGCACGCAATGTTGATGGTGAACAGATCAAAACACTGACAGAAACCATGGATGGCAGGCTTTTGAGTGTCCTTGCAAAGAAAGGTGGCTATATTGGTCACTGATTTGTTTTTGTTTTGTTTTTGAATGTCAGAAATGTATATTTGTGAATGTTGAGATGTTATATTGGTTTCACTGGTAAAAAGAAATAATTGAAATGGGTATACTGTATATTTGATTTTTGTTAAGTTGCCTAATAAATATGCACAGTAATAGTCACCTGCACAAACAGATATCCCCCTAAAATAGCTAAAACTAAAAACAAACTAAAAACTACTTCCAAAAATAGTCAGCTTTGATACTAATGAGTTTTTTGGGTTCATTGAGAACATGGTTGTTGTTCAATAATAAAATTAATCCTCAAAAATACTCATTTGCCTAATAATTCTGCACTCCCTGTATAATAGAGCTAACCTTGGTGCTTAGTGAGGAGTAGAGTTCCAGTGACCTTGAGTGTTGAAACCAGGTACTAGCTGTTCCGCCAACAGGAAATTTTCATGGAGATACAACTGAAGGGTCCCAATTGCCACAAGTTCATGAACATGGATTAGTGATAGACAAAATGTCATGCTGAAGATAATGTACAGTGGGTACGAAAAGTATTCAGACCCCCTTACATTTTTCACTCTTTGTTATATTGCAGCCATTTGCTAAAATCATTTAGGTTCATTCTTCTTCCTCATGAATGTACACATAGCACCCCTTACTGACAGAAAAACACAGAATTGTTGACATTGTTGCAGATTTATTAAAAAGAAAAACTGAAATATCACATGGTCCTAAGTATTCAGACCCTTTGCTGTGACACTCATATATTTAACTCAGGTGCTTTCCATTTCTTCTGATCATCCTTGAGATGGTTCTACACCTTCATTTGAGTCCAGCTGTGTTTGATTATACTGATTGGACTTGATTAGGAAAGCCACACACCTGTCTATATAAGACCTTCCAGATCACAATGCATGTCAGAGCAAATGAGAATCATGAGGTCAAAGGAACTGCCTGAAGAGCTCAGAGACAGAATTGTGGCAAGGCACAGATCTGGCCAAGGTTACAAAAAGATTTCTGCTGCACTTAAGGTTCCTAAGAGCACAGTGGCCTCCATAATCCTCAAATGGAAGACGTTTGGGACGACCAGAACCCTTCCTAGAGCTGGCCGTCCGGCCAAACTGAGCTATCGGGGGAGAAGAGCCTTGGTGAGAGAGGTAAAGAAGAACCCAAAGATCACTGTGGCTGAGCTCCAGAGATGCAGTCTGGAGATGGGAGAAAGTTGTAGAAAGTCAACCATCACTGCAGCCCTCCATCAGTCGGGGCTTTATGGCAGAGTGGCCCGACGGAAGCCTCTCCTCAGTGTAAGACACATGAAAGCCCGCATGGAGTTTGCTAAAAAAACACCTGAAGGACTCCAAGATGGTGAGAAATAAGATTCTCTGGTCTGATGAGACCAAAATAGAACTTTTTGGCCTTAATTCTAAGCGGTATGTGTGGAGAAAACCAGGCACTGCTCATCACCTGTCCAATACAGTCCCAACAGTGAAGCATGGTGGTGGCAGCATCATGCTGTGGGGGTGTTTTTCAGCTGCAGGGACAGGACGACTGGTTGCAATCGAGGGAAGGATGAATGCGGCCAAGTACAGGGATATCCTGGACAAAAACCTTCTCCAGAGTGCTCTGGACCTCAGACTGGGCCGAAGGTTTACCTTCCAACAAGACAATGACCCTAAGCACACAGCTAAAATAACGAAGGAGTGGCTTCACAACAACTCCGTGACTGTTCTTGAATGGCCCAGCCAGAGCCCTGACTTAAACCCAATTGAGCATCTCTGGAGAGACCTAAAAATGGCTGTCCACCAACGTTTACCATCCAACCTGACAGAACTGGAGAGGATCTGCAAGGAGGAATGGCAGAGGATCCCCAAATCCAGGTGTGAAAGACTTGCATCTTTCCCAAAAAGACTCCTGGCTGTATTAGATCAAAAGGGGGCTTCTACTAAATACTAAGCAAAGGGTCTGAATACTTAGGACCATGTGATATTTCAGTTTTTCTTTTTTAATAAATCTGCAACAATGTCAACAATTCTGTGTTTTTCTGTCAGTATGGGGTGCTATGTGTACATTCATGAGGAAGAAGAATGAACCTAAATGATTTTAGCAAATGGCTGCAATATAACAAAGAGTGAAAAATTTAAGGGGGTCTGAATACTTTTCGTACCCACTGTAGTTATAATGATATTAGGATTAGACACAGCTATACCGAACAGTACAAGGTTTGGGAAGGAGCCAAATAAGAGTGCAGTGTCAGACTCTGGGAAAGAAGGAGCATCAGTATTTTGACCTATCACTCAAAGATTTGACTTACTGTAGTTGCTTTTTTAAGAAAAAAGGTCTCCAAGGCACCCTGGGACACGAAAGCTTAGGGTTTGATAAAGGGTGTAATGATATAGCCCCACAAGGTGTGGTGAGTTCAACAATGTAAAAACGACATTGAAATGTTGATAGATGGAAAGTAGAACCCACCAAAGTTTGGTTGCTATTAAAGTTAGAAAATTTTTTATATAAGAAATATAATGGTAGGTCTGGAGAAGACTAGGCAGAAGCCACACTCTGCGGTAGACATAATGGCAAGTCTTTAGAAGACCGTCAAGGAGGTTGGTGACTGCAGTGATTAGTATAGATGTTTTTCTGGAGTATGAAGGGACATGTATTGTTTAGTGGATAAGGGTCCATTAGCAGGATTTTTAAAGTCCTTGTAATCTTCCCTAAAGGGGAAGGACATGGCCACCCCTTGTGATTGTAAGCTGCAAGGTGTAGGAAAACCAGTCTATCTTGAGAAGCAGCAAGTAAGAATGTGCTGCAGAGAAAAAACAATAGAGAGGGGACAGCAATAGACACTTTTTGTATCATTCTGAAGATAGTTTTTGAACAGGTTCAGTGGGCAGAGGGGTCGGCCAAAGGGTGACGGGCCTGCAGTAGTTTTTATCTGTACAGTGGAGGAGGTCCATTGCATGGGAAAGCATGGTTAAGGAGAGTGGGGTAAGAACCCCTCACCTGAATATATTCCACTAGGGCATTTATAAAGTGAAGCTCCCTTTTGAATTTCATGCACAAAAAGGTACCTTTCACAAGGCTGACCAAGCATAAAGCCATAAAAATCTGCACATATGCACAGAAAGCAAGGATATTCTGGAAATCTGAAAGATCACATTTTCCATGATGTCCATACAGAAGAGCAGTGCCAAGGACAAGAGATGTAATCTTACAGTAAGATTAGGATCATATATGTTCAGAGAAAGTTCATTATTGAATTTCCCCAGTCTAGTTTGCCATGGTCTTGAAAACTGACAAAGTGGCAATAGCAGGTTACAGGGTGGGACTTGCCAGGGCAAAGAAGCTCTTCAAAAGAGTCTTCAAATGCCTATCAACAGAATCCTTAGGAGGGAGAGACTGTCGTCATATGAAACAGTAAATGGATTATTTCAACAATGCATTTCTTCTTAAACTCCCCTTCTATAGGGTACATCTCAGGGCCAATCATAATGCATAAGGCCTAATCAGCTTGATAAAGAATAGGGAAAGGTTTTATAGTGGTAAAACTCTTTTTTGTGCTCAGAAGAATATGTGGGGATGATCTGCACTAGGTGCATCTATACAGAGAATAGAGTGCACTGATTGAACCACATTCCACATTAGCCATCATGTGGAAGGAAAGCTAAATAAGTAACTTATCAAAATTCTGGTGGTAAAAAATCATCCACAGCCTCCACTAAAAGTCAATGTCCTTCTTGCCTTCTGCAAATCGAAATGCACACTAGCTAGTTCAGGTTGTAATGTCTGGGGATAATCAAGGGTGGGGAGGCAGGAGAATGTTTATGGGTGTTAGTACCTGCCATTTCCAGGAGTGGGAATAGCCTTTGGAATTAGCAGGCATAGTGGCAGAAAATTCCGCTTTATGCCCCATACACACGTGCAGATTATCTGCAGACTTTTGTCTGTTGACTTACCAAAACCATATAATATGAGGTCAAACCTAAACACTTTCAATTTGTATGCAATCCAGCAGGCCCTTGCACTACATAGAAAAGGTAAGTCTGCAGACAAAAGTCTGCAGATAATCTGCACGTGTGTACGGGGCATTAGTCAGACAGGCTTGCATGTTGTATGTCTGTGAAAGAACTCGATTTAGGGGGCTTGAGCAGTGTCAGTAGAAGACCTTGCTCCAGAACAAACAAATTGTTAACAAACTGAGAGATACTTGTAGTTTCCCCAGGGCCTGCAACATAATCTCTTCTGCTTGTCCCATGTTCTCCCACTCCAGAGCACCTGTAATCTACCACTGCTTATGGAATGGATGAAGATGGAGGGGGTGCAGCATCTTTGGTATGAAGAAATTGCAATAACACAGGCGCTAACCAAGTTATCATGGTTGTGTCTCTGAGGTATCAGGCAACATGTAAGGCAGAAATGGCAGACGGAATTACCCAGTCACGAGTCTCATGAGCACTACGCCACTATCCAAAGTGGTACTTCCAGTAGTAAGGTAGATGAAAAGATCATCAATTTTAATAGATTAATGTTATAACAACGTTACCTAAAAGGCCAAGTAAGTGGGACAATATTAACCACTTGCCGACCGCCACACGACTATTTACTGCGGCGCTCTGCCCCTCACAGGCAGAGTGGCGTAGTACTACGTCGCTAGCCTGTGAGGGTCTAGGTAGCTAGCGCGCGCCCCCGGAGGCGCGCTCCCCTGCTCCCGAGTGGTCACGGACCCCCCCCCCCGCGCGTGTGACCAGCGGATCCAATCGTCCGCCGTTCACTCGCGATTGTCGGTGGAGAGGGAGAAAGGCAGGCGGCTAATGTAAACAAGCCGCCTGTCATTCTCCCCGGTGTATGAATGATGATCATACGGTTCTACTATGTAGAACCGTTGATCACTGTTCATACATCTCAAGCAACAGCCAATCACAGTTAGAATCACGCCCCTAGGGACACACATAGCCCCTCCCTCTCAAAAAAAGTTAACCCCTTCACTGCCAGTGTAATTTTACAGTAACAGTACATATGTATAGCACTGATTACTGTAGAAATGTCACTGGTAACCCCAAAAGTGTCAAAAATGTCAGTCAAGGGTCCATTCTGTCCGCCGCAATGTCACAGTACCGCAAAAAAAATCGCAGATCGCCGCCATTACGCGTTAAAAAAAACAACAAAAATGACAAAAATCTTCCCCTTTGTTAGTAAACGCGATAACTTTTGCGCAAACCAATCAAAATACGCTTTTTGCGATTTTTTTTTACCAAACATGTGTAGCATAAAACAAATTGGCCGAAAATGTTAAAAAATTTTGATTTTTACATTTTTTTTGGGGGGGGGGGGAGGAATTTCATATAAAAAAATGTGAAAAATATTGTTATTTTGCAAAATTGACGCTCTTTTTTTGTTTATAGCGCATGATCAAAAAATCGTACCGGTGATCAAATACCACCAAAAGAAAGCTCTGTTTGTGGGAAAAAAAGGAAGTCGAATTTGTTTGGGTACACGACCGCGCAATTGTCCGTTAAAGTCACGCAGTGCCGAATCGCAAAATAGTCCCTGGTCAGGAAGGGAGTAAAATCTTCCGGGGCTTAAGTGATTAAACAGGTAATAACACTCAAAGTATAGATTACCCCATAACCATTTTGTGTACTTAACACTCAAATAAAAGGATATAATGAAGTATCTATTACAATTACATATCCAACAAAATAGAAGTAGATAGGAATAGGTATATAAGGTTACCAGGGAACCCTGTCTTACCTTGTCCACATTGCTGGTCCTGTTTAGGATCCAGGTTTTGCCTGTCATTGTGGGCATACCCCAAAAGAGGTCTTCAGGGTCTGGGTGCCAAAAAATGCACCATGGCTCTGGACTTGTATAGCACCCTGCAGTTAACTCACTTTTTGCACCATACCAGGGTGAGCGCCAAATGCAGGATGAAGTGCTCAAAGCAAGCATTACAGACCAGCCCCACTCTTATAGGGTGCAACAATAGTTAACATGATGTACATCAAGGGTAGCCAACTTGGAAACGGCTAGTGTGCTCCAGGGCAATAAGTTGTCAGATCTTGATAGAAGTGTCAATCCAAAGAAGAAAGGAAAACTGGTTGGACAAATAGAAAAAATAAATCTCAAATAGGAGAAGGGAGAAGGGATTCATCACCTAAGATCACTAAAAGAGGACAATGCGGGCAGGGTTATATGGATACACTGTGAGGCCGTTCCAAGCAAAGCTTTTGCCAGTGTCCACTCACCTGAATGTAGCTGCATTTAATCCATGGTCTATGAATCTGTCCTGTACTGCACAATTTTTGTTTATGCAAACCCAAATATTTTATATAAAGCTAAACTCCTGACAGAAACATTTTAGGAGGTTTAAAAATTACATTCCTTATTTTCCCCAAAATATGATCTTCTTTTGCAATGAATCGCAGCAGCAACTGTGAAATTGCTCTTAGAAACCTGCCAACTGAGGATTCAACTTCCCTATTTCCTGTTGTAAGACCAGTTGGTGCCGTGCAAGTTCCTTGCAACTTCCCCACTGTAGTTTACTGATAATAACAGTGGCATTTCTACATTACTGCTTAATGCAGTGAAAGGACACGGGCTTCGCAGACTCCCAACCTGTCCCACCCACTCTAACTGCATTTGATTGACAAACCAGGAGACTACCGGTCTGTCACACACACACCTTTCCATCTTAAGATTGGTCCCCAACACTGCTACAATGCCACCCACATTCACTTCCATTCACAGCTAAAATTTCCTTTGAATGATGGGAATTGTAGTTTGTTCCAGTGGAGCTGCTTAGTGAGCAAAAGTGACATTGCCGCTTCTCTGAAACCTCAGCCAGATGACTAGACAGATCTAAGCTTTGTGGATACAATGGATGATAATAAAGACTATACAAAGGTAGTTTTCTTTGATGTTTTATTCCCCCCTGTATATATATATATATATATATATATATATATATACTGTATATACATTTACAGTGGGTACGGAAAGTATTCAGACCCCCTTAAATTTTTCACTCTTTGTTATATTGCAGCCATTTGCTAAAATCATTTAAGTTCATTCTTCTTCCTCATGAATGTACACATAGCACCCCATACTGACAGAAAAACACAGAATTGTTGACATTGTTGCAGATTTATTAAAAAAGAAAAACTGAAATATCACATGGTCCTAAGTATTCAGACCCTTTGCTGTGACACTCATATATTTAACTCAGGTGCTTTCCATTTCTTCTGATCATCCTTGAGATGGTTCTACACCTTCATTTGAGTCCAGCTGTGTTTGATTATACTGATTGGACTTGATTAGGAAAGCCACACACCTGTCTATATAAGACCTTCCAGATCACAATGCATGTCAGAGCAAATGAGAATCATGAGGTCAAAGGAACTGCCTGAAGAGCTCAGAGACAGAATTGTGGCAAGGCACAGATCTGGCCAAGGTTACAAAAAGATTTCTGCTCCACTTAAGGTTCCTAAGAGCACAGTGGCCTCCATAATCCTCAAATGGAAGACGTTTGGGACGACCAGAACCCTTCCTAGAGCTGGCCATCATGCCAAACTGAGCTATCGGGGGAGAAGAGCCTTGGTGAGAGAGGTAAAGAAGAACCCAAAGATCACTGTGGCTGAGCTCCAGAGATGCAGTCAGGAGATGGGAGAAAGTTGTAGAAAGTCAACCATCACTGCAGCCCTCCACCAGTCGGGGCTTTATGGCAGAGTGGCCCGATGGAAGCCTCTCCTCAGTGTAAGACACATGAAAGCCCGCATGGAGTTTGCTAAAAAACACCTGAAGGACTCCAAGATGGTGAGAAATAAGATTCTCTGGTCTGATGAGACCAAAATAGAACTTTTTGGCCTTAATTCTAAGCGGTATGTGTGGAGAAAACCAGGCACTGCTCATCACCTGTCCAATACAATCCCAACAGTGAAGCATGGTGGTGGCAGCATCATGCTGTGGGGGTGTTTTTCAGCTGAAGGGACAGGACGACTGGTTGCAATTGAGGGAAAGATGAATGCGGCCAAGTACAGGGATGTCCTGGACAAAAACCTTCTCCAGAGTGCTCTGGACCTCAGACTGGGCCGAAGGTTTACCTTCCAACAAGACAATGACCCTAAGCACACAGCTAAAATAACGAAGGAGTGGCTTCACAACAACTCCGTGACTGTTCTTGAATGGCCCAGCCAGAGCCCTGACTTAAACCACCAACGTTTACCATCCAACCTGACAGAACTGGAGAGGATCTGCAAGGAGGAATGGCAGAGGATCCCCAAATCCAGGTGTGAAAGACTTGTTGCATCTTTCCCAAAAAGACTCCTGGCTGTATTAGATCAAAAGGGGGCTTCTACTAAATACTGAGCAAAGGGTCTGAATACTTAGGACCATGTGATATTTCAGTTTTTCTTTTTTAATAAATCTGCAACAATGTCAACAATTCTGTGTTTTTCTGTCAGTATGGGGAGCTATGTGTACATTCATGAGGAAGAAGAATGAACTTAAATGATTTTAGCAAATGGCTGCAATATAACAAAGAGTGAAAAATTTAAGGGGGTCTGAATACTTTCCGTACCCACTGTATATATATATATATATATATATATATATATATATATATATACAGTATCTCACAAAAGTGAGTACACCCCTCACATCCTCACATTTTTGCAAAAAAAAAAACTATTATATCTTTTCATGTGACAACACTGAAGAAATTACACTTAGCTACAATGTAAAGTCGTGAGTGTACAGCTTGTATAACAGTGTAAATTTGCTGTCCCCTCAAAATAAATCAACACACAGCCATTAATCTCTAAACCGCTGGCAACAAAAGTGAGTACACCCCAAGTGAAAATGTCCAAATTGGGCCCAATGAGCCATTTTCCCTCCCTGGCGTCATGTGACTCATTAGTGTGACAAGGTCTCAGGCGTGAATGGCACCCCAGTGCTGGCAGCACTCATGCAGCCCCAGACCATGACACTACCCCCACTATGCTTTACTGTAGGCAGGACACGATTGTCTTTGTACGCCTCACCTGGTTGGTTGCCAACAAACATGCTTGACACAATCTGAGCAAAATAAGTTTATCTTGGTCTCATCAGACCACAGGCAGGACATGGTTCCAGTAATCCATATCCTTAGTCTGCTTGTCTTCAGCAAACTGTTTGTGGGCTTTCTTGTGCATTATCTTTATAAGAGGTTTTCTTTTGGGATTTCAGCCATGCAGACCAATTTGATGCAGTGTGCGGCATATGGTCTGAGCACAGACAGGCTGACCTCCCACCCCTTCAACCTCTGCAGCAATGCTGGTAGCACTTATACGTCTATTTCCCAAAGACAACCTCTGGGTATGACACTGAGCATGTGTACTCAACTACTTTGGTTGACCATGGAGAGGTCTGTTCTGAGTGAAACCTGTCCTGGTAAACCATTGTATGGTCATGGCCACTGTGCTGCAGCTCAGTTTTAGGGTCGTGGCAATCTTCTTTTAGCCTAGGCTATCTTTATGTAGAGCAACAATTCTTTTTTTCAGATCCTCATAGTTCTTTGCCATGAAGTGCCATGTTGAACTTCCAGTCACCAGTATGATAGTGAGAGCAATAACACCAAATTTAACACACCTGCTCCCCATTCACACCTGAGACCTTGTAACACTAACGTGTCACATGACAACGGGGAGGGAAAATGGCTAATTGGGTCCAATTTGGATATTTTCACTTAGGGGTGTACTCACTTTTGTTGCCAGCGGTTTAGACTTTAATGGCTGTATGTTGAGTTATTTTGAGGGGACAGCAAATTAACACGGTTATCCAAGCTGTACACTCACTACTTTACATTGTAGCAAAGTGTCATTTCTTTAGTGTCTTCACATGCACAGATATAACAAAATATTTACAAAAATGCGAGGGATGTACTCACTTTTGTGAGATGCTGTGTGTATATATATATATATATATATATTGATGAAACCCTCTGTCTCTTGGCTTCTGTCTCGTGGCTTCTGGCTGGTTGGGCCCTCTGACCCCTCAGTGAGTCTCTCTGTCTTGGATTCTGGCTGGGGCCCCCTGAACCCGAGTGAGACCTTCCATCTCCCACACTGGGAGAGGTCTCCAAACTGGAAGCTGTCTCCAAACTGGAAGCTCTGAGCTATCCTCAGACCAAAGTATATAATGGGCAGTCAGCCAGGTCGCAGGTGTCTAGCAAAACCCAGACACATGATTGACTGTTCTGATCCAGAACTACAGAATCTGAAGAAAGCCAAAAACACAGCTTTCTCCACTCAGAAATGATAGTTCTAAACCTTGTATTAACCCTTAATGTGAATCCTGTGTCAGATTTTCTTATATTCTTATGTCAGAGCCTCCCTCTGTCATTATATATATATATATATATATATATATATATATATATATATATATATATATATATACAGTGCATCCTGAAAGTATTAATAACGCTTCACTTATTCCACATTTTGTTATGTTACAGCCTTATTCCAAAATAGATTTATTTTGTTACTTTCCTCAAAATTCTACAAACAATACCCAATAATGGCAATGTGAAAGAGGTTTGTCTGAAATTTGTGCAAGTTTATTAAAAGTGAAAGATGGAAAAAACACATGTACATAAGTATTCATAGCCTTTGCCAAGACACTCAAAATTGAGCTCTGGTGCATCCTGTTTCCACTGATCATGCTTGAGATGTTTCTACAACTTGGTTGGTGTCCACTTGTGGTAAATTTAGTTGCCTGGACATGATTTGGAAAGGCACACTCCTGTCTATTTAAGGTCCAACAGTTAATAGTGCATGTCAGAGCATAAACCAAGCTATGAAGTCCAAGGAATTGTCTGTAGACCTCTGAGACAGGATTGTATCAAGACACAGATCTGGCAAAGGGTACAGAGACATTTCTGCAGCATGAAAGGTCCCAATGAGCACAGTGGCCTCCATCATCTGTAAATGGAAGAAGTTTAGAACTACCAGGACTCTTCCTAGAGTGCCCGGCCAAACTGAGCAATCGGGGGAGAAGGGCCTTAGTCAGGGAGGTGACCAAGAACCCGATGGTCACTCTGACACGGCTCCAGCATTTCTATGTGGAGAGAGGAGATACTTGCAAAGGAACAACCAACTCTGCAGCACTCCACCAATCAGGCCTGTATGGTAGAGTGGCCAGACGGAAGCCTTAGTAAAAGGCACATGACAGAGTTTGCCAAAAGGCACCTGAAGGATTCTCAAACCATGAGAAACAAAATTTTCTGGTCTGATGAAACAAAGATTGAACTCTTTGGCCTGAATGGAAAGTGTCATGTTTGGAGGAAACCAGGCACCACTCATTACCTGGCCAAAACCATCCCTACAGTGACGCATGATGGTGGCAGTATAATAATGTGGGGATGTTTTTCAGTGGCAGGAACTGGGAGAGTAGTCAGGATTGAAAGAAAGATGAATGCAGCAATGTACAGAGACATCCTTGATGAAAACCTGCTGCAGAGCGCTCTGGACCTCAGACTGTGGCGAAGCTTCATCTCCCAACAGGGCAATGACCCTAAGCACACAGACAAGATAACAAAGGAATGGTTACAGGGCAATTCTGTGAATGCCCTTGAGTGGCCCAGCTAGAGCCCAGTCTTGAACCCAATTGAACATCTCTAGATAGATCTGAAAATGGCTGTGAACCAATGCTACCTATCCAACCTGATGGAGCTTGAGGGGACCTGCAAAGAAGACAGGGGGGAACTGCCTAAAAATAGGTGTGCCAACCTTGCAGCATCATAGTCAAAAAGACTAGAGGCTGTAATTGGTGCCAAAGGTACTTCAACAAAATATTGGGCAAAGGCTGTGAATACTTATGTACATGAGATTTATTTCCTTTTTTATTTTTAATAAATTTGCAAAGATTTTAAACAAACTTCTTTCACGTTGTCATTTTGTGGTATTGTTTGTGGAATTTTGAGGAAAATAATGAACTTAATCCATTTTGGAATAAGGCTGTAACATAACAAGCGCTGTGAATACTTCCGGATGCACTGTGTATAAATAAGTATATACACATATATATAAACACACACATACTCAGTGCTGGCCCAAAAAATTTGCAAGGGTAGACTACAAGGTCAAGGTGTTGACAGTCATATCTCCAAAACAAAAGTCATTCTATTCCTACAAGTAAAAATGACTCTAGAATTGAAATGATTAAAAAAAAAAACCTCATCGTCATATTAATACCTTGATTGTGTATTGCATAGCTACAGTATTGTGGTAGTTAAAGAATGACAAAAAAGACACACATTCAAATCATTCACTAAATTGAATAAAAATTCAGGTTTTTACTATAGGTCTGTACATTTCACTCTCATTAACAAGTGAGGAAATAAAATAAAAACAAAGATAAAAGGTTAAGCATTAGGGACCCAGGTGCAAAGTGTAACTAGAACATTTGTAGCCCGACAGCGTCAGGTTGAATTGCATATCAAAGACACAGACACTTGCTATTCAAAAGTGGATCAGTCTCTGAATAATAGACTTCGGTGCAGCACAGACCACAAATCAGACCAAAGCTTTCCCTAATCCCCCCTGATCTGAGTCAGCTTTAGAAAGAAAATGGGTATGAAAACCTTTGGTGCGGATGGCAGAAAATAAATATTCAGGAGTAGTAATGTAATATGAAGGCACTAGCTTTGTCTATTAAGACAGAGGATCAGTAGCATTCTCCCTCCCTAAGGATAATTTAACAAGAGGCCCCATTCCATGTGTGAAGAGGTTAATCAAATCATACATGCTGTCAAAGCTACAGAACTAAATTAAATAGCTAAAATATAAAAACTATGCACAAATGATTGCTTTAAAAAAAAAAGTTCAGTCTGGCACTATCCAAAAAAAAAAATCTCAATTTTTTTCCATAGGGTTGTGATCTTCCATCATATTTGTGCTGATTGACATTCTATGTTCGGTTCATAAAACAAAGGAAAGAACAAAGGCATCATGCAATTAATTTTAAAAAGGCTTGTACTGTGCAGGATGCTGTTGTGTATTTTTCTTTTTCCTATTTATTATGTATCCCAATTCTAAAATCTGCATGGCTGAGGGGGCTTTTTTGGCCTAAAACTTTTATAGGCTCAAATGGTTTTATTCAAATTGTGAGAGTTTATAATATCCATAACCAATTGTGATATAGGACTATATTTTATATTTATTATAATGTTCTATAAAAATGTTAGCTATATAATTTGTGTTCTTCTTTCAGTTCTTGTATTATTATTTCCTGTCTACTGATTGGTATAATTTGTGTTCTTCTTTCAGTTCATGTATTATTATTTCCTGCTGATTGGTATTTTGGTAGTCTTTCTTCTGAATACAAATACATTAATTATGGGGATAGCCTCTTTCTCCATTCTTTGTAATGTAAATGCATTTACTCAGGCACCTCTGTAATTGCCCCAGCATGTGCTGGGAGTTCATATGTAGGGACCTCCTAGTAGGAGAACAGTATAATAAGGCCTACTGAGTGTTTGAAGTAAATCTGTCGCTATATTAGAAAGCAAAAAAATATTTGCAAACATTAAGGTGTGTTCACACCATTAGGCTGCGGAAACTAAATGGGATTTACCAATGGACATGTGTTGTAGCACACAACACCGTATGTTAATGCACTACCATGAGTTGTAGTGTGCTGTGTCACATAAAATAGTGCTTGCACCTTTTTTGGTGCATTAGGCCAGCTCAATTAAAAGAATGGGCTGCCTTAGCGTACCACACACCACTGTGTAGCATAATGTGCATTAAGGTGTGTAGTGATGTAATCCAGTGTAAACAAAGTAACAGTGTGAACAAAGCCTAACATCACACATACACTGAAATCAATAAACTATCTTAGACACTCCTTAGAATTCTGTTATGCTTGTGTGAACAGTTCGATCTGAGCAAAAGTTGGGCCTGAACATCGCCTGTTAACCCTTCGGCGAACACCCGAATTTGCAAGGCGCTCAGCGGGATTTTCGTCCGCTGAGTACCCTACAATGCACTGTGTGTTGCATAGTGCATTCTAAGCCCTGATTAGGCAAAGATTTGCCCAATCAGGGCATAGTGAGTAGCTGGTTAATAAGGAGCTGGGCCGGGAAGCCAGCCGTTGCGTCCTTAACAACGGATGAGTTATCAGCTGTCAATGGGCTTTCCGCTAACAGCTGAATGAAAAAAAAAAAAAACATTGCCGGCATTAGAAAAATGTGAGAAAACAAATGGCTTGCCCCCCCCCCCCCTCAATCCATAGCAGGCCTTTTGGGTCTGGTATGGATTTTAAGAGGAAACCACGCCAAAATGAAAAAAAAAGGCGTAGTGTCCCCCTAAAATTTATACCAGACCCTTATCTGAGCATGCAGCCTGGCAGGCGAGGAAAGGGGGAGAACGGCCCCCCTCCTGAACTACACCAGGCCACACGCCCACGTGTTCTGCTCCCCCCACCTAAAAGCACCTTCCAGATACCGCCCCCCCCCCCCCACCTATGTGGATGAGTATGGAGTACATAGTACCCCTACCCCTTCACCAAAAACGTGTCAAAAAGTAATAAAAACACACACAGCTTTTGACAATTTCTTTATTAAATAAAAAAAAAACAATGCCGCTCAATGTAGATCCATTGTCAATCACTACGCCACCACCACCACCGGACCCGAAGAAACAAAACAAAAAAACACTTCACTCTCAATGAAGGCTAACTGCCATCTGCTTGCTCCGCCATCTGACAGTTCTTAAATAAGTAAGGAGCTGGCCACCTAGCGGCTCCGCCCCATGTGATGTCACTGACCCGCTGATTGGTGATGTCACACCGGGCAGTGACACCAGGTGATGTTGCCAGGTGGCTCCACCCATTACCTATTTAAGAACTTTTAGATGGCGTTTAGCCTTCGATGCAGACAGAGATTTTTTTTTCTTTTTTCGGGTTCGACAGCGTCGTGATTGATGATGGATCTGCATTGGGGGACATTTTTTTTTTTTTTACTTTTTTTGGTGAATAGGTAGGTGTACTATAGGGGGGTGGAATCTGGGGGCTTCCGGATTCTGATAAGCCCCCTGCCCAAAGATCCCCACAACAACAGCCAGGGGTTGTTGGGAAGAGGCACTTGTCCCAACATGGGGACAAGGTGCTTTGGGGTGCCCCAAAGCACCCCCTATGTTGAGGGCATGTGGCCTGGTATGGTTCAGGAGGGGGGGGGCGCTCGCTCGTTCCCCCCTTTCCTGACCTGAAGGGCTGCATGCTCAGATAAGTGTCTGGTGTGGAGACCCCACACAGCTTTTTAGTAAACTACGGCATGGGGTTGCCCTTAAAATCCATACCAGTCCCAAAGGGGATTACATTTGTGTGGGCAATTTTATGGTATTGGAAATTTAAATGTAATTTTTCTGCAGCAGGTTTTACACACAGTACAGATGCACCACTTTACAGGCAGACTAAGGGGACCGGGGACCCCCCCTCCCCCCCCCCCCCCCCCGGCACTATATTTAAAGAAATTTATCATTTTTTATTGTTTCACTTTAAGCAACATTAAAATCGCTGCTCCTTTAAAAACTTTTTTTTTTTTTAACCGCTTGCCGACTGCTCACAGTATATTTACTGCGGCAGTCAGCCCCTCACAGGCAGAGTGACGTAGGTCTACGTCGCTCGCCTGTGAGGCTCTGGGGAGCGAGCGCGCGCCCGCGGAGGCGCGCTCCCGCGGAGGCGCGCTCCCGCTCCCGCGCGGTCACGGGCCCCCCCCGCGCGTGTGACCAGCGGACCCGATGTCCGCCGGTCACTCGGCGATCGGCGGGGGAGAGGGAGAATGTCAGGCAGCTTGTGTAAACAAGCCACCTGTCATTCTCCTCGCTGTAAAAACACTGATCACATGGATCTTCTATGTAGATCCGTTGATCAGTGTCCTTACAGCTCAAGCCACAGCCAATCACAGTAGAAAGCACGCCCCTAGGGACACACACAGCCCCTCCCTCCCAAATAAAGTTAACCCCTTCACTACCAGTGTATTTTTACAGTAACAGTGCATATATATATATAGCACTGATTACTGCAGAAATGTCACTGGTAACCCCAAAAGTGTCAAAAATGTCAGTCAAGGGTCCGATCTGTCCGCCCCAATGTCGCAGTACCGCAAAAAAATCGCAGATCGCCGCCATTACACGTTAAAAAAAAAAAACACCAAAAATGACAGAAATCTTTCCCTTTGTTAGTAAACGCGATAACTTTTGCGCAAACCAATCAAAATACGCTTTTTGTGATTTTTTTTACCAAACATAGGTAGCATAAAACAAATTGGCTGAAAATTTAAAAAAATTTTGATTTTTACATTTTTTTTTGGGGGAATTTCATAAAAAAAAATGTGAAAAATATTGTTATTTTTGCAAAATGTACGCTCTTTTTTTGTTTATAGCGCAAAAAGTAAAAATCGCACGGATGATCAAATACCACCAAAAGAAATTGTGGGGAAAAAAAGGACGCCAAATTTGTTTAGATACAGCGTCGCACGACCGCGCAATTGTCTGTTAAAGTCACGTAGTGCCGAATCGCAAAATACCCCCTGGTCGTTTAGCAGGAAAATCCTCTGGGGCTTAAGTGGTTAAATTGGTACATGTCCCCCAGGGCAGTACCCGGGCCCCCCATATCCTTTTTATGGCCAATAACTTGCATATAAGCCTTCAAAATGGGGCCTTTTGATTTTGAAAATTTGAGTCCCATAGACTTATTTTCCTGTTCAAACGTGAACTGAACCGGGGGGGGTGTTAGGCCCATCTCTATGCAGGACAAATGTCGGTACCTGCAACAATTGTTCCAGGTGGAAATACGTACATGAATTAGTTGCCTGGAGGCTTGTTGAAGTGGTGGGGGCACCTTAAAAAATGTAAGTATGAATACGATTTTTAATGCTATTTAATATTATGTATATTCCAGGGGAATATTTGAGTATTTTTTTTCAATCAACCTTAGTGCAGCCTTCAGTAAAGAAGAGAGATCGCCCACAACAGCTGCAATGCCTATGGGGCATCCATTGTTGGCTGTCCCTCCTCTACACTAAATGTGGCGCTGGGACCGAATCATGTGACTGAACCGGAGCACCCTCAGAATAGGTACGTACAGATATCTTTCTTTTGCAGGGTAGTTAGAATTAGCTTTGAATGGGGTTGGGAGCAGGTTTAAGTATACTGTAGTTAGCATTTGACTGGACATCCACTTTAAATTTTTTTTGGTGTAATAATACAATACTAATGCTGTATTCTAGATTCTATGAGTTCTTATTAGTTTCTTAGTCTTTTTTTTTTTTTTTCAACATTATTCTTTAGTCTAACCCAAAGGTTTTCAATGGGATTTAGGTATGGGCTGTTTACAGGCCATTCATTAAATTATAGGATGAATGCCACTCCTTTACAACTTTACAGCATTACATAAAATTATATATGACTGGAAGAGTTTATGAATTTCTTTGAGGTCTACATGTCATAAAATGTGTTGTGTAGATGTCCTAAACTTTTGTACATTTGCCACGAATGTTCTCCGTATTGTTTGTAATATGATTATCTTATCATGATCATCATCTCCACCTAGTTGCCATAATGCAGTAATTTTCTGAAATACCTCAATCAAAAGAAAATGACCCATTATAGCCACTATATAGAGCTGATGATCATAAGGGATAACTATATATAAAAACAATATGGCAATCATTTGTCGCGCCTATGTGAACATTTAAGACATTTTTATTTTCATACATAGATCCCCTAGAGTAAATATATCACTGCAAATTAGACAAATCTTATATTTTTCAAAAGGGTCCACAATTTTGTTCACTATTGTACAAGACGTCTTCAAGTTCATTTTGTAAGTTCAGATCAGGGCTGATGGACTCATTTAATTTCTTCACTCAAGAGTTGTTTGAAAAGGGCTTTAAGAATAGAATGTAAAGATAATAGGCAAATACTGCAAGATTGGAGGCAAAACAGATGAGTGCTTTCAAAAGAGAAAAAAACAGTGTTAGGATTAGGAATTAAAGTAGATCTAAAGGCAAAACTTTTTTTTTTTTTTTTAGTAATGGAAAGAGTGAAGAGAGATTAGAACACTTGTCAGTCTTTATTGCTGTCTGTGCCAGGTTAAGGAGATTCGCACTCTCTATTTGTCTTGTTTACCATCATCGTCAAAAGTGAAAGTGAAAGAAAATCCCACATTTTGGGTTGTCCCCAGAAAAGTAATAGTGGGGAAATCTGCCAATGGGGACACTAGTTCAGGTGACCTGGGGGCCCCCCAAGGGATTCCCTTAATTTGCTAGAATTTCCTCTCAATTCCTGTTTAGCTATGGGACAGGGAGTGAAGGTAAATCTCTTCAATAGGACAAATATGGCAAAAATAAACTTTACAGGGGTTATAACTCTCTCTTACTCGTACTCTATCCAAAATAGAAAAAAAAAGTTTTGCCTATAGTTCTACTTTAAACAAAAGCAAGTCACATAATAATACATTTATTAAGCATTAAGGTGTAAATAAGACGATCAAGTCTAAGATGCTGAATTCAGAAAGAGCACCAAAGATAAATCAGACAGAGAACGTAGTTATGGGGGAAAGTCATCCAAATATTTGTCAGAAAATGTTTTCCTTGTGAAGCAGACAAACCATAATGTTTGTGTTTTATCGGTGCTTTAAAAAAGTGAAGTTTGCTTATATTACTCAATCGTACTCTAAATAGCTTTTGGTCTAACTTTTTAAGGATGATATATATATTTTTTATTATGTTTTTTATGTAACACTTCCAGGTACGTTTTACTATTCACAGGGATTCTTTCCTGGCGCATCATGGCAGCATACACTTGGGTTGTGACTCCGCCCCCACAACCTGATAGGACAGGTTAACTATAAATCAAAGACAGACCCGGCTCATAGCATTCTCCTTTTTTTCCTCACCTGATCAGGACTGGAGTCGCAAGGTATCCCTATTTGTCGTTCCAGCCAAGTTTAGCCTTTCCTGGGTGGAAGTCCTTCCTGTACAGTCTGTAAATGAGCTATATGGTTGGAGCTCTATTCTGGTGGTCTGGGGGGGGGCATAGTTCAGCCTCTCCTGGGTGGAAATACTTTTTTTTTTTTGGAAATATTTCCTGTACAGCCTCTACATGAGCTATATGGTTGGAGCCCCATTCTGGCGGAGCAGGCCTGTCAAAGAAAGCTTTAAACAATCTTTGACGTAAGTGACAGTGTTTTCCCTTTCCTTTCCATATGCTTTTCACCTCTTTTCTCTTTTTTGTGGGCATTTGCCATTTCAAAGATGGCTGCAGCAGTGCAAGTATACTCTGAGCATGAAAGAGCGGAAGTGATGTGGCTCCTGTGGCCTGTTTCCTGGCTAGCCCTTTTCCAAGATGGCGATCTGAGCATGCTCAGGCACTAATATCACCACTAATGGCAAAATGTGATAGTTTTAAATGTTTTTTTATAGCATTTTTGGGCAACACATGGTGGAGCTCTCTATTCATGCATGCTGGATGCTTATGTGGTCATTGTTTGCAGGTATGTTTTCCATTTTTATGGCATTCACCAGAGCTTTTCCTACCTCCTTCTCAGTGTTGCTCTGGGATCACTGTGCTTTTTATGGCATTCACCTGGGCTTCTGCTTTTTCCTTCTCAGTGTTGCTCTAAGATCACTGTGCTGTGTATAGTATTTCACCTTGGCTCTTCCTATCCCCTTCTCAATGCTTGCTCTGGAATCACTGTGTCATGCTGTTTTTCATTTCAGTCTGTTGCTTTGCTCTGTTGCTATGGGGAACACTGCCCAGTCAGATCACCTATTGCTTTTAAGGTATAGGGATTAGATAAGTAGTAAAGATTGAGAAAAAAAGAGCCAATATATACAGCCCTGTAAGGACCTCAAGATGGAGGTAGCCCTCTAAAGGTCAACACAAGTCGCATCTAAGAGCAGACATCCAGGCAATGTTGATCAAGGTCATCTCGCCACTAATTATTATTACTTCCCCTTTACAAACATCACAGGCTACCAGCCCTAATAGTTGCTGCATTTGTGGTGGAGAGTCATTGCCTGCCAAGCTAATATGTCAAGTCTGCCTGGAACAAGCAGGATACAGCCCTGCAAGGACCTCAGGATGGAGGGAGCTTTCTAAAAGCCAGAACATTTACCATTTAGGCGCAGCCATCCAGGCAACGTTGATCAAGGTCATCATCTTACCTTTCATTATTATTGCTCCCCATTTACAAACACCACAGGTTACCAGCCGAATGGTTGCGGCGTTTGTGGTGGAAAGTCATTGCCTGACAAGCTAGTATGTCAAGTCCGCTTGGAAAAAGCGACTACTGACAAAGAAGGGGATGTCTAGAAAGTAGCCATCTTGAATAAAGAATCGGCCAAGGAGTTGATACATGAAGCCTGTACTTCCTAGTCAGAGGCTGAATTGCCTAGCACTTCCAACCAGAGCCAGTAGGTCAGGGGTGTCCAAACTATGGCCCTCCAGCTGTTCGGGAGCTACAGTTCCCATCATACCGAGTTATGTCTGTGAATGTCAGAGATTTACAATGCCTCACGGGATGTGTGGTTCCGCAACAGCTGAAGGGCTGTAGTTTGGACGCCCCTGCAGTAGGTGGTGTCCAAATTGGAAAGCTTGTTGGAAGAAGAAGGCATTAAAGGGGCCACAGGCTTTGACGATTGCCCAATAGAACCTTTTGCAAGGGCAGTTAAGGACGCAATTGCCTGGAGAGAAGTGGAGGAAACTCTCCACAAGGTTAGAAAGTACTAATTTCCCTTCACTGAACAACTGGAGGAGTTAATCCAGGAAGAATAGAAGAGGTCAGGCAAAAAGGCCTGTATAAACAGGTTGTCAAAACTGTATACCCTGAAAAAGTTAAAGGTCAACCTGCTGCGGTCTCCTGCGATGGTGGATGTATCATTAATGCAGCTGGCAAGACACGTCACCTCGCGGTTGTGTTCAAGGAGGCTCTTGTCCAAAAATTAGACCCAGCTCTGAAGTGCTCCTACGTACTGTAGCATCTGCAGATGCCTGCAGACCAGCAATAACCAGTCCAGGTGCTGAGTGAGTATAATGGAAGTGGTTTCATAATTATCACCCAGCTGCTGCACCTGCAGGACTTGTCCCAATCCATCCTAAATTCCTCTACCAGTTTCAGTGCTTCCCCCTTGGTCTGTACACCTCTCCCAGGGCATTCACAAAGGTCTTACTGTCTGCAATAGCAACGGAAAAAAATGCAGTAGAACTTCCACAAGGGAAGATCTGTCCTCTGATAGAGAAAGTTAAAGGTGATTTGGGAGCGAAGTCTCTTCCAGCAGAACAGTGCCTAAGTATCCTCGGTTCTTTGTAACTGACCAATTGTTGTTTTCGAATGGAATATTATCATATCAGACCCCAGCCAGAAAGGTTGGGGGACGCATTTCAAAGAGCAGGCTGCTCAAGGTCATGGGATGTTCAGCTTATGAGGCAAAATATGCTCTCGAACTGAGCGTAGTGTTCAAAGTCACTCCTTTTACAAGAGAAGCAAGAGTTGTACTGTGCCTATACAGCAGTGGAACGGTAGACTTCTTAGGCTGTCAGTGGAACTTACTGTATCAATAATTGCAATTATACAATTTTGGCTTAGAAGGCTCTAGTGTCTCTCTCCTACAGTTGAGCACTGCCTCTGCCATTTATGACAGATCTGCTCTCTCATGGACAGTTTTGCCACCCAGCTCCAAGAGACTACTTTTGATGGCATGGAAGTTGAGAGGTGGAGGCCAGTGCTGTATTTTGGCCTAGGCCAACAAGGCCCAGGCCTAGGGCGGCACTTTGCAAGGGGGCAGCAAAAAAGCCACCCCCCTCTACCTGAGACTCTATTGGCCACTGGTTGCTAGAGCCGCCTCACTCACACCTACCCCTCTCACCCACCCCCCTCTCTCTCTCTCTCATCCCCCCCTCTCTCTCACCCCCCCCACTCTCTCTCTTTCATCCCCCCTCTTTTCAACCCCTCTCTCTCCATCTCCCCCCCTCTCTCTCTCACCTCCCTCTTTCAACCCCCTCGCTCTCTCATTCCCCCCTCTCTCTCTCTCTCTCTCTCACTCCCCCCCTTTCACCCCCTCTCTCTCACTCCCCCTCTCTCTCTCACCCCCCATCTCTCTCTTTGATCCCCCTCCCTCTCTCACCCCCTCTTTCTTTCATCCCCCCCTCACCTCTCCTCCCCCCCTCCAGAGATTTCAGAGGTTCATGCTGGGACTTGTAGTCCTTCAATTTTGCAGGGAGTCACATCCATTAAAAAAAAGGAGTGGGGCAAATTTACATAGGAGGGGGGCGCCCAAGTTTAGTCTTGCCTAGGGCAGCACAAAACCAAAATACACCACTGGTGGAGGCTACCAAGTCAAGGGTACTCAGTGCAGGTAGTGGCTACCTTGTGTCAAGCCAGAAAGGTCTCCATGAATACTAAACAGAGAATATGGGTAAATTATGCAGATCTCACACAGCAAAAGCCTGGAGTCCTTTATCACTTAAACCAGCCAAGGGTCTGCAGTTCTTACAACTGGGACTGAACAGGGGACTAAGTTCAAATATGATAAAAGATCAGCCTTGTCTGCACTTACAGGGGTTTAAGGATTCCTTAACCCTTTAGTGATGCAACTCTTAAAAGGCTTACATGAAGTTATAGACCTGCCTGGAAACCACTGTTCCCTATGTGGGACTTGCTTATGGTCCTTAGCTCTATCAAGGCCTCATTTTCTATCCTACAGAATTGACTACACTCTGTAATTTAACCCTGAAGACCATATTTCTGGTTGCTACAACCTCTATGAAAAGGGTGTCAGAGTTGCAAGCTTTGTACTCAGGAGCCTCACCTAACTTTCTACCCGGACCGAACAGCCCTAAAACCCCAGACTGCTTTTTATCCATGGGGTAGCTTTCTCCTTCCACTGTAACTAGGAAATCAATTTATCGTCTGTCTTGGTTAAGTGAGAGAACCACATTCCCTGGATGTTGATCTAACACTGATGACCTGCTTGACAGCTACCTTTTTATTTGGGAAAGCTGAAATCTGTGCTTGGTTCCAGCATGGCTTAAGGCAGGGTCAGTCAGCATCAACACGTACAGTCATCTTCTAGATTGTTAAGACAATTAAAAGAGCCTGCTCTTCACAAGACCCTCCTGTTCCGGAGGACTTAAGAGCATATTCAGCTAGGGCAGTGCCAGCTCTGTGGACAAAGCGTTGCCAAGTGTCTCCTGAGGCTATTTGCAAGTCAGCAATATGGTCCTCACCGGACATCCTCATTACACTATTAGGTGAAACCGGCTCACGACAGTAAAATCTGGAAAATGCATACTTACGCTACTGATCATTACAAAATTTTTCTTGCACCCTCCCATATGGTTAGTTAGTTCCCAAGTGTATGGAGCCATGATGGGCCAGGAAAACTGAAAATTGTATACTCACCTTTCCATGATTTTCCTTTACTGGTGCATCTTCATGGCAGCATACACATCCCCACCCAAATGGTGAGAGTTATGCCTCGTACGCACGCAACGATTATCGGCCGACTGATCGTCCGACTTTTGTCCAGAGTTGTGTCTTGTTGGTTGGAATGTGCCTAGACTGCACACTAATTTTCTCGGCCAACAAAAATCTACTTCAGAAGTGATGTCATGTGTTGGTTTACTTTCCGTGTGTTTTTTCTTCTCTGAGCATGCCCAGTCTTGCTCATCAGATTTTTGTCTGCCGAAATCTGTACTGACTGACGGAAAATCGGCCGTTGTGTTGACGGCCAACAAAAATTTTATAGCCTGCACACCAGATTTTATTCGGCCGAAAAGTCGGAGTCGGTTGTCGAAAGCATCATACTAACAAGCCGAAAATCGGCCGATCGGACGTTGGCCGAAAATTTCCGGCCAATAATCGATGCGTGTGTACGAGGCATTAAAGAGAATGCTTTGAGCCGGGTCTTTCTTTGATTTATAGTTAACCAGTCCTATCAGGTTGTGGGGGCGGAGCCACAACCCAAGTGTATGCTGCCATGAAGATGCACCGGGAAAGGAAAATGACGGAAAGGTAAGTATACAATTTTCCATTTTCTGACAATGCCTCATTTGCCTCTAACTGGCAGAGACAATTTTATTAAGACATTATCCAATGTTAGCATCTAATTTCTGAACTGGGATGTTGGCTTAGAGATGACACAATCATGTAAATCCTCATGCCTGTTCAGTTCTTGGTTGTATTCAAAAATGTCTGACACTGATCAGCCTCATGCTGCAGCCTCTCATCTTGTTGCTTGCCACAAAGTTACAATGTTGCAATCTGATCACCGCAGGAGAAGAGACTGAGGAAATGCTTGCTACTGCCTGCAGCAGACTGATGTCCTCACTCCAACCTAGGCAATGTCACCTGAGCTCAAGGACAGCTTTTACATGCTAAACGATGCATTTTCTTTTATTTATTTTTTTACAGAGTATAGATTTAGATGAGCACAGAAGGTAAGTAGATAACTCCGATACTAGAAAGCATCCACTGGATAGATATTTACAATTCACCTGGCATGTAAAATAGTAAACAGACTCATTGGACTAGAGGTATTGAGAGCATACCAGCACCCCCTGGCAGGTAGTATTCCTATAGCATTCTTAAGGCCTCATTCACAGTGGCAATGCCATACCTGTGATTATATGTAAAAAAAATTGTTAAAAATATTGTTATATTTGCAAAATTGACGCTTTTTTTTGTTTATAGCGTAAAAAGTAAAAATCGCACAGGTGATCAAATACCACCAAAAGAAAGCTCTGTTAGTGGGAAAAAAAGGACGTCAAATTTGTTTAGGTACAGCGTCGCACGACCGCGCAATTGTCCGTTAAAGTCAGGCAGTGCCGAATCGCAAAAAAAACCCTGGTCGGAATGGGGGTAAAATCTTCCGGGGCTTAAGTGGTTAAACTCTTGTTTTCAAGCAGCTTCTGAACTGCATTCACATATTCTTCTATGGGGAAGAAAAACAGGTATATGCTAACCTGTACTTAGAGAAATGTATTGGCTGCTATTGTCGACCTGTTTCTAAGAAATGTAGTTGTCTGGCTTTGGTACAATTTGGATCACTGGCCTGGAGCAAGCACGCAGCAAATGCAGTCAGTAGTCCTGATCTATATACTTGTTCTAGATCAAAAGCCAATCTAATGAAACTGTTGACCCAGTTAAAAGAATAAAAACTGAGGTCTCAGTTTTATCTGCCGATCTGTCATGGAACAATATTGCCCAAAACAATATAGCACAGAGTCATGCTCCAGAGACATGGACCTAATCCTGCTTCTGGCACTTTGGTTTTCACGATTATTGTGGAATCAGTTTTTACTAAAAAATGTAAAAAATGAAATAAGTTTTAATAAGAAAACAAGTTACTTATTAATGTATGGATTGGGTATATCATGGGAACACAGGGAGGTAATATAGATGCAATGGAAGCAGCTAATATGGATCAGCTATAATATTTCAGGCCAAATCTTTTTTTTTAAGCATTTATATAAGCTTGTGTAGAACTGCCCCATGCGAGCTGCTTAAAGCGGATTCCCCTGGGTTACCCATAGCAACAGTCCGTTAACTCTTGACACTTTAACTCTTGGCTCAGTCAATAAACAGTCCAGGGGATTTGTGTTTTTTGGTATTTATTTAGGAACTTGGATAGGAGAAGGGATGAGTGGTATACTCCAACTAGTAACTATGCACAATTCTGAGGACAACTGACTGTAAGATGCGGCAAGGCCACTGCTTCACCCTGCCACTGAAGTGAAGATCTGAATAGTAGACTGCTTTGTGAATCACTCTTCAGGGTCTAACTTGGCACCCCCTTTCTTACTCTTACTGACCGTGTGTGCTAGCTCTTGTCCTCTTACCTCACTGGAGTGGTCCCCTTCCTGGGCAAACCCCCCGCAGGCTCCCTGGTACTCACGGACACTGTTTTTTCTCAGTGAGCTCTGCCTTCAACTCCGCCGTCAGCATCCTGGACCTCTTGGCCTGAGGAGCCAGAGTGTGGTGCTGAGCTGACTGCCTGTGACCAACTTTCCTTGCTGACAGGAGGAGAGACAGCCGTCACCCTCCTCCTGGGACTCTGCTTCCTGTCAAAGACACCCTGTCACGTGTGCCCTTGGCTTTTATGGTCAGTCCCAGGATGCACCACTGTTGTGCCCTCCCATTGGGACTGGCACAGAAGCCTGTGTGTAAATGGCTGGGTTTCCTCCACTGTCCAACAGACTCCCCTATTGGATACAGTGGGGACACTCCCTCAGACCAAATGAATCACACCTGGACACAGGGAGCAGGATTTCTAGTTAGGCCTGTTACATGATAAGCAGGAGAGCAACCCAATGCTCTTACCTAGCACCTGACTAGGAGGGTGCTACACTTGTATTGTGTATTGCATGCCAGCTGCATGCAAATATGCGGCCTCTCGGTGCCTGCTGCTTGGCGCCAAGGGGCCACATATTTGTGTGAATTGCTGCCCAAACAGCTGTACTGAGACTGCACACTCCCAACAGTTACCGGCAACAAACCAAAAGCTCCGAGACCACTGTGACAGCCAATAATGGCGGTGACATGCTCTTAAGCCCCACCCTGCCTCCTGGAATCACAAACCTATAAAAGAGCCGGGAAGCACCGGTGTGAAAAGGTTAAAGTGCTTTTTACCACAGAATTTAATTTTCCTTATATGTGCCTGCTGTGCTTGTAAGAGAAGTATCCTGTTCTCTTTGTATCGCTTTGTATCGCTGAAATCCCTGGTGCTCCTGCCAGTTCCTCTGCTTTCCTAATAAAAACTGACCACACTAAGCAGGAGAGAACTTTGTGGTCAGTTCTCTAGCTATGCTGGGAACTCAGTGTACTCTCCGCCAATGATCAGACTTGTCATGACCCCCCTCTCCCTGCACAGCCTTGTAATGGGGAAGATCAGTGTGCTGCTGCTTCTCCTCTCCCAGCTCTGAGAGTGTGATCACTTATAAAAAAAGGGAGAAAAAAGGTATTTATATTGTTGTTTTTTGTTTATGTCTATACACAAATGTTTTGCTTTTCATTTCTATTTTTAACTGAATGGTTTGTTTTATAAGGTGATCGTTTACAATCACTTTCATTTAGAAATATACGCCTCTAGTCCTTCTAATAAAGCTGGGAAGCAAGAATTCAAGGACTGAAGAGGCAAAATCGATATTTTAGCAATTTGGCACAGCCTTGCTCTAAAAGCTTGTCATGAATTACAAAGCTGCTCTTCTGTTCTATTCTTGAAGTCCATTATTGCTGTTACCAAGGTTTCTTATGTAATATAACAGCTCTTGACAGAGAACGACCATATGTATCTCTGTATACATGCAATAATGTATACACATGCAGTGGGAAAAAAATATATATATTTTTTCTTCTAAATGGAAACTACAAGCTGTCATTGCAATCTGTTTTAAAACCAGCTGTGCACAATGACTCAGGAAGTTTCTATAAGTCACGTCAAACATTTTCAGCTAATCGTTTGTTAGTATCATCACAAGAGGACCACACAAATGGAAATGTGCTACATGATAATTCACGACTCAGTGCTTGCGTGTACTGTACTGCATATGAAATTAATATTTACAGAGAGCCTATAAAATTCCTTGGAAAAAAACACTTTCTGCAATTTAGATAGGAGTGTTCCTAATAAAGTATATGTTCAGGTATTATCTTAAGCTGGATACACACTATACAACTTTTGTTGGTAGATTTCCATTAGATTTACCTTCAACTATGTAGTGGAAGGGCCTGCCAGATTGCATACAAATGAAAAGTGTTTAGGTGTGACCTCATATTATATGGATTTGGTAAGTCTAAAGGAAAAAATCGAATGAAAATTGTATAGTGTGTATCCAGCCTAAAGCTGGATACACACTATCCAATTTTTGTGGTTAGATTTCCTTCAGATTTACCTGTTCTATGTAGTGCAAGGGCCTGCCAGATTGCATACAAATTGAAAGTGTTTAGGTTTGACCTCATATTATATGGTTTTGGTAAGTCTAAAGGATAAAGTCTTCAGAAAATCTTATAGTGTGTATGACCCATAAGTGTATCCCCAAACCTCATTCTCCCATACCAGGTTTGAACCCATTAGGGGTGACCTAGAGGGTGGACGCGGGCATGTTGTTTCCATTATTGCAATCCCATTGACTTCCACTTAATCATTATTTATTATACTTATCAATTTTACATTCTCACTTCAGTGGCGGCCGGTTTATAGGGGGCGCAGGGGCACAGCCCCCCAATCTGTGGCAGCCTTCTGGGGGTCATAGGGGCGCAGAGCAATGCGCCCCGACACTCCCACTCAAGTGCTGTCCTGGCTGTGATTGGTCCAGACTCCAGTCTGGACCAATCATACAGGACATCCCAGGTGACTGACGTCGCGTGGGGGCGGTGCGTGCGTCAGTCACTCACCATCCCGGCGTCACGTCACCTTCCCGCCCGCCGTCAGACGGTCAGAGAGGAGGAGTAGCGGGCCGGCACGCATGGTGATCGAGGAGGAAGAAGAGAAGAGGACGTTTCGTCTCCACTCTCCAGACTCGAGTCCCGACTGGCCGACTCCCGAGTCCCGTCGTAGCGCTGCAGCGAGAAGCAGCACGCCAGGCAGCAGTGACACTCAGGTAAGTGATTAAATGCTGCCAGTGCCTCAGTCAGACTCAGTGGTGCCTCTTTCTCCTGTCTGTGTTCGGGTCCGGGACTGCGGACTCGTGTCCGTCTGGCGGTGGGCCCGGTGAGGGGAACTTTTTGCAGAGTGGAATAGATGGCTTTGCTAGTTGGTGTATGGGAGAAACACATCCTGGAGGAGTGAGCATCTGCGAGCCAGAGGTCAGAATTAGGTCTTTGGTGTGGGCTCATCTGTTGTGTGTACAAGTGAGTACATGTTAGTGAATAACTTTATGTTCACCATTGTAATCTTCACCATACATAAAAATGTTTACTACAGTATAAGCATATTGTAACTTCTGGTTATAATTGAGTTCTTTGTATGATATCTCTGCATGTGGAAATTAAACCACTATCAGGCCAGACCGCTGTGTGCCATAACCATTGACTATTAATAAATATATAGTGCCAGGCCAGCAGCCTGCTTAGCAGTGACAGTGTACACACTATAAGACAGTGCAGGCCAGGCCAATGACATTGTACATCAGGTAAAGTACTGCTATGCTAACTTTTTACCGCGTTTTTTTGCTGCAAATTTTTCTTTTTGCGCCCCCCCCCAAAATTTTGAGCACCAGACGCCTCTGTCTCGCTTTATGATTCTCTTTATACCCTCGGTTCTAATTAGCCACTCTATATTTGGACATAGTCCTCTCTACATTTTTTGTTGTGTCCTTTTGTACACTTCTGTTATATCTATTGTATGTTCATAATAATAATAATAATAATAAAATACTTTGAACGGGAAAAATGATCGCGGGGCTACTCCTGGGTATTGATATAGGCATGCCCTCAAAAGCTACATCTCCAAAAAGCTTTTTTACTTGCACACATGGTGATGGATTTTGCAAGGGAATTTACCCTAGAGTTTGTGAATGTAGTGAAATTTCACTTTACAAACAATATCCATGTGCAAGGAAAACAGAAATTGGCAGGGATAGGTAGAGTTATGTAGTTCTGCAAGCTGGGCTGACAAGAATGCTTGGGATTTCTGTGCAGCAATGGCAATGTGTTTTCAGCAGGAAATTAGGGACATACTGAATTTCTGTCAGGATCAATTCATATTTTTCTGTACAGCAATTTAAAGGGTGGGGAAAGATGCATGTTTTGCAGAAATGTACTATATATTTTTTATTTTACCCTGACATACACTATAAATGAGGTGAAAATCTTGCCTGGAATGGAAAAGGGTAGGAAAGAAAATGAACTGTATAGAAGGCTAGAGACACCACTACTTTTCACATAAGCTCTGCTCTTCATTTCTCAATGGGCACCATTACACAACAAATAGTCCTATTAGCCAAGAGTAATACAGGGCTTCTTTACTTTGGTATTTTAATTATTGTTTGCTGTGATGCTACTGCTCCACAGAAAAGTTTTTCCCAGTAAAAATTGTAAAAGATATACTTTATCCTATCATTATTGTAAAAGAGAAATAGAGGAAGTAAAATGGAGTTGATATGTACAGTGGGTACGGAAAGTATTCAGACCCCCTTAAATTTTTCACTCTTTGTTATATTGCAGCCATTTGCTAAAATCATTTAAGTTCATTCTTCTTCCTCATGAATGTACACATAGCACCTCATACTGACAGAAAAACACAGAATTGTTGACATTGTTGCAGATTTATTAAAAAAGAAAAACTGAAATATCACATGGTCCTAAGTATTCAGACCCTTTGCTGTGACACTCATATATTTAACTCAGGTGCTTTCCATTTCTTCTGATCATCCTTGAGATGGTTCTATACCTTCATTTGAGTCCAGCTGTGTTTGATTATACTGATTGGACTTGATTAGGAAAGCCACACACCTGTCTATATAAGACCTTCCAGATCACAATGCATGTCAGAGCAAATGAGAATCATGAGGTCAAAGGAACTGCCTGAAGAGCTCAGAGACAGAATTGTGGCAAGGCACAGATCTGGCCAAGGTTACAAAAAGATTTCTGCTGCACTTAAGGTTCCTAAGAACACAGTGGCCTCCATAATCCTCAAATGGAAGACGTTTGGGGTGACCAGAACCCTTCCTAGAGCTGGCCGTCCGGCCAAACTGAGCTATCGGGGGAGAAGAGCCTTGGTGAGAGAGGTAAAGAAGAACCCAAAGATAACTGTGGCTGAGCTCCAGAGATGCAATCAGGAGATGGGAGAAGGTTGTAGAAAGTCAACCATCACTGCAGCCCTCCACCAGTCGGGGCTTTATGGCAGAGTGGCCCGACGGAAGCCTCTCCTCAGTGTAAGACACATGAAAGCCCGCATGGAGTTTGCTAAAAAACACCTGAAGGACTCCAAGATGGTGAGAAATAAGATTCTCTGGTCTGATGAGAGCAAAATAGAACTTTTTGGCCTTAATTCTAAGCAGTATGTGTGGAGAAAACCAGGCACTGCTCATCACCTGTCCAATACAGTCCCAACAGTGAAGCATGGTGGTGGCAGCATCATGCTGTGGGGGTGTTTTTCAGCTGCAGGGACAGGACGACTGGTTGCAATCGAGGGAAAGAGGAATGCGGCCAAGTACAGGGATATCCTGGACAAAAACCTTCTCCAGAGTGCTCTGGACCTCAGACTGGGCCGAAGGTTTACCTTCCAACAAGACAATGACCCTAAGCACACAGCTAAAATAACGAAGGAGTGGCTTCACAACAACTCCGTGACTGTTCTTGAATGGCCCAGCCAGAGCCCTGACTTAAACCCAATTGAGCATCTCTGGAGAGACCTAAAAATGGCTGTCCACCAACGTTTACCATCCAACCTGACAGAACTGGAGAGGATCTGCAAGGAGGAATGGCAGAGGATCCCCAAATCCAGGTGTGAAAGACTTGTTGCATCTTTCCCAAAAAGACTCCTGGCTGTATTAGATCAAAAGGGGGCTTCTACTAAATACTGAGCAAAGGGTCTGAATACTTAGGACCATGTGATATTTCAGTTTTTCTTTTTTAATAAATCTGCAACAATCTCAACAATTCTGTGTTTTTCTGTCAGTATGGCGTGCTATGTGTACATTCATGAGGAAGAAGAATGAACTTAAATGATTTTAGCAAATGGCTGCAATATAACAAAGAGTGAAAAATTTAAGGGGGTCTGAATACTTTCCGTACCCACTGTACATCTTCGGGCAAAAGAGAGTTTGTGTCACGGATGCTGGAAGAAGGATCCTACTCCTGTACACAAGAAGAGGGTAACGGAATGTCACATGACCATGGATTTAGGAGAGAAAAAGGCATTTTTTCGACTTTTTATGCCAGTGATTGAATAGAGGGGGTAGGTGTAGGTGTGGAAGGGGAAGCCCGGTGAGTAGTTTAAAGTTGTCACCCCTGGAGGTAATTAACCTCCCTGGTGGTCTGACTATGTCAGAATTTTTGTGCTAAAAGCGGTACATTGTTTTGCATGGAAATCTGTTGTTTTATATTTTAGGCCTTTAGTCTTAGGAATAACTCACTTAAATCTGTCCAAACAAGAGTCTAGTAGACATCCCGGGTATGATAAAGTTTGAAACACGAAATCATAAATTATAATATGATAATAATAATAAATTTCATCAAATTCTTCATTGTTTTTGAAGTGGAGATATTTCATTATGATGGAGTGGAGATATTTCATTATGATGGAGTGGAGATATTTCATTATGATGGAGAATATGTATCTGACATGACCGTGCCAAACAATGGAGTGGCAAGTAATGTATTGTTTGCCCAATACCACTTCTGCAGGGGTTTCCCCACCACTCCCTGAAGAATTATTATGCCCAGAAATTTCCAAATGTCATCTTTGGTCACTGGTTCCCACTTTCTGCATCTTGCAAACTTCCGATGCGTATTGCATTGTAGCTCTTTGTACCGGTTTGTCTCGGAAACAATTTTTTCAATAACCTCATCGGTCAGAAATAATTGTAGCTATGCCAAGGGGTTGTCATGGTGAACGTCAACTTTCACACTAGGTGCTCCAGTAAATGGGAATCTTGGGGCACTGCCTGATCCGTACCGCAGTCAATAGAGCACCAAGTTCTCACATCGCTGAGCTCAGTCGCAGAATCGTTGCTGTCATCACTTTTAGTACCTGATGATGAATTTTCCCACCAATCGCTATCGCTCAGTTCTTCAAATAATTCTGATTCACCATCGCTGTTCTCCAGTTTGTCCAAAAGAGTTTTTGAGCTAAAAGATTGCTTTTTGGACGTCATGGACGTTACCAATTTTCCAGGCACAAAGTACCTCAAAATGTACAGGCAGGGCACTGGAAAAGCCACTAGGTGAAAAGCTGTGGCGACATGGCATGATACAAAGTTGTAATCCTAACAGATTACACTGTATCATGTCATTTGTTTTATTTAATTTTTTTTTAAATCTCCTGCCAATTTCACCCCCCCCCCCCGCGTTACGGCGCTCGCAAGGAGGAGAACTGGAGGAAGGTGCCATCATCGGCCGAGCACACAGCGGGAGGACAGTGGGAGGATGGCTGGAGGACGGATGGGGAGGATGGTGGGGGATCGTAGCAGAAGGTAAGTTTGATTCTGGGGTAATCCTGAGTGTGGCTCGAGGTTACCGCTTTTGGCACTGTATATTAACTCCGAGCCACACTCGGGAATACTGCTAGGGAGGTTAAAGTGTAATTGAAAGGCAAAATCTTTTTTGGTTAAAGTAAGGGAGGGTTATAGCCCCCCTCTGTATTTTTTTTGCCATCTGTGTCCCATTGTGGAGATTTCCCTTCACTTTCTGTCTCATAACCAAAACAGGAAGTGAGAGGAAATCTGTCTAAAGTGAGGGAATCCAGGTATGTCACCAGGGTCAGGAAAGGGATGGTAGCACTCAGGATGACATCCAAAATCGTATTTCTTTATTAGGTAAATATGTACAAACCTGTAAAACAGACTACGCGTTTCAGATGTTAGTCCTTAGTCATGGCTAATACACCTGTTTTCCTTTGATATCACCGGAGTCACCCCTTTGGAAGATTTCTCCTCTTTTACTGTTCTGATGTCAATCCAAAATTCTTGATTTTCTTTTACTTTTGGTGAACAGGACAAATAGAGAGAGTGAATCTCCTTAATGGGGGCACAGACAACAAAAAAATCCCTCTCCCCTTCAAAACGTAAAAAAAATAAAAGTTGCCTTAAATTACGCTTTAAGGTTGCCTGATTCTTTGAGAAATGTTACCAGTTTGAAGTGAAAGGTCCTAGGTCAAGAAGAATTTGCATTCATGATGAATATTCATCTCAAATATCAATGATTACAATTGCTTATTTGTACCTCTCTACAGAGCCAGACATCTTGGCGAGCCCATTTCACTAACAAATTTTATACTATTTCAACATTTTTCTTTTACACAGAACCTGTTTAGGAATAGGGTTTCAAACATTCTGTTAAAAGTAGGAAGTCACTTTTTTTCTCAAAGGAAGTCACTTTTTTAAACTCAATTTTCACTATTGCTTTGATGCAAACTTCTTCACTTACTTCCACTGCACCAATATACACTTCCTCACTCAATGCTACTGCACCAACATACACTTCTGCATGTTCTGCCTGTGCACCAACACATACATTTTCACATTCCGCCATTGCACAAAAGCGCACTTTCTCAATTCCCATCAATGCACACATATCCTTACTCTCTGCCACTGCATCTTCTCAATGGCTGCCACTGCATTGGCACACATTTCCTCACTTGTTACCCTCACTCACTGCCACTCTACTAATGTGTACTTCCTCACTCAACAACACTATACCACTATTGCTGACATAATCCATCCACCTCATGGGTGTGGCATATCAAGATGCTGATTAGACAGCATGATTATTGCACAGGTGTGCCTTACGCTGGCACAATGCCACAGATGTCGTAAGTTTTGAGGGAGCGTGCAATTGGCATGCTGACTGCAGGAATGTCCACCAGAGCTGTTGCTTGTGAACTGAATGTTCATTTCTCCACCATAAGCCGTCTCCAAAGGCGTTTCTGAGAATTTGGCAGTACATCCAACCGGCCTCACAACCGCAGACCATGTGTAACCACACCAGCCCAGGACCTCCACATCCAGCATCTTCACCTCCAAGATCGTCTGAGACCAGCCAGCTGGACAGCTGCTGCAACTATAGGTTTGCATAACCAAAGAATTTCTGCACAAACTGTGAGAAACCATCTCAGGGAAACTCATCTGCATGCTCGTCGTCCTCATTGGGATCTCGACCTGACTGCAGTTCGCCGTTGTAACTGACTTGAGTGGGCAAATGCTCACATTTGATGGCATTCTGGCACTTTGGAAAGGTATTCTCTTCATGGATAAATCCCGGTTGTCTTAAATCTCTGAGTTCAGCTTATGAAAAATGGGGGCAAAGACAAGTGTTGCGTTTATAATTTTGTTCAGTATATATCATTCTGTGTGTAAGGCATCTATATAATATATATGAGTTTCACTTTTTTGAATAGATTTACTGAAATAAATAAACTTTTTAAAGATATTTTAATTTTATGAGATGCACCTGTAAATTTCTTGTTTTTGCGACCCATTCTATTTAGATAATTTTAAACCTCTGTAAAATGTAACCCTGCCTTTTTGACATAATCAGTCTTTTAAACTTTTTATCCAATATTTCTTTACCTACCTTCTTATGCTTGAATAAGGTTTTTAAAATGTTCAGAGTGCCCTGGGAAAGAGTTTTTCTCAGACATACCATGATAGGTTCATTTTTAAATTTTATTTTTACATCTACAGGCCAACACACATTATGGTGCCTCGAATGTTAAACCTGCTCCTGGGTGTATTTGAAACCCTGATTTAAAAAATGGTACCATTTCATTTTTGAGACACAGCATAAATGCCATATACCACTCTTCACGCTGGTCGCCTTTCAAAAATCAGGATATAAATATATTAAAATACATCATGATGACACGGGCAGCACCATTGTGAAGTAGCCATAATCTCTACAGCGCTTGATTTGCAAAAATAAAACGATATAAATGGCAATATACACACACCTCCTATACAATCATAATAACTTACACTTTGGAATCCAATGTTTCCAATGTAAAACTACAGTTGGAAGTATGGAAACACTTTCACTATGTGTGCTAACTTGTACACAAAAACACAAACTAGGTAACAGAAGAACGATTTGATCAGCAAATCTTTTCAAAAACTGACAAAACAATTAACAGTTTGACTATATCTAAGAAACTAGAGCTGATGCAGTCTAGCCAATGCAATTTTCTGAATCAGCGCCCCAAATAACCCCAAGAACAGGTCTAAAAATCAAGGCAACATAAACACAAAAAAGACAATCAGCGCAGACAGGTGATGAATACAAATAAAAGTAAAAAGCTGAAATACTGGCTGAACACCGACTCAGGATACACAGCAAATCCCAGACAGAATATAATGCAAAGAAATGGTGCAGCGTAAATCAATTAAAACATATACCAATTATGATAGTAACAGTATTAAAACAGAAGAATAAGAACTGTCCATAAAATATAGAAAAAGTCCCAAAAGACCATTAAAGGCCCATAAATCCGCATAAGGTGCTGGAAAAAGTCGATCACACAGGATTCAGTCAGTGGGTTCCCTTCACCAGAAGCACACAAATGCGCTCACCTCAAGGTTTGACCCCTGTTTTACCAGCAGGTCAAACAACGCAGTGTTTCAATTCTTCCAATAGAATCAGACAACAGCAGGCCTGAGCGGACGAAGTCCCGTAGAACGTAATGCCGCGTACGGGAGGTGGAGTTGCCTTCTCTGACGTCACCCGCTGCTGTCTTGAGCGTCTGCGTGGCTGGCTGCCGTTGTGCAGAGCCCGCGGCGCTGTTCATTTGATGGATGTTTTATTGCGCATTTTACCTGCCTTCATGTAAGTGTGATTCTTCATTAAACGTCATATTAGTATACAGTTTACACTTAGAGGCCTTGTTTCTTTCTTTCATATACACCTTATGGAGTCTCTGCCTTAGTGGCTGGTGCATAGGAGGCCTGCTGTTCTCTGATTCTATTGGAAGAATTGAAACACTGCGTTGTTTGACCAGCTGGTAAAACAGGGGTCAAACCTTGAGGTGAGCGCATTTGTGTGCTTCTGGTGAAGGGAACCCACTGACTGAATCCTGTGTGATCGACTTTTTCCAGCACCTTATGCAGATCTATGGGCCTTTAATGGTCTTTTGGGACTTTTTCTATATTTTATGGACAGTTCCTAAAAATCAAGGCACCTAGAAAAAAGATTTTTTAGGACTGTGTTATCTGTGCTATCTAAAAACCTCATGATAGAAATAAAAACCTATGAAGGTTTAGTTCTCTCAACATTTAAACATTTTTTCATGCAAATGTATGTCAAGAAGAAGGCCTTGCTTTCAAAGAGCTTGCCACTGTTTTTCTTTCTTTATTTTTTCTTTTAAACTCTTATATAGTTTTTTAAACGCTGCCAACCCTGCTTTATCATATCAAATTCACCAGAGAGGCGAGGATACAACAATCATTTTTGTCCAGGAGAACCAACACAGACATTAACCGGTTCTGGACCGCCCACCGTAAATTTACTGCAGCAGGCTGGCCCTCCTGCGCGAACCGACGTAGGTCTACATTGGTTGCGCGTCTGCAGCTAGGGGGCGAGCACGCTCCCGCCCCCACTCAGCAGCGGGGACTCCGATGCACGGGGCAGGCGGCTCTGATTGCCGCCTGCCACCCGCAATCGCTCCCTGCTGAGAGAGAAGAACGGTCAGCTATTGTAAACACAGCTGACCGTTCTTATCTCTGGAATGATCACAGAGCTCCTGTGATCCTTCTATGTAGGATCAGAGGTCTCTGTGATCATTTCACAAGCCACTCCCCCCCCCCCACAGTTAGAATCACTCCCCTAGGCTCACATTTAACCCCTTGATCACCCACAGTGTTAACCCCTTCCCTGCCAGTGTCATTATTACAGTAACAGTGCATCTTTTTAGCACTGATTACTGTAGTAATGTCACTGGTCCCCCCAAAAGTGTCAAAAATGTCAGTTAGAGGTCCAATCTGTCTGCCGCAATGTCGCAGTCCTGCTAAAAATCGCAGATCGCCGCCATTACTAGTAAAAAAAAACAATAAAAATGACAAATAATCTTTCCCGTAGTTAGTAGACGCGATAACTTTTGCGCAAACCAATCAAAATACGCTTATTGCGATTTTTTTTTTTTACCAAAAATATGTAGCAGAAAACAAATTGGCCTAAAATGTTAAAAAATTTTGATTTTTACATTTTTTTTTTTTTTTGAGAATGTTAAACAGCAGAAAGTTAAAAATATATTTTTTTTTTTTTTTCAGAAGTGTCACTCATTTTTTGTTTATAGCGCAAAAAAATGAAAATTGCAGAGGTGATCAAATACCACCAAAAGAAAGCTCTATTTGTGGGAAAAAAAAGGACATCAATTTTATTTGGATACAGCGTCGCACGACTGCGCAATTGTCCGTTAAAATAACACAGTGCTCAATCGCAAACTATGGCCTGGTCATTAAGGGGAAAATCTTCCGGTCCAGAAGGGCAGTCCTCACAATAATCCAGTCACTTTTCTTTTTAACATAGTAACATAAAAGAACATTTGAGTAAAAAGGGATAATGGTAATTATATACAGACTACCATAGCAGGGTCAATCTATTCATTTATTTTCATTCAAATGAATAGTTGGGCTTATGCTTAGCCACAAAAAATAACTGTATAAGCTATACTCCTGAGAGACTTTGAAGATAACTTATAAAAGATAAATCAAACAGGAGTGCTGGGTAAGAAGGCCTATGTGTCTGTGGGCACTAATAAGATGGCAGATGGTAAGTTACATAACCCCGTGTTCACTGTGTTCTGACCACATGTCCCAGAGGATAGTTGCAAAATTAGTACACTCATCAAATTAGCATATATCAATGCTTTTTTAGCTTTTGATTGATGCTACTATTTCTCAGCACAATGATGAAGAGCCTGTATTGTATTTTGAAACATTACTGACTATATTTGACAAAGGACATTACTCATTGCCACAGATAGTGTGAATTTTAAGGTTGGTGAATATTTATGTATAAATCACCAGAAAAGGATGGTAACAGGATTCTGGCTCTTTTATCCAGTGCCACCTAAGCATGCTTGCTTATAACACAGAACAATTAAGGATCAGACATTAGTTGCTACTGATGTGTACAAACAGTGTAATTTGTTACTGAGATCATCCTATATGCTGGAAAATATGTGTGGCTCCAAAATGAAACCGTATGGTAAAAACAGAGCTGATCAGACAATGAGAAAAATGATTCCATTGTGTAGGTAGTGTACAAAAAAAAATGGTGGATTATAACAGGGCTTGGCAAATACACAATTGCAATTTTATTTTCCTCATGATCAGTAATATTTTAAAAAATTGTATTACATACCTTACTTTAGACTAGTGAAGATTTGGTACGATAGCAAAAAATATAACCTACATCCTTAGCAAACACAGATGAGAGAATGTCAAAGGATGTATTGTTAAAGGTATCTTGCTATTCTAGTGAAGATTGATTGTGTGGTAATTGTTGCCGTAGGCAGTTCCTTTATGCCAGTGGGCAATGTATTGTGTTCTTAATGAGCTGAATTTCATTGTATTCAAAATTAAGGGACAGTGTCTCTTGCACAGAAATATGCACAAAAGAGGTGATAATGTGTGACAGAACTGAGTTTCTTCCCCAGGTCAAACAAATATGAGAAAACCATCCTGCCATTGACGTCCAAGGAAACTAACACTGACCACACACATACACACTGCAAATGTGTCAGCACATTGACCACACACATACACACTGCAAATGTGTCAGCACATTGACCACACACACACACACACACACTGCAAGTGCAAATGTGTCACCACACTGACCACACACACACACACTGCAAATGTGTCAGCACACTGACCACACACATACACACTGCAAATGTGTCAGCACACTGACCACACACATACACACTGCAAATGTGTCAGCACATTGACCACACACACACACACACACACACACACACACTGCAAGTGCAAATGTGTCACCACACTGACCACACACACACACTGCAAATGTGTCAGCACACTGACCACACATATACACACTGCAAATGTGTCAGCACATTGACCACACACACACACTGCAAGTGCAAATGTGTCACCACACTGACCACACACACACACTGCAAATGTGTCAGCACATTGACCACACACACACTGCAAGTGCAAATGTGTCACCACACTGACCACACACATACACACTGCAAATGTGTCAGCACATTGACCACACAGACACACACACACTGCAAGTGCAAATGTGTCACCACACTGACCACACACACACACACACTGCAAATGTGTCAGCACACTGACCACACACACACACACACTGCAAATGTGTCAGCACACTGACCACACACACACACACTGCAAATGTGTCACCACACTGACCACACACATACACACTGCAAATGTGTCACCACACTGACCACACACATACACACTGCAAATGTGTCAGCACATTGACCACACACACACACACACACTGCAAGTGCAAATGTGTCACCACACTGATTACACAGACACTGCAAATGTGTCACCACACTGACCACACACACACATACACACTGCAAATGTGTCAGCACATTGACCACACACACACACACACACACACACACACACACACACACACACACACTGCAAGTGAAAATGTGTCACCACACTGATTACACAGACAGTGCAAATGTGTCACCACACTGACCACACACGCACATACACACTGCAAATGTGTCAGCACATTGACCACACACACACACACACACACACACACTGCAAGTGAAAATGTGTCACCACACTGATTACACAGACACTGCAAATGTGTCCCCACACTGACCACACACACACATACACACACACACACACACACACACACACACACACACACACACACACTGCAAGTGCAAATGTGTCACCACACTGATTACACAGACACTGCAAATGTGTCAGCACATTGACCACACACACACTGCAAGTGCAAATGTGTCACCACACTGACCACACACACACTGCAAATGTGTCAGCAGTCTGATCACACACATGAACAAACTTATTATAGGAATTACTGTCTCAGAGTGATCATATAACTTGGCCTTTACTGAAAAGTATCTTCATAGTGTGTCAAGTCAAAGCTAAAACACTCCAGAAGTCACCACAGTACATTTTTTGGATTCCTTTTGTCAAATAAGTCAACCAGAAAGATCAAGATCATATCCATTAGAAGGACTGTGATAGAGGGATAATTTCCTGAGAACATTAGGGAGGAAGAAGCTTGCCCAACCATAAAAGTTTCATGAGTGCCAGGACCTGACAGCTGACAGTGACTGTGCTACAGACACTATACTTTGAAAGTTTCTCCTGCTCCACAGGGCAGGATCAGATCCATTCATGCTATGATTTTCCAGCAGGCTGGATAATGTCACTGTATGATAATGACATCCAGCTTCCAGTAGTTACGTTGTCTAACCTGCTTGTAGTGTGAAAACAATTGATTATCATTATGCTCAAAATCGGGCGTGTCACCTGTAAATACTGGGCAGTCTAAGGCAGTGTTTCTCAACTCCGTTCCTCAGGGCACACTAACATGCCAGGTTTGCAAGAAAACTGAAATACATCACAGGTGATATCATTTGCTGCTCAGTGATTGCAGTATTCTAGTCTGCATCTCCCCAAGGTAATACCTAAAATCTGGCCTGTTAGTGTGCCCTGAGGACTGGAGTGAAACACTGGTCTAAGGCCAACCTTAAGATAGCCATACCCCTGCTGACCTTACAAATGAATACAGGTAGCCTGTCCTAAATGAGTATGAAATACCATGTGACTCACCATAAAAAACTGATGCAATGTGCCATTTGGCAAGCACACAGTATAAAAAGGAGAATTAATCACTCAAGTGATTTTAGGCAGCCGATTCTGGGCTCTCTGTCAGTCATACAGGATTCTCCAAACCACAGGTTTTTAACCAGTGGTAATTGCACTCCAGTGGGTGCTTCTGGCACCTTCAGAAACAGTGAGTCTGGCACAGACTCTGTTAAAACAATTCATCCTAACGTAGAGTTTTGGCAAATAATAATTTGGATGTAATTTAGGCATTACCAAATATTTTTAGGTATTTAAAAAAAAATATTGTTTTGAATGCATTTAAATGCAGTTCTATGGAAACGGAAAATATATGTACACCTATCAGGGAATATTTGTGATAGGGTGATCCTCATCAAGAAACCTGGTAAACACTGGCTTTTATAAATGGCTACATACTGTAGGTAAACATAATGGAGAAACACTACCCAGCACTACTTCTAGCAAACATGAAGTTGATTGGCTAGCTAGCAAACAATGCATTATATATGGCCAACCTAGCCTGCATAATGCTTGCCATGCACCGCATTCAGTTTCTACAGTAATCTGCACAAAAACTCCAGCATCCATGTTTTAAGAGTAGACTATTCAGTTTCTGAATTGTAATTCAAGTCAAAAGGATATATAGCGGGGGTCATTAGGCAATCTGACATTCCATCAAAGCGTAGGATTGGCTTTTAGACTGTACAGTGACTGGGCTGGAATAGACAATATAATAGAGTGCAATTGAGGTAATTGTGATACAGGCTTATGGTTTTGTTCTGCACAGAGGATCAAATCACACAGGATATAGATGAAGATGACATTTTGCTATTCGATCAGTAGAAACAAAGTAGCTGTATTTATTCTGTGCAAAGTTTACAAGTTCTTGTTTGCCAAAGTAGCTGAGGCAGCATATGAAGGCACTAAAACAACAATTCCATAAAAGAATTAGGGGCTATCATGAAGGCAGTACCATGAGCGCTCACGTGGTGAAATGTCAGGCATATTATCAGCCTACAACTTCCGTACAAAGGACGCCCCTGACATGTGAGGCTGATCTGTAATTTTAAAAAAAGTCAAGAAAGCAATGCCTTTATCACATATTTCTTTTTTTTAATGCACAGCAGGGTTAATTTACTAAAAATGAGGAGTGCAAAATCTGGGACAGCTTTGCATAGAAGCCACTCAGCTTCCAGTTTTTTCTGTCAATGTTTAATTGAACAAGCTGAAGTTGGAAGCTAATTGGTTACCATGCCCAGTTCCACCAGAATTTGCACTCATCAGTTTTAGTAAATAAACCCCATTGTCATTTATTTTACACACATGACACTAGAGTTCCCATGTAGTACTGTTGCATATTATGGAAGACAATACAAACTGCCATATACAAACAATGTAACCTGTAAATGAACATAAAAATGTTACATCCTGTAGACATGAGATACCCATGGACGCCTGTTAACTATAATGAATAGTTATATTTTAATAGATATCAGCATAAAGAATAAACAAAATACTTTTTCCAATTCTATAAATTACAATAACAATTAAGCAGATTAGCCTGTTTAGTAAAAACAGAACATTTGAGTTCAATTAATGCAGTATGTATGGTTATTTATTATTTTTTTTGCCAATAATAAGTTTATGGAAACTTTTTATATTAGCTAGTTGTACAAATAAAACACTTACCAAATGTGCACTCTCCATCATGGATCTTGTAGATGGTACCCTTGCCTTCGCTTTGTGCCTTCCAACTCTGCAGATGGAGGGCACAGACACTGGAATGGGTTCGTCCATCAGAGCCACATACCGCACCATCTTCTTCACATAGGCAGAATCCTGTCCCTTCCGAATAAGAGGATGACTCTCTTCCCAAACTGGAGCGGCTTACACAGACCATCCCAGGAGCACAGCGAGCTCTTGTCTCATCTCGTCCACCACAATTCTCTCCTTCTATACTCAGGCAGAGGTCACAGCAGTCACAGTCATCCTTGGTGAGTAACTCAGGTGCTGCACAGGTGACAGACCTACAGGAATCTTTCATGCATGGACCACATAGAGAAGCACTTGCCCCTACACCAGGTATCAGGTGGAGGAAGCCAAACAAGGGCAGCAGAAGCAGAATTGAGTGCATCTCTGTCTATGCTTACTTTTGACTTTGTGCTCAGTTATTCACCACTGACTGACTGCCTCTCATCCCAAACAAACTGCTAGAGCTAATGCACTTTGACAGTAAAGCCATGGACAGCTGCAGTCCACAAGCCACTCCTCCACATACAAATGTGCCAGAGAAGTTTGGAAAAGGGACAGCTCTTTGCATCATTTATTCAGCTGGTGCTCACATCAGCTATGGTTTTAAATACAAGGGCATTAGATAAAGTGATGTGCTTAAAAGACTTGTCCCTGAATTCTGGTATCTTCTCTGCCCTGTAACTAAGGGGCTATAATACCACTTCCACAGAAGCGTCTCGTGAGAAAGAATCCTTCCAGGCTGACTGGTTTCATTCAGTAGCTGCAGAGACAAAACAATAGAGCTTACAAAGGATGCAGAGGCACAACACAACCCCGCTTTCCATTCATAGTTATACAACACTATTCAGTTCTATACAAAGTACACATAAACAAATTATTTATCTATCTATCTATCTATCTATCTATCTATCTATCTATCTATCTATCTATCTATCTATCTATCTATCTATCTATCTATCTATCTATCTATCTATCTATCTATCTATCTATCTATCTATCTATCTATCTATCTATCTATCTATCTATCTATCTATCTATCTACCTATCTATCTATCTATCTATCTATCTATCTATCTATCTATCTATCTATCTATCTATCTATCTATCTATCTATCTATCTATCTATCTATCTATCTATCTATCTATATATATATACACATATATATATATATATATATATATATATATATATATATATATATATATATATATATAAAGATATCTTTTTTACAATATTTACAAAACAAAGATGGACATTCATATTTACTGAAAAAAAATAAAGCAACAAATATGGACATTACCATGCCAATAAATATAATATTTTACACTCAAATTTAAAATCTGAAGCTTTACCATATAAACCTCCAAGACTCCAATCAACAATGAATTGGTCATTAAAGTAAATCTTTTTTAAGTAAATTTTAATAAAATATCATAATCCTAAGCATCAGTGTTGCCCAATCAATCTGCTCTATAATTATTTCTCAAACACTATTCATAGCATTGTGAGAATGCACAGTATAACTAAATACTATACATTTAGGGCTGTATGAAAGCATAATTTAAAAAAAGTGACTTTATTCTATACATTCAGCTCTTAATTATATACATAATTAATGGTTGATTTGTTCTTATATGCAAAAAGTAAAAGGAAGTTAGTTATAAACCAAAATGCTTGACACCAAGCTCTTAACTACTTGCCTTCTGTGCACTTAAACCCCCTTCCCATCCAGACCAATTTTTAGCTTTCAGCGCTCTCACACTTTGAATGACAATTGCGCGGTCATGCTACACTGTACCCATATGAAATTTTTATCATTTTTTTCACACAAATAGAGCTTTCTTTTAGTGGCATTTAATCATCTCTGGGTTTTTTATTTTTTACAAAAAAAAAGAAAAAAGACAGAAAATTTTGAAAAAAAAAAGTTTTTCTTATTTTTTGTGAGTAAATTTTGAAAATAAATAAATTTTTCTCCTTCACTGATGTGCGCTGATGAGGCGGCACTGATGGGCACTGAAAGGCTGCACTGATGGGCACTGATGAGGTGGCACTTATGGGCACTGCTGAGGTGGCACTTATGGGCACTGATGAGGTGGCACTGATGAGGAGGAACTAATATGCCGCACTGATAGGCGGCACTGATGAGCACTGATAGGCGGCACTGCTGGGCACTGAGGTGGCACTGCTGGGCACTGAGAGGTGGCACTGACGGGCACTGAGAGGTGGCACTGACGGGCAGCACTGATGGGCACTGGCGGGCGGCACTGATGGGCACTGGCGGGCGGCACTGATGGGCACTGGCGGGCGGCACTGATGGGAACTGGCGGGTGGCACTGATGGGCACTGGCGGGTGGCACTGATGAGCACTGATGGGCGGCACTGATGAGCACTGATGGGCAGCACCATCAGTGCCCACACTCAGTGCCCATAGCTTTCTTTTGGTGGCATTTAATCATCTCTGGGTTTTTTATTTTTTACAAAAAAAAAAGAAAAAAGACAGAAAATTTTGAAAAAAAAAAGTTTTTCTTATTTTTTGTAAGTAAATTTTGAAAATAAATAAATTTTTCTCCTTCACTGATGTGCGCTGATGAGGCGGCACTGATGGGCACTGGCAGGCGGCACCATCAGTGCCCACACTCAGTGCCCATAGTGCTGCCAGTCAGTGCCTAGATGAGCAGGCACTGATGGGCACTGACTGGCAGCACTATGGGCACTGATTGTGTGCACTGATGGGGGGCACTGTGGGCATTGAAGGTGTGTTTGGTGTACCTCTAGTAATCAGGGCACTGGTGATCGGTGCCCTGATTACTTTTTTCTGTGTCCCCAGTGCTGTGTAGCTCTCCCTCCTTCCTCACACGCAGGCTCTGTGTGAGGAAGGAGCGCCGGCGATGAGAGATGATCTCATATGTTTACATATGAGATCATCTCTCATTGGACGGCTTGAATGGCCAATCACAGCGGCCATTCACCACGATCTGTGATTGGCCGTGTCCCTCAGATTCCCCCCGATGCGCGCTCGCGGGAGCGCGCTGGGGGCGTGTCACTGGGAGGCCATTTAAAAACGGCCTCCCGAAAATTCGAGTCCGAGCTGCAGCCGTATATAGGCTGTAGCGCGGATGGCAGGAGGTTAAAATAGAAAAGTAAACAAATCTGAAAATAAAAATGAAATTTAAAAGTGGATTCATTTTTTATATATTTTTTTAAGATATCACATTGGACAGGGACACTTAGGCTACGTTCACATGTGGGCGTAGTGGATCACGGGCAGAATAACTGCGATTCTGCCCGCGATCAGGAATCATTGCAAATTGCGGGACGCCTGTGCGTTGCCCGTGATTTATAAGATAAAATTGCTGCGCTATGATCATAATATGCTTAAAATCTTAACATAAAACACTTATATGAAAGGGTTTAACCCCATAAATGAAAAGCAGCTGACACAAAAAGACAAAGAAACAATATCTTCTAGTAACAGTATAGGAGATGGTGTCGCGCTAATCAAAAATAGACAGGTATAGCTGACAACGTGAGTCCCAGGTGCAGATGTAGAGTCCACATAAATCCTAGAAAAGGGGGGGGGTGCAAATAGGGAAGTCCACCACCAAGCAGAGTCACTAAATGCTCTTACCGACTCCTTAGACCCCACAGGGTCATAAAACACCCAAAGTGCCGATAACTCTAAGACAGGCAGGATCCAAAGACAACTGAACACCTCCTCCTAGTGTGGGCCAGGATGGACTCCCAAAGACTCCTTCTGTCTGATGTGTAGGGATCGGCGTCTGTGTCTCCTTTGAGTAAGAAACTACTTCTCGAGGTAGGAAATCTACCTGGGTGACCTTTGAGACTCCAAGTTTAATAAGTCTTCCTCTAAGCATAAATCCCCCCAGAACAAATCCGATCCCCTGCTGAAATCCCCCTCTCAACGCAAATCTTTTTTCCTCCGTGATTTGCAATGGCACCCCAAACGCTGTGGGATGTTGCCGCGATTTCCGCCTGCCGAATCGCGGTAATATCGCGCAAACAGAATCCCGGGACGCATGACGCACAAAATAAGCTCCTGTACCTTTTTGGGCGTCCTGCGTCCCGCGATTCTGTTTGCGCGATGTTACCGCGATTCGGCAGGCGGAAATCGCGGCAACATCGCACAGCGTTTGGGGTGCCATTGCAAATCACGGGCATCGCACAGGCATCCCGCGATTTGCAATGATTCTGGATCGCGGGCAGAATCGCGGTGATTCTGCCCGTGATCTGCTACGCCCACATGTGAACGTAGCCTAAAGTGTTATAAAAACTAAAAGTATAGCATAAACAGACTTAAAAAACACATGGCAATGGGTATAAAGTGGCATAACCCAGATCAACCAGTCATAATTCACTTTGCCTAATGATGGCCATACACTATACGAAAAATCGTTCAAACTCATTTTTGAAAAACAAACACACGGCAGTTAGAGCAAACAATTGTGCCATAATGTAATGACCGAAAAATTGTTCAATGGACATAAATAAATCAGTTTTTTGTTTCTTTTTTTCACAAATACCTAGTGCAAAATGTTTGGACGAGAAACATATTAACCTTTCAATGTATCGTTTGTTCGGCAGAAAATTTCCAAACTTGTACTTCTTTCTTCGCCTCAAAAACGTCACAACCGTTTACTGATTCATGCCCATTAACTGGCCGAAAGAACTGTCCAAATTACCAAATTTCGGATGATTTTTCATAAAGTGCATGGCCAGGATAAGTCACACCAGTACAAGTTGGATTCTTATTGGTTTCTGTGGAAAATATGCCTTGAGATATTTTATGCAATATCCTTGTGGAGCTAAAGCCTCCATACCCAGATACCTTTCAACCCCCCACTAACCACTTAATTTCACACACATTAATAGTGTTCTGATTGTATTGTGTGATAATCCCCCTAGTATAAAGTATAAAGTGCATGATCTTTCCACATGAACTAAATAGTGGATTCTGAGTATATAAAGGTTCATTAGAGGGTTTGATTGTTCCTATCTGAACAATCCGCATACGTCAATCTTAAAGAGTACCAGTCACAATCAGACTTTTATAAAAAAAATTCAGGTCATTAAAACACTGCTGTAAAGTGCAAGCACCTACAAGTCCCTGCACATATGTGCAGCTGCCCCCCTGACCCCTTCTTGAAGCCAAATGCCAGAAGAGTCAATGCTTTGCTTTATAGAACTGCAAAGGACTCCGCCCTGATAGGTTTGTTAGGGAGGCTGATACAAATATGTGCAGGTACCGGTACTTCTTAGGTGCCTGAACTGTATATCTTCAGTCGTTTTAATTTTTTTTTTTTTTAACATATAATCTTTATTTAAAGGTTTTCAAGAACATACAGATACAGTACATTATTCTCGAAATAAGGATTCAGCGGGACACAGACAGTATTAGACAGATTATCTATCAAAACATACTTAAGGGTGCATAGGTCAAATGCCACGTGGAAAAAAAAAAAAACAAGGTTATCAAAATATAATGGGGACTAAAACAATGAAGTCACTAAACCAGTTATAATAATTTATTGTGTTGTTCCGGGACATCCTCAAATGCTATTCAAAAAAGAAAATTAAACTCAGAAGTACAAGAGAAAGGGAAAGGGGATAACCTCACAAAGGGTTAGGGAGTGCCAGGGTGAGAAGAGGGCAGTATTACAAATACTAATGATGTATGAGAGAGGGGAATTCCCCTTGCAGGAGCACATCTTCATAAGTTGTCCCCGACTCTAAGCATTAACAAGGAAACACGAGGTGTGTCTAAAAGGTTTGGTGAATTGTATCTGTAGCACTGCCCCCTTGAGGGCTGCTGGTTGATTGGTGTTCCTCAGCACTCCTTTGACCCTGAGAACCGTCCAACCCACCTGACACTCTAGGTTTGGACATTATGAGTATACCTTTAAGAACACACTGACACAAAATAAATGAAGTTTTGCTGTTTACTGAAAGGATAAACAGGTATAACTCTATCAGTCAGTAAAATCCCACCTAAACTGGCAAAATTCAGCAAGACTGATATAAAGAAATAGCAAATAAAGAATGACAATTTTAATGAACAGTAATAACACAATATTCTGATATTAGAAACAGTAACTGTTGACCTATGTAATACTATTGTTACTATTAACTTAAAGAAAAGAACTTAGAGCTGTTCTAGTGCTATTGATGTTCTAACTAGCACTGCTATAAAACAAATCAAGTGTGTCCCCTTTAAGATGTAACAAATGTCAGCATCCTTCCCCTAGCAAGGCCTTGCTCAGTCTTCACCGGCAGTTGGAGCTCTTATCACAGTCCAATGTGATATTTGTAATCCCAAGGAAAATGATGTGTGCAATATTATCTGCTGTCAGTATGTTGATGAAGTAAAGGTTATACTTGCGGTTAGGATTCCACACAGGCACCCTTTCTTTCTATGATGTCCATTCGTGAGGATCCTGCAAGACAGGCAATGCACTCTCCCTTGCTCCGGCGTCTGGGAGTGAGCGATACTCAGCTGCCACAGGCTGTCCATCCGGCCTCCACTCGCTTCCTCTTCAGCTATACTGTGTCAGCATCCACAGGGTAGCTATCGGCATCCGCTCCGCTGAGGACAAGCTCCGCACTTTGTTTAGGCCTCGTGTACCAGGCCTCAGCCACCGACAGTTCTGTGAGCACCCAACAGGCTGATCCGCACTCACTGGGTCCTGGAAGCATGAGAGCGTTCACACTGTTGAGCAGATAGGTTTATAGTCTCTCCCATGGTCCTTCCCTTGCCCCATTGCTCACTGGGAGTACAGTTTCTTCAGCAATCCAGATAACACTACAGAACTACATCTCTCACAATCCAATTCTTCCATTTCCTGTGAAATGCCGATCTCCTTCTGAAAGCAGTCTTAAAGGGCACACAGGCAATTCCAACAATAATGATAAACTTGTAAATGCATATATATTGTAGTAGTCCGATCCTGGCTTCTTCAGGTACCAAATTTTGTAACCCATATACAGTAAGATCAAAAATGTGTAAATGGTAACCGTGCTGAGTAATCAACCAAAAGGAACTCAAAAGAGTTCAGAGCAGCAACTTAAATGTGACAAACATCCTAAAAGCATAATAAATAAAAAGCTGCGCTAAAATGAAGAGACCAATATTGAATTACATGTGAGAGTCCTCATATAGTCCCATAGAAAACAATAAATTAAGTGAGTGAAGTATAAGTCCAAAAATTGTATGAATGACTCCTCTGAAGAGATTGACAATAAGTGTATATACTGCTTACCAGAAACAGCAAATATAATCGCCTGATAAGAAGATGGTAAGTCTCCGGATCAGCTGTAAATCCAGGGAAGACCCTTTGGAGGGATTCCAGGCCTCAGACGACACGATAAACTCAATAGGCATCAATCATGTGCATATAAAATAAAAATTTCATAGCGTGATACTGTATTTGATACAGATGTGCATAATTAAATTAGATCCCCTAAGTGAATGAGTTAGGAGTAGGTGCTAAGTATAGTGAAAAACCACCACCGACATCACACGCTGCTTACCAGATACAAAAAAGTTAATGACATAAAAGAACACAGTTCAAAGCCGCCACAGATCTATCCCATGCGACAGGTTCAATCCATATGAGTGACCACCACCAACATATACCACTGCTTACCAGGAATAAGTTGAAAAGGTGCAGGCAACTGTCTAAGGAACCAGAGATTTGGAAATCCCCAAGGATGTGGATTAAATGAAGTGCCCCTCAAACTCGTGGAGTAAACCAATCCCAATCAGAAGAAAGTTGAAGCCAAGGGTATTCACACATGTATCAATGAATGGTCACATGTAGAAAATAGAAAGCCCCATAGCGTAAAACCATTACTTTTATTGCACATATAAAAGAGTTACACTTACAAATATGTCAAGAAGAAAGCGCTGAATCAAAGCCGCCGGCCGGTCGGCTCCAAACACCCGCCCTCACGTCTCGTGTAGGTGACGTCAAGCCAGTTGAGAACCCTCTGTAGGGCAATGGTTGTATAGTACGACCTCACATCTAATATATCCAGACCTCCGATCTCCCTAGGTCGCCCGAGTATAGACATGGCTATTCCTGGGCTCTTGTTTTTCCAGACAAAATTATTAAATAGGCTCTGGAGGTGTGCAAATTAGGTTTTTGGTAGAGTGATTGGCATTATCTGTAGGAGGAACAGGATCTTAAGTAGTATATTCATTTTAATAAGGTTCGTATGATCATTCCATGAAAAAAAGAGGTTCTATCCGAAGCACGAAGGTTGTTACGCTTAGCTCATATCAAAGGATGGTTCTTCTTAGTGTACAGATGATCATAACGAACTGTAAGTTGTATTCCAAATTATTTCAGAGAATTACTGACCCATGAAAAGGAAAGGACTTGCTGTAAAATACTGTAAGGGCAAGAGCAGGAGGGATGTTAATGAGGAGAATTTCTGATTCAATATAGTTAAAATTTTTGTTACCCCAACACTTCATTTTCCTGATATGTGCCTGCTGTACCATGTACTTGTATGAAAAAGGATCCTGTTTTCTTTGTATTGCTTTCTTTATGTACATTCCCTGGTGTTCCTGCCAGTCCCTCGGCTTTCCTTTTAAAAACTGACGACACTAAGTAGGAGAGCACACCATGGTCAGTTCTGTAGTTATGCTGGAAACTTAGTGTACTCTCCTCCAATGATCAGACTTGTCCTGACATTCCCCCACTGCACAGCCATTCATTGCGAAGCTCAGTGTGTGCTGCTTCTCCTCCCCCTAGCTTGTATGCAGCTGAGAACAGAGGGAATGTGATCTCTTAGAAAAAAAGGGAAAAAAAGGTATTTATAATGTTTTATTATATCTATACAAAAATGTTTTGCCTTTCATTTCTATTTTAAACTGAATGGGTTGTTTTACAAGGTGATCGTTTACAATCACTTAAATTTTAAAATTGGAGAATTGTCCTAAATTCAATTCTACTAGGATATTCTAAGGGAATAGGGGGTTTGTGACATGAAATAGGATATCATCTGCACAAGCCACGAGTTTGTGCTTCATGGTACCGACGGTGATTCCATGGATGTTAGGGTTTGCTCCAATCCTACGAAGTAAGGATTCCAAGGTGAGTACAGGTGCGGACCCAATGTATGCGCTCTACTGCTCCAATGGAATTCTCCCTCGCCTCGCAGCCCACTATTTCATTTTTTTTCTTATTTAAGTCTTCAGGAGTTTAGTAATACAGTTGTTTTTCTTGCTCTTATCATATGCAAGTATCCTTTATGTGCTTTTCTTCCCTTGTAAACATGGAAATGGTACAACAGGTGAAGGGAAAATTACTTTGTTAGTTCTCCTTCTACTCTCCCAGTCTCTCTGGACAATGAAGGGGCAGCAACACATTGATGTGGTCATCCTTCTACCCCTTCTTGTAGGCATGTGAAGTGCTCATAGCAGTTAAGTCCTGATTGGAGTTAGGGGTGTTCTCACCCACATTTGCATGTTCCAGCACTTCTTGTTGCATGCCCTAGAATATAAAATGACAAATAAAAACAGCAAGGAAAGCTGAAAACCCTAACAGTCACATGAAAATGTACAATTCAAATCCCTAAAATGCTGGAAAATTTTTGCGTATGAGGAGCTCAAAGCATGTAGTAGTATAAGCTCGCAACACAAAAGATGATTCTCTCATCAGATAAATCTTCGGAGCAGCTGTGCCTTTAATTTATGATAAAAGTTTACCCTTTATAATATCTATGTGGTTTTTGATATCAGAAAGAGAAAACACAATTTAGGAGCAAACTGAAAATAATAAATGGTGCAAAAAGAATAAAAACAATGGGATTAGTATTGATGGAAAAAGAAGTATATTCCCTGCTTTATGTGTTGGGTATTTCAGAATAGCAACTGTGTGCCTGAGGGGTGATTATATAGAATCAAACACAAGTCTGAGAAATGCACAATGAACCGGACAACATATGAAATCCAAGAAACCAGATGATGCCCTTCCAGCTGCTACAACACAGATAAATAATTGATGCTTGTTATTTATTTCCTTTCACAGGGCCTTAAATGATGCCATATATGTTGAACAGTGTATGTGTGCGTATATATATATATATATATATATATATATATATATATATATATATATATATAATACAGAGTATGTACACACTATTGTATAGCTTTATTAGTGCATAAAGCTCATGTGTTCAATGAAAAGAAAAACCCTATTATTACACTGCTTTTTTTTGTGCAAAACACATTAACAAAATAGAAGCATTGGATGTTGTTGCTAAGCATTCATCATTCATTCAAGTTTAAAACTCAATTGAAGCCTCCACTTTATAACTGTAATGCACTCAGGCTGCATAAACAGTAAAAGATATGGGCATATTTTTGGGATTTTTTTTGCTGCAGCTTGGTCTAAAATACCCTGTGCAGGTGGCGGCATGTTAGACCACTGGACATCTGGACCACTGAACTCCTAAGCAGCAGTCTCCAGCACAAGGCCACCACATAGCCTAGCTGCACCACTATAATACATTAAAATATAAAAAAGACATCAACATCTATTATTGTTTATTCAGCCTGACTTCTAAAAGTAAGACATTGGGGTTCATTCAGTAAAGCAGTAAACGCTGCTCACTTTGCTAAGTGAACAGTTTCTATTCTGGGTTTCATTTTTACTTCAGTAAGACAACATTGTGTGACACGGTCATATCGGACCACAGTGATTCATTCAAAATAAAACCTATTGTGGACCCACGTATGGTTGGAGCATCTCAGCAACCCCCCCCCCCCCCCCCCTTCTGAAAAATCATTGGGACACCTTTCTTTTTTAAATTTCTTTTTATATTCGATCCCCCATCCCTGATGGCTATTGGTTGATATCGCACCTACGCATACCATATCTTTACACCCTGTTTACGCAGCTGGACAGTACAAATGCTTCATTTGCAGGTCAGAATTAGGGCCCCATTTAATATTGGACCTCAGCGAAAACATGCACCTTTCGATTGCTATCTGTATTTTTACCTATTTTTAATCCACACTGGTCCAGTCATGTGATCCTGCAGCTCTGTGTAAGGGAGTGCTCAACAACGTCTCTGAATTTCGTGAGCCATGACATCACCCATAGGCTCCCTTAGCCCAGTCGTTGTCAGAACCCCCCTCTCTTCCCTACAGCTCACTGACACAGGGCTCGAGCGATTGAGCTGTGCGATCATGTGACTGGACAAGAGAGGATTAGAAATAGGTAAGAATCCACATCCTTTTTATACAGGTTGGGCAGGATAGGTAAGAGGAGGGGGAGAGAACATTTATAAGAATAGATATAGTTAGGCTTTTCTTCAACTTTAAGGGAAAAGGGGTATGCCTCGGAATGGGAACCCAGTTTAATGGTCTAATCTTACCAGATATCATCTAGTGTGTGGGAAAGCACAGGACAGGAGGTGTATATTGCAGCGAGTGTTTTCTTTTAATGCTGAAGGAAAAATGTTTGGATGAGTTAGGCTGAATGTCAAAGATGAAAATACACAGGTTTCCAAGTACAGTGTGTGCTGCTGAGCTGGTGACAGGGACAAAAGTTTTGAGGGACAATACATTGCTAGGAATAGGGCAACCTCCTATGAAAATGTTAGTTATAACGAAACGCGTCAACAACGTCACAAGTGCCATCCTGTACATTGACCGCTTTATTCCTGTGAATGTTTGTAAGTGTACTCCTATATTCTTAAAAAATTGTCCATAACAGTTTTACACTATGTCCGTGTTGTTTGGTTTATGCCTTTATATAAATCTGTGAGGGGGATTTCCTGGCAACCTAATTGGAGAACTGTGTGGATTCCTGCCTTGGTTCATCCGGTGATCCAGTCACGTTGGGGGACATTTATGTCATTCAGCTTGTATGACCCATTTACTATACTGTAACTTGGGTTCATACATTCTGGTGAGCGCATTCATTTTTTGTTGGTGTGGGGATCTTCTGAAGTCACTATCACCTCATGATGTTTCATTTACACCTGGGACTTTGTTTTATATGCACTAATGTGTAACTCACTGGACTCACGTTTGTGTTTTTATCGATTTAATTGTGTTTGTATACATCTCACAATTTATGATTGTGGCATTTTTGTTGTGTCACGTTTAGCGCTGCACTGTTTCTTTCTTTATCTTTATACAACACATGTCAGTTGTGGTGTCAGCAGCTTGTCCAATTTGTTTTTTTCTCTCACAGTTAGCGCAGTTTGGATACACATATTCTACACTGTTTGCTACTTTGTTACTTTATGTAACAGAAAAGATGACCTTTACCTGAAGTTACATGTTTCATGTTATGATGTGATCGTATGATCTCATTTACGCTTAACCACTTCAGCTCTCCCACCTGTTCACCCCTTATGGACCAGAGCAATTTCTTATTATGAGCCTGTTTATTTGGCGATAATTTTGTCATTACTTAACCACTTTAGGACCGCTCACTGTGCTTCTACTGCGGCACAGCGGCTCCCCTGGATTCAGCGACGTAGACCTACGTCGCTGGACTGCTAGTGTTTAGACACAGCGGGAGTCGGGCCAGAGGAGGAGAGGCGGTGATCGCCGCCTCTCTTTCTTGATTGTCGGGGAAAGAGTTAAAAGATCCGCCCGCTTGTGTAAACAAAGCAGGCGGATCTTCTCTGTGACAGACAGGGAGATCACAGGATTCGGCATAGCTGAACCTGTGATCTCTGTCTGTGTAACAGAACCCCCCACCCCCACACACACACGTCAGTAAGCATGAGGCATACATTTAACCCCTTGATCACAAACAGTGTTAACCCCTTCCCTGCCAGTGTCATTATTACAGTAACAGTGCATATTTTTAGCACTGATTAATGTAGTAATGTCACTGGTCCCCCCAAAAGTGTCAAAAATGTCAGTTAGGGGCCCAATCTCTCCACCGCAGTGTCACAGTCCCGCAAAAAATTGCAGATCTCCGCCATTACTAGTAAAAAAAAAAAAAAAAACAATAAAAATGACATAAATCTTTCCCGTAGTTAGTAAATGCAATAACGTTTGCGCAAACCAATCAAAATACGCTTATTGCGATTTTTTTTATTTTACATTTTTTTTTGGGAATGTTATATATCAGAATGTGAAAAATATTGTTTTTTTTTTCAAAATTGTCGCTCTTTTTTAAAAAATTAAAAATCGCACAGGTAATCAAATACCACCAAAAGAAAGCTCTATTTGTGGGGAAAAAAAAGGATGTAAATTTCATTTGGGTATAGCGTCGCAAGACCGCGCAATTGTCCATTAAACTAACGCAGTGCCGAATAGCAAAATATAGCCTGGTCAGGAAGGGGGTAAAATCTTCCGGTCTTAAAGTGGTTAAAAATACGCTCATTGAGAATTTTTTTGTCAAAGACATGTAGCTAAATACATTTTGGCCTAAATATGATTGAATATATTGGATATTTTTTAACAGTCAAAGTAGAAAATGTAAATTTTTTGCAAAAATGTATCAGTTTTTCATCCATTTTTCATCCGTTTTTTCATCCATTTTTCGTCCGTTTTCATCCGTTTTTCACCCATTTTTCATCCGTTTTTTTTACATCCACTACCGTTTGTCCGTTAACATCCGTTTTTCGTCTGATCCGTTTTTTGGACGGATGAAAAATAGGGCATTCATCCGTTCCAAAAAACAGACATTGACGGAAGCGGATGAAAATGGATGTTAACGGATGATCATTCGTTGTCATCCGTGTTTACATAGAGATGCATTGATGTCCATTTTTCATCTGTCAACGGATGGATGAAAAACGGACAAACGGACATATGTGACGGATCGGACGAAAAACGGATGTTAACGGACAACAGGCCGTTTTTCATTTGCATTGGTAGTGGATGTAAAAAAAAAATGGATGAAAAATGGATGAAAAACGGATGAAAAATGGATGAAAAGGACGAAAAATGGATGAAAAAGGACAAAAAATGGATGAAAAACGGATACATTTTGACATGACTGAATTGATGAACTGAACGGACCATATATGTGAAAGGGGCCCTAAGAGCATTATCAAAATCAGCATCCTTTTCAGTCAGGTTGTGAGATCTGTATTTTTCTAAGTGTTTTTTATTTATTTTTTTAACAATTAACAACCATGAATTTGGAAAGCTGGTTAAAACAGGGAACTCTTCAGAGAAAAATTATTACTATTTCTACCTGTTCGGCACTTATAGAAACTAAGAAAGAAGATACAACTAAAATTCCAGAAAACATGCCTGAAATAGTTGTATCCACTGTTCCTCAAATAGCAGAGACAAGTGACAAGTCAAAAAAAAAAAAAAAAGAAAAAGCACACAATGCTAGCCAATCTTCTTCTCAAATAAAGGAAAGAAAATATGATGATGATAGCTACTTGTCATTTGGATTCACAAGTGCCAGAAATGAAGATTGTCCTGAAGCACAATGCGTACTTTGCAATAAAGTATTGCCAAACAGTTCATTAGCAATTAAGTCGTAATTTTGAGTAAAACCACGCAGAGTACAAGGATAAAGACATTGACTTTTTAAAGAGAAAGCTAAAGGAGTATCAGAAGAGTAAACAATTTAAGAACAAAAAATTTCAAAATGCTAATGAAAAAGCCACAGCGGTTTATTACAGAGTGAGTTACCGCATGGCACTTGTAGGAGAAGCACGCACACTTGGGGAATCACTAATAAAACCGTGTGCAAAAGAAATAGTTTCATGTATTTTAAGTGAGAAGTTGAGTAAAAAAATTGAAGCTGTGCCACTTTCCAACAACACAGTTTTGCGCCGTATGCATGATCTTGCTGATGCCATCCATATTGAACGAATTTCTCGACTGCATCAATGTGATGGGTACTCACTGCAATTAGACAAGTCCACAGATGTTGCAAGACTTTCAATTTTGTTGGTTTTTGTTAGATAGAATTTTGACAAACAGGTTGAAGAAGATTTGCTTCTGTGTGAAACTTTGAAAACTCATACCACTGGTGAGAACATATTTAACTAGATCCAGAAGTTCATGGACACACAGTATAAATTGGGACAAATGTGTAGATGTGTGCAGTGATAGTGCCAAAGCAATGGTTGGGAAAGTGGCAGGTGCTGAGACACGAATAAGAAATGTAGCAAAAAACAGGACCAGTTCTCACTGTGTTCTTCACAGACATGCACCGGTAGCTAAAACTATTTCAATCTCACTTAAAACTGTGCTAGACGAATCAGTGCAGATTATTAATTTTATAAAAAGCCGACCATTACAGTCACAACTATTTAAAATTATATGTGAAGATATGGGTAGTTACCACTCTGCTCTGCTTTTGCATTCAGAAGTCCATTGGCTATCACGAGGTAAAGTCCTTGTTAGAATGTTTTATTTGTGTCAAGAGTTGTTTGCATATTTCCAGGATCATACATTTGGATTATCTGATCGATTAAAAAACACTCTGTGGTTATCCAAAGTAGAATATCTTGCAGACATTTTCACCAAATTAAATGACGTATGTTTATCGTCTCCAAGAAAAAAACACTAATATTTTTAATGTAAGAGATAAAATATTTTCACAGTCTCATAAGCTGCAGTTTTGGACCTCATCTGTTGAGCAAAATAATTTGAACTCTTTGCCAACACTTAAAGCGGTTGTAAACCCAAAAATTGAAAAAAAAAATGCGCGCGGGAGTGATTTTCCGTCAAGCTCCCGGCAAGTAAAACTGAAGGTCCCCCCGGACCTTCAGAGCGCATGCGCCGCTCGCGTGAGCGGCTGCATGCACTGCAAATATCTCCTAAACCGTGCCGGTTTAGGAGATATTAATTGTACCTACAGGTAAGCCTTATTATAGGCTTACCTGTAGGTAAAAGTGTCAAAAAGCGGGATACTACCGCTTTAAGGATTTTCTTGAAAAATCAGAAATTGAACTTGAAGATGAAATCCGCAATGAAATTGTAGATCATGTTCACCATTTAATCACATCTATTAATCAGTATTTTCCATTCTTGAATGAAAACAATAATGACTGGGTTCGAAATCCATTCATAAAAGACAAGCCAGCCAATTTTTCTGATGTAGATTTTGAGAATCTGATTGATATTACTTCTGACAGTCAACTAAGCCAAACATATAAAGAAGTTTCTCTTATTGTTTTTTGGGTGATTTAGGCAAAGAATACCCAGAATTGTCCAAGTGGGCAATCAAAGTTCTGTTGCCATTCGCCAGCACATACTTTTGTGAAACTGGATTCTCGCTTTATTCCGCAACAAAAACAAAGTATCAAAATCGACTTGACACAACTGCAGACATGCAAATACAATTGTCAACAATTAAACCAGATATAAAAAGAATTTGCCAGCAAAAGAGAACATTACACTCTGCTCATTGAAAGGTTGGCGCTGTGCTACTCTATGGCACACATTGTTGGGGCTCCCAAGTTTTGCTATACCATGTCAAAGGGTTCCAAGGGAAAAATTGATTGGGAAACCTTGCTCTATAGACACAGTGGAGGAGTGAGTGTAGTTCAAGAATTAACAGGTGAAAATAAAGGGGAAAAACAAAGAAAAAATGCAGCCACCACAGCTAAGGGCTGGTAAGCTGTACTAAATTACATTTTGTTCTTGGTTTTACAATTTAAAGTATAAATAATGCAAGTTTTTTTTTTTTTTTTTTTTTTTTTTTAGTTTTTGTTAGAGTGGAGATGGATTGGAATACAATACCGGTCAGGTTTTTTTTATGTTTTACTTTTGCTGTCTGTTCCCCTGTTAGACAAAAATGTTCTCTATTTGCCCTGTTTATTGTTTTCACCAAAAGTGAAAAAAAAAATCCCACATTTTTACTTTCTGAGTTAAAACATATCCAATAAAAAAAAATCGAATTTATTCATAAGTTTTGTCCAAAACGAATTTTGCTACGTCTCTGGTAAAAAAAAAATCCCAATAAGTGTATATTGATTGGTTTCCATGAGAGTTAGAGTGTCTATAAACTATAGTGTATATATGCTGGAATTTTTATTTATTTATTTTTACATTACTAATAGTGGTGATCAGAGACTTATAATGGCACTGCAATAGTGCGTCGAGAAAGCTGACACTAACTGACACTGAGTGGGAACTTACTAACCGCCACTGACATCACCAATGACTCTAATACAGTGATCAGTGATAATACTGATACATGGTCACTGTACTAACCACACTGGCTGGCAAGGGGTTAACATCTCGGATAATCAAGGGGTTAACTGTGTGGCTAACAACTGTTTGTGTACTGTGTGCTGCTTTTTTACTAAAGATGTCTTTGTTTCTTCTTCCTGTTTTGCAGGGAGAAGAAACAGAGAGATTGTTCCCTGTGTACAGAGTCTGTGTTGCTTATCAACACAGGGCACTTGGCTGTGAATGGACAAAGCTGATCAGCGGGTCCCAGCCATGAATACTGGCCAGGACCTGCTGACAAACTCCCACCGTGTACAATCACATGGGAATCAAGCAGTGACGTACAAGTATGTCGCTTTGCCTGTACGGAGCCCCTTCTGAAGTACATTGCAGGTGGGCAGTACAGAAGTGGTTAAGGTTTTGCGCTGATATCTAAATATTCCAACTTTTACCTTTCTGCCTTACGTTAAGCGCTAAATCTATCTTTGTTACTATGTTTCATGTTATACCAATATTCGGAGAGTAACTTGAACAAGTTCTAGACTGGAAGGATTTGCCTCCCTAAAGACAAGGCCATTGTTTGCGATTCGGCACTACGTTACTTTAACAAAAAATTGCGTGGGCGTGCGACATTGTACTGAAATAAAATGGATGTTCTTTTTTTGCCCACAAATACAGCTTCCTTTTGGAGGCATTTGATCACCTGTGTGATTTTTTTTTTTTTGCGCTATAAACAAAAAAAGAGTGACAATTCTGAGAAAAAAAAACAATATTTTTCACATTCTGTTATATAACATTCCCAAAAAAAAAAATGTAAAAATCAAAACTTTTCATCCTTTTAGGTCAATTTGTATTCTGCTATATATTTTTGGTAAAAAAAAATTGGCAATAAGTGTATTTTGATTGGTTTGCGCAAATGTTATCGCGTCTACAAACTAGGGGAAAGATTTATGTCATTTTTATTTATTTTTTTACTAGTAATGGTGGCGTTCTGCGATTTTTAGCGGGACTGCGACATTGCAGCGGACAGATCGGACCCCTAACTGACATTTTTGACACTTTTGGAAAGACCAGTGACATTACTACAGTAATCAGTGCTAAAGATATGCAGCGAAGGGGTTAACACCGTGGTGATCGAAGGTTAAATATAAGCCTAGGGAAGTGTTTTCTAACTGTATGGGGGTGGGCTTGTGAAATGACCATAGAGACCTGTGATCCTATAAAGAAGGATCACAGGTGCTCTGTGATCATTTCAGAGAGAAGAATGTTCAGCTGTGTTTACAACAGCAGACCGTGGTTCTCTCTCAGCGGGGAGCGATTGCGGGTGCCTGGCGGCAATCGTGGCTGCTGGCCCCGTGCATCTGCATCCCCGCTACCTGGGGCGGGAGTGCACTCGCCCCCCAGCACCACTACTGTGAACCGACGTAGCCCTACATCGATTCGCGCAGCCGAGCCAGTCTGCTACAGTATATATGCAGGGTCCGGTCGGCAAGTGAATAACCATGGTCACATTCCCCAGCCCCCCCCCCCCTTAAAACACAGCCCCCTTCCCCCTGGTTACCTAAATCATAGGAAACCCTCCCACAGCATTCTGTAATCTTTTGATTTTGACACAGCCCTGCCCACACAACCATGTCATCCATTCACTGAGACCATGGCTGGGGGACCCATACATCTCAATAAAGCACAAATGCAGTGAGGTCAAAGCAATAGATCCGTACATCAATACAAAATTAGGACTAGAGGAAGAGTCTGCAGGGGCCTGTGCACTGCACCTGTGATGCAGTAATAGCTAGGGATAGACCGATTACCGGCAAGGTCGATATATCGGCAGCGGATATGCACTTTCCCTGATATTTCTGTATCAGCCCCGGAACTGGCCGATATTGCCGTGACGTCATTCTGCCTTCTTAGGCCGCCTCCCTCTCCTTGGACAGCCTTGTCTGGAGTCGGGACAATTCTCGAGGGAGTGTATCACAGCCATACACCCACATCCACAGGCCCTGTACCAGACAGCCAGCCACAGGCACTGTCCCAGCAAGCCAGCCAGCCACCCACAGGCCCTTTACCTGCCAGCCACAGGCACTGTACCAGCCAGCCACCCACAGCCCCTGTGCAAGCCACAAACCCACCACAGGGTGCCAGCCACCCACCCACCACAGGGTGCCAGCCATTAAGCATTAAACAAAATGAACATGGTCAGTACCAGATTTGTGTCAAAAATTGTCTTTATTTTCAATACTTTAAATGTACAAAATATCGGTCGATACCCATATGTTGTGACCAAAATATCGGTATTGGTCCTGAAAAAAACATATCGGTCTATCCCTAGTAATAGCAGTGCTCTGCAAGACCCAATGCAAAACTAAGGCATGTATATTTTCCTTTTATTAAAGTAGAACTATAGGCACAACTCTTTCTTTCATTTTGGATAGAGTAAGGGAGAGTTATAACACGTCAAAATTTTTCTTCCTGCTGTCTTTGTCCTATTGGGGTGCTTTCCCTTCATTTCCTGTCCCATAGCCAAAACCTGGAAGTGAGAGATCCTGTAGCCAAAACTCAGATCACCAGAACTGGTGTCCCCATTGGAAGATTTCTCCTCTATTACTGTTTTTGGGAAAACCCGAAATTTGGGATTTTCTTTTACTTTAACTTTTGATAATAATGGTACACAGGACAAGTGGAGAGAGTAAATTTCACTAACAGGAACAGAGCTAGCAATAAAAACCTAATAGGTATTTTAATCCCTCTCCACTCCAAAAACGAAAAAAAAAAAAAAATTGTCCTTACTTTACTTTAACCCCTTTCTGACCACGCTATGGCAGTATGACGGCTACAGAATGGCCACACTTTGTCAAGACGCCATCTTATGACCCTCCAGTGCTCGCACTGCCTGCGTGCTCTCTGCGGTAAGCATTGGCAGTGTACGCAGCGTTCTTTGGTTGCAGCTGATCACAGATCAGGGTAAAGAGCCAATTCCAGTGGCTCTTTACCACATGATCAAATGTATCCAATCACAGCTGATCACAGATGTAAACAGGATTTGCCGTTATTGCCAATCCTTACCTCACACTGATAGCACGTGAGGAGAGAAGAGAGTCAAAAACTGGCAAATCCACAAGTGGGGGCATCTGCACTGACAATCAGGGCCCTGATCATCAGCCCCAACAGTGCTGCCAATCAGTGCCCACCTGTAATGCCTGTCAGCACAGCCTCATCAGTGTCCATCAATGCAGCCTATCAGTGCCTATTAATGCAGCCTATTAGTGCAACATATCAGTGCAGCCTCATCAGTGCACATTAGTGGAGAAAAAATACTAATTTACAAAATTCTATAACAGAAACTAAGAATGTTTTTTTTTCCGCTTGTTTCGCAAAAAAAAATAAAAAACCCATTGGTGAATAAATACAATTAAAATAAAGCTCTATCTGTCTCAAAACAATAATAACAATTTTGTTTGGGTACAGTGTTGCATGACCGTGCATTTGTCATTTATATTGACAGCGCTGTCGACAAATTAGACATCGCTAAATGCTGGCCTGGGCAGAAAGGGGGGTGAAAGTGCCCAGTAAGCAAGCAGATAATGCCTTTAATCGGAGAAAAAAATCTATAGTCGTGCAGACTAAACAAAGGGACTCCTGAACCAGAGCTCCATAGACAGCTCTATACTTCCTCCACCAGTCCCCTGCAGCCCTGATACACTCACAGTGTGAGCCCACGTGCTTCCTGTCTCCTGTACACAATGGAACCACGTGGTTCCGGTCCCCTCCCATCCGCCCTTACCACTTCCGGGTCGTCTCCTCCTCTCCCCCAGCATGTCTTCCCTTGCAGTCGGGGATGCGGTGGGTCAGGTGGTGTTACCCGGAGATGTGCTTGTTCTCCCGGTACAGAAAGGGGATGGCTCACTGTCTCTGACATCTTCGTCTCCTTCCTCCGGTCGGGTGCGGGTGGTGTGCGGTCCGGGGCTCGCTCGGCACGGAGACAACCTACGGGTCGCTAAGTGTGGAGTGCTGAGGCAGAGGGAACCGACGGTGTACTGGGTGGACTCCCAGCAGAAGAGGGTGAGGACAGCTCTGTGTACTCGTGTCTACCATGAGATGTAATAAGTATACTGGGTGGATGTGGGGCAACCAGTCAGCGCTTTTCTGTCGTTCCTGCTATGTATGGTTTGAAAATGAAACGAGGATTGTGATTGGTTGCTCTACAGAAAGAGGGCCTGTCATTTTTAGTGCTGCTCTCACTTATTTTGGGCTTGTTTAGGCTTGCAGCGTGGGGTGGTAAAACCAGAAAGTCTAGCCGCCACATTTTACAGTACCTCCCCACAACAACTCTCTTAAAGCGGTATATCCTATTTCTCTTACGTCCTCTGGCAGTCGCCGCCACCTCTAAGTCATATCAAGCATTCTAAACTAGTGCCCTGTGTACGCTTCGTACTTTCTTCCTTTCTGTGTAATCCGTCCTTTTCTAAACAATTATGTCATCTGCGCATTTAGTCCCTTCGTACTTTCTTCCTTTCTGTCTAATCCATCCTTTTCTAAATGTCATTGGCGCATGCGCATTTAGTCCCTTCATACCTTCTTCCTTTCTGTCTAATCCGTTGTTTTTCTAAACAATGATGTCATCGGCGCATGCGCATTTAGTCTCTTTTTCCGGCACGCTCTTCCTGCTGTAAGTCCTGTGTTTACATGCTGGCGTTCAATCAGATTACCACTACCCGTCAGATTGTGTAACGGAAGTGACGTTCCGACCAAAAAAAAAAAAACTTACTGCACATGCGCTATGCATTCCACTACCCTGCTTTGTGTTCCAAACACTTTGTGTCTGACAGGTAGTGGTAATCCTGATAGAACAGAAGAAGCCGACATCTTACTACACCTCCCCCAGCTACATCTTGAATTTCAGAGTCATTTAAGCAATAAAGTGAGGGTATGTAAATAGTATATTGACATCTGTGATGCTGTTTTGGTGTTCCGTTTTGTAACAAGCTGGGCATCAGCAGTAGGAAGGTGGCGGAGGCCATGTTAGTACACCCCTCACTGCTCATCGCTAAACCCTTAGGCTTTCAGAATTAAACATCCAAATAGCATCACAGATGTCAAATATACTATTTTTATTTACGCACACTTTATTGCTAAGGCTACGTTCGTATGTGGGCTTAGCGGATCATGGGCAGAATCACCGCGATCCGGAATCATTGCAAATCACGGGACGCCTGTGCGATGCCCGTTATTTGCAATGGCATCCCAAACGCTGTTGCCGAGATTTCCGCCTGCCGAATCGCGGTAACATCACGCAAACAGAATCGCTGGATGCATGACGCACAAAAGAAGCTCCTGTACCTTTTTGGGCATCATGTGTCCCGCGATTGTTTGTGTGATGTTACCGCGATTCGGCAGGTGGAAATTGTGGCAACATCGCACAGCGTTTGGGGTGCTATTGCAAATCACAGTCCGCTACGTCCACATGTGAACGTAGCCTAAAATTACTCTGGAATTGAAGACGTAGCTGGGTGTAGTAAGATGTCTGCTGTCACTATTGCCGAACAATCTGATGGGCTCTGTTGGTAGTGAAGTGGAGAAGTGTGTGGAACACATAGCGCACCATGGAACGCATAGTGCATGCGCGGTAAGTATTTTTTTGTCGGAACGTCACTTCCGTTACACAATCTGATGAGTAGTGGTAATCTGATAGAACACCAGGGCTATGTCATTTCCCACGTAATTATCCCGGCGTCAGCTCTAAGATCCTGCGAAACTCCTTTCCCGTTCACAAGCTGAGCCTTAAAGTGTTACTAAACCCACAATAGTAAAATCAGTGTGTATATGTAGTAAAACATGCTTATTATATATTCAGTGTGGAACCTCAAGGGGTTATTTCTCTGCATTGTGTATAGAGGCTGTGTGATCATGTCTTCTCTGATCCTCCCCTTCCACTGACTCCAATCCATCTCCTGATAGTACAGAGCATTAGGAGTCAGGCTGCACATGCTCAGTTTGGTGTATATTGCTAGAGAGGAGGTTTTTTTTTTTACCTTCTTGGAAGAGTGCATGTGATCAGCACAAGGCCAATCAGCACTGTCTAGACAGAGGGTCATGGGTTTTAAAGCCTGATGGGACAGTCATGGGAGAATGAAAACTCCTCTTATGAGCTTTAACATGACACAGACAGAAGTCACAATATTGCTGATGAGAAAAGGTATTTAGCAGTTTAAATTTACTAAAATAGTGAATGCAGGGTCCTGGGTTTATTAACACTTTAAGTGGAACTCCCTCTTCCAATCAACATTTAGTTATTTTTAATCCTCATGCTGCTAGCATTAGTAAATGGATAGGAAAGTATATCATATTTACTTGTTTTAAATCCTTTTTTTTTTTTTTTTTCTTCCTTCCTGGTTTCCTGCCTAGGCAAATTATGTCATAAATCCCAAGAGAGTCTCTAGGAGGGGTTTTCTCAGCTAAGCACACTCCCTTGCATGCATGTTTGAGCTAACGGCAGACGGATTCCAGGAAGTAAATGCTACATGAATAATTTACCCTTACTCAAGATGGCCACATGCTAGGGGGTTATTTTTCAAAGTAATTTTTTTTTTAACAAAAGAAAGCTTAGAGACATGAATGGATGGGGGAGTTTGCTTTGGATATTAAGAATTATTTAAAGTGTGTTTTTGGGTTGTAGTGCTTGGATGCAGTGAAGATCTCTTTAAAGTGATATTAAAGTCTTGTAATTTTTTGGTTTGAAAATAATAAATGTGTTATACTTACCTGCTCTGTGTAGTGGTTTTGCACAGAGTGGCCCAGATCCTCTTCTCAGGTCCTCCTGCCAATGCTTCTGGTCCCTCCCTCCTGCTGAGTTCCCCCACGGGAAGCAGTTTGCTATGGGGGCAGCCGAGCCACTGCTGTGTGTGTCTGTTCAGACATGGAGCCTTAACTCGGCCGCCCTCCTCTCTCTCCTGATTGGCTCACTGACTTTAACAGCAGCAGGAGCCAATGGCACCTGTTGCTGAATCCCAGCCAATGAGTAGCCTTGGCTCTCGTGCAAATCACTGGATGGAGATCGGGCTTATGTAAGTATTAGGGGGACTGAGAGGTGAAGGGTTTTTACCTTCATGCATTAAAAAACCTTCAGCCTTTACAATCACTTTAAGGCCATGTAACTCGCTATGTCACAGGGGTTGTAGAGGTGGGGAGCACGGCACAGGACTGAGCCCGAGGGAGCAGTATGGAATAGGAGAGCTGCACAAGCAAATTTTTGAGTGTCCACCAAGCACTGCGCATGTGCAAGATTACGGACATGGAAAGGGAGAAGGGGGAGAAGTTCGGATTGTATTGGACATGGTAGACAGCAGTCAGTATGGCATTGGCTGCATCCAGCAAGGAGCTTCGGTAAAAAGAATGAACTATAAATAAATAGAAAGAACTATGTTATGGGGCATCCACTGTTACACAGAAGCTATTGCAATTATTCCAGCACGATCTGGGTTGGCGAGTTGCATTGAAGGGCAGGGGGTTACAATAGGGGTTCACCTTTGTAACATTTTAAAACACAGCACCCCCTAAACCCCTATTGTGACAGTGGGCATCGCCTCCCCACTTCTGCCACAAGTAAAAAAACAGCATGAATGTAAGGGGTGCTCTACCCACATGGCCATGTCCTTAATTTACCTAGTTCTGTGAATGAATGAACTAAGTGTACTGTCAGCCACTGGGGCAGACGGCTTGTAGTTCTCAATGAACTGCGAGAGCGCTAGTGAGCACTCCCATCATTTGTTGAATTCTTACTGATGTTCAGTAACTGTCTGCCTGTATTGTAGCTACAGGCACACAGCTGACTGACAGACTGTAGGAGCCTGGCATGGTGCCAGTGTTACAGGCTGCAGTGTAAAAGAATACCATAAATGCACATTGTTTTACTTGCAAAAAGTGTGCATGCATTATTTTTTTTAATTTTCTTATAAAAGGTGAATTTATCCTTTTAAAAACAAAGTAAACCACCCCCATCACCCCCAGCTTAAAAGTGGAGACCTGAGTTCTTGGTGCTTCCTTTTTGTTTTCTGAGTGGAATTGTGGTGGAGTGTCCAGGAGCAGCAGTGATCCATCTGATCTAGGGTAGCCAAGTTAAACGCATAAGTTCTGATTGACCATTTACCTGTATAGTAATGGTCATGTCTTTTTCTGGTAAGCGGCTGACCTCTCTGGTTTTCTCATGGGTGGATTTGAGTGGATCCACACACTGGGTCTGCGCCATTGTAAGACTTGTTGAAAGGTTTCCCACTTTTGTTGGATCTTTTTCTTTACACCTGCACAGTACTTTTTTTTTTTTTTTGGGGGGGGGGGGGGACCTTTCTCTGTGTATGCACTGGTTGGACTTATTTATGTTTTTATATTTGGACACTTTTTTTATAGTTCTAAGTTTTGTTATCTGTAACACATCACTGCACAATTGATTTTTTTTTTTTTTTTTAACTATTTTTTTTTAACCCTAATAACTAAGCTCACAAGACTGCTTGGTGATGTTTGTATGTTTCTCTGTACTATGCTAAAATATATAAAAACTTTTTTTAAAGCACGGTTAAAGCTGATGTTTAGGTATGGCAATTTTTACATTGGTCCTGCCTTGATAAGTTAGCACTGCTACTCCACTGATCTCCACTTGCTTCCAGGTCCTGTACAAAACTGCTACCCTGCTTGATTGGACAAGTTGGGGTGACAACGTCACAATCTCCACATCATCCAGTTAGAGAACACTTCACATTTTCTCAACATTTATTGAGAAAATGCAAAGTATTTTCTGAATGGCGCCATTGCAGAGCGGACATCTTTTGTAATATCCAGCTTCCATCGGAAATCCTGGAGGTATGGCACACACATAAGCTGTACTGATGTAACTGTAGGAATTGCCATACCTTCAGCTTTGATCTCCTCTCTGCTACGTATTGTAAAATTCAGACGTGTTGGGTGCACTGCAGCACCTGAAGCATATGTGTGGTAATGCTATATAAAACAAATCTTCTCCTTGTGATCACTTATGGTTATTTTTCCTATTCTAGTATGTGCCTGTTAAAGGGGACCACGTGATTGGAATTGTCACAACCAAGGCTGGAGATATTTTTAAGCTTGATGTTGGAGGGAGTGATCAAGCTTCTTTGTCATTCTTGGCCTTTGAAGGTGCAACTAAAAAGAACAGACCCAATGTAAAGGTAAGTTTTGCCTGCTTGTGTTTCTGAAACAATACCTTCGTGTGGTTTAAAAATTCTGGCATAACACATACAGTTGTGCTCATAAGTTTACATACCCTGGCAGAATTTGATTGATTTTTTTTTTGTAAACTTATGATCAGGGTCATTTGGGTAGTTTCTGTTGTCATTATGATTTAAAAAGAGTAAACACAGTTGATTGATAATACATGGCTTCAGCCAAACACTAACCATGAGTGAAAGAAGAGTTATGTTATTCATATTCTCAGAAAAATGGCCAAAAAATCATAAATTCTGCCAGGGTATGTAAACTTATGAGCACAACTGTACAGATAAGAAAAGAGATCATAGCAAACTAAGAATTTTTACGTTATGTTTTTAGAACTCCACTTTAACCGGGGATGTTTCACACAAATTGTAGGGGTAATTATGATGTGATTCTCCTAATAGGAACCCCTTCAGCATTCTATTTTCTGAAACTGTAAATTTAGGCTTTGTATACATTGGACAGAGAGGGGAAAGCTGTGCTTGCATTCCTGCAGTGGGCTGAGCACATACTGTATTTGCAGCCTACCACAAAATACATTAGAAGTTCAAAAAGCAACATCTTTGTCCCAAAATAATTTTTAGCGTTTTGCCTGTATTGGTGCAGCCTGCTGTACAAGTCGGTATTGGCTGTTGTACACTTATTCACATCCAGCTTGGCAATTGATGTATTTGAACAACTTTTGTTCAATCTGTGGCTGAAGTATAACATTAGTCCTGATTAATCTGAACCAATCCAGCTAAATAGTTTGGAGTTGAGTCCTTGCTCTCAGAAGGTACATATTGGCATACTATGCCTATTGCCTGAAATTTGTGTTTTTATATAGGCACAAAAGATAGAGAATACCTTTTGAGTGAAAGACTTGATTATTTACTTATAGAAATAAATCTACCAACTCGGGTCACAGAATGGCATGCTTTCAGTCTATTAACATGGATGTGTTTTTTACTTTTAGTTGTTTATCACCATCTAGATAACATAGGCAATGTGGTGATCTACTTTTTTTTCTAGAGTAGATGCTCTGTAGATATAAGTTAGCCAGAGACCAGTTTTTGGTAGCCTGACACTATAAATGTTAACACGATGCATAACTACAGTAGAACATTTTCATACCTCCAGAATATAAAGTTAACCTTGTTTATACTTATTTTGGAAGGTTGGAGACCTCGTTTATGGACAGTTCATTGTGGCTAATAAGGACATGGAACCAGAGTTGGCATGTATTGACGGTTCTGGAAAAGCGAATGGGAAAGGTGTCATTGGACAAGATGGTCTTATGTTTAAAGTATCCTTAGGACTAGTAAGAAAGTAAGAACTTATTTTACCTATTAAACAAATGAAACTATTTGAAGTTATTATAATATGTAAAGGGGCCTTTCACTTGAATTTAATAGAAGTGCAGTGGGTGGGTGATGTCTTTTTATTGTCCCGTTACAGGCGGTCCCCGGGTTATAAACATCTTAGTTACACATGACTCCTACTTACAAATGGAGGGAGACAACAGAAAGTGAGAGGAAATCTACCCCTAGGAAGGGAATTTCACTCCTGGAAGAGTTATCGTGGGGGAAAAAGGAGTCTCCACTGAAGCCATATCACTAATCCTTGTTTCCACAACAACCCAAATTTTTCAAAATCCATCATAGGGACAGAAAGTGAGGTGAATGCTTCTGAACAGGAATACAGACAGTAAAACAAATGAAACAAGGGTGTTAACCCTTCTCTATGCTATCCAAAAAACGTAAAAATTATTCTTTTGGCTGGAGCTACACTTAAAAAAATGTACCTGTTCAGACTTACAAACAAATTCGACTTAACAAACCTACAGTCCCTATCTTGTTTGTAACCCGAGGCCTGCCTGTATTGCTTATTGTGGCTGAATCCTAATATTTATACACTGGTTTGTGTTGAAAAGACAGATGGTTGCTAACCTTTGTCTGGTCTGCTTTGTAGTCCAGCATAGCCTGATTTTTTTTTTTTTATATTTCAGCATAGCCTGAGCGTTTCTCATGTTCCCCCTCTGTCCAATAGTCGCCACATTTCTCTCATGACAGGTTTTCACTTTAAAATGGATTTTAAAGGATTTTATTTTAATTTAAAAAAAAAAACGTATACTCACCTGCTCTGTGCAATGGTATTGCACCGAGAAGCCCTAAATCTCCCCTTTTGGGGTTGCCTACCGGCGATCTTGGCTCCTCATCTTTTGTGTCTGCCTCCATAGCAAGCGCTTGATATGGGAGGGGGAAAGACTCGCAGGCCCAATCCTGATCCAGGCTGTGTATGTTCGTTGATGCACACATTGTGGTTCAGCCTCTGCTCACAGAATTTGACTGGCAGGAGCCAATGCGGGAGGAGGGCACAGCAATTGGCTAATGCATTTCCTGCATTAAGGTTAAAAATGCTTTAAGTGGAATTTCAGTCAGTAAAATAAGTCCTGCTAGATTGTTTCAAGCTGCCCCTTTTGCAGATATAGCTACTTAAAACATTAAAAATAAGTGCCTGTACTGTTTAAAATTCAGTGGTGGACTGTCTCATCCTGCTCTGCACATGCTCAGTTGCTCTTTATTCTCTGCACTGTGCCTAAAATTGGAGCCACTAGAGGCTGATCAGCTGACCGTTTTTAAGATTTACTGTTGCTGAAGGGAGAAGAAAGCAGCAGGAACAACCCAGACTGTGCTGAGGGAGAAAAGGACAACCTTACAAGACCAGTGTCTTATCTATCTAATTCTCTTTCTCCCTCAATGGCAGCCTGTGAACGTCAGCACTGTAAAGCTTTTGTCAGCCTCCCTCTCTAGTTTAAAGCCAGGTACACACACTATTCGTTTTTTTTTTTTTTTTCTATTCAACCCCACCATGCAAGGTTAGTTCAGCGATCTCCATCTCCCCCCGATGAGCTGTTAGTGTCCTGACAGGGGGACTTTATTTACAGAAAGTGGCATTCTAGATTGAGACCCATGAGAGGGGGAGAGTTTCCAATATGTAAGTGACTGCTCTAGGCTTCAACAAAATGGTGACACCCAGCAAGAAGTGGGAGCAAAGCTGGAGGCATTTTAAAGGACACGCTAATATTGGTAGCATGATTAATAATGTGGAATGAATCTTTAAAAAAAATAATATAAAAATGATCAAACTGTTACGAGTAAAGTTTCACTTTAAGGTTTAACTTTTAGAACCACTAAACGTGGCTAAAATGAAATGGTACTTACTTTGTTTTCTATTATATTTTTAGGCTTTTAACACCCCAGAATGACATTGTCCAGGAATTGCTGAATGTATTTCCATTCGAAATGGTGATTGGATTGAATGGAAGAATTTGGGTTAAGGCTAAAACTATCCAACAGACTTTAATTGTAGCCAACTTACTGGAAGCCTGTGAATTTTTGACTGCTGCCCAGAGGAAGCAGGTTTTTGGAAAGTTCTCAGACAACATGTATTGATGATCATCCAGATGTAAATGAACCATATAGAATTTGTTTTATGTTGTGACACAAATTTTATTTTTTTTTTAAATTAAAAAAACTTTTGTTACAAATCGTGTTCTAGATGGCACTGCATTTTTATTTTTAAATCTTAAGTATTGGCTATATTTTGTACTCCAAAAAAAATCCATCTTGGTTCGTGTGCAGTTTGAAAGAACATTTATTTTCTTTGTTCTGTACAGGGGTTTATGGGTTGCCAGTGACCAGGGGACTGCTGTAAAATGTGGGCATGACTTTTGGGGGGGAATCATAAATGACCAAGTTAGAAATGGTACCTAGCTTTCTATTAAAACCTAAAGAGATAAGCATGCAGAGGCCAGCTGGTGAATATACACTATATTCACGTTAGTGAACCTCTCACCATCACATCTATATGAAATTTTGGACATCCCATTCCAAAACCAATTTGCATTTATTTTTATAAAACCTCTGGAAAATATTGCACCCATGATCAGATCGCGGGTACCATGCAGCACTTCTGCAGATTGTCAATGTATCTGTCTGCCATACTGGCACATATACACACTGACAGACAACAAACTACTAGAGCGCTCAACAGCGCCATGATTCATTGAAAACTACAAGCTGACAGCTGCAAAGGCTGTCAGTACTTGTAGTTTCCCATTTAATGAACTCTGTAAATGAATGACGCAACCTGGCTGCAATTTTTTTTTTTTTTTAACCACTTCTTAGGTGACGTCCTGGAGTTTAAGTGGTCAAATCCAAATAATGCCTGCAGCTGCAGGCATGATTCGGGTATCTTATTCTGCCGGCGATTCTCTGTTATATAAAAACAATCACCGTGGCTGTTGTTTTTTTTTTTACAGGTGGGGGGGGGAGAGAACATCCCCTCCCCCCCTCTCCTTCCATGGGATCGGCGAGCCGGAGAATGAATCGGCTGATGGCGGCAATTTACCATAGAGCTGACCGAGGACCAGATGGTCCCCAATCATCTTTGACCTTTGGAGGCCGGGAGCGACGATATGATGTCACGTCCCACCTCGGCAGATGTAAACACTGCCGTTTCCTCGGCTGGGAAACCAAGGTGTTTTTTTTTTTTTTTTTCCCATTCAGGCTTTCCAGAGGCCAGATCTGGGGACTTATAGATCCCAGATCTCACTGTAAAGAGGACCTGTCATGCCCTATTACAAGGGATGTTTACATTTCTTGTAATAGTAATAAAAGTGATCAAAAAAATAAAATAAAGGGAAAGTGTCAAAATAAGATAAACCATAAAAAATTAAATTTTAAAACGTTCATGCATATGTACGTCGCGTCCCCATATGTAAACGATGTTCAAACCACACGTGAGGTATCGGCGCAAACGTTAGAGTGAGAGCAATAATTCTAGCCCATGACCTCCTAACTCTAAACAGGTAACCTCGGAAAAAAATTTAAAGCGTCGCCTATGGAGGTGATTAAATACTGAAGTTTGGTGCCATTTCACGAGTGTTTGCAATTTTAAAGTGTGACACGTTGGGTATCTATTTACTCGGCGTAACATCTTTCACATTATACAAAAAAAACGTTAACTTAAGAGTTTTTTTTTTTAATTTATGACCTTTTTTTTTTTTTAAAAAAACATGCGTTTGAAAAATTGCTGCACAAATACCGTGTGACATAAAAACAACCACCATTTTATTTAGGGTCTCTGCTAAAATAACGTATATAATGTTTGGGGGTTCTGATTAATTTTCTAGCAAAAAAAAAAAAAAAGATTTTTACATGTAGGAGTGGAGTACCAGAATAGGCCCGATATGGAAGTGGTTAATGTATAGTCAAGGTGAGCCGTGGGAGAAGATCCCTCACTTGCTGTCACTATATGCTGCAGGAATGTAACCTGTTCCCAAACGTGAACTTATCATCATTTAACCGGTTCCCGAACGCCAACCCTGTGTGTGTGTGTGTGTATGTGTATATATAATATATACTGCGGCAGGCTGGCTCGCCTGTACGAATCACCGTACCTGCGCTCCTACCCCCCTAGACAGCAGGGATGCCGATCCACAGGACCGGTGGCACCAGCGATCGCTCCCTGCTGAGAGAGAACACTGGACAGCTGTTGTAAACAAGCTGACCTGTTTGAAATGATCAGATCGCCTATGATCCTTCTATATAGGATCACAGGTCTCTATGATCATTTCACAAGCCCATCCCCCATACAGTTAGTAAACACTCTCCTAGGCACGCTTAACCCTTTGATCGCCCCTAGGTTAACCCCTTCTCTGCCAGTGTCATTATTACAGTAACTGCATATTTTTAGCACTGATCACTGTAGTAGTGTCACTGGTCCCCCCAAAGTGTCAAATGTCAGTTTAGGGGGTCTGATCTGTCCGCTGCAATGTCGCAGTCCCGCTAAAAATCTCTCCCCTAGTTTGTAGACGCAATAACTTTTGCGCAAACCAATCAAAATATGCTGCTTCCATTTTTTAACCAAAAATATGTAGCAGAATACAAATTGGCTTATAAGGATGAAAAAAAATTGTTTTAATTTTCTTTTTTTGGGAATGTTATAGCAGAATGTGAAAAATATATATATATTTTTTTTTTTTTTTTTTTTTTTTTGTTTACAGCGCAGAAAATCGCACAGGTGATCAAATACCACCAATTCAAAGCTCTATTAGGGGGGGGGGGGGGAGAGACCATCATATTTTTTTTTTTTTTTTTTTAGGTACAGCCTCGCACGACAACGCAATTGTCCGTTAAAGTAACTCAGTGCTGAATTGCAAAAAATGGCCTGGTCATTAAGTGGGGCAAATCCTTCCGATTCAGAACTGGTTAAGAAGCTAAAGGCGTTTTCTAAAGTGTGACTTTACAGTACATAGCTGTGGTACAGTGCAACTGCAGCAACATATAGGCTCCCAAAAGAAGCTTACACATAACTTTAAACACATTCACTCATAACCTTGGTGCCTAAAAAATTCTGGGCTGCGGTACTAGCACTGTTCCCAGAGCCTGTACATTACTTTTGGATCATCAGTCTGATGGAAACTTCACTGAGCAATGCAAACTGCGAGGGGCTGGGCCAACACTGCCATAAAGTGACAAGTCACCAGTTACTGCAGCCCATAATTTTGGTAAACTCTGAAGAAACAATGCCTCTAAGGCTTCATTTAGTCAGCTGACAAGCTGTTGTGAGGCGACACATTCAGGCAAACAGGGAAGCGCAGCAAAGGAGCACAATGCATCATGGTTGCACTGCATTTTGTTGGCAAAAATGGGGTTAAAACAGGTGGCGTCACACAACAGCGCATGATGTAGCTCTTAAAGCCTAATAATGGAAATAGTTTAAATGTTTGGGCCAGCTGGACTTTGCCTTCAGGAAATGTTTTTGCCTTTTGTCATGTTAATGCAATATCTGATTGTCACTGCTGAGACATTGGGCACGCTTTGTGTTTGTCCAGCAGCAATCAGCACAGGTAATCGCTGACAGCAGTGAATAGCTGCAGTAGGGACCTCTGATTTCTGCCTCTACAATTCACCTTCATTGCCAGTGTGAATGTAGACTAAAGCTGGATACACACTATACAACTTTTTGTTGTTTTGATTTCCTTTAGATTTACCTTCAATTGTGTAGTACAAGGGCCTGCCTGATTGCTTACACATTGAAAGTGTTTAGAGTTGACCTCCTATATGGTTTTGGTAAATCTAAAGGAAAAAAAAAATCTATATAGTGTGTATCCAGCTTAACAATAACAAGGAATGTCCTTGTATTACTGCTTGACATAGTGTGTGTGTTTTTTTTTTTTTTTTTTTTTTAAGATAACATGCAGATGTTTTAGTTGTATGCAACCCAAAGAAAACGTACAATAAATTAATTACAGGAACTTTATTTTTAAAAAATAAATAAACAGGTGAATGGTTTTAATAATGGTTTATTTTATAGTTAATTATCAGGAAGTACATAGCCTTTTCCTTGAGAGACACCAGCTTTTAATGCTTTTGGCCAGCTTCTAGTTTCATGGTATGTGCATAAGATGTCAAACACTAAAGAAAAAAGTGTAAACAAAGTATTTGTTCATTATACATTCAAAATATACAAAATCAAAAACAGGAGTTTCATTGACCATGAATATAGATTATGGGCTCTTTCACACGGTCCGCCTCCGTAGGCGGATCTGTGCTGCTCAGCGGGGATCGATCCGCCGATCCCCGCTGAGCCGGCGGATGACATCTCCGTCTCCGCTTGCAGAGCGGAGAGGGAGGTGTCACAGCCCCCGCTGCTCTCTATGGGGATTTGGATGAGAGCGGACCGCCTGTCCGCTCTCATCCGATCCCCAGGACGGATGGAAAATAGGGTTTCCATCTGTCTGGATTTCACGGACAGGATCGCATGCGGGTGTCAGCGGACATGTCACCGCTGACATCCGCTGCTCCATAGGGCTGAATGGGGCATCCGATCAGATCCGCCTAAAAAAAACTGACAGGCGGATCTGATCGGGCCGCCCGTGTGAAAGAGCCCCAAGTATGAAAATGCAAGCTTCGCTTATTAGCTAGTCCCGCCTTGAAGAAATAATAAAAAAACCTAGCTTAAAGCAATAAAACAAAAAAAACCTAATCAAAGATGGTCAGACATGCCTTATACTTGTCGTCGTTGGCCTGCATGATGTCACTGGGCCTGCTGCTGGGTTTCCAGAAAAGCCAAAGATCCCAAATCCACAAGAATGTGCGCCAAAGTAAACAATTTTAATTTTTCGCTATAAGTAGGACTGCAACATACCTACCATCATTTATTGTTGTCAGAAACTGTTGGTGTTAGGTTGCATGCAGCCTTTTGGTACTTTTTTTATGATTGACAGCTGGTTGGCTATTGCTGTGCATGGTGTGGACTGCATTTACAGAGTCTGATGTTTTAGTTTGCGCTGCCTTATAACAAATTAAATTCTACATTGGAAAGTGACAGGTGGAGATTCAATGTTTAAATCTAACTGGCTGGTATTTATCAATATCTGTCAATAAATGCCAAATAATTGCACACTGAAGTACTGAAATCCAGTGTACTGCCATACTATTTTCAATCATACTGAGCAGTGTATGTTTTTGTAATTGTACAATCCTAAAATACATTGAGAGGGGAATTTACTAAAACAGGAGCTGCCACAATCTGCTACAGGTGGGCATGGCAACCAATCGGCTTCCATTTTCAAAGATTAATGTGATACTAAAGTCTCGCTGATTTTTAACAATACAAACATGTCATAGTTACCTGCTCTGTGCAGTGGTTTTGCACAGAGCAGCCCAGATCCTACTCGTCTTGGGCCCCTTTTTTGCGCTCCCGGCCCTCCTTTTGAGTAGCTCCACAGAAAGCAGCTTGCTAATGGAGGCACCTGAGCGGAGCCGCAGCTCTGTGTGTCCATTCAGACACTGAGCCCCGGCACCACCCCCTCTCCTCATTGGCTCACTGACAGCAGCGGGAGCCAACGAGGAGGGGTTTACTGAACAGCCATGTCTCTAGTTCAACATCACTGTATCGAGATGGAGCTCAGGTAAGTATTTGGGGGTGCTGGGGCTGCTGCACACAGAAGGCTTTTAATCTTAATGGATGCATTAGGATAAAAACCTTCTGCCTTTACAATCATTTTAACTGATCAGTCTGAGGCTAGAAGTTGATTGTTACTAAGCACAGCTGCTCCAGCTTTAGTAAATTCCCCCCCCCCCCCCCTGTATCAATACTAATAGCATAATAAAAGCTCACCTTGATTAATTGCCAATATCTCAGAGTGGAAGTTTTTCTCATTTTCCCTCTTAACCATATACTCTTGAATTGGCAGTCGTGCAGTCTGCAGGCCATTTGCTTTAGCTTTGTGATATGTTACTTTCTATGATACAAGAATAGGAATAACATTAATGATTTACAGCACATGTGATTAGTATACTATGTTTAGCAGGTCTGTAAACAGTTCCTCAAATACAGAAATGTGAACAATTTCTATGTATGGTCTAATAGGCAAATGCAACATTTTTATACAGACCTTTTGAATACTTTCATCAACCAGTCCTCCCAGAACATACACTTTAGATGGATCAATATCTTCAAGGACTTGAATAAAGCAAAGGGAAGTTAAAAATAACAAAAACTTTTTTTTTTGGCCTCCATACGTTATAAAACAAAGTACAACTACTCACCGATGCATTAAAACAAGATATGTAAATACTAGAATATCACAAATGTGGTTTTAATTTACTGAAATAGGTCAAAGAAATAATGATTTAAAATGTTTTCTATGTATACCAGCAGGACTGCAACTCTTTTTAATTGGATCCCTATATATCAGGGTTCGACAAACCCCGGTCGCCGTGGCGACCAGAAACCGCGTCCTGGCTCCTGATTTGCCGCCAGCCCACTCTCTGCAACTCCTGACGGACTGCCCGGACACGCAGCTCAGAGTGTCAGGCAGCTGATGCTTCGCTCTCCCCCCTCCCTGGTCTCCGTGTTTTCCCTGGAGCCGTGCAGTAATCTGAAGTCCAGCTGTGAGTAACATGAGAGGGGAGGGGGCTGGCCTCCTCTCCTCTGCCAGAGCACGGTCCGGAATGGCTGCTCTCTGAGCTCTCTTCTGCTGCCCGTAGCGTCCTTATCAGGCTGGTCTTCCTCCCCCCAGAGACCACAGCGGGAGTTCAGACCTTGGAGAAGAGTGAGGAGGAGGAGGGGGACCCAGCAGCCTGTGTGCCCTTTACCTGACCCTGCAGGCAGACTGTCACTACTATGAGGGAGGGGGGGGGGGAGAGTTGTGGTGGAGGATAGAGCACGGGGGCTGCCTGTGTGTGTTCTGTGTCCATGCTGTGACACACTGAGCTGCTGTTCTCATAGTGCAGTTGTTTAAGGTGTGCTGTGAGGTGGAGGAGGGGAGATGAGGCTGGCATGCTTTAAAATGATCTTTTTATGTCCTCTGATAAAGCCATGTGTATTATGAACAATCACCACAGGGGGGACACACAGGCAGGAAGTAGCTGCAAAGAGGCAACAGAAGATCAGCAGCGCTGGGATACTTCTTTCATCCTTTTCTGTGTTTGTTTTATTTAAAATGTCACAAAGGCTTTATTTAGATGTGCAGTTGGGTGGTAAAAATGTGCTGTAAAGACATGTTTTTGCCACCCACCAACAGCCACCCTTAAGCTACAGCAGATGAGGGTATTTTACATGCCGCAGTCATGATGCATTAGCATAAAAAGGAGTTTCCCCCTATAACAGGTTTTTAATGTCATTCTTTCTGGCCAGCCCATAACCTTGATGTAATGCGTTACATTGGAGTTATTGACTGACCGCTCTGCTGTAAGTTAGTTAGGGGGCGCAAATTACTTGCCCTGACAACCCACGCTACCAAAAAAAAACTGGCTCCTAACTTTTTTAGCTGGCTCCTAGATTCATAGCAAATTTGTCGAGCCCTGATTGTATATATATATGTATATACACACACACACAGTATCTCACAAAAGTGACTACACCCCTCACATTTTTGTAAATATTTTATTATAACTTTTCATGTCACAACACTGACGAAATGACACTTTGCTATGTAGCACCCTCCTAGACAGGTGCTAGGTAAAATCATTTGTTGCTCCCCGGATAAGAAGTTAGGTCTGCTCTCTGTGCTCAGTGTGTATTCATCTGGTCTGAGGGAGTGTCCCCACTGCATCCAATAGGGAGGCCTGTTGGATAGTAGAGGAAACCTGGCCAATGATGCACAAGTTTTTCTAACCGTCCCAGTGGGGTGGCACCTGGAGAGATATCATGGAATTGGAAATAAAAGTGGAGAGCACATAAGGCAGGGTGTCTTTTGCGAGGTCAGCGCACACAGTGAGAAAGGGGGTGCCAAGTAAAACCCTGAAGAGTAATCTACAAAGTAGGTCACCTTTCAAATACTTCACTTCAGTGGCAGGGTGAGGCAGCTGCCTTGCCGCATTCAACATAGATAGAAGTCCTCAAGATTGTGCATAGTTTGCTGAGTTGGAGTATCCCACTCATCCCTTCTCCCATCCAAATTCTAATAATATAGAAACAACCAAATCCCCTGGACTGTTTACTGACTGAGCAAAGCATTTAAAGTACTGTGAATTTACAAGTCGTTGCTATGGGTAACCCAGGGGAATCCGCTTAAAGCAGCTCCCATGGGAGCAGTGCTACAGTAACAATGTAAAGTAGTGAGTGTACAGCTTGTATAACAGTGTAAATTTGCTGTCCCCTCAAAATAACTCAACACACAGCCATTAATGTCTAAACCACTGGCAACAAAAGTGAGTACACCCCTAAGTGAAAAGGCCCAAAGTGTTAATTTTTGTGAGGCCAGCATTATTTTCCAGCACTGCCTTAACCCTCTTGGGCATGGAATTCACCAGAGGTTGCCACTGGAGTCCTCTTCCACTCCTCCATGACATCATCACAGAGCTGGTGGATGTTAGAGACCTTGCGCTCCTCCACCTTCCATTTGAGGATGCACTACACATGCTCAATAGGGTTTAGGTCTGGAGACATTCTTGCCCAGTCCATCAACTTTACCCTCAGCTTCTTTAGCAAGGCCGTGGTCGTCCTGGAGGTGTGCTTGGGGTCGTTATCATGTTGAAATACTGCCCTGCAGCCAAATCTGCAAAGTAAGGGGAACATGCTCTGCTTCAGAATGTCACAGTACATGTTGGTATTTATGGGTCCCTCAATGAACTGTAGCTCCCCAGTGTAGGCAGGACTCATGCAGCCCCAGACCATGACACTCCCACCACCACCCTGGATTGTAGGCAAGACACACTTGTCTGTGTACTTCTCACCTGGTTGCCGCCACACATGTTTGACACCATCTGAACCAGATAAGTTTATCTTGGTCTCATCAGACCACAGGACATGGTTCCAGTAATCCATGTCCTTAGTCTGCTTGTCTTCAGCAAACTGTTAGCAGGCTTTCTTGTACATTATCTTTAGAAGAGTCTTCCTTGTGGGATGACAGCCATGCAGACCAACTTGATGCAGTGTGCGGCGTATGGTCTGAGCACTGACAGGCTGACCCTTCAACCTCTGCAGCAATGCTGGCAGCACTCATACGTCTATTTCCCAAAGACAACCTCTGGATATGACGCTGTGCATGTGCACTCAGCTTCTTTGGTTGACCATGGCGAGGCCTGTTCAGAGTGGAACCTGTCCTGTTAAACCACTGTATAGTCTTGGCCACCATGCTGCGGCTCAGTTTCAGGGTAATCTTTGGCAATATTTTTATAGCCCTAGGCCTTCTTTATGTAGCACAAAAATAATTTTTTCTCTGTCGCTCATTGACAGACGCAGTCCTCTTTGATTAATATCAAATTGGGTTGTACTGCCCTCTACAGGAGTAGGACACTAGGCAGAATAAAACGTTCTGGCCACACCTTAGGGGCAGTCCCAGAGGGTATATCCTCTCTCTCTCTGCTACAGGATGTCAGTTTTTTTCTGTCTAGTCAGGAAGGAGATTCTTCTCAAATGGAACCGGAATCTCGATTCCCTGGACAATTGGATCCGACTGAGCGAGCGGACCAGGGAGTCTCTGGTCTGGTGGCTTCGGTCTCCGATGCTCAGCCAGGGCAAGTCATTTCTTCCAATATACTGGACGATTGTCACCACGGATGCCAGTCTATCCGGGTGGGGAGGAATTCTCGGCAAATTATCTGCTCAGGGGCTTTGGTCCCTGGAAGAGTCCAGGTTACCGATAAATGTATTAGAACTGAGAGCGATCAGACTTTGTCTGATTCACTGGACCGAGCAGCTCCGGGGCAGCCCGGTGCGAATCCAGTCAGACAATGCCACAGCAGTGGCTTACGTCAATCACCAGGGGGGCACCAAGAGTGTCCTGGCGGCCATAGAAGTGGCCAGCATTCTTCGTTGGGTGGAACGGTTTGTTCCAGCTCTCTCCGCGGTATTCATTCGGGGGGTGAAGAATTGGCAGGCAGATTATCTCAGCCGTCAGATTCTGGATCAAGGGGAATGGTCTCTTCATCCAGAGGTATTCCACCAACTGTGCCTTCGTTGGGGCACCCCGAATGTGGACCTGTTGGCATCTCGGCTCAACAGGAAATTGCGGAGGTTTGTAGCTCACTCCCGCGATCCTCTAGCAGACGCGCTGGTCGCCCCGTGGGGGCAGTATCAGCTATTGTATGCCTTCCCTCCTCTCAAGTTGCTGCTGAAACTTCTTCGCAGGATAGAGGTGGAGGGAATTCCAGTTATCCTGGTAGTTCCGGACTGGCCTCGTCGGGCTTGGTACGCCGACCTGGTCAGGCTGGTCGGAGACGTTCCTTGGCGACTTCCTCTCAGGGAGGATCTGCTGTCGCAGGGACCGATCTTCCATCCTGCTTTACGATCGCTGGCTTTAACGGCCTGGCTATTGAGACCCAGGTGCTGAAGGACAAAGGGTTGTCAGCTTCAGTTATTCCTACTCTAATTAAAGCAAGGAAAGCGACTTCCAGAAAAGTCTATCATCGCACATGGAAGTCTTATATCGCGTGGTGTTAATCCCTTGGGTTCCCTCCATGTTCTTACTCGGTGGCCCGAATATTGGCCTTTCTACAAAAGGGGGTTGAGCAAAAACTGTCCTTGAGCACTATCAAGGGTCAGGTTTCAGCGTTAGCAATCTTCTTTCAGAAGCCTCTGGCTACTCATTCCTTGATGCGGAGTTTCATCCAGGGAGTGCGGCACCTGGCTCCACCGGTGCGTGCACCCTTGCCGCCCTGGGATCTTAATTTGGTGCTGTCGGTTCTTCAGAAACCTCCCTTTGAAAATATCAGGGAGATTCCCTTGCTTACTTTATCCCAGAAGGTGGCCTTCTTGGTGGCTATCACTTCTGCACGCAGGGTGTCAGAACTGGCCGCATTATCCTGTCGTTCCCCATATCTGGTGGTTCATAGGGATAAGGTTGTTCTTCGTCCGAATCCATCCTTCCTAAGGTGGTTTCAGAGTTTCATTTGAATGAGGACATTGTTTTGCCTTCCCTGTGTCCTAAGCCCGCTCATCCTCGGGAATTCGCGTTGCATTCCTTGGATGTGGTTCGGGCGATCAGAGTATACTTGAATACTACGGATTCATTTCGTAAGACGGATTCACTCTTTGTGATCACGGATGGCCCTAAGAAGGGGTTGCCTGCATCTGCCGCGACTATCTCCAAATGGATCAGGCAGACGGTGGTACAGGCTTATTCTATTAAGGGTCGGGAGCCTCCGTTCCCTGTTAAGGCGCACTCCACTCGGGCGCTTAGTGCTTCATGGGCATTTCGCCATCAGGCGTCAGTGCTTCAGGTTTGCAAGACGGCTACATGGTCGTCGGTGCATACCTTTGCAAAATTCTATAAAATTGATGTGATGGCATCAGCGGATGCCTCTTTTGGCCGCAAGGTTCTGCAGGCCGCTATTTGAGGAGACCGGTGGTCTACCTCGAGGGTTTTTTTCAGTTGAGTCTCATCCTTTGGTCTGATGAGCCTTTAAAACTTCTAGTTGGCACCGGTTGGGCCTTCTGGATTGGATTTTGATTTCCGTTAATCCCACCCCTCATTTGTGGCACTGCTTTGGGACGTCCCAATTTGATATTAATCAAAGAGGACTGCGTCTGTCAATGAGCGACAGAGAAAAATGGATTTTTGTAAGAACTTACCGTAAAATCATTTTCTCTTAGCTCATTGACAGACGCAGTACCCGCTCCTCTATTTTTTGAGTTGGGTTGGGTTAAATTCTCTGACACTGCTTTGTGACATACTGACATCCTGTAGCAGAGAGAGAGAGAGAGAGAGGATATACCCTCTGGGACTGCCCCTAAGGTGTGGCCAGAACGTTTTCACCTGCCTAGTGTCCTACTACTGTAGAGGGCAGTATAACCCAATTTGATATTAATCAAAAAGGACTGCGTCTGTCAATGAGCTAAGAGAAAAGGATTTTACGGTAAGTTCTTACAAAAATCAATTTTTTCAGATCCTCAGAGAATTTTTTGCCATGAGGTGCCATGTTGAACTTCCTGTGACCAGTATGTGTGAGACAGATAACACCAAATTTCACACCTGCTCCCCATTCGGCGGACACAATGATTGCGTGGGCCACAGGCTCCCCACCCCTGCAGTATAGGGATGGTGGCAACTTCAGCGAGAGCTAACAACAAGCTGGTCCTGCAGTTCAGTGGCCAGCTTTTGCTGAAGTTGGCTGCAATTGCAAACTGCAATTTCAAATCCAGACAGAGAGAATGCAGAGTACAACAAATCTCTACATGAATACACAGTAGATAAAAGTGGTTATAAAAGCAAAACCATTTTTTTTTTTACCTTAATGCATTACGTATATTAAAGGTAAAAAAAAAAAAAAAAAAAAAAAATGGGATTTTTGACTTACCATAATCCATTTTTATGATGTTCACTGATGGACACGGCTCCTGATAATCTTGACCAGTGGATTATGAATAAGCGAGTGTAAGTTCGTGAAATGTGTCAACCTTTTGTCCTTGTCCGTGATTTATTGATGTCCAGTTTGGATTTACAGTGGTGAATAAACATCACGTGTACTTACATCAGAGTGCAGTCATCACTCTGTGTTTGAGGATACTGCTGGAGACTATGGATCTAACCTGCACCTGATCACATCTTCCCACCTGAGCGGCTTACCTGCAATAGATCCTAGCTCCATACAGGCGATTTCCCTGAAAAGGAGGATCAATTAAAGTTTTTTTTTTTTTTTTTTTTTTTTTAGAGGTCTGGTCCGCAGACCAACATTTGAGCCACAAAACACGCCTAAGGACCACTGCTGAAACAGACTGTCTAGAAATCAGGGGAGCCGCATCCAAAGAGGCATCACAGATAAACTGCAGCCCCTGAACCAACTGGTCCGCCAGCTCAGCAAAGGCAGGGGGAAAGCTGCTCACCCTCCAGGTCACGGCGTAAAAGCTTAGCCCACTCGGTCAGTTTGTGACAGCAGGGCAATGGTAAAGACCGGCCTAAGTGCTGAACCAGCAACGGTGACCCTATTTCGGGCCACAGCCTCCGCTTTTCTGTCAGCCGGATCCTTAAATGCCGGCGATTCTTTAACCGGAATCATGGTTGCCTTGATCAACCTGGGAACCGGAGGGACTCTTCAAAGAGGTACCTCATTGCAAATCGCTTAGGGACCACAAAGGGACATTTTAGACGTTCCCCCCCACTCTTTTGCGACAAATCTGTCAAAATAGGAGGGGAAGGGATACCGCTTCGCTGCTCTAGACAGCTTGTGAGAGCCAAAGGGAACCGGTGCCTCCGGCACAGATTTAGCTGCGTCCTTCATTTTTAAAGTCTCACACACAGACTCAATCAGTGCGTCCACCAGCTCCTTTTCGTGCGTGGCTACAGGTGTGGAGGAATCATCCTCTATCTGAGAAATCAGGGCGCATGGCCGCAGGCCCCATCCGCGGCAGCCAAATTAAATCCAGGAACTGCGGAAACTGATGTGGCAGGGGGAGCTTTTTACTAGCCCACTGCCCAAAAGCCACTTCCGCCTGGGACACAAAGGACTGCCGTCAGTGCATCAATGGATGATTGGGCCCAGCAACCTCAGAGGGGGTCAGGTGGGGAAATGTGCTCCAAAGACTCCATTAAGGAGTAGAGGGACCCCACAAATCGTACAAAAAAAAAAAACACTGCTGAAGTACACCACCCGGTCGCCAGCAACAGAGCACCCCACGATCCTGCAGCAGAGAGAGAGAGGGAGGACTCCATCAGACTCACCACCCCACCAGACAGTCAGCGGCAGCACCAGGATAAAAGCACTCCATGTGCGGCAACCAGGAAGGAAAGAGAACCAGGAGTCAGTAGCAGGGGATAAGGAGGGGCTCCCATAGGCAAAATCAGCGCCCAGAAGGCTCCTCTGTAATAAGCGCCGCTGTTGGACCAATGCAAAATGGCTGCCGGCCTATACATAATACAGGCCACATCAAAATGGCGGCTCCATGAGGGATCCCTGGGGCCCAGGCATGGCACAGAAGGGAAAGGGGGGAACCGTGCAGGAGCCCCCACCAGGTACAGTCACCGGGGGTGAAACCCCTCCACCAGTACAACACCCTGCCCCAGCCCTTGAAAGCAGCCCAGACCGACACCCTACCCCATGATAGGAGAACCCAGGGGTCCACGGCCACCCCAAAACCCTCCACCCCATTGCCCAGTCTGGCAGTTGATTGTAGATCTCAGAGGAAAAGACCAGGAGAAAAAAAAAATCTATCTAAAAAGGAAAAAATTGCCAGGATCAGAAATTCCAGCAACGAACTAGGTCCTTACTCCTGACTAGGCAGAAAAAAGTACCTATAGCAGAGAGGGGGGAGTATACCTCCTTTTTTTCTGCCTAGTGTCCTAATCCTGTAGGGAGCAGTATAAATCACTGGTCAAGATTATCAGGAGCCGTGTCCATCAGTGAAGGAAAGAGAAATGTTTTAGGACTTGCTGTGCCCCCCATTCCCTTCTAAACAATTACCTGCTGCAGCCATTGACTACTGCTGCTGTCAGTCAAATTCAGTAAAGAGAGAGTGGAGGCAGAGCTGTGCGTGTGTGTTACTAGCCTAGAGCTCCAGTGGGGGAACCCAGAAGTGGGGGTTTGGCGCAAAATCGTTGCATGGAGCACGTGTTATTTAAAGAACAAAAACTGAGACTTTACTTGAGACTTGAAGTAATGTGTAGTTCTGTCAAAATGGGTGTGTGATTAACCGGTTGCCGACCGCCGCACGACTATATACTGCGGCGGTCAGCCCCGGCCAGGCAGAGTGACGTATCGGTACGTCACTCGCCTGTCACTGACTTGCGAGCCTATCGCGGGCGGGCGCGCGCCCGCCGAGGCGCGCGCCGGCCGCGGCTCGTTCACAGGCAAGTCAGTGCGTGTGACCGGCGGACTCGATGTCCGCCAGTCACACTGCGATCGCTCCTGTGAAGGGAGAAAGACAGAGCGGCTTGTGTAAACAAGCTGCCTGTCAGTTCTCCCTGTGTAAAAGTAAAGATCTGACCGTTCTACTATGTAGAACGGTTGATCTTTGCTTTTACACCAATAGGAATGTCCCTACACAGTAGAAAGCACGCCCCTAGGACACACTTAACCCCTCCCTGTCCAATAAAGTTAACCCCTTCCCTGCCAGTGTCATTTTTGCAGTAACAGTGCATATGTATAGCACTGATTACTGCAGTAATGTCACTGGTAACCCCAAAAGTGTCAAAAATGTCAGTCAAGGGTCCGATCTGTCCGCCGCAATGTCGCAGTACCGAAAAAAAAATCGCAGATCGCCGCCATTACGCGTTAAAAAAAAAAAACACCAAAAATGACAAAAATCTTTCTCTTTGTTAGTAAACGCGATAACTTTTGCGCAAACCAATCAAAATACGCTTTTTGCGATTTTTTTTACCAAACATAGGTAGCATAAAACAAATTGGCCGAAAAATGTTAAAAAATTTTGATTTTTACTTTTTTTTTTGGGGAATTTCATATAAAAAAATGTGAAAAATATTGTTATTTTTGCAAAATTTACGCTCTTTTTTTGTTTATAGCGCGTGATCAAAAAATCGCACAGGTGATCAAATACCACCAAAAGAAAGCTCTGTTTGTGGAAAAAAGACGTCAAATTCGTTTAGGTACAGCGTCGCACGACCGCGCAATTGTCCGTTAAAGTCACGCAGTAAAAAATCGCAAAAAAACCCCTGGTCCTTTAGCAGCCAAATCCTCCGGGGCTTAAGTGGTTAAAGTCAGCCATTTTCAAGTAAGAGCAGACACCACATGTTATCACTTATTAGTCCCAAAACTAAGGAGGTGAGAGGGGGGGTTAAGTGCCCCAGTAGGCAAGTGGTAAAGTGGATGTTTAGGCAATTTTTTTTAAATTAAAATAAGGTAAAGTTAAAAGAAGTTATACTGACCTGCTCTTTGCAGTGTTACAGAACAGCCCCTTACCTGAGGGGGCACCAGTACAGCTATGCTCCCAAGCTGGGCTGGGTGTGTCCATAGACACACATAGTGTGGCTCAGCCATGCCCCCCTGCTCTCTCCTAACAGAATTTGACTGACAACATCAGGAGCCAATGGGACAATGTGAGGGCAGACGGGGACAGTGCCAGATTGAGACAGGACTCAGGTAAGTCAGGCAGAGATTGCACTAAGGTGAAAAACCTTTTGAGTTTCTAACTACTTTAATCGCAGAGGATTTCCCTTAACACATGAAATCAGGTTCCAAGTGGTGTAAAGAAGAGGCTTTTCTAATGATGACTGCTGTACAGCATTACTTTTTTTTCTTTTTTCCCAAAAACCCTAAACCAATCTTATGTTTATGGAGCAAAGCAACATGCTTTTCATACTTAGAAAAGACAAATAAATTACATCCCACAAACTTACCATGGTCCGAGTCTGGAGTAAGGTATATGATGGATTCTAATGGAAACATGTCAAGAAAGCTGCTTTCTGTTGAGTCAACCTGGAGAAATATGCAAATACAAGCTTTACCACGTTGCATAAATAACATGCAGATGGCTAGCCTGCATTTAACTCTGGAAAGAAGCCAAAGTGAGGCCACACAAATCTTTTAATATATACAATTTATGGTTCTGGGAAAAGACAAATATTTATTAAAGTTTACATAGCTAACATTACAATTTAGCACTCAAAGCATGGTACTATCAAAATTGCAGGAATCAAACTTACAAGATAATTGACAAATCCGTCATTCATTCGCACACATTCATCATATAACAGATTGTGTTGTACAAAACCTGTCAGATACAGCCAGAATGGTTTTGCAGCTTTCTTGTTTGACCCATAAAGCCTCCTGATCTGAGCTGCCAGACGACTTAATTCCTAAAAGATGAAAATATATTTGAAAATTATAAATGTTTCATATACCGTCTGCCTGTATAGAAATCTGACACTAACACTACTTTTTGTTCAAATTTAAACTCCAGTGAATTTTGTCAGGTTTTTTACTGGAGATTGCAACACCGATCAGGTCTGCCAGTCAGTTTTTTTAGGTGGACACGATCGGACCATCCATTGCCCTCTATGGAGTGGTAGGTGTCAACAGACGTGTCTCTATTTACATTCGCCGACATCTGATTCAATCTGCTAATAAAAAAAAAAAGACAGATGGGGGATCTGCTCCCTATCCATCTGCGAGATTGGATCAGATAAGAGTTGGATGGAAACAGAGAGGCAGTTTGTTTACAACCGACCGCCTATAGTGAGAAGTGGGCTGTGTCAGTGACCACTCTGCATAAGCGCAGTGGACACGGACCTGTCATCCGCCTGCTTAGTGAGGATGAGCAGACAGATTCCCTGTCAGATCATCCTCACAAACTAGTGATCGACCGATATCGGTTTTTCTTTGCCGATACCGATATTTGGGCCAATGTATATCGGTATCGGCTGATATTTTTGTACATTTAAAAAAAAAAATTATTTTTTGACAGGTACTCCTATGGAGGGATCTGGGGGTCTAAAAGACCCCAAACCCTCCTCTGCACTTAAAAACATTCAAAACGCCAAGTTTGGCTGTTTTGAATGCTGTCATTTTTTTTTTATCTGGTGCCAGTACCCGGAAGTGACGTCATGACATCTCTTCTGGGTTTTCGTATGGAGACCCGATCAGAGCCGAATGCGGCTTTGATCGGGTTTTTAGCAGCTGTGCAGGCTGGTTGCCCGAGTCTCCCAGTGGGACGGGAGATCCAGGCGAGCCGTGGAAGGGCGCATCGGTTGGCATTACAAGACAGCCCACCCTCGGCTATGGACCCCAGTACCGGGGTGATGCCTCTAGCTGCAGGCATCACTCCGGTACAAGCACTTTCCCAAAATATCGGCAATATCGGTAACCTCCAGGGCCGATACCGATATATCGGGAAAATGCAGATTGGCCCTCGATATATCGGCTTTGCCGATAATCAGTTGATCCCTAGTTGAAACATACCCGGTGTCAATGGGAGAGAAAGTAAAGAAAATTTTGTGAATGGGGGACATAGACGTCAGGAAAACCTGAATGATGTTTTAACACGTTTGCCATTTTGGCTGGAGCTGTGCTCTAACTTTATTATTTGGGGCACTTACATAGAAAGTAAGGCAGACTAGTAACAGCTGTGCCAATACGCATTTACCAGGCATCGATCCCTGTTGTCACCATCAGGAAATCTGTACTGGAAATGAAGTGGCACTTGTTGCTGGAATGCATGCAACAACCAGTATGCAATCCGTTTACAATATTACCTTCTTGCTCATGTGATCTGTCATGCTCAAGTCAATGCAAAGTCTTGGACCAGAATCCTTTGCTTCTAAAAGACGCTCTTTGGTCAAAGCTTTTAAAAATCTTTTGCTGTGCAGCTGTTGGCTAGTACCTGAGATAAGAGAACACAAGAAATTGTCATTTTTTTTAATAAGACATCAGGACTGAAAAATGTACTTTTAAAAAAATTCCAAAGTTTTTTTGAGAATTTTACTACAGCATTAAATACCTGTTCATGCGGTGTCCCCACTGCCTTCTTCTCCCGATCGTCAACTACAACCCCCTACAAAATCCAGTACACTTCTGGGTATGGGTCTCTCTTGGAATTGAATGCATTCACTAGGCCAAAACACTGTCACATATGGGACAGGGGGGTTCTTATCCTTTGCTCAGGAATTTGGGAGGTAGGGGTGTTCGGTGGCACGGATGGAAAAAACAGGCTTCATATTACCCGATTTCAAGCTCCATTTTTTGTACAGTTTCTTTATGAAAAAATATCTCAAATTCTCTTCAAAACATTCTTTTTTCCCCCCATTCAGAAAAAGGTACTTCTGGCATCCCAACTAAATGTCATTTGTTGTCATTAGAGTAAAAAATGTGAACAAAAAGTGCAGCGTAAAAAAATCTAAAATGATAATGAGTGTCCAAATCAGTACTATAACGAAATATAAATAAACGAGACCAATAGCCACATATCAAACTATAATGAGGCTAACCCATCTGCTAAGGATCCAGTCTAAGAAAATGTAAGTCCTTGAAGAAGAAGAAGAAAATGACTGGCAAATGCCTTTACCTTGTGATTGCACTTTTTTTTTTTTTTTTAGACATCCCTAATTCTTACAGACAATGGTATAGCTGTCAAGGCACCAATAATGCCTTTACTTAACGTTGACATTACTTCTACAGCAGTAAATTTAACTCCTGACATTTTTTTTTTTTAAATACAGGACGTTTGGAGGAGTCATGGTCCATCTGTAGGACTGATCTTCTAGCTGTATACAATCCTAATTGCTACTTACTACTACCCATACTTAATGCAACTCAGAGACAAAATGCACGATCTGTATTTTTGTTATTTCCATGCAAAAGGGAACACTCATGGCAGATTCTAGAAGTAAGCCAAGTACTTCCTGAAACTTGAGGCCCAAAGCCAATACTGTCTAAAGCTGGTCAGTATGCATATACTCAGCTTTATGATGTAGTGTCTTATTAAAAAGACCAAGAATTGCAGTATCTTTTCTCATGAATTCTGCAGATCCTGCTCATTTATTTTGTTATCCTGCCTGTAACAGTGTTTAAAGGAGAAGTGTGGGATATTAAAAAACAAACATCTATACTGACCTGGTGGTAACATTAGTGCAATGCTGCACCTACCCCCAGCTGGCTCTAAGACCGAGAACTGAGCGACCACATGATGCTAATCACTTAGCAGTGACTGTTAGGCCCCTTTCACACTAGCAGACCGTTCAGAATCCTCCTGTCAGTTTTTCAGGCGGATCTGAACGGATGCCCCATGCATCCCTTCAGCTGGATGCTGGGAGGCAGAGCCGGCTATCGGTCAGGCATCTGGGTGGATCCAGACATTATTGTCAGGAACCCTGCAGAGCCTGAACTCGCTCTTTAACGCCATCTGACAAGGGACTTTAGCCTACTCTTGGCTGAATCTGGGTCACAGGAGTGCAAGAGTAAGTGCCTTCCTGTGACCCAAAAGAGAAGTATGACCAAATGAGCTTTGGCTATACTCCTCTTAACTGATTGACATAATTTTACACAGCAGTGGATGTGTTTCTGCATGTACACATTGCTTACAAATGTAATAAGTATTACAAAAGAACACAATGTTCAAGTTACATTACTAATTTCTATGACCGTTTGATGCTGGCTCCCGTGAAACTTTAACCCTTTTGCTGCCACTGACCTATGCAATAAGCCGGCTGCAGTGGTGGGGTGGTTTCACACACTTTCAGTATGTGTATATCTGACAAGCTGTCAGATGGAAGTAATCTTGCAGCTGCAAAGCTTCTAAGCACCCCCGCCCCTTCTGATCTTCCCTACCAAGTGATAATCTGTAAGCAAGATGTATTACATCGTCTACAGGTTTGCCTGTTGCTTTGTCCAGCTGCTCTGGCTGGGCTAAGCCGCTAATAGAACGCTATCTGCACTCCATTAGCTTCAATAGAGGACAAAGCAAGGTTGGACAATTAAAGAGAACCTGTCATTACAAAATAGTATCACATATGGGACTAGTGTAAGGCCTCATGCACATGGGTGTATGAAAAAGCTCAGCGCTATCAAATATGGATTATGAAGAAGATATCGAGGAGAGCAGTCCACAGGTGAAAATTATGGTGAAGCATGCACAAGATATAAACATTCAGTGCTCTTCAATGTGCTGGTAATCCTCCACCCAGTCTCATTAGCCTCTCACCTCACACTTAGCCCCTGTGTCACCAGACGGGCTAGTAAGACAAACTTTATCCAAGGATATCACAAATATAGATCAAATCAGTATTCCTCTTCATCAGAAGATAAGGCTCACAGGTAACAGATCACAGGTCCATAAAGCGGGTCACAGGTCCATAGGAAAACAAAGGTCCGGACATAGTGCATTACCGCAATAAATTACTTACTCATTACTCAATTACTCAGGCTGAGGAAGTCCCGTGCAGTGGGACGTAACGCGTGCGAAGGGGGAGGGGCCGGTGACGTCACCCGCCATCCATTGCGGTCGAGACCGCTGTGTGTAATACAATCTGCTCATCACATGCACTTGTATAGTGCTTTACAAGGTAATTTTTATGATTTTATGCTATGTTCAATAAAGTAATTTATTGCGGTAATGCACTATGTCCGGACCTTTGTTTTCCTATGGACCTGTGACCCGCTTTATGGACCTGTGATCTGTTACCTGTGAGCCTTATCTTCTGATGAAGAGGAATACTGATTTGATCTATATTTGTGATATCCTTGGATAAAGTTTGTCTTACTAGCCCGTCTGGTGACACAGGGGCTAAGTGTGAGGTGAGAGGCTAATGAGACTGGGTGGAGGATTACCAGCACATTGAAGAGCACTGAATGTTTATATCTTGTGCATGCTTCACCATAATTTTCACCTGTGGACTGCTCTCCTCGATATCTTCTTCATAATCCATATTTGATAGCGCTGCACTTTTTGTTATATATTTGTTATTGGGACTTTTGGTTTATTGATCTTTTAGTGCATAGCAGCTTTCTATTATATTCTTTTATACAGTTGCGCTGAATTTTTATCTATTATTATTTGTATGAAAAAGCTACTCAATACGCAAGAACTGCTGACAGAAAATCCAAAAACATGCATAATGGCATGTATTAAGTGTTCATGAGCATATCATTTTTAATACACTACCCCTGCTCATTTTTCACTCTTTGATGACCAAATTTCATCATTTCTTTAACGAAACATGTACATTTATTAATCTGGCGCTGTAATAATACTAACTGCACCTTTAAAGGTGTGCTTGCTGCCTTTCCTGGCTTGCGCATGTGTCAGACATGGATCCTGTTATAAATTGAATTGACAAAGCTATCCAGCTGATGTTGTTGTTGAGGAGGAGGTTGAGAGAGTTGAAAAAGAACAGATCCAGATATCACTATTGGACACATCCTTTGTAGTCCCAGCAACTGGATACTTCACCAGCATGTATGGGGAGCTGCGAAAAATTTCCTGAAAAGTTTTTTAAATTTTACCTGGATGTCTAATGACACTTTTGAATGCCCTAATTGATTGCATGCGACCTAGACTCATATGGATACACACGAGGAGGAGTGTGTCACCTGAAGGTCTCCTGGTCACACACAAGTATGTTTTATTCTAATGTCAATGTAAACAATACCAAGCAGAAACTTGTAGTTCCACAACTTCTGAAGTGCCATACATTTTGCAAAATTATTTTTTTAAAAGGTGTTCAAAAACGGCTCTGGCAGCAAATGGGTTCTTAAAGCCAAGTGTCAGGAAGGGGCCTCTTGATCATGTGATCACTGTGATTGACTATCAAGGGTGATCACGTGATTCTGAGCCTATCCCCAGGTCCCAATTGTAAATAGTTATAAGAAGCTGTAACGGTGCTGGGGATGCTGTGTGAGCACAACATTGGCTGTGCTTATGGTAGCCCAGCATTAAAGCCCACTGCCATGCTGCCACATATATGCATACAGTCAGTGACAAGAGGTTATAGATGGAGATAGGACAAAATACCTGTATCCGTGTTTCCAGACAGCTTTAATTTTCTTCTTTCCTTCTCCTGTTTTCTTTTACTCTTTTTAGCCATGATAATGTTTTCCCAGTGCCTTTGCTTTCTTAAAACATTTCTCTATATCAAGTAAAAATAAAGAGCAATTGGAAAGAAAATAAATAATTTGTATAGGTATTTTAAAGTTGTCTATACAAGATCATTCTACCTAAAAAGATATTTTAATTTTGGGTAGGGTCAAGAATGGTGAATAACACACCCTTACATTTTTATAGCGCCTACCGATTCCAGCAGCATTTAGGTTCCCAAATTCACAGATTTGCCAGGGATTTGCTCTCCTGGACTATTTTAAATAAAGTAGTACACAGTGATAGCCATGTAAATACTCCTACTGCAGGAGGAGTGAGAATTCATGGTGGAATGGGTAGTGCTAAGGACTGCAAAAACTGATACCTCACCTCTGAAACCACTAATGGCACTTTTCCACTGCGAGTACCGGCTCGGCTCCACTCGGCACTGCTTGACCCTGCTCGGCTCGGTTTGCTTTTCCACTGCGTGGTACGAGTCGGCACCTTTCAGCACTGTATAAGCTCTACTCGGTTTGCTTTTCCACTAAAGTAGTAAGTGGGTGGGACTACAACGATTCTCTGACCAATCAGTGGCTAGTAGTAACAAACAATCAAGGCTGCATGCGAAGGATTGTGGGATATGGTATAAGTACGGCCCGCTTGGAACCCCAACCGAGGTGGTATAGTTTAAGCGAGCCGTACCGAGTCGTACCATGTAGTGGAAAAGCGCCACTGTACCAAACCATACCGAAACGTTCAAACACGTACCATGCAGTGGAAAAGCGCCAAAGCTAGCCATACCGAGCCGTACCATGCAGTGGAAAAGCCCCATAAGAGAAATATGCCAGTAGGCAGTTCAGCCCTTCACTGAAACATCCACTTTAGGTTTGTTTACTGGCCCACTGACAGAAATACGAGTGAGATCATTACCCTTTAAAAGATACAAGTTCCCTGATGATTACGCTGATCTTCTTTCTTCACCACTCAGTAAGTCACTGACCCAGAACAAGTATGCAGCTGGTGATCTTGCCTGTAAGAGGCCAGTGGATCACTAAGTAGTGAAGTCAGAGTTTTAGCATAAAAGAATGTTGGCACAGGTATTTAACTTTGTATCTTTCATATCTAAAAAACACTTACCGAACAGGACACATTCTCAGAGGGTGAATCAGAGGAGGCATTTTCCAGATCAATTTGAATTAGTGTAAGATGCTCCATTAATGAGTCCACATCATCAAGTTTCTTATCACTTTCTTCTAGTTCCAATGTATTTTTATGATCAAAATCATCCATTAGTCTTTCTCCAGCAAGTTTTATCAGATCTTCTCCACCTGACTCCTACACAAAATATATATATAAAAAAAAAAGTTTATCTGAGCCATAACAAAGATGTGCTATCTGAAACATGGCTCTACATAAACAGTAATGTAGACAGTTGGCAAATTTCAGTCTGAGAGAAGGCAGTTACATAGGGGTTGATTTACTAAAACTGGAGAGTGCAAACTCTGGTGCAGCTGTGCATGGTAGCCAATCAGCTTCTAACTTCAGCTTGTTCAATTCAGCTTTGACAATAAAACCTGGAAGCTTATTGGTTTCTATGCAGAGCTGCACCAGATTTTTCACTCTCTAGTTTTAGTAAATCAAACCCATAGTAGCAGCCGGAGACTAATCAGTGCTATCCTTTTATTTAAATTTGTTCTAAATGTAATCGTGTCGTTTAAAATAATTAAAAAATAGTTACTTTTTAAAAGAATGCATGTTAAAGAGACCCTGTTAGGCCCCTTTCACACATGGGAGTCTGTCGGCGGACTCAGTTTTTCTCAGCGGGGGATCCATCCGCCAATCCCCCGCTGAGCAGGCGGATGGCAGCTGTGTCTCCGCGCTTATGCGGAGACACAGCTGTCAGGTCCCTGCTGTTCTCTATGGGGGAATCGGATGAGAACGGGCCGCCTTTCTGTTCTCATCCGATCCAGTGGACGGATGGAAAATTGGGTTTCCATCTGTCCGGACTGGACAGACCGGAACGGATGTCAGCGGACTTGTCTCAGCTGACATCCGATGCCCCATAGAGATGCATGGGGCATCCGTTCAGATCCGCCTGAAAAACTGACCGGCGGATCTGAACGGTCCGCTAGTGTGAAAGGGGCCTTACATCTCTAAACATATCAAAATGCCACTGCCCTACAATAGAAGTAGTCGTCTACTCACCTCTCTGGAGGCCTACATCTCCTATTTTTCCTTCTATGCAAGCATGGCAGCCTATGCCATTCTCTTCGTTATTCAACAATTCATTGTGTGTCAGATGCCCATGTATCCTGCTGTACCCTGTGGTCCCATCCTTTGACTTTTACATCACTACAGGACACAGCAGTGACATTGGGGTCAGAGGTAAGAATCACAGCAAGCATTGAATAACAAAGAGGCTGACAGATCTAAGATTAAATGGCCACACCAGGAAATAATTGTAAAGGTATATATTTATTCCAATTTAAAATAAGATAAAGGATTGAGCCAACGCATTTCGGGGGTCTAAAAAAAAACATTCTTTAAGGCTAAAAAAATTATATATATATATATATATATATATATATATATATATATATATATATATATATATATATATATATATATATAACACAGGTGTGTGAACATGTTACAACAATGGATATGTATAGGGTAAAAACACAAACATATACAAAATATAAATCACATGTTTCAAGGGGTATAATTGACAGAATAATTAGTGGGTAATTAGTAGGTATTGGCTTTATATACTATCAATATAATATAAAATATGAAAATCAATATTAAATATTAGTATAGCTATTATTATAATATGAGTATAGTGGAGCCTAATAGAACATCTTACAGTAAAATAAAGATAAATCATATGAAATGTGGAAAGATAGAAAAAAAAAAGGGGGAAGGAAAACTTCAGCTGTTGTAGAACTACAAGTCTCATATGTGCACCGGGGAGTCGTGCTTGTGTCCGTCATAGAATGCTATCCCTCATGGGACTTGTACTTCAGCAACAGCTGGAAACTACTGTGAAGCATGGTTGTAAGCTTAGAACATTTTGCAGACTCATAAACAATTTTAGCTAGAGACATAAATCACTAGATGGATGGAGAATGATGTATACTAGACGAAACAGCAGATGTATGTATATTAAAAAGTATCCATGAATGCAAATTAATAGAATAAGGGTATGAACTGTGAGTGGGAACCATCTGAAACAAGAGGAAAAAAGATTTTCTTACTTTGACAGGACAAGTAAAGAATCTGTCATCAGCCAGTTGTAGCAACACCCAGCACTACTGACTGTGCACGGGAGAGCGGCTGGACTTGGGGAGAGCAAAAGAGGTGTAGTGGGTTTACTGATGGCTGAGGGCCGTTTCACATGGGAGTTCAGTTTGGTTCCATCCGTCAGTTTTTCAGACAGATCCAGCCTGAACCACAATTTACAGGTACATATTAAAAAAATTAGAATATCATCAAAAAGTTAATTTATTTCAGTAATTTGATTCAAAAAGTGAAACTCATATTATATACCGTACTTATCGGCGTATAACACGCACTTTTTCCTCCTAAAAATGGAGGAAGAAGTAACAGTGCATGTTTTACGGCAATATAAAAAGAAAAAGTCCAGGAAGCAGCACCGAGAGGTAGAAGGGGGCGGGTGGCGCAGAGGAGAAGGAAGGACGCATTGTCATCGGAAGTCCCGCCTCCTATGCCGACGTCTATCATAGGTGCCGAGACTTCCGATGATAGCTTGTCCTTCCTTCTCCTCGGCGCCGCCTACCCCGTTCTACCTCTCGGCGCTGCTTCCGGGACTTTTTTAAAAGTGATTCGGATAGTGTCACTGGCGCTGGCGAGTCTGCAATTATGGGCACTGGCGCTGGCGAGGCTGCAATTATGGGCACTGGCAAGGCTGCAATTATGGGCACTGGCGAGGCTGCAATTATGGGCAGTGCGCGCTGGCGAGGCTGCAATTATGGGCAATGGCGAGGCTGCAATTATGGGCACTGCGCTGATGAGGCTGCATTCGTGGGCACTGCGCTGATGAGGCTGCATTCGTGGGCACTGGTGAGACTACATTTGATTAAAAAAAAATGTTCTGAGTTCAAAGTTGTTTATTTTAAATTTCAGCTTTTTTCCCTAAAATGTAGGTGCGCGTTATACGCCGATAAATACGGTATATTCATTACACACAGAGTGATATATTTCAAGCATTTCTTTCTTTTTAGGTTGATGATTATGGCTTACAGCTAGTGAAAACCCAAAATTCGGTATCTCGGAAAATTAGAATATTGTAAAAAGTTCAATATTGTAGACTCATGGTGTCACACTCTAATCAGCTAATTAACTCAAAACAGCTGTAAAGGTTTCCTGAGCCTTTAAATAGTCTCTCAGTCTGGTTCGGTAGGTTACACATCATGGGGAAGACTGCTGACTTGGCAGTTGTCCAGAAGACAGTTATTGACACCCTCCCCTAGGAGGGTAAGTCACAAAAGGACATTGCTAAAGGAGCTGGCTGTTCACAGAGTGCTGTATCCAAGCATATTAAGGGGAAGTTGAGTGGAAGGAAAAAGTGTGGTAGAAAAAGGTGAACAAGCAACAGGGATAACCTAAGCCTTGAGAGGATTGTAAAGCAAAGGCCATTCAAGAATTTAGGGAAGATTCGCAAGGAGTGAACTATGGCTGATGTCAGTGCTTCAAGAGCCACCACACACACAGAGGTATCCATGACATGGACACATGGGCAACAACTGTCGCATTCCTTGTGTCAAGCCACTCCTGAACAAGAGATAAAGTCAGAATGTAGGGCTGGACTGTTGTTCAGTGGTCCAAAGTCCTCTTTTCGAATAAAAGTAAATTTTGCATTTCATTTGGAAACCAACTGAAGGAAGAGTGGAGAGGCACATAATTCAAGCTGCATGAGGTCCAGTGTGAAGTTTCCACAATTATGGTCCTTAAGCTTAAGCTCCTGTTGATGCGTTGGCCGCGAAAGGGCCTTAGAGCTATTACGTGAATGCCTAAGGTCCAGCCATCACTCCATTTATGAAGTGGTGGCGTTTGATGTGAGTCTTTTTATTGTTTGTTTTTTTACTATATGTACACTGTATTGGTTGTCAGTATTACAGTATTTTATTAAATTTCAACTTTTACTTTGTACTACACCATGAGCCTCTTCCTTTTTATTTGAACTCTCATGTGATGTGCTGAGCTGACAAATTTACTGGAGGGTGTCCACGTGGCCGGATGTCGCCGAGAACCCAGACTTCCAGAGATCACGAGGCTTATTGTCAAATACCCTATTGCTGTCCTATAACATAGACAGCATCTGGCTCTGGCGATTTTGAAATTCACTTATACGGTGGTGGACACAGCTACACGTGTGAACTCTTACGATTCATCATTTGCACTGGGATATTTCTGACCTTTTGACATTTTTGAATGAACAATCGTTATATTGTGTTACAACCCATCACTGGGACAATGTATACAATTGATGCACTTTTATATGTTTGCACTTTATTTTATTTGAGCGCTGCAATCCTTTTTGTATATTTGATATTTTAGTGTATGTATATTTTGCACTTTTTTGCTAGCAGCTTTTCACTTGGATCATAAGCGCTGATTCACATTCTTTTGTTTTTCACATTGTTCTTGAAGCTGATGTGTTGTAAATCAGAAAAAATGGGCAATCGTAAGGATTTGAGCGACTTTGACAAGAGTGAAATTGTAATGGGTAGACGGTTGGGTCATAGCAACTCCAGAACTGCAGCTAATGTGAGATATTCCCAGTCTGCAGTGCTCATGACCTACTAAAAATGGTCCAAGAAAACCAGTGAACCAGCTTTAGAGTCGTGGTTGGCCAAGGACCACTGATGGACACGGTGAGTGATGGTTGGCCTGTGTAGTCTAATCCAATAGAAGGGCTACTGTTGCTAAAATTGCTGAAAAAGGTAAATTGGTAGTAAAGGCTGTAAAACCTTGTGTGCGCTGCTCCCCCCCGCCCTCCCCCCCGCTTCTCTAATACTCACCTGAGCTCCCACTCCATCCAGCGATGTGCACAAGAGCCTTGGCTGTCACAGATTTCTCTCTCCTCATTGGCTGAGACAAAGCAGCAGGAGCCATTGGCTGCTACTGCTGACACCCACAGCAAGCGAGCCAATGAGGAGAAGGTGGGGAGCGGGGTCAAGGCACGGCTTGATATGTCTTAGGGACGCATAGAGCGGGGCTTGGGAGCAAGCACGCACCAGTGCCCCCATAGCAAGTGGCTTGCAGGTGAGTATAACATGTTTGTTTTTGTTTTTTAAATAAACCTTTATAATCACTTTAAGTGCCGGGTTCACATTTGTGCGATCACAGGTAATTCGGAGCGCACTGCTCCTAAAACTACATGCGATCTCTGTGCGGTGTAAATTCAGCCATACAGTTTGTAAGGCTGAATTTGCACCGCAATCGCACTGAAACACGCACAGGACCCTTTTCTTGGTCCGCAGCAGAATCAGATCGCATGGTGGTTCACACTAGTGCAATCTGATTCTGTGCGAACTTTCAGATTGCACTGCGATATGCGATCTGATCTGGGGGTGTCGTTAACTCTTAATTGACACCCCCAGCGTATCGCATATGGCAGTGTGAACTGCCAGGGGTGTGGATGTGATGCGGGAACACGCTGTAAATTTGTAGCCTTCCCGCATCGCACAAATGTGAACCGGCACTAATGCTGGTTCTGATAGAAAAGAGTCAGGACTCACAGTGCATCACAGTTTGTTTTGTATGGAGCTGTGTAGCCCCACTACTGCCAGTGGGGTATCCATGCTGACCTATCAACAGCCAAAAATACCTACAATGGGTATGTAAGCATCAGAACTGGACAACAAGAGCAATGGAAGAAGGTGGTCTAGTCTGATGAATTCAAGAATGGTTTGAGGCAACACAACGAGTTCAAGGTGTTGACTTGGCCTTCCAATTCTCCAGATCTCAGTCCTAATTGCACATCTGTGGGATCTGAAGGACCCACCTAGCTTATAGGTAGAGATGGGCTCAGGCATGTTCGAGTTCCCACGTCCCCGATCCCACCAGGAAGCCGACACTGTACTCCACTAATCACAGGCACTGAGACATTTCCTGATCTGTGCAGCTGCACAGACTGGGAAATGTCTCAGTGCCTGTGATTAGTGGAGTACAGTGTTGGCTTCCTGGTGGGATCTTGCACGTGGGAACTCGAACAGGCCTGAGCCCATCTCTAGTCATAGGGCTAAAAGGATTTGCTACCGATGGATTGGTGCCTTCAGAGGTCTAGTGGAGTCCACACCTTGGGGGTAAGGTTGCCAACTCATACCTTAAAACCTAAATACATATGATTTACACAGGTTCTGAGACTAATTGAATGCACATAAGGCACCAAGTGAGTTTATTTACCACCTTAATCAGCCAAAGAAACTGTGTAATTAATATGTGTTCAATTTTAAAGGGATGAGGTGGCAAAACTAGTCGGGGGAGGGTGGCTGGTCATATTGTTATGGCTGACCATTGCAAGGTCAGCAGCATAACTTCCAATTTTCTGAGGAAAGCCTTTTAGTACATAATAATAGATCAATGAGCACATTCCTTCACGCTCTTCATCATACTGACCACTGGCTGAATCTGATTGGTTGTGTACGCTAATAAAGGCTGAACATGATTGGTTGTGTACACTATTAAAGGCTGAACATGATTGGTTGTGTACGCTAATAAAGGCTGAACATGATTGGTTGTGTACGCTATTAAAGGATGAATATGATTAGTTGTACATGCAATTGAAGGCTAAATATGATTGGTTGTATATGGTATTAAAGGCTAAATATGATTGGTTGTATATGGTATTAAAGGCTAAATATGATTGGTTGCATACGCTAATAAAGCCTGAATATGATTGGCTGTGAGTGTGTACGCTATTAAGTGCCGGTGTTCCGTGAGAAAAACCTACCCCTCGTCACTTCCGGTGCACGGCACTGTATGTAATGCAGCGGTTACATTAAAACAGCTGTGCTGCAATAGGAGTCATCTCCGCTCCTGTCCCTGTCACTTCCCTGATCTGGGCTGGTAAATATAAAAGCGGCGGGGGGTGTATGAAAAGATAAATCACGGAGCCGAGAGCCGCTTTTATATTTACTAGCCCAGATCAGGGAAGTGACAGGGACAGGAGCGGAGATGACTCGTATTGCAGCAGAGCTGTTTTAATGTAACCGCGGCGTGGGTAAGTTTTCTTCACGGTACACCGTGATCGTTTCATACTAGTGCGCATGCGCACTAGTCAGCTCCTCATCTGTTTCATTACGTATCCGGGGCTGGGAGCATGCGCACTGCTGTACTGCTCAGCTGTTCCTGGCCGGAAGTGACGAGGTAGGTTTTTCTCACGGAACACCGGTTCACACATATGCGATGTCAGACATTGCATGTAATTTGCACCACACTGCTCTGCAAATCACATGCGATGTTTGTGCGTTGCAAATTCAGCCATACAGACCAAGGTCACAAGGGCCCTTTTTTTGGTCCGCACCAGAATCGGATCGCATAGGACTTTCATGCCTATGCGATCCAATTCCTGTCTGAATTGACAGTTTGCACTTCGATATACGAACTGATCTTGGGGGTGTCGTTAACTTTGTATAGACACCCCCAGCAATTTGCATATGGCAGTGTGAACTGCCTGTGAGTTGAGTGTGATGCAAGAACCCACAGTGGATTTGCAGGGTTGCCGCATTGCATATGTGTGAATCGGCACTAAAGGCTGAATATGATTGGTTGTATATGCTATTAAAGGCTGAATATGATTGGCTGTATAAGCTGATAAAGGTTGAATATGATTGGCTGTGTATGATATTAAAGGCTAAATATGATTGGCTGTGTATGCTATTAAAGGCTGATGATAATTGGCTGTATACGCTATTAAAGGCTGATGATAATTGGCTGTATACGCTATTAAAGGCTGATGATGATTGGTTGTATACGCTATTAAAGGCTGATGATGATTGGTTGTATACGCTATTAAAGGCTGATGATGATTGGTTGTATACGCTATTAAAGGCTGATGATGATTGGTTGTATACGCTATTAAAGGCTGATGATAATTGGCTGTATACGCTATTAAAGGCTGATGATAATTGGCTGTATACGCTATTAAAGGCTGATGATGATTGGTTGTATACGCTATTAAAGGCTGATGATGATTGGCTGTATACGCTATTAAAGGCTGATGATGATTGGTTGTATACGCTATTAAAGGCTGATGATGATTGGTTGTATACGCTATTAAAGGCTGATGATGATTGGCTGTATACGCTATTAAAGGCTGATGATGATTGGTTGTATACGCCAATGCTTCTCACTCCAGCCTTCAAGTACCCCAAACAGGTCATGTTTTCAGGATTCCCTCAGATGAAACAGCTGTGTAATTACTAAGGCAGTGAAACTGATCAAATCAACTGTGAAAAATAATGGAAAACCTGAAAACATGACCTGCTGGGGGGTACTTGAGGGCTGGAGTGAGAAACATTGGTGCATACACTATTAAAGGCTGAATACAACTGGTTGTAAACACTAATGCTTTTTTCTGTACCAATTTTTTTTTTTTTTTAATACCAGTGTCTAAAATGAAATAAGTGTAACATTCTGAAGGTGTGAGCTGCAATGGCATTCATCAGCTGTTGTGTGTACAATAGCTGCACAGTACACAGGTGGAGCCCGTAGATCTACTAACGTTCAGTGACCCTATAAGGGTGCCCTCTCCCCATTACCACTGTGTATTACATGGCCAGGATAACGATTCCCCACCTGATCTCTATTACTCACAGTTTTATCCTTCGGGAACCTTACACACAGACACACAGAGACCAACCCGGAAATAGAAACAAGCATGGGTACAGAGTGACCCGGAAGTAATGCTGCGAAGGCACAAGGAGTGGGCGGAACATACACAGAGTACAGAGCTACTCACATTTCAATGTCCTGTTGTTAGAAGAGTGTACAGGGTGCAAATAATGTGTCACACATTAGGGATTAATGTGCAGTGAAAGGATTACAGGAGGTGCTGGTTGCAGATACATTGACAGAGGAAGCAGTGTCAGCTGGGTGATAGGGTGTGAAGCATCATCTCTATAGAGAAATATGGGGGTTTGGAGTTGCATGATAAGGGAAGCAGTGTCAGTGCTGCAGGGTTACATGATACATGGGCATGCTGGAGGAGGGGATGAAGTCTAAGGCAACCCATAGATGTTCCATTTTTTTATTAAATTTAACCAGTCGGTTGGATTACATTTTTTTTTTTTTACTAGATTTCCCCATTTACACACTTGATGTGAAAGGGAGAATCCACCCTGCTGAGCTATTATATATTCTGACAGTGGGGAGACTTCTCTTCCGTCAGAACACACCAATCAGATTTGTTGGATCTAGCATGTTGTGCTGATTGAGTAGGGAAAAGCCGGTGTAACGTTAGAAAACCATACCCCGTGAGAAATCCATACCCACGTCACTTCCTGTCAGGAACAGCTGAGCAGTGCGCATGCTCACAGCCCCGGATACATCATTGAACAGCTGAGGGCCTGACAAGTGCGCATGCACGGAGGGTATGGTTTTATCACGGTAGTGTGTGTAACGTTACACTTGCGGCAGTTACATTAAAACAGCTGGACTGCAACATGAGTCATCTCCGCTCCTATCCTGGCACTTCCCTGATCTCGGCTAGTAAATGTAAAAGCGGCAGCGGGTGTATGAAATCTAAATCACGGAGATCTCGGCTCCGTGATCCGCTTTTACATTTATTAGCTGAGATCAGGGAAGTGACAAGGATAGGAGTGGAGATGATTCATGTTGCAGTCCAGCTGTTTTAATGTAAGCGCCGCAAGTGTAACGTTAAGGCCCGTACACACGTACCGATCGTCGGCATACAAACGTCGGCGGACGAAAGATCTGCCGATTGTACGCGTGTTAGTATGGTGCCTCCGACAGATGTCTGCGCACAATCCGCGGACAAAAGTCTTTCGTGCAAACATGAAAATTTTTGTCTGCGGACACCAGAACGGACGATTGTTCGCCTGTCAGTACAGAATTCGGCCGACAGACCGCAGATTTGCAAGACTGGGCATGCTCAGAAAATTAAAAACACAGGGAAAGTTAACCATTACATGACATCACTTCTGCAGTCAGCTGAAGTCTGCAGACAAAATTCTTGTGCTGTCCTTGTGCTGTCTTTGCACTTTTCAACAGACACCGACATCCCGGGGAGAAAAGACGAACATTTGTATGCCGACGATCGGTACGTGTGTACGGGGCTTTACACACACTACCGTGATAAATCCATACCCTCTGAGCATGCGCACTTGTCAGGCCCTCAGCTGTTCAATGAGTTAGGTGCTGACGTAGGTGAACCGGAAGTGACAAGGGTATGCATTTCTCACGGGTATGGTTTTTTCACAGAACACCGGTAGATGGACTTCCATGCAACCACCCTGCCCATACAAGGAACAAAACTTGGCTGGTTCCTGGTGAACTGGACAAATTGCAATCCATATATGGCCAGCTTAAAGTGGAACTTTTGTCAGAAAATAAAGTCCTACTATATAACTTTAGGCTGGTCAATTTTGCAAGTATAACTATGTAATACTTTAAAAATAAATGTTTATACTGTTTAAAATCCAGTATACACTGTCTTACCCTTCTCTGCACATGCTCAGTTGCTCTTCCATTTTAGGCACTGCTGAGATTGTAGAGGGTGATCTCCTGACACCCTTAGGCTGGCCATACACTGTACAATTTTCTTATTCAATTTCCTTTAGATTTACCTTAAACTATTTAGTGCAAGGGCCTGCCTGACTGCATACAAATTGAAAGTGTTTAGGTTTGACCCTATATTACATGGTTTTGGTAAATCTAAAGGAAAGTTGAACAAGAAAATTGTATAGTGTATGGCCAGCCTTAAAGCAGAATGAAACCCTCCTATCCTTACAGCCATGGAAGCTGCTTCTGTTTAAACTGCCACGGCCATGGTGCTGCACATTTTATATTATATGATAACAGCCATTTGACGGTTTGACAGTTTGGTTGAGGACGCAAAGCAAATGTGACAGTTAGCAATCCTAGAATTCTAGGAATGTAACTGTTTTTTGAAACTGTTAAATCAATGGGTTTAGTTCCACTTTATAATTTACTTCTGTTTGGGGGCTCTGGGCTTCAGCAGAATGGCAGCCTTCAGCAAGAAGCAAGTTGTTATGGGTAAACTTCCGCTTTAAGTGTTAAAGAGTGACATGAGGTTGCTGAGTGAAGCTGGGGGTTTGTGGGAGCTGGGTAACGGACAGATGCTGGTATTAGAAGACATGGGGGTGCAGTGCCAGTGCTGGAGGGTGCAATGGAGGTGCTGGGTGAATGGACATGGGTGTCAGGGATTGCAGTGATAGTGCTTTAGGGTAACATGAGGCTGCAGGATAGGGGGCATTGTCTGAGCACACAGGGGAACATTGTTAGTATTGCAGGGAGAGATGAGGGTAAATGTGTGATGGGCGATGCAGTGTTAGTACTGTGGGGTGACTGGGAATGGGGGTGTGATGTCAGCATTACAGGGTGGCAGGACAAGTGATGTCAGTACTAGAAAGTGATGGGGTGTGCATCATCATTACTGCAGGGCAAGTGGAGCGGAGTGACAGGAGATGCAGAGTCAGTGCTGTGAGATGACAGGAGAGTGCAATGTCATTGCTGTAGGGTCAGTAGCAGTGTTAATTTTGGCAGCAAATTTCAATTTAGTTTTAGTCTTAGTCTTAGGACTAAAATGGCATTTTAGTTTTAGTCCTATTTTAGTCTTCTGCAAGTGTTTTAGTTTTAGTCGTATTTAGTCGACTAAAACTCCAGTATATTTTAGTCGACTAAAACACCCTACATTTTAGTCGACTAAAACTCATTTTAGTCCTCTATAATCGAATGGGTGTAGTTCAATTGTAATTTGTAATGCATTATTTAAGCATTTCTCTACAATTTCCAAACTCATTATATACTACTGCTGGTCCTGGAGTGAAAAATCTAATATGTTATTATTTATGCTTTGAGCATGCACCAGTGTTAATTTTTGGCAGCAAATTTCGATTTAGTTTTAGTTATAGTCTTTTGACTAAAATGCCATTTTAGTTTTAGTCGTATTTTAGTCTTAAGACTAAAATGCCATTTTAGTTTTAGTCGTATTTTAGTCATCTGAATTGTGTTAGTCGACGAAAACGTTTTAGTCGGTTTTAGTCGACGAAATTAACACTGGTCAGTAGAGCTGGGTGACAGGATATGCAGTGCCAGTACTACAGGGTGATGGGGGCTGTTATGTGAGTTTTTTACCTTGTGTGCATAATAAATACATTGTTTGCTACGTACTTCACTATGGTGGCCCTTATTTTTATATGGTGATACTGCGGGGGAAATTGCTGCCTGTCTGAGCTGCCCTGGAAAGCCACAGTACCTAGCGTCCTGTTTTGCACAGTGTGGAGACTTGTATGTTACCCATTTGAGCTGGTTTGAGATCTGGGTCCTTCAGGAATTCCTTGAAAGGCTATATCTTATATTCCATCTGGTAAGCGCAATAGCTTGTCTTTGGCACAAACACATTGTGGAGGAAGATTCATTGAATTTTGGTGGAGGACTTCAACTTTCTTTCACATCCAATTTCCACTGCTTTTTGGACTTTTCTTTTTTCTTTATTTATATATTTAGACATGTGCACATTATTTTGTATGTCGCTATACATTCATTGTATCACATAGTATGCATAAGGGTTTACAGCTCCCTGTTTATAAAGTTGTGAACCTATGCTATATTGATAAATTTATAGCACATATATATATGTTTTATTAACATACATCACTAGTAGCGCAACTACATTACTGTTATTTGCATTTTTGGTGTTTCCCACTTCTAGCTGCAGCTTTGCGATTATTTATTTTTGTGTTTAAGCGTGGTTATGTTTGTTAATAATGCATTGTAAGTGCTATGAGGTGACAACAGGTGCAATCTCATTGCTGCAGGGTGAACTAAACTAGGTGACAGGACATGTAGTGTCAATGGTATGAAGGTGACGGGTTGTGCAGCGACAGGATATGCAGTGTCAGTGCTCAGAGGGTGGGATCTTAGCGTTACAGAGCCCCGGTGACAGATAGGTGTAGCGATAAGATTATAGAGTCATGGGGATATAGAATCTGTGCTGCAGATTGATTGTGTTTGTAGGGGAGGGAGGGGCCATGTTAGTGTTGGAGGGAGTCTTGGAGGTGCTTGGTGACGGGTGTACTTTCACACTGCGCAGAAATGAATGGGCTCTGAGGTTGAGGAAAAGAATAACAGAAGCCAAGGCCAGGCAGGGAGATTCAGTTGGTATTGATGTTTCCACAGGAGAGATGGGATGATGATGATATCTCTAACTGTACTAAAAGCACAAAGGAGAAATGTGAGGGACAACCCAAGTGAGGCAGGGTGTCCTCCAAGGGCAGCTTGCAGAGAAGTGGAGGGATCAGCCTTCCTGTTCCACAGGATGGCAGAGCTTCCCAGTTGCAAGGGACTGTTGTCCGTCAGCTCACTCTCCAGAGTTTACCTGTGTGCAGGGATCAAGTCCTGGGAAACAAAGTGTGGGAACTCACCGAAGATCCCCCCCCGACATTGCAAAAAAGTACCTAAAATGCCTGTATTCTGTGGTAAACAGTGCAAATATCAATATTTTAAGCTATAAACATGTAGATAGTGCTATTAGCAATGTGTTTAAGTTAAACAAAAGTCAAAAGCCATATTTCTGCATTTACACAAAGGTCAGGTTAATATAACCCAGCCAGCAAAGAGTTCCTCCTTACATCAGAGTCTGCCGGATTCCCCCTTACATTACAAGGGAACTCTGACATAAAGAGGAATTCTGCAGATCATGCTCTAAAGGGGAACTCTGATATAAAGGGGGAGGGGGAGGGCTCTGGTTACTAGAGACCACCTTTTATCAGAGTCCACTGCATTTCCCTTTACATCAGAGTTCCCACTTACATCAGGGTCTGCAGCATTGCCCTCTACATCAGAGCTTCCCTTCACATCAGCATCTACAGAGTTCCCCCTTGCACTGTAAGGGGAAATCCTGCAGACTGATTTAAAGGGAAATACCGGGAACTCTGATGTAGGGGGGACTCTGGTGACCAGAGACCACCTCTTGCAGAGTAAATGGAGGGGGGGGGGGTCCTGATATAAGGGGGAACCTTTGTAGGTGGTGCAGGTTTTTAAGGATTAAATTAGATGGTGAGGAGTCATCATAATGCTTCTTTGCCACCTGGCAGAAACCCTCTGAAAAGTGATCCATTGTGGTTCACTCCTCAGAGGGCAACACTAGTGTACCCTAATTTACAGCAATGCCCCTCAGATGTGTCACTCCAAACGTGCTTGGTATTAGTCCCAGTTCACATATATGCTATACGGGAACCCTAAAAATCCACTGCAGGTTCCCGCATTGCATTCAACTCGCAGGCAGTTCACACTGGGGGGTGTCAATACAAGGTTAAGGACACCCCCAGATCAGTACGTATATCGCAGTGAGAACTGTCAGTTCCAACATGAATTGGATCGCATGGGTGTGAACATCCATGCAATCCGATCCTGGTGCAGACCCAAAAAAGGGTCCTGTGTGAGTTGTGTCCGAATGCGATGCAAATTCAGCCATACAATCTGTTTGGCTGAATTTGCATCGCACACACATTGCATGTGATTTGCACAGCAGTATGCTGCGCATCACATGCAATGTCTGTTATCGCATATATGTGAACCGCCAGTAAGACAACAATTCAAATGCAGCACTGTTAGTCCCCCTACCCCCCCCCCCCCAAGTACCTGGCTTGGACGCTGTCTTCTACCTGCAGCCTGGGTGCAGGTTTGTCCTGTAGGTGGTTCCTCCTGGAGCTGGGAGCCCGGAGACCAGCTGAGCATTGCCGGTACTTCTGGTTCTCTCCCTTCCTTGTGGGCACCACTGAGATGGGGAACTGGGGGGGGGGGGCAGGTAGAGCGGGCTGGGACTCCCAAATCCTGTCCACCACTTAGACAATTCCCCACCAGTGCAGCTATTTAGAAAAAAAAAATGTCTCCGGGCCACCTGTGTTCAGTGGGAGCGGGAACAGTAAGTGGACTATTTTATCAGTTTTGATTAGGCGGATTAATCTGCCGCAGCGTTCCCAGCCTGTCACATTCTATTCACATTGAAGAGGCTGGTGACCAGGCTTGAGTCGTGTAGCGCGCTGCGGCGGATTAATCCGCCCACCCGAAACTGATAAAATAGTCCACTTACTGTTCCCGCTCCCACTAAACACAGGGGGCCCAGAGACATTTTTCTTTCTAAATAGCTGCACAGCGGGGGATTGTGGTTCCCCCTTGACACCAGCCCTGCCTGCAGGATGTGGCTGCCAATGGGAACGGCGTTCCTGCTGTGGAAAAAGTACGGGAACGCCGTCCCCATGCGTTCTGCAGGACTCGAGCCCTGCCTGTGTGGGCCTTTTTCAGCAAATGTGCAGCAGACTGCTCTGTTGTTATTTTCAATCTCTACCTCCAGCATATCAAGTGTGGCAATACCATCAGTCATTTGGCAACCATGTGTATGAAGTCACATCTGACTTCTCACCACCCAGCTCAATGGGAACATCACCAGAATGCTAGTCATCAGGAAACAGCAATCCCTTTTCCTGCTCCTCCTATGTCCCCCTTTCTACCTCAATCCCACTATCCACAATTCCCTCTCAGCAACCTCCAGTGATAGTGATGATGATTTGTCCTGGCTGTAGCATGGGACAAGCATTGCCCCAGCTGCGAGAGGGAAAAAAAAAAAATACACTACTAGCCACCCTCATGCTCCACACCTCACACCTTTTATTCAAGGGGTTTGACATCTGACCCCACTGGTATGGTCTCCTCTACCGCTGTGGGATTGTGTTGCCTTCCCTGTGTCCCAATCCTAAGGAATTTGCGTTGCATACCCTGGATGTGGTTCGGGCGATTTGGGTGTATTTGGCAGCCACTGAGTCTTTTCGGAGGTCAGACTCACTGTTTGTGATCATGGATGGGCCAAGAAAAGGGCTGTCTGCTTCTTCTGTGACCATTTCCAGATGGATCAGACAGATGATGATTCAGGCCTATTCTATCAAGGGTCAGGTTCCTCCTTTCCCTTTAATAGCGCACTCTACTCGGGTGCTTAGTTCTTCTTGGGCCTTCTGTCATCAGACGCCAGTGGCGCAGGTTTACAAGGGGGCCTCTTAGTCGTCGGTGCACACTTTCACCAAATTCTACAAAGTGCATGTGTTGGCATCTGCGGATGCTTCCTTTGGCCACAACATTTTGCAGGCTGCTGTTTAGAGTGTCTGTTTCCTCTATGGGGGTGTATTGTTCAGGTTGGGCTCCAGTTGTTTTTTTTTGAGCTCCTGTTTACCTGGTTGGCTATTGTGTTTAGCCTTGGGATTTTTTGTTGTCCCATCCCTCATGTTTGGCACTGCTTGGGGACGTCCCTGTGGGTCTGAATAACTGGAGAGCTGTGTCCGTCAATGAACGCAAGAGAAAATAGGATTTTCGTACTTACTGTAAAATTAATTTCTCTGAGTTCATTGATGGACACAGCACCCACTCCTCCATGGAGTTTTAATACTTCTGGCACTGCTTGTTACTAAACTGAAGGCCTATAGCAAAGAGAGGGGAATGTATACCACCTAGGACTGCCCATAGGTGTAGCCAAGTCTTTTTTCTGCCTAGTGTCCTACTCCTGTAGAGGGCAATATAACCCTGTGGTTCTGAATAATTGAGATCTGAGTCCAAAATTTTCAGTATTTTTTTGTTTATAAAGCAAAAAACAAATCCAGATTAAATGCTACCAAAAGAAAGCACTATCTGTCTCAAAAAAAAATTGGGTACAGTGCTGCATGCCTGAGTAATTGTCACTCAAAGTGTGAGAGTGCTGAAAGCTAAAAATTGTCCTGGACTAGAAGGGGGTGAAAGTGTCTGGACTTGAAGTGGTTAAAGGAATAGCATATAATTTTAAGTCGCTCTCTGAGGCACTCTAAAATGGCCTCTTCCTATTTAATGATCATTTAAAAAGAAATCTCCTTGGTATCTGCTCAGGTCAGTGCCCAACAGCTCCCGCCTCCTTCTTTGTCAATCCCCTAACTTTTAAGCTTGGAAAATAGCAATTCCTAAAAACAAACATTCAGCTCCCTTTTGATTTGAGTGGGGTTTGAATTCCAGATCAGGGTATGTTCAGCTCATCACTACTCAGGTCAAGGCCAAGGATGCATTCACACATGCGATTATCACAGTCTGCGAATTCCAGTGGCAAGAATCTACAGATACCTGTCTCTATAATGACAGGTGTGTTCAGAAGCTACAGCCGCTTAGGCCATGTCCAGCTACACAAACAGCTGTCATTCCAGCTGCTGACTCTCGGCACTGAAATTTTAAAGATGTGCTTATTGATCCTGTGAAGATACCCTATTTCCTATTCTGTGAATGGTCTACAAAATGCCCCCAGTGGTCAGGTGTGGTATTCATATAGGAAATAACCTACTTTACCAAGGAAAGGGCAATTCAAATCTTGTGAAAGGACCTCACTAGTTGAAATAGTCTTGAAAAATGACTTTTATTAATTTAGTAGGGGGAGACTAGAACCTCAGTCAGCTTTTGTTGCTGTTACTTTGATTTCATGGGAAACCCAGATCCCTGGACATTTAACCATTTGCCGACCAGCCGTCGTAGTTATACAGTGGCAGGTCAACTCTGTTATGCGAAAGTTAGTGTGGGCGCTGTCCCTATGGAGACAGAACGGCGGTCTGCTGATGTAAACATGGCAGACCGCTCTTCTGTCAGTGATGAACACAGGGATCCTGAGTCCCTCCTATTTAGGAACGCAAGTCTCTCTGTGTTCATCCAGTGAGCCCATCCCCCACACAGTTAGAAAACACCCCCTAGGGACACATTTAACCCTTTGATTGCCCCTGGTATTACATAGTTAGTGAGGTTGAAAAAAGACACAAGTCCATCCAGTTCAATCCAATGATGTGTGTGTGTGTTTATGTCAATAGTACATTGTATAACCCTGTATGTTGTGGTCGTTAAGGTCCCCATCTAATAGCTTTTTAAAGCTATCGATACTCCTCGCTGATATCACTGCTTGTGAAAGGGAATTCCACATCCTTACTGCTCTGACGGTATACAACCCTTTACGCAGTTTAAGGTTAAACCAATTCTCTTCTAATTTTAGCGAATGGCCACGAGTCCTTTTATATTCCCTTTCAGTGAATAGTTTGTTCCCTATGCTAGGGTCACCAGTACAGTATTTGTACATTGATATCATATCCCCTCTCAAGAGTCTCTTCTCTAGAGAGAATAAAATAAGTTCAATGCTTGCAGTCTTCCCTCCTAGCTGAGATCCTCCAGTCCCTTTATTAGCGTGAAACAAATACTAAGAAAGAAAAGATGGGGCTTCATATAGACTGGTGGAAAGAGGAGGATCACGATTAGCACACAATTATATTAAAAAGAAACTCTTTATTGTGTATATATATATATATATATATATATATATATATATATATATATATATATATATATATAAACATATATATCATATAGACATATATCAAGAAGAAAATATAAAAGAAAGAAAAATGCATGTGTAGAAATATATTCACTCAGGGAATGCTGATACGGCGTATCACAAAGATGGTACGGTCTCTATATATTGCACGGTCTAGGGTCCCCAGCAAGCCGCCGCCTTTCGCAACAAGGCTTCCTCAGGGCTAGAGAGACCAAAGCAGACCGATATTTCCCCCTGCGACAGAGACCTGGGTAGACACATGCGTTGAGGGACAGATCATCAAAGATGCCATAGAGGAAAAGCGTGCATTGGATTAACTGCAGTCATGCAGGTAAGGAAAAGGTTCCGTTCAATGCCTTAAGTATCAACAGTGTACCCACAACATACTTTTGGTGGGAAGATTCCTCTGGCATTCTAGATCAATGTTGGTTGGGCCTCCATCTAGCCCGCTGTGTATATGAGGTAGGTCGTTCCCAGAGTGTGTTCTATATATTCAAGTATATTGGCAACATCACAGGTATTACACCCTGACCACCCAAATAGAGGGCTCCTTACGTCCAACCAGTACCACACGAACCTGCCATACCAAGGGGTATAGACTACCTACCACGGTAATTTGTATCTATCCCTTTATTAGCTTTGTTGCCCTTCTCTGGACTCTCTCCAGTTCCAGCACATCCTTTCTGAGGACTGGTGCCAAGAACTGAACGGAATACTCCAGATGCAGCCGGACCAGAGTGTGAGAATTATTGTTTTATCTCTGGAGTGAATCCCCTTTTTAATACATGCCAATATTCTGTTGGCTTTGCTTGCAGCAGCTTGACATTGCATGCCATTGCTGAGCTTGTCGTCTACTAGGACCCCCAGGTCCTTTTCTATCTTGGATCCCCCAAAGGCCCCCCCCCCTCTAGTGAGTAACTTGCATTTGTGTTTCTGGCACCCCAATGCATTACCTTACATTTTTCAACATTAAACCTCATCTGCCATGTAGCCACCCCATTATTTTGTTCAGGTCTTCTTGTAAGATTTCCACATCCTGCGTAGAAGTTATTGCCCTGCCTAATTTAGTATCATCCACAAATACAGAGATTGTGCTGTTTATCCCATCCTCTAGGTCTTTTATGAATAAATTAAATAGGATTGGTCCAAGGACAGATCCTTGGGGGACCCACTTTTCACACCAGACCATTCCGAGTACACCCCATTTATCACCACCCTTTGGACTCGCCCCTGCAGTGAACTTTTAATCCAGGTGCTCACTCTATGGTCCATACCTACATACCTTAGTTTGAACACCTTGCGTTTGTGGGGAACTGTATCAAATGCCTTTGCAAAATCCAGATACACCACATCCAGAGGCCTTCCTTTATCTAGATGGCAGCTCACTTCTTCATAGAAGGTTAATAGATTGGTCTGGAGAGAGCGATTTTTCGTGAATCCATGCTGATTTCTACTAATGATACCGTTTTCATTACTTAAGTCTTGTATATAGTCCCTTATCATCCCCTCCAATATCTTACAGACTATTGATGTTAGGCTAACCATTCTGTAGTTCCCAGGGATATATCTCGGCCTTTTTTTTTTAAAGATTGGTACCTGTAACGCTCTGGTTTTACTTAATGGGGAATTGGATCTTCAGCTGCAGAAAACCACTCAGTAGTATTGTAGAGAATATGTTAAGTCACCTGACTTAACTCTCTTTACTCATCACTGTGGTTGAGAGTGTTCCTCAATGTACAAGGCAGTGATGCTCTTAGCAAAGCAGTAGTATGCAGCAGTGTGAAATAGAGATATTAATGATTGAATACAGGAACTGATAGTTAGGCACAGCAGAGTAGATAGTGAGTATCAATGGTTTAGGTATACAGGAGGTAGTGATTAGGCACAGCAATGTAAGTAGCAGGTAGTAATCGTCTTGGTATGCAGGAACTAGTAATTAGGCACAGTAATGCAGATAGCAAGTAGCAATGATAGTAGCAGTGGAGTTGATAAGGGGGTCCCCTGTGGGGTACTTATCAGTAGATGCAATCTTCAGTGCAGGCAGGAACAAGCAGGGTTGCAGAGGAGGAGACTGGCAGCAGCTGATAAGCGAATGCTCCGGTCGAGTCAGTGCACAGCGGTGCAGGGTCGGGGTAAGCTCAAGAGAGTCCAGTATGGTTTCTGCTATGAGCGGTTGCACGAACAATCTGTCCGTGCAGACCGCTAGTTGAAATAGGCGCCATGAGCGGCGCTCGGGAATGACGTCAAGTACAACGTCAGCGTCACCACGCCCACATGTGTTCCACCTCTCAGTCAGGTGGAACGCAACCAGGAAGAGGAGCACCCCGAAGGATCTTACAGTACCCCATTGGCTTTTTACCAATCAGCTGGTATTATTCCCATCAGTAGACTGTCATAAAAATTGTCTGGCTATCACCTGGCTGAGTTCTTTAAGGACCGTCGGGTGTAGGCTATCCTGTCTCAGTGACTTATTTATGTTAATTTTTCCAAGTCTAGTTCTGAGTCTGTCTTCTGTTAATCATTAGGGTGCTTCCTGTGACATGTTATTAACTTTAACATTACAAGCTGGGTTAATGTAGCCCCCCAATTCTTTCGTGAAGATTGAGAAGAAGAATTTATTTAGCACCTTCACCTTCTCTCTGTCCTTTGTAGCCAGATTCCCTTCGTCGTCCTTTATGGGTCCAATGTGTTCTGGCCTCACTTTCTTAATATTTATATACATAAATAATTTATTGGGGTCTTTTTTACTCTCTTTTCGCTCTTACATTTCTTATTGCATTCTTTGTAATTTTAGAATGCTGCCAATGACCCCTCAGCCTTGTAGTTTTACATTGAAGTTTAGCCACCCAGGGTTTATTTTAGCTCTTTTAAACTTATACCCCATTAGCATGCACTGGCCAAATACCTTTATTTAGTATGTTCTTAAAGCACCCATTTTTCCTCCTTGTTCTTTGTTCCTAGGTTTTTATCCTATTTAATATCATCTAGTATAGAGCACAGTTTAGGGAAATTGAATCTTTTGAAATTCCTTGTATTACCCTTGTGTTTCCTATTTCTATGATTTATACTGAAGCTAATTGACCTAGGGTCACTGTTTCCTAAGTTGCCCCGTATTTCTATATCTGCAATCAGGTCTGTATTATTCGTAATCAGTAGGTTTAGTAACGCATTGTTTCTCATTAGTGCATTCACCATCTGACCCATGAAATTGTCCTGCAAAACATTTAGGAAATGGCGAGCCTTAGATAAATGCACAGTTCCTTCTGCCCAGTCTATATCCGGGTAATTGAAATCCCCCATTATAATGACATCTCCCATCCTTGCTGCCATTCACAACTGTGATATGAGGTCCGCCTCCCCCTCCTCCCTCTGGTTGGAGGCCTATAGCATACATCCAATATTGAAAGATCTATAACGGGTGCGCTGCTCTAGGTGCTATTAGGTGCTTTTAGGTGGCTGTATGTTTTGTGAGTTGCAGCTCCCACTCAAGCAAGCACTCAGAAAACTTGCTAGGTTAAATAGGATAAATATAGTAGTGCGTTACTCATAACGTGAAAAAAAATCATAATAACAAATAAATAATGTCAAATTGAAATAACAAGTGAATACATATGTGCATAAATAACTTAAGCCTCGTACACACGCACCGATTGTTGGCCGTAAATTTTCGGCCAACGTCCGATCGGCCGATTGTCGGCTTGTTAGTATGATGCTTCCGACAACCAACTGCGACTTTTCGGCCGAACAAAATCTGGTGTGCATGCTATAAAATTTTTGTTGGCCAACAACAGAACGGCCAATTGTTCCTCAGTCAGTACAGATTTCGGCAGACAAAAATCTACAAATCGGAACACGCATGATCGGAACCAAATAACGACCCGGAAGAATATTCTCAAGTAAACTAGCCATTTTATCAAGAAAGAACTTTCGTCTCGTGGCAGTCCTAAAAATATGTGAAATGCGGAGCACATGCTCATCTTGGTAAATGTGAGAAGAAGGAAGATGCTGCTCATAATTCTATACTTTACAATTAAAAAGGCATGTGTTCTGTTATGATGACGATAATGTTTTGGCTATTCTATATGGTGCATCAAATGTTAAAATTAAATAGTTTAAACTCTTCACCATTCTCTTTGTATTTTGACTGTAAAGATCTAACTATTGATATGTCCCTTTATTCATTTTTGATTTAATGTATAAAACATATATTGCTGCTTACTCACAATATTCTACATTTTAAAAAATAAAGATAGGCAAGTAGTTTTTTGTAACATCGTATTTATTTGAGAAAAGAAGAAAATCCAACATAAATATATAAATACACTCCATATTGTAAAAATTAAAATAAAAAAGGACATTTTCGCCTCATATAAATTTTAAATAAATAAAAAGGGGTAACATAAATAACAGGGTCAAAATTAGGGGCAATTATAATTGGGCATACCGGTAATCATGCTGCCATGAGGGGATGTTTGGATCCCGAGGGCCATATTGCCACTGACTGCCATGTGGCAGTTGTGGCTGTTGTGGAGGTGGTGGCTGGGGTTGCTGTGGTGGAGGTGGAGGGGATGGGTGCTCATCGCAGAGGTGTGTGCACTCCTCTAGTAGGCCCCGTTCTGCTCTATGCAGCACCTGCATAATGAGCAGCTCGACCCTTTGGCGCTGCAGAAAATCAACTTTTCGGAGTTTATTGCCCGTCATATTTCCGAATTACTCCAGGTCGTCCGGCTTCCTTTTTAGGGCTATGGAGGCCTGGCTCAGAAATTCTGTAGTGATGTCATCCATGTGTTTTTGTTTCTGCCGCCGTTTGGCAGGAGGTTGGGCAGATACAGAGGGCTCCACAGCCTCCTGGCTGACACCTGCCTCATCCTCAGTGACACTTTCCTGTTGATGAAATGAACAATTTATTAGAATGTTATAGTGTATATAAAAAGTCATGTTTGTTATATTTTTTTAAACAAATAGCAGACTTTACATACAGTGGCGTACCTAGGGTCTCCAGTGCCCTTGGCGAGGAGCTGTATCGCCCCCCCCCCATGAAAAAGTAAAAAATGTAACGAAAAAAAAAATATAAAAGGGAATTGAAAGTTTCTGATGTGTCCCTTGTTTGCCCAGTGTAGAGGTAGAGCTCACTAGTGGGCAATCATTGTGTCAGGTGTGAACAACAAGAAAGAGAGGGGTGAGAGATAGAGAGAGGGAGAGAAAGAGGGGGTGTGAGAGAGAGAGGAGGGGGTTGCAGAGAGAGGGGGGTGACAGAGAGAGAGGGGCCTGAACTTGCAGAGGGCTTGATGTAGGGCACTGAGGGGGAATCGGTGCAGGGAAAGAGGAATAAGGGAGCCACCTGCCTTGCAGACCCGGAGTGAGAGACCAGAGACATGGAAGCAAGGATGGATGTATCATTGCAGGAGCTGTTCATTTGTTAGAGGGAAAAAAAAACGGTAGAGCCGGAGGAATGCTGAGGCTACAGCAGTGTGTTTAAGACCGGACGTGTGCTGGGGATGCAGTGGGAGGCAGTCTCAGTCTCCTGGTCTGCTGGCTCAGCTGCTCTCAATGTTTTAGACCTGGATGGAGCCGCATGCTGCCTGGGGGTTCTGGGGAGCGCAGGCTGAGCGGAGGTCTAAAAAATCACTAAAGGCCCGTACACACGTACCGATTGTCGGCCGAAAATGTTCGGCCGCCGAACGATCGGCCGATTTTCGGCTTGTTAGTATGATGCTTCCGACAGCGCACTTTCGGCCGAACAGAATCTGTCGTGCAAGCATTAAAATTTTTGTATGCCGACACCAGAACGGCCGATTGTTCGCCAGTCAGTACAGAATTCGGCCGACAGACAGCAGATTTGCAAGACTGGGCATGCTCAGAAAAGAAAAAACACACGGAAAGTTAACCATCACATGACATCACTTCTGCAGTCGGCTGTTGTTGGCCGACAAAATTCGTGTGCAGTCTTTTGCAGTTTTCAACAGACAAGACAGCCCTCAGACAAAAGACGGCCGATCGTTCGGCCGACGATCAGTACGTGTGTACGGGGCTTAACACTGCCAATGTTTTGTGCGCCCCCCCCCCCCTGGCCTGCGCCCCTGGCGGGCGCCGGTCTCGCCAACCCCTTGCTACGTCCCTGTTTACATAAAGGGTCAATTATGGTCTTGCTAATTATTTTGTTACATCATTATATTTATTGCAGACAATATATTGTGAAATGCCATACCTGTGTCAAATTGGCCTCCAGGATATCTTCCTCCTGGCTGGCATCAAATGAGGCCTCTGCTGACGTGGAAGGGAGCGTGGACAGGGATGGCCTGGATTCCTCCTGGTCCGTCAGGAACCTGAGGCTTTCGAAATACCACAGACGTATACGTCCGCAGCAGCTGCTGAGGACAAATCCAATACGAAACCGGTACAGCGTATTGCATCACTTCAGGTTCCCACATCGAGGCTTGGATCGTACAGCACTCAGGAAGCTCAGATTCACTGCCTGTATATCACCTATGTTTGTGAGTACCTTTTACTCTGCATATTTAAATAAAGCACCGTACCTACAGTTTTACACTATGTGTCTCTCTACTGTCTGATCCCTTGCTCTATATATACTGCGGACCCCCGAGTGGATACCCTTGAAACCCCACCAGACCCATACAGCACACAGCCGGTATCCTTTAACCCTTGGACCACCAGGGACCTTTCCAGTGGTCCCCCCCAGGACCTGGAGAAGGAGAGAGGATCCACCAATCCTACATCTTTACATACCCACCTTATACCCCTGTGTGGGGTGGGTATCTCTGGTGAGTGCGCTACCTATCATAGGGGTCACTGTGCACCTCACCACACACCGCGGGGTTATCCACTAGTGTGTACGGGACGCACAAAGAAATTTGCCAACACTTCCTTTAGGACGAACACTCATCACCCATTACTGTTTTGCTTGAGAGAGACTCATTGATTATTACACTTTTGATATCCGACAAAGTATCGGGGTGTTTTAGCATTTGTCACTTTATAGTCACCATTTAAATTATCCATTTGCCCCCCCTTATTTGGTACACTTATTTATTACTTCACCTGTTGTATCTTTTATCACCCAGCATTATTTTGCACTTGTCACTTTAATTATTGGGGGCTATTTGAACCACTTTAAGCACAGCTGCACTTAATATATTTATGTGTATAAATTTTTTTGTATCAAGTTTTATATATACTTACTGGATTATCAAAGATAGTATTTATTTTAGCATACGTCATTTTATACAGGTGGAACACGCTATGCACGGCTGCACTCACAGTTGTCTGTGAATACCTATTGACCATACCATTATTTCACGTAGTGCACACATATTTATTTCTGATTTTATGTATACAGTACCCGTCACTTACACGGTGAAGTACATGCACTTGTCACTTTGATGCACAGGTTACTTTATTAGGATTTGCACATTGGCTTTATTATATATTTATATTTGTTATATGTAGCTAGTCATAACACATATTATACTTTCTTTGATTATCAGACAGCGCCACCCCCTACCCCCCTCTTTTTAATACATTATATAGTCTTCGGACTATATTATAGGGAGGCAGCAGTCTTAATCATATACCACATCCAATACGCCCTTAGCGCGGAGTCTTTCAACTTATATGGGGTACATAGTACCCCTACCCATTCACCCCAAAAAAGGAAGTGTATGTGAATAACGACAGGAGACGTTTATGAAATGTTCTTAAAAATCTTCATCCGGTCTTCTCCACTCTGCTCTTCGGATCATCTCCTCTCCGCTCTTCTGCTGTCCAATCTTCTGCTCTTCTGTTGTCTGCTCTTTTGCCCTAAGCTCTTCTTCTTCCTCCTGTCCTCCTCCGATGCTGTCGCCGATGATTCTGCCGGTTTCCGGTCTCTGCAGCTTAATATATATACATTAGGGGCGTGACCTCTTGATGACGTCATCATGAGTTCACGACCCTAATGGATATATATTAAGCTGCAGAGACCGGCATAATCATTGGCGTCAGCATCGGAGGAGGACAGGAGGAAGAAGAAGAGCCTAGGGCAAAAGAGCAGAAGAGCAGGGTAGGTATTAACTCTTCAGTAGTTTAAGATGAACTTGACCCCAAATGTTCCAATATTATGACCTCATCTAGTTGTTTCTCATGTACTTAATATTTGATTTTTTTATTAACAGGTCATGTTGTTCCTAGTTGCACTATAGCCAGGATAACAGTAGAGGCTCTACAATGCTGCTCAGAGCTTGAAAAAATGAAGGAGGCTGCAACAGCCTTACAAAATAAAATGCGAGACTTTGTTGACATGCTCGCCAAATTTTAAACAAATTTTTGCAGATATTTTATTGGTTTTTATTGGGATGTCGTTGTTTTTCCCCATGTTCGTTTTAAATTTTATGGCATATTTTTTGCACAATACATGCATCGTCATCTGTTAAAGGTGTACCCAAGTTTGTTCAAGTTTTAGACAGGGCTCCTATGCATATGAAGCACTTTACAACACCCTAACCCTGTGAATGTGTTTTAATAAAAAAATTTTACATTCAATAATGTGTGTTTGATTCTTTCTTTGACTTTCGCTGGGGGGGCAGGTCTAAAGCTGGGTAAAGTAGCACAAAATGTATGATGGCTGTCCTATTCACATATTTGCATGTTAATGAAAGCAGTTTTGATTGTGCGTATAATTATCAGCCGGACAAAATGTTTGTGCCTTCAGGACCAGTGGACATCTAACAAGTGATATTCACTAGTACACTGAATGCACTATGATATCTGTGAACTGAGTGGCAATCAGTCTACTAAAATACAGGTTCTATTTAGTGCCGGTTCACACTCTTGCGGCTGCGGCGATCGCATGTAATATTGGAGCGCACTGCTCCTTCATTACATGCGATCAGCTGTGCGGTGCGAATTCAGGCATACACTTTGTATGGCTAAATTCGCACTGCACCCGCACAAAAGTCGCACATGACCCTTTTTTCAGCCGCATCAGGATCGGATCGCACAGTGGTTCACACTTGTGCGATCCAATTCTGTGCGAACTGTAAGTGCCGGGTCACACTTATGCGATGCGGGATGGCTGCGAATTCGCATCCTGTTCCCGCGTCGCAAACGCACCCTTGACAGTTCACACTGCCATATGCGATACGCTGGGGGTGTCAATGAAATGTTAACGACACCCCAGTTTGATCGCATATCGCAGTGTGATCTTTACAGTTTGCACAGGATTGGATCGCACAAGTGTGAACCACTGTGCGATCCGATCCTGATGCGGCAGAAAAAAAAGGTCATGTGTGACTTTTGTGCGGGTGCAGTGCGAATTTAGCCATACAAAGTGTATGCCTGAATTCGCACCGCACAGCCGATCGCATGTAATGAAGGAGCAGTGCGTTCCAATATTACATGCGATCGCCGCAGCCGCAAGAGTGTGAACCGGCACTAAAGATCGCACTGCGATATGCGATCAAACTGGGGGTGTCGTTAACATTTCATTGACACCCCCAGCGTATCGCATATGGCAGTGTGAACTGCCAAGGGTGCGTTTGCGATGCGGGGGCAGGCTGCGAATTCGCAGCCTTCCTGCATCGCATAAGTGTGACCCGGCACTCAAAGTACTAGCACTCCTAGGATTCTATATGGCATTGAGATGGCCAGTAGCAATCAGTGTAGGGAGATCAGTGTAATATATAGTGTATTGCTGGTTCTTTTGTCTATTTCACTTTACATTACCTATATATAACACTTTGAGCTCAACAATGAGCAAGTTTCACATAACACTGACATCTCCTTACATTGGTGGGCAGTGAGAAGGATGTCATAAATGAACACAACATAACAGGTGGAGGTAAGTTGCTAATACACTTTTTTCTATATTGGATATAATACACTAATGTATTAGAATAAATATACAGTATGGGCACCTTCTGGCCAATGACCACCAATGTAAGGTGACATTGGATGACCTTGGGTGTGACCTACTTCTCAATGTGAGAGGGTTTGTATAAATTTAAAGGGGTGCAGAAGGCCCTTGTATTCACACCACTGGTTAAAAAAATAACGCATGGCCATAATCGCATTGGAACAGCTGGGGAGAGACAACAGTAGAGAAACACACTGATGAATGTATTAACCCTTCTAAAGTCACACATATATAACACATGATCAACCCAAAAAATTTTGTTTTGGATATGTGCCCAAATTATTAGAATACACAATACAGAATCATTGCAATTTTTTTTTAATTTCAGAAAAATTATTATATCTCTCACATTTATCTTGTGTCTGGCAGATCAGACAAAATTAGCGAGTGTCTGGCAGTAATTCCTGCCAGGACACAGCTCCTCTCCCCACAAAATAGTCTAGATATTCCTTGCGGATCTCACGGGCTCTTTGTTATGCCAATCCGGAACGTCCGACTTCCATTGAGGTCATGGACTCCACTTGTTCACGGAGTTGTACCTCTCCACTTGGCCCTGGCATAGCAGGGTCAGTATCCAGTTGCTGCATTAGATAGTTCTCAGCATTCCTGCGTAAAAAGTTATGTAAAATGCAGCAACAGAGGACCACGTGATCAATTTTGTAGAGTGCCAGGTGTATTGAAGTCAGAAATATCCTGAACCGGTTGGCCATTATCCCGAAGGCATTCTCCACCACTCTGCGAGCTCTGGACAACCGGTAGTTGAAGATCCTTTGCCCGGGGGTGAGGTTCCTCTGAGGGTAGGGCTTCATAAGATGCTCCCCAAGCGCAAAAGCATCATCTGCCACAAATACGAAGCTCATCCCCTCAATGGTTTGCTCCCTGGATGGCAAGTTCAGAGTGCCGTTATGAAGGCGACGAGCGAACTCCGTCTGCTCCCCCATCCGAATTGCGGCCATTTTTGCCAATATCCAAAAAGATAAACTCATAGTTAGCATTAACTATGGCTAGCATTACTATACTAAAAAAACCTTTATAATTATAAAAAAAATGAGCCGGAATTTGGAGGGGGGACAATGTGGACATGCTTCCCATCTATAGCACCCCCACAATTGGGAAAATTCCACTTTTCAGAAATTGAGCAGCAATCTACAGCCATTGCTCTGCGTTTGAAGGAAAAAAAAAAACAATAATTAGTGCTTGAGCACATCACATTATTACACACACAGTTGTCTGTTAAATGCTTATGCAACTTTAAGATATAAACAACAGGAAGACAATCGTTTGCATTTGGGGATCTAACATCTACATACATTTATTTTACACCTCCTAATGTGATTATATTGTAATTCACCAGCTAGAGCTTTGGTATATGCTGACTTTTACATTTAGCGTGGGTGGGTGGGGGGATGGGTAAATAAAACTATGCATTTATACATCAATAAGGGCTTGTGGCCACTGAACGTTTTTACATCATTACATAAACATACACAATCATAGGTTGGAATGTATGGACTGATGTCTTTAAGAAAAATCATAAACTAGGTACTAAAACATTTGCAAAGGAAGAATTGGTTCAGGGAAAGTCAGAAAATGATACAGATTCAATATACTGTTAACAGGCAATGCGTTTAGGGACACATAGGAGAGAATGCTGGGGTGGTTACTGGGTAATTTTACAAATGGTTAAGATAATATAAATCTTTACTACTATGTGCATGCGGACAGAGGGTAGTTACAAAATAATGACATCTGTAAATTGATGTACATCCAAAAACATCATAATTCGGGTGAGATGACTAATACATGTAATGTAAAACATAAAACATACCTTGATATAGTCCTTCTGCAAGACCTTGATGATAGCAGAGCAGGTCTCAGGGATGATGATACCAAGAGCTTGGGGGGAGATGCCTGTGGTGAACCTGAGATCCTGCAGGCTTCTCCCTGTTGCAAGATATCTCAAAGTCGCAAATTAACCTTTGCTCAGGAGTAATTGCAACCCGCATACACATATCCTGCTTCAGAATATAGGGGGACACCAGGGCAAGAAGACGGTGAAAGTTGAAATCCGTCATCCTCAAATAATTCCTGAAGTCATCAGGATTATTTTCCTGGAGCTCCCTCAGCAAGGACATGTGGGAAAATTGATCACGGTTAAGCAACCAATTTTTCGTCCAGGAGGTCCGCTTCTTCTTCCTCTTGCTCATAACTCGCCTCAGAGCCAAAACTCCAAGACCAACTACAGCAAAAGTCGAATCCTCGGTCTCCATAATAAATTCTCGAACGATGTCTCCGAAAATAGCGAAATGTCGTCAACCAAACAAATGCTACCGAAATCAGCGCGAGATGCCCAGAAGGGTCATGGCCAAACACTCACTTCCTCTTTTGTAGCGGCGGACGTGCGTCGAACGTGAGTTGAACGTAGTGACGTCATTTTCTGTCGGCCAACAAAAGTCAAGTGCAGTCTAGAGCACATTTCAACCAACAACCAACCAACACAACAGCACTGGACAAAAAACGGCCGGTCAGTCGGCCAACAATCGGTGCGTGTGTACGAGGCTTAAGAAACATGAAATTGATAAGTAAAATAAAGTCTGTGACTGTGCATTGAAATGTGAACAATTCTCAAAAAATCTTCAATCGATGACAGTGAACTTTAATTGAAAAAAGTGCAAGGTATCTAAAAGTAAGTGAATAGTGAAGAGGTGCAGAAATCCTTTCACCAAACCAAAGATGAAAAAAACAAAAAACAAAAACACCTCTGTGTGCAATGGCAGCTCTACCCATAGGGACTCAACCTCCTCCCTAGCTCCATTAGTGATATTGTCCCTCATATTCACTTGCAGATTGTTCTTGATCTACAGGCATAGCCCTCCTCCTTTTTTACCCTCTCTATCTGTGCCATAAAGAGAGTACCCCTGAATGGTTGTCAGTCAATCATGAGAGCTGTCAAACCAAGTCTCCGAAATTCCCACAAAATTGAAATTCTCATAAATTAACAGCTCCAGTTCTCCCATCTTGTTGGCCAGACTTCAGCATTGGTATACAAACCTCGTAATTTGTCCGGTTTCATACTGTATCCTCGCTAGATGTTATGAGGCTGCACTTTCAATTTGTCAGTCTACCTACCTTGGGTTTTGGATTTCTGGTCACTCTACTGCTAATGTCCCCAATAATGCCCGCTGAACCTTGCACCCCGCTGGCTAATTATACATCTGGACCTCCCCCCCATCACTTACTTTTAAAAGCCCCTCTAACTTTTTGGCCATCTTCTATCCCAGTACGTCTGTACCCTCCCCATTTAGGTGCATTTCATCCCCCCTACTAAAGAGTCGGTAGCCGAATGAGAAGTGGCCACTCCTGAAGACGTAATTCTGATGAAACACGTAGGGCGGGGTTTGAGCATCATTGCATCACTTCTAGTAGGCTGGTTATGGGCCATGGAGTGCACAGGACCCAGATATCCTGCACTGAGTTTTGCTATGGATAATTGCTGTTTGCCAACTAGTAAGTGGATGTGATTTTTTCAAAATAAATTTACACATACTGGTAAACTATCTTTCCATGCAAACCCAAGGAGAGTAAACACAGAGGGGGAGACCTGGACACCACCGAGTTGCTGAAAGGCCTGATACCCCATTAAGGGGACTGCTTTGTAGTGAGTGTAATACCATCGGGGGAGAGCACAGTTTGAGAGCACTGAGTGTCCCTTGAAGAGCACTGGTCACTTTATACTGCTAGAAACTTAGAAGAATCTTCAACGCACAGACTGATATCTGGTTTTAAAAATATTTTAGGAATGAAGTACAACCATTGTGTATTCATTTGTCATATTAGAGCTAAAGGAATTGTAAAAGCACCTGTCACTTATATTTTGCACCAATATTTTTTATCTGTGAATTAAATAGCAAAAAATATTTTGCATAGGGATGCATACCTACGGGAGGCACTCCCTCTAGTGGTGGAAATTAAAGCTGGATACACACTATCCAACTTTTGTGGTTAGATTTCCTTCAGATTTACCTTTTCTATGTAGTGCAAGGGCCTGCCAGATTGCATACAAATTGAAAGTGTTTAGGTTTGACCTCATATTATATGGTTTTGGTAAGTCTAATGGCCCGTACACACGATCCGAAAATAACGCTTGTGAAAAGATCGGACGATAATCTGATCGTTAGTACACAGCTTACGAGAGGCGATCATGACAGTTCGCCCGATATTATCCGGTCGTGCAAGCATAAAAATTTTGATCGTATTATAACACATCGTACGATAATCGTATTATCAGTATGTTGTTCGTCCGAAAAAAAATGGTGAGCAGTAGACAGCGCATGAGCAGTAGACATCATTTCCCCTCACACGCTAAAGCGTGGTTACGCATACCGGAAGCTTTTGAATCATCGTCCGAGAAAATTCGTATCGTAAGTAACCTCTCCCGTTTGCGAATATAATTGAGAGTTCCTAGCAACCAAAAAAAAAATGGACGGAACGTCTTCCGATTTTCGGATCGTGTGTACTGGGCATAAAGGATAAAGTCTTCAGAAAATCTTATAGTGTGTTTGGCCCATTAGACTATTGTTTGAAGCACATTTGATATATGGTATTTTTATTTATTTAATTTAATAGCACTGTGCTATGCACTAGTCACTTTTAGTTGGACAGATTTTTATAGAGCACTCGTCACTTTGTATTTTAAGTATTATTATACACAGACTAATTTATAATTATTTAATTACTTACTTATATCCAGCATGTCAGTTGTCATCAGATACATTAAAAACACATTTTTGGATAAATGGGAACACTGACACATTGTAACACTAAGTAACTTTTATCAGGAAGTATTTTTTATTATCTCACGCACATAATTAATTCTTTCACTATAAGGTTCATTTAAAGCAGTGCCATAAACCCAACTACCACACCAATTGTTACCAACTTCCTCTAGGGAAGAAAACGGGTTAGCAGCAGCTTTACTTATCACCCATTCCTTTGCGCGGAATTAAAATCCAATTGTTTATAATATCTTTAGCTAGTATCATAAATATTGCATCATTTAATAATTTAACTGATAGTGAATATTTTTTTTTGCAATTGCTCTTACCTAGATTGATCAAATAACTGACGAATGTATGTCCACCTATACATATAGTTTTTACCTAGTTCCACAACAATATTTCCTTACATACAGTAACGCTGCGTGATTTAATCTATGGTTGATCTATTAAAGACAAATAGATTGTTCACTTTGCAAAGAATATGAATCACTTTAATCTTCTCTTGCTAAGTGAGCAGCCTATGTGCCTTCAGAAAACCAACCCCTGTATGTTGTAGAGACAAATTTAGACGTCTTTTTAGAAATTTACCTAACAATGAAAGAATGACATTATACAGCATATAACAGAAATATTTAGGAATAATCTGCAGTAGCTGCATGACAGTGATGGTAAATTCAGTAAGGTCAAAGTCCCACTGTGCGATTTTCGTGCGTTTTTGGTGGATGCAGTTTTGATTTGACCCTAGTGTTTTCCGTATACAGGGATGGAGACCAATAGCATGACCTGCTTGTCTCATATAAAGTCCCAAAAGGAAATTATGGATTTGAAAGGCAGTGAGCTTTACAGGCCATGCCCCATACATAAAATCCCTTCCTATCTATATGCTGCATCCACCAAGGGGATGGAGGTGTAATGCTTTTCAGCTGGTCTTTTCCAGTTTGCACCATGGTTATAAACCTAATTATTTGAGTCTTTGAGACAACAGCCAGTTGTGGATGAGAATGGGTTGGGGGAGGTTGGGCTGTCTCCCTCTCACCTGTTCCCCCATCCACCCATTAGCGGCCATGTGCCTCCAGTGTGAGGACACTAAATTAAGAGTGTAGGACTGCAGATAAAACAGGGTGTCGTGAAGTGGCTCTGCAGCTTTCACATGCTTTGCAAATGTGTGTCAACTAAACCCCTGTTCTTTGTACCAAGAGACAGGTTTTATTTGGTTGGTGACAGACTGGAGTGTGAGTACATCAGACTGGGGGCTGACTGACTTTCATGCACCTCTTACAATCCTTCAACCTCATTTTGAATTCAGTAAGGTCTTATTCACACGGGCAGCCAGATGCTGTAAAAACAGTTGGTTGAAACAGTTTAACTGCCCCTTGACTGCCAGCCTAAAAGATAACATGCATTCACTCGGGGTTATACCCCAGGTCGCAATTGGCAGTACTGCAGCCAAACGTGACCTATTCAAGTAAATGGGGCTTCACTACAGTTCGGCAGTCAAAATAAAAAGACATTCAGGAGGTGGCAGTATTGCTCTGCCACTGTTCAGCCACCCTCTGAAAAGCAATCCACAGACTGCTTTTCAGAGGGGCAACAAAAGGCTGACGCAGGTGTGAGTTAAGCCCCGTACACACGTACCGATCGTCGTCATACAAACGTTCGTCTTTTCTCCCCGGGATGTCGATGTCTGTTGAAAAGTGCAAAGACAGCACAAGAATTTTGTCCGCCGACTTCAGCTGACTACAGAAGTGATGTCATGTAATGGTTAACTTTCCCTGTGTTTTTTCTTTTCTGAGCATGCCCAGTCTTGCAAATCTGCGGTCTGTCGGCTGATTTCTGTACTGACTGGCGAACAATCGTCCGTTCTGGTGTCGGCATACAAAAATTTTCATGTTTGCAAGAAAGACTCTTGTCCGCAGAATGTGCGCAGACAGCTGTCGGAGGCACCATACTAACAAGCGTACAATCGGCAGATCTTTCGTCCGCCGACGTTTGTATGACGACGATCGGTACGTGTGTACGGGGCTTAAGCCTTAGGATTAGCATACTGTTCTTTTCTATGCACATGCTTAAATATGCTACTAATATTAGATTCAACACCGCTCAATATTCTATTCTCTGCTGTACACTATATACCCCACCTTTCTACTTTATAGGCTTTACTGTATACCTTACCACTGTGTGTTGTCACAAATCAGGCTCACCAGTTTCCATGTATGGTTATGGACCCTTCTCTGCTCAAAATAGACACACTTTTGCTATTTAGTTAGAATCTGATCAAATGAGAAAATTTTGCTAAATTGTTAGAATCAGAATTAGATAACCTGTATTAAAGTTGAGTTCCAGCCTGCGGAAAAAAAATTAAAAGTCAGCAGCTACAAATACTGTAGCTGCTGACTTTTTAATATAGGGACACTTACCTGTCCAGGGAGCCCGGGATGTTGGCACCCCAAGCCACTCCAACCATCGGCTTTAGGTGCAGGCCCTGGCAATGCAAGTAAGGGAAACCGGCAGTGAACTCTTTAGGCTTTACAGCCGGTTTCCTACTACGCATGCGCAAGTCGTGCGGCGCTTTCTAAATGGTGCCGTTGTCTTCTGGGACACACACATGTCCCAGAAGGCAGAGGAGGGAAGGAGGAGGGCAAGATGCAACTGCAGAAGTGACGTACCTTGCCACAGCAACATAGAATGGAAGTCCCAAAGAAATACAAAAAGGTACCAAAAAAAAAAAATATCCAAAAACGAAGGAGAGTGGGGGTGGTCAATTGTTTAAAGTGAGTTCCAAGCAAATAGACAACTCGGTCTTAAAGTATTATTTCCAATGCAAAGGTTCATTTGAAATATGATTTACATGCAAAAACTGTGACGTGTTAAAACATTTGGTTTTGCTTGTACCTTTCCAATTATGAAATTATACGAACTAGAAAATCTTGTTTCAATTGTTGCCACTGGATGGCAGTAGAGATTGCAGTTTCTTAGAAATTCTTGTCTATTCAGGTTGCATTGTGAAGCCAAAATCTTTAATAAACAATAAGCCACAGTATAAAGGTGATTACGGCAAAACGAATAGTTACAGATTTGAGGCAAGCAGACGATAGTTTTTAAATGCAGTCCTGCCTGCCTAGAGGCAATATTCAGCTTGTACGGTTTAGATGTGTTTTTAGGCCTCATGCACATGAGCATATGAGGCTGTAGAGCATAAAATTGCAGGTATTTTTCTGTGCCTGAGAGCCACAGCTGCAGTGTAAGGCTGCCCTTAGTAATAAATGGCTGTGCGCAGGTATACATCGTACAGATTTACACCCATGCACGATTTTACACAAGTATATAGTGTATACCTAGGTACAGCCAATTATTACTATGAACTGCACCTGTGTTTCACAGGTATGGAAATGTTCCTGCAATGTATGTTGTATGGCCTTGTGCATCTATGCATGAGGCTTTATAGCATTAAAGAGTATATATAGTTTTGAATTGAGATGGTAAGGATTGAAACTCCTGTTACTTTTAAGGCCTCATGCACACTGGACTTTTTTATAGTTGCTGTTTTTGGCATCAGACGTTTTTTTTTTTCAGCCAGTAAACTCCCTATCATGTTATCCTATGTGTCCATGCACACATAGGATGTTATCAGCAGTTTTTGGCAGTGGTGTTTTCTGGCTGAAAAAAAAAAACCAAAACAGAACTAGCGGGTTTAAGAAGGCGTTTTTCAGCTGTAAAAACACTGACTCTTATAAAAGCTAAAAAACGCTGAAAAACACGGCTATTCGGGGCTTATCAATGTTTTTGAGCCCCAGGCTTTTGGGGGAGTATAGTTTTGCTAAAAAAAAGCTACAGCTGAAAAAAGCTAAAAAATGCTGAAAAATGCTATTGCATAAAGGCTGAAAAACGCCTTCTATATCTACAGCTTTCTACTGACGATTTGATAATGTCCAGTGTGCATGAGGCCTTACTGCTAGCCATAACTATAGCCAGGTGTGATGGACTGCAGAAAGGTGTGATGGTCCGCAGGGCTAAAGACAGGTGTGATGGTCCGCAGGGCTAAAGACAGGTGTGATGGTCCACAGAGCTGAAGACAGGTGGTGACGTTCTGCAGGGCTGCAGACAGGTGGTGACGTTCTGCAGGGCTGCAGACAGGTGGTGACGTTCTGCAGGGCTGCAGACAGGTGTGATGTTCTGCAGGGCTGGAGACAGGTGTGATGTTCTGCAGGGCTGGGGACAGGTTCGACATTCCGCAGGGCTAGGGACAGGTTCGACATTATGCAGGGCTGGGGACAGGTGTGACTTGTCGCAGGGCTGAAGACAGGTGTGTTGTTCTGCAGGGCTTAAGACAGTGAGCGATAATGATGTGCTGTAACCTCCAGCAACCAGTCAGCGAGCAGTAATGATGTACAGTTATTTCTAGCAACCAATCAGTGAGCAGTAATAATTTGCAGTAACTATCCTCTAGCAACCAATCAGTGTGTATGGACCAGTTCTTTATTTATTTATTCTTTTTAAGATAAGTCTGATAAGTCTATGTGCTATGGGATGTTGGGATGGAAAGAAAAAATGCATTGTGGGGGGGTCATTCAAGTAAATGTTTGCCCAGGGTCCAATCAATATTAAAGACGGCCATGTATGTGTGTGTATATATGTATATATACATACTGTACACTGAACAAAATTTTAAAACGCAACACTTTTGTTTTTGCCCCCATTTTTCATGAGCTGAACTGAAAGATCTAAGACTTTTTCTATGTACACAAAAGGCCTATTTCTCTCAAATATTCACAAATCTGTCTATATCTGTGTTAGTGAGCACTTATACTTTGCTGAGATAATCCATCCACCTCACAGGTGTGGCATACCAAGATGCTGATTAGACAGCATGATTATTGCACAGGTGTGCCTTAGGCTGGCCACAATAAAAGGCTACCATTTGCCTCACGCAGTGCAACACATCTCCTTCACATAGAGTTGATCAGGTTGTTGATTGTGGCCTGTGGAATGTTGGTCCACTCCTCTTCAATGGCTGTGTGAAGTTGCTGGATATTGGCAGGAACCTGAAACACGCTATCGTATACGCCGATCTAGAGCATCCCAAACATGCTCAATAGGTGACATGTCCGGTGAGTATGCTGGCTATGCAAGGCCTGGAATGTTTTCAGCTTCCAGGAGTTGTGTACGGATCCTTGCAACATGAGGCTGTGCATTACACAACAAAGGGCCTCAGGATCTCATCACGGTATCTCTGTGCTTTCAAAATGCCATCAATAAAATGCACCTGTGTTCGTTGTCTATAACATACGCCTGCCATAACCCCACCGCCACCATGGGCCACTCCATCCACAACGTTGACATCAACAAACCGCTCACCTACACGGCGCCATACACGCTGTCTGCCATCTGCCCTGTACAGTGAAAACCGGGATTCATCCGTGAAGTGAACTCCTCTCCAAAGTGGGAGACGCCATTGAATGTGAGAATCCATGTCCTTAGTCTGCTTGTCTTTAGCAAACGGTTTGCGGGCTTTCTTGTGCATCATCTTTAGAAGAGGCTTCCTTTTGAGACAACAGCCATGCAGACCAATTTGATGCAGCATGCGGCGTATGGTCTGAGCACTGACAGGCTAACCCTCCCACTCCTTCAACCTCTGCATTCAACAAACTGCATTCAAGGCAGGACCCTGATGAGGATGATGACCATGCAGATGAGCTTCCCTGGGACGGTTTCTAACAGTTGTGCAGTAATTCTTTGGTTATGCAAACAGATTGTTGCAGCAGCTGTCCGGGTGGCTGGTCTCAGACGATCTAGAAGGGGGAAGACGCTGGATGTGGAGGTCCTGGGCTGGTGTGGTTACACATGGTCTGCGGTTGTGAGGCCGGCTGGATGTCAAATTCTCTGAAACGCCTTTGGAGATGGCTTATGGTAGAGAAATGAACATTCCAATAACGGCAACAGCTTTGGTGGACATTCCTGCAGTCAGCATGCCAATTGCACACTCCCTCCAAACTTATGACATCTGTGGCATTGTACAGTGTGATAAAACTGCACATTTTAGAGTGGCCTTTTATTGTGGCCAGCCTAAAGCACACCTGTGCAATAATCATGCTATTTAATCAGCATCTTGATATGCCACACCTGTGAGGTGGATGGAATATCTCGGCAAAGGAGAAGTGCTCACTAACACAGATTTAGACAGATTTGTAAACAATATTTGAGAGAAATAGGTCTTTTTTGTACAAAGTCTTAGATCTTTGAGTTCAGCTCATGAAAAATGGGGGCAAAAACAAAAGTGTTGCGTTTATAATTTTGTTCAGTGTGTATACAGCATCTCACAAAAGTGAGTACACCCTTAACATTTTTGTAAATATTTTATATATCTTTTCATGTGACAACACTCTGAAGAAATTACACTTTGCTACAATGTAAAGTAGTGAGTGTACAGCTTGTATAACAGTGTAAATTTCCTTTCCCCTCAAAATAACTCAACATACAGCCATTAATGTCTAAACTGCTGGCAACAAAAGTGAGTACACCCTTAAGTGAAAATGTCCAAATTGGGCCCAATTAGCCATTTTCCCTCCCCGGTGTCATGTGACTCGTTAGTGTTATAAGGTCTCAGGTATGAATGGGAAGCAGATGTGTTAAATTTGGTGTTATAGCTCTCAATCTCTCATACTGGTCACTGGAAGTTCAACATGGCATCTCATGGCAAAGAACTCTCTTTTTGGAAGAAAAGAATTGTTGCTCTAAATAAAGATGGCCTAGGCTATAAGAAGATTGCCAAGACCCTAAACTGAGCTGCAGCAAGGTGGCCGAGACCATACAGCGGTTTAACAGGACAGGTTCCGCTCAGAACAGGCCTCCCCATGGTTGACCAAAGAAGTTGAGTGCACGTGCTCAGCGTCATATCCAGAGGTTGTCTTTGGGAAATATACATTTGCATTGCTGCAGAGGTTGCAAATTTGATTGCATGCTGCATCAAATTGGTCTGCATGGCTGTTGTCTCAAAAGGAAGCCTCTTCTAAAGATGATGCACAAGAAAGCCAGCAAACAGTTTGCTAAAGACAAGCAGACTAAGGACATGGATTACTTGAACCATATCCTTTGGTCTGATGAGACCAAGATAAACTTATTTGGTTCAGATGGTGTCAAGCGCATGTGGCGGCAACCAGGTGAGGAGTACAAAGACAAGTGTGTCTTGCCTACAGTCAAGCATGGTGGTGGGAGTGTCATAGTCTGGGGCTGAGGGAACCATGAATGCCAACATGTACTGTGACATACTGAAGCAGAGCATGATCCCCTCCCTTCGTAAACTGGGCCACAGGGCAGTATTCCAACATAACGACCCCAAACACACCTCTAAGACGTTCACTGCCTTGCTAAAGAAGTTTGTCATATGTGCAGAAGTGTCAAATGTGCAAGAAATAGGATATGGTGACATAACCTGTAAATAAAGTGTCGTGTGTGCTCATGTGTGAACATACAAAGAATAAAGTGCAATGGTGTAAATGGGTACAATAAGTATAACCTAATTATAAAAAAAGTACCTAAGAAATACAATTAATGCAGTGCTAAAAAAATATAACCGGTCATAAAAAATGGTATCCAACATCAGAGAATATATAAAAAAGTATTAAAAGTTGTAAAAAATTAATTATATCGTCCAATAATCCCAGTAATCGTAAAAAGTGCAAAGGTCGTGCAAAATATAATTCGTAATTTGATTGTGTAGAAATCACTCCGTGCAAACAGGTGCAATCGTGCTCCCCCAGTTGGACCGCACTCACCAAATGGAGGTGCCCCTACAGGGGTCACAGGTATATAGCCAGCAAGTAGAATTGGACTTCCCAAACCACTCTGCTACCGACTGGCACAGATAGACTCTCAGCCCACTCCTGTTGTAAAGTAGTTCCTGTCCAGCATTAGTATAAATGGTGGCTACTCCTCATGGCCATGCAGGAAGAAGAGGCATGAATGTCCCCTCACTGCCCCCCTGAATGTCACCGGCCTGGTGCAGTCCTCGTCTCCTAGCAATCGATAACAACTCGAGGCTTTCCTTAATAAATATACATATATTTGACATCCATATCCAAAGGCATTGCACTGGCAAATAGCATTTTCAGTTTGTGGTGCTCAGATAAAGTTTAGTTCTGATTTAAATTGCAGCTAACCAATTCTTAGATGTGGTGGATGCATTCGATTTTTTTTTTGCTGTTTTCTCCTTTATTTCACCTGGTGATCCAGCCAGTAAGTCAGGTATTTTTCCACTTACTTTAACAGAACAAGCAAACTAGACAATGTAGCAGATAGAGGGTTGAGACAAACCATTTAACACCAACAGGGGTGCTCACAATGATCAGCTTGTATTCATTTATGTAAAACATTTATCCCAAAAGACAAAAAAAACTGTTTGCTGTAACAGATTATAAAGTGTAAGCTGGAGTTCAGCTTCAGTTTGTTAGTCAAGTGCATCTGAATCTCATAGGCGAACACTCCCTCTCCCCAGATTACCAATGCTGCGGTCCAAAGGTGCCCCTGTGGTCTTTCCTCCAGCGTGGGGGGCACCCTAATACAGGAGGTGTGTTACTGGCCAGATCACCAGGTGAAAGATGGAAAAAAACATTACAAAGTAAAACTAATGCAGCCACCACATCTAAGCATTGATAAGCTGCAATATACAATGCTCAAAAAAATGAAAGGAACACTTTGAAAACACACCAGATCTCAATGGAGAAAAATTTTGCACTGGATATCTATACTGATATGGACTGGGTAATGTGTTAGTAATGAAAGGATGCCACATCGTTTGATGGAAATGAAAATTATCAACCTACAGAGGGCTGAATTCAAAGGCACCCCGAAAATCAAAAATGATGCAACGGGCTTGTCCATTTTGCTGAAATTTTCTTAGCAGCAACTCAAAATGGTACTCAGTAGTTTGTATGGCCCCCTACATTCTTGTATGCATGCCTGACAACATCAGGGCATGCTCCTAATGAGAAGACGGATGGCGTCCTGGGGTATTTCCTCCCAGATCTGGACAAGGGCATCACTGAGCTCCTGAATAGACTAAAGTGCAACCTGGCTGCATCGGATTGACCGAAACATACAGTAATGTCCCAGATGTGTTCTATTGGATTTAGGTCAGGTGAGCATTGGGGCCATTCAATGCTATCAATTCCATCATCCTCCAGGAACTGGCTGCATACTCTCGCCACATGAGGCTTGGATTGTTGTGCACCAGGAGGAACCCAGGACCCAGTGCACCAGCGAAGAGTCTGACAATGGCTCCAAGGATTTCATCCCGATACCTAATGGCAGTCAGGGTGCCATTGTCTAGCCTGTAGAGGTCTGTGTGTCTCTCCATTGATATGCCTCCCCAGACCATTACTGACCCATCACCAAACCAATCATGTTGAACGATATTACAGGCAGCATAACGTTCTCCACAGCTTCTCCAGACCCTTTCACGTCTGTCACATGTGCTCAGGGTGAACCTGCTCTCATCTGTGAAAAACACAGGGCACCAGTGGCCAACCTGCTAATTCTGGTGTTCAATGGCAAATGCCAATCAAACTCCGCAGTGCCGGGCAGTGAGCACAGGGCCAACTAGAGGATGTTGGGTCCTCAGGCCACCCTCATGAAGTCTGTTTCTGATTGTTTGGTCAGAGACATTCACACCAGTAGCCTGCTGGAGGTCATTTTGTAGGGTTCTGGCAGTGCTCATCCTGTTCCTATTTGCACAAAGGAGCAGATACCAGTCCTGCTGGTGGGTTAAGGACCTTCTATGGCCCTGTCCAGCTCTCCTAGAGTAACTGCCTGTCTCCTGGAATCTCCTCCATGCTCTTGAGACTGTGCTAGGAGACACAGCAAACCTTCTGGCAATGGCATGTATTTATGTGCCATCCTGGAGGAGTTGGACTGCCTGTGCAACCTCTTTAGGGTTCAGGTATTGCCTCATGCAACAGTAGTGACACTGACCTTAGCCAAATGCAAAACTAGTGAAAAACAGTCAGAAAAGATAAGTAGGGAAAAAAAATGTCGGTGGCCTCCAGCTGTAAAACCAATTCCTGTTTTGGAGGGTGTGTCATTATTGCCCATCTAGTGCACCTGTTGTTAATTTCATTAATAACAAAGCAGCTGAAACCAATTACCAACCCCCTATGCTACTTAACCACTTTACGACTGGCGCACGACGATCTACGTCGGCACTCAGCCCCGGCCAGGCAAACTGACGTAGGCCTACGTCAGCACAATTTGCCGGCCCTGTGCGCGCTCCCGCGGGTCCCCGCCGCCGATGATGACTCGATTGGGTTCAGAACCGATCAGTCATCAGGTCCAGGCCAATCATTTTTGGTCTGGACCTGTTGATCGGTCCTGCCCAATCAGATCATCCTCTAAGCCTGTGAAATGTAAACACAGGCTTAGAGGAGATGTGCCCTCCCCCCACAACGGTCTTTTTGGATCCAGCGTGAGAGGAGAGCACATCTTACTGTGAGTACTGCACCAAGCACACCCACACACAGTTAGATAGGCACATTTCACCCCCGATCGCCCCCCCAATTAACCCCTACAGCACCTGACACAACACACACTATATACAGCATATAGCATATACCTATATACCTGTATAAGTGTGATTTGTGAACAGGTGTAGCCCTTGCGACCCCCCCTTTTCCACTCAAATTACCCCCCACCCCCCCCTAATAAAGATTTAACCCACTGATCCCCCCTGAACCCCCCCTGATCACCGCCGTTAACCCCTACACCCTCTGTCACATCAGCACTAATACAAACGCAATATACGGTGTTATTGTATTTTTGTATTAGTGTCATTGTGATCAGAATTAGCGCAGGCGACTAAGTTTCTGTCCCAAGAAGGTTTAGGGTCCCCGCCACCCGCCCAATAAAGATTTAAGCCCCTGACCCCCCCCTGATCACCCCTACACCCCCTGCCATAACACACACCGTATACAGTATATAGCATTTTGCTATATACCCGTATAAGTGTGATTTGTGGTCAGGTCTAGCGCTTGCGACCCCCCTTTTTCCACTTGAATTACCCGCCACCCCCCCCTAATAAAGATTTAAGCCCCTGATCCCACCTGATCCCCCCCTGATCACCGCTAGTTAACCCCTACACCCTCTGTCACATCAGCACTAATACAAACGTAATATACTGTGTTTTTGTATTTTTGTATTAGTGTCATTGTGATCAGAATTAGCGCAGGCGACTAAGTTTGTGTCCCAAGCAGGTTTAGGGTCCCCCCCACCCGCCCAATAAAGATTTAATCCCCTGATCCCCTCCTGATCACCCCTACACCCCCTGCCACAACGCACACTGTATACAGTATATAGCATTTTCTATATACCCGTATAAGTGTGACTTGTGACCAGGTTTAGCGCTTGCCACCGTTCCTTTTATCCTTAGGATACCCGCCAGTCCCTTCCAATAAAGATTTAAACCCCTGATCCCCCCCTGATCACATCCCGTTAACCCCTACACCCTCTGTCACATTAGCACTAATACACACATAATATACTGTTTTTACTGTATTTTGTATTGGTGTCATTGTGACTTGAGGTTGCGCTAGCTAGCTAGTTTCTTTCCCAAAGGAGGTTTAGGGTCCCCGCCACCCCCCCCAGATCCCCAGCGCATAGTTTAGAAGTAACCCCTTGATTGCCACACACGCACGCACGCACGCACGCACGCACCTACACTTCCATTTCTAGTATAGTGTTTGAACAGATCAATATCTGATCTGATCAGAACTATACTAGCGCCCCCATAGTTTAGGGTTCCCAAAACGCGGTGTTTGCACGATCAGTACTGATTCCGGCCAGCACCTGCGTTTAACCCTTTCACCCAGGCAAGTGTAGTAATCAATAGATTACTGTCACTTGCAAAAAAACACAAGACACAAAACCGCTGTGTTAGCAGAGTCAGGCCTGATCCCTGCTAGCATTAGCAGTTTTTTTTGTAGCGCTTGAAATAATCTTCGACAACCAGGTGCTTTTATTACCTGTGAGTCGCATCACTGTACGAGTAAATTTAGTTACCAAAATGACCAAACGTTCGTACAGGGATGAAGAGCTTCTCAGTTATATGCTGACCGAGTCATCTGATAGCGAAGGGGAAGCTACAATGACCGAATTAGTGTCAGTATATGAACCTGATGACGGCAGCGGCTCCCTGACAGATAGCTCCGACGACAGATGGGTCCCTGTTAGACCCAGGCGTACCCGACCCCATTCTGAAGTTGTTGTGATGCAGGAATCGCAGGGTGCTCGTATGGAGCAGAGTGTGGGTACTAGTGCCGCTCATCCTTCTGGCGACCTGGCAAGCGCCAGCGGCCTAGTACAACCTGGACCTAGTACAACCAGCACTGCAGTAAGACCTGGTGACGTGGCGAGTCCCCTAAGTGCAGTTGAAGCTGGTGCGGTGGCTAGCACAAGTAGTGGCCCGCAGCCACCGCGTATTCGAAGACAGGCCCGTAGAGCCCATAGTGCCCTCCCTGATGCGCTGGCATTTCCTAATTGGCAACCCACTGATACTACAGCGCCAGTACTTCCCCCATTCACCGCCCAACCTGGAATCCACGTGGAGACAGCTGGTTTTACGCCCCTGAACTTTTTTGAGCTGTTCTTCACGGAAGATCTTTACAGATCTATTGTGGATCAATCAAATTTATATGCACAACAGTTCATCGCCGCCAACCCAAATTCACACCTTGCCAGACAATTCGGCTGGAAACCTATAACTGTTTCCGAATTTAAGATCTTTCTGGGCCTTTCCCTCCACATGGGCATAACTAAACAGAGTGAATTGCGGCTATATTGGTCCACTAGCCCAGTTCACCATATGCGCATGTACTCTGCCTCTATGTCCAGGACGAGATACGAGCAAATTCTGCGATTTATGCATTTCAGCGACAATGAACTCTGTCGTCCTCGGGGAGACCCTGCATACGATCGGCTCCACAAAATTCGGCCCCTCATAGACCACTTCAATCAGCGGTTTGCAGCCTTGTTTACCCCCGAACAAGTTGTCTGCGTTGACGAGTCCCTGATTAAATTTACTGGCCGCCTTGCTATGAAACAGTACCTCCCCAGCAAGCGTGCCAAGTACGGGGTCAAACTGTATAAATTGTGTGACAGGGCCACAGGCTATACAGTTAGTTTCCGGGTCTATGAGGGAAAAGATAGCTGTGTGGAGCCCCCCAACTGCCCAGACTACATAGGGAGCAGCGGTAAGATCGTTTGGGACTTGGTGTCACCCTTATCCGGAAAGGGGTACCATTTGTACGTGGACAACTTTTATACAAGCGTGCCACTATTTAGTCACCTTCTTGATTTACAAATTGGCGCATGTGGCACCGTGCGACCTAATCGCCGGGGCTTCCCCCAACGGCTTGTAGATTCCCGTCTTAGTCGGGGGGCGAGAGCCTGCTTGAAAACGGACAAATTACTTGCGGTGAAGTGGAAGGATACACGGGATGTTTATGTTCTGTCCTCCCTTCACCCAGACACGACGATCCAAATTCCTACGGCAACTGGCGTTATGGAGAAACCCCTCTGTGTCCACGAATATAACCTTAACATGGGAGGGGTGGACCTTAACGACCAGCTTTTGGCGCCGTATTTAGTTGCCCGTAAAGCCAGACGCTGGTACAAAAAAGTGTCTGTTTACCTATACCAATTGGCTATGCTGAACGCCTTTGTCCTATACAGGGCGTCAGGACGAACTGGATCTTTCCGGGAATTCCAGGAAGAGATCATCCTTGCCTACCTGTACCCAGGAGGCATGCCTGCCCAACTTCCCCTTCCAGATGCAGTGAGCCGGCTGCATGAGAGGCATTTTTCACATGTCCTCCCGAGTACCCCTACCCAAAGATGGCCCCAAAGAAGATGTCGTGTCTGTAGCAAGCGCGGATTTAGGCGTGACACCCGTTATTATTGTCCCAAATGTCCTGACCAACCTGGTCTCTGCATCGGGGAATGTTTCGAGCGCTACCATACACTAGTGGATTATTAGCGTAGGGTACAGCACGACACAGTGTAGGGCACATAAACACAGGGTCTCGAAGGATGTTGGATGTCCATCGACATTTTGAGAGACCCAAGCTGGAAGAGAAGATCGCAGATGATCGCAGTCCCTCCCAAATCAAGAAGTAAAGGAACAGTTAGAAAGAAAAATAAAAGGATCCAAAAACTGTTGTGGTGTCAGTAATTTTATATGTCCTTCTACTCCTTCCTACTATACTTTTTTTCAATGTCCTTTGTTTGTTTTTTCATTCTTTTGTGACCTGTTTCTCTTGCAGGTCCCTCGTCGGCTACCACGCATTGATTTTATATATTCTGACACAAACAGCGTTTGCGCTCAGCATATATGGATACCTTTGCTGATAGCAGCTGTGGTGATTTTCTGATTTCAGCACTGCAGTTAAAATCCTATTTTGGTATACGTGGATAGCGCCGTGTATACCCATCATTAAATTCAGTGGGTGGTTGTTTGGGCGGTTAATGATGAAGATCCAAAAACTGTTGTTGTCAGTCATTTTATATGTCCTTCTACTCCTTCCTACTATACTTTTTTTCAATGTCCTTTGTTTGTTTTTTCATTCTTTTGTGACCTGTTTCTCTTGCAGGTCCCTCGTCGGCTACCACGCATTGATTTTATATATTCTGACACAAACAGCGTTTGCGCTCAGCATATATGGATACCTTTGCTGATAGCAGCTGTGGTGATTTTCTGATTTCAGCACTGCAGTTAAAATCCTATTTTGGTATACGTGGATAGCGCCGTGTATACCCATCATTAAATTCAGTGGGTGGTTGTTTGGGCGGTTAATGATGAAGATCCAAAAACTGTTGTTGTCAGTCATTTTATATGTCCTTCTACTCCTTCCTACTATACTTTTTTTCAATGTCCTTTGTTTGTTTTTTCATTCTTTTGTGACCTGTTTCTCTTGCAGGTCCCTCGTCGGCTACCACGCATTGATTTTATATATTCTGACACAAACAGCGTTTGCGCTCAGCATATATGGATACCTTTGCTGATAGCAGCTGTGGTGATTTTCTGATTTCAGCACTGCAGTTAAAATCCTATTTTGGTATACGTGGATAGCGCCGTGTATACCCATCATTAAATTCAGTGGGTGGTTGTTTGGGCGGTTAATGATGAAGATCCAAAAACTGTTGTTGTCAGTCATTTTATATGTCCTTCTACTCCTTCCTACTATACTTTTTTTCAATGTCCTTTGTTTGTTTTTTCATTCTTTTGTGACCTGTTTCTCTTGCAGGTCCCTCGTCGGCTACCACGCATTGATTTTATATATTCTGACACAAACAGCGTTTGCGCTCAGCATATATGGATACCTTTGCTGATAGCAGCTGTGGTGATTTTCTGATTTCAGCACTGCAGTTAAAATCCTATTTTGGTATACGTGGATAGTGTCGTGTATACCCATCATTAAATTCAGTGGGTGGTTGTTTGGGCGGTTAATGATGAGTAATATTACGCATTATTCCTGTGCTGATTTCTGATAGGTTCTCTTTTTTTCCGTTCAGCCCACAGGCTGCATGAAAAAAAAAAAAACCTATATGCCAAACAAGGACCAGCAATGTACTGGTACGTTGCTGGACTTTGAGTGGTTATACCAGGATGATGCCTGCAGATTTAGGCATCATCTTGGTATCGTTTTTTACAGCCAGCGGTCGGCTTACATGTAAAAGCAATTCTAGCAGGTAATTGGCCGCTAGACTGCTTTTACATGCAGTGGGAGGGGCCTCCCCCCCCCCCACCGCCGCCTTCCGCAGCCTTCCATGGTTTTTCTCTGGCTCTCCTGTCCCACCGGTTAACCCGAGAGTGCAGCCGGTGGTTCAATTATCTAACCATAGAGCTAATTGGAGATGAGAATGGCTCCAATCATCTCTATGGCCTAAGATGCCGGAGGCTACGAGCATTTTATGACTTCTGTTTCGCCAGAAATAAACAGGGCCATTGGGAAATTGGGAAAGTATTTTATCACACCAATTTTGGTGTGGTCAGATGCGTTAAGGTCAGAGGAGAGATCTAGAGTCTAAAAGACCCCAATTTTTTTTAAAAAGAGTACCTGTCACTACAGATTGCTATCATAGGGGATATTTAAATTCACTATGATAACAATAAAAATGATTTAAAAAAAAAAAAAATTAAAGGAAAGGTGTCAAAATAACATAAAAAAGCAAAAGAAAAAAGAAAAAAAAAAAAAAAATTGAGCCCCCCCCCTTACCCCCGGTGCTTGCGCGCAATGGCGCACGCAAGCGGTGGTCTAGTGTCATATGTAAACCACAATTGCAGCATGCATGTGAGGTATCGCCGCGATCGCCAGATCGAGTGCAGTAATTCTTGCAGTAGACCTCCTCTGTAAGTCTAAAGTGGTAACCTGTAGAGACTTTTAAAGGTTTTCAAAAATGTACATACGTTTTTGTCGCTGCGCAGGCATGCGCAATTTTTAAAGCATGTCATGTTAGGTGTCTATGAACTCGGCATAAGATCATCTTTTAAATTTTACCAAAAAAATTGGAATTATATAGTGTATTTGTGCAATAAATTAAAAAAAAATGTATTTTTTTCGCAAAAATTGCGTTTGGAAAATCTGTGCGCAAATACCGTGTGACAAAAAAATTTGCAACATCCACCATTTTATTCTATAGGGCCTCTGCTTTAAAAAAATATATAATGTTTGGGGGTTCAAAGTAATTTTCTAGTAAAAAAAAAATATTTTTTCATGTAAACAAAAAGGCACAGAAAAGGCTTGGTTTTCAAGTGGTTAGAAGAGTGGGTGATGTGTGGATAAGATTGAGTATAAAATGCCGGAACTGTTCAAACACCCCCCTAATGACCCCTTTTTGAAAAGTAGACACCCAAAGCTTTTTTCTGAGAGGCATGGTGAGTCCATGGAGTATTTTATATTTTGCCACAAGTTTCGGGAAAATTATTATTTTTTTTTTTTTGTTGTTTTTTTACAGAAAGTTGTCACTAAATGATATATTGCTCATGCATGCCATGGGAATATGTGAAATGACACCCCAAAATACATTCTTTTGCTTCTCCTGAGTACAGGGATACCACATGTGTGAGACTTTTTGGGAGCCTAGCTGTGTACGCGCCCCCGAAAACCAATCCACATCTTCAGGTTTTCTAATGGCGTAAATTGCTGATTTTACCCCTGACTACCTGTCACAGTTTCAGAGGCCCTGAAATTTCAAGATGGCACAAAACCCCCCCAAATGACCCCATTTTGCAAAGTAGACACTCCAAGCTACTGGCTGAGAAGTATGGTGAGTCCATGGAATAGTTTATATTTTGCCACAAGTTTCGAGGAAAAAATTTTTTTTTATTTTTTTTTATTTTTTTACACAAAGTTGTCAGTAAATGATATATTGCTCACACAGGCCATGGGTATATGTGAAATGACACCCCAAAATACATTCTGCTGCTTCTCCTGAGTACAATGATACCCCATGTGTGAGACTTTTTGCCAGTCTAGCCGCGTACAGGACCCGGAAAACCAATGCGCACCTTTAGGCTTTCTAAGGGCGTAAATTGTTGATCTCACTCCTTACTACCTATCACAGTTTTGAAGTCCATAAAAAGCCAAGATTGCACAAACCCCCCCCAAATGACCCCATTTTGCAAAGTAGACACTCCAATCTATTTGCTGAGAGGCATGGTGAGTATTTTGCAGCTCTAATTTTTTTTGGAAAATGAAGAAAAAACAGGAAAATGCATTTTTTTTCCTCTTTTTTCAATTTCCAAAACTTTGTGACAAAAAGTGAGATCTGCAAAACACTCAACATGCCTCTCTGCAAATAGCTCAGGGTGTCTACTTTCCGAAAAGGGGTCATTTGGGGGGGGGGGGGTTGTGCTGTCTTGGCATTTCATGGCCTCCAAAACTGTGATAGGTAGTCAGGAGTGAAATCAACAATTTACGCCCTTGGAAAGCCTGAAGGCGATGATTGGTTTTCGGGGTCCTGTACTCGGCTAGACTGCAAAAAAGTCTCACACATGGGGTATCCCTATACTCAGGAGAAGCAGCAGAATGTATTTTGGGGTGTCAGTTCACATATACCCATGGCATGTGTGAGCAATATATCATTTACTGACAACTTTGTGTAAAAAAAAAAAAAAAATATATATATATATATATTTCCCGGAACTTGTGGCAAAATATAAAATATTCCATGGACTCACCATGCCTCTCAGCAAATAGCTTGGGGTGTCTACTTTCCAAAATGGGGTCATTTGGGGGGGTTTTGTGCTATCTTGGAATTTTAGGGCCTCCGAAACTGTGATAGGTAGTCAGGAGTGAAATCAACAATTTACGCCCTTGGAAAGCCTGAAAGTGGGGACTGGTTTTCGGGGACCTGTACTCGGCTAGACTGCAAAAAAGTCTCACACATGGGGTATCCCTGTACTCAGGAGAAGCAGCAGAATGTATTTTGGGGTGTCATTTCACATATACCCATGGCATGTGTGAGCAATATTTCATTTACTGACAACTTTGTGAAAAAAAAAAAAAAAATATATATATATATATATATTTCCCGGAACTTGTGGCAAAATATAAAATATTCCATGGACTCACCATGCCTCTCAGCAAATAGCTTGGGGTGTCTACTTTCCAAAATGGGGTCATTTGGGGGGGTTTTGTGCTATCTTGGAATTTTAGGGCCTCCGAAACTGTGATAGGTAGTCAGGAGTGAAATCAACAATTTACGCCCTTGGAAAGCCTGAAAGCGGGGACTGGTTTTCGGGGACCTGTACTCGGCTAGACTGCAAAAAAGTCTCACACATGGGGTATCCCTGTACTCAGGAGAAGCAGCAGAATGTATTTTGGGGTGTCATTTCACATATACCCATGGCATGTGTGAGCAATATTTCATTTACTGACAACTTTGTGAAAAAAAAAAAAAATATATATATATATATGTATTTCCCGGAACTTGTGGCAGAATATAAAATATTCCATGGACTCACCATGCCTCTCAGCAAATAGCTTGGGGTGCCTACTTTCCAAAATGGGGTCATTTGGGGGGGGGGTTTGTGCTATCTTGGAATTTTAGGGCCTCCGAAACTGTGACAGGTAGTGCAGAGGTGACATGCACAATTTACGCCATTAGAAAACCTGGGAGTGTTGATTGGTTTTCGCGGTCCTGTACACAGCTAGGCTCCCAAAAAGTCTCACACATGGGGCATCCCCATACTCAGGAGAAGTGGCAGAATGTATTTTGGGGTGTAATTCCACATATACCCATGTCATGTGTGAGAATTTTATCTTTTAGTGACAACGTTGTGTAAAAAAAAATAAATAAAAAAAAAAAATAGTAATATTCCCAAAACTTGTGGTAAAATATAAAATATTCCATGGACTCACCATGCCTCTTAGCAAACAGCTTGGGGTGTCTACTTTCCAAAATGGGGTCATTTGGGGGGGTTTTGTGGTATCTTGACATTTCAGGGCCTCCTAAACCGTTAGAGGTAGTGAGAAAATGCAATGAAAAATGTACGCCCTTTGAAATTCTGATGGTGGGGATTTGTTTTTGTGGTCCCGTACACAGCTAGGCTCCCAAAAAGTCCCACATATGTGGTATCCCTGTACTCAGGAGAAGCAGCAGAATATATTTTGGGGTGTAATTACACATATACCCATGGCATGTGTGAGCAATATATCATTTCAATGACAACTTTGTGTAAAAAAATAAAAAAAAAAAATTTTTAGTCATTTTTCAAACACCTGTGACAAAAAAATGAAATATTCAATGAGCTCAACATGCCTCTCAGAACATTCCTTAGGATGTCTACTTTCCAAAAAGTGGTAGTTTGGGGGGGTTTTGTACTGCCCTGCCATTTTAGCACTTCATGAAATGAGATAGGCAGTCAAAAATTAAAGCTGCGTAAATTTCTGTATTTACACCATAGTTTGTAGACGCTATAACTTTTGCGCAAACCAATAAAAATACGCTCATTGAATTTTTTTTTGTCAAAGACATGTAGCTAAATATATTTTGGCCAAAAAAAAATACATAAATTGAGTATATTGGATATTTTTTAAAAGACAAAGTTGAAAATGTCGTTTTTTTGCAAAATTTTCGCTCTTTTTTTATTAATATCGCAAAAAATAAAAAGCGCAGAGGTGATCAAATACCACCAAAAGAAAGCTCTGTTTGTGGGAAAAAAAGGACGTAAATTTCGTTTGGGTACCACATTGCATGACCGCACAATTGTCAGTTAAAATCACGCAGTGCCGAGTCGTAAAATACCCCCTGGTCGGAATGGGGGTAAAATCTTCCGGGGCTTAAGTGGTTAACTGACCAGATCAATATCCCAGGAGTTTCGTTTGATGCTATACTCCGATTAAAAAGAGTTCCTTTAATTTTTTTGAGCAATGTATTACATTTTTATTTTTGGGTTTAATATCTCTTTAATTAGGACCATTTATTTATTATTACTCAACATTATTCATTCTTTCTTTTAACAAGATGATCAAATGAGCTAAGTAAAGCGAGCTGTTTAAGGTTAAAAATACATGTGTTATTCTGCTTCATGTGTTTCAAAGAACAATTACCTACAGTGTTACAGTACTTTTCACGTAGAGCCTTGGCTCTACCATATACTTAGCTTCCTAGAAGATAATGGGAGGTGATGCCAGCAAATCATTGGATTACAAAGCGCTCTTGATTTGTCAGCTGCTGTCACATAGTGCTGTGAAGACGAAAAAATAATCAATGTAGGCAACTCCTGTCATTTGGATCTTCTGAAATCTTTTCACTATAGGACAAAAATTCTTTCAGTTGCATTAGTGTTTACAAATGTTACTTTTTTATTTCAGCTTTTGATTGTGAGCATGTAGTGGTTTTAAAAATTTATATTATAAAAAAGTGTTAAAATAAAAATGAAAAAAGGATAATTTGGACCAGATTCAAAGTGTTACTAAACCCACAAGAGTACAATCTGTCTGTAGATGCAGAATAGCATGCTTGTTATACTCACTGTGTAACTTAAGTGATTAATACTCTGCATTGTGTAAAAAGGCTCTATGATTCTGTATGCACAGATCCTCTCTCTCCTGCAAGTTCACTCTGGACAAGTCCAGATAAGCACAGTAAGTGTTGTTCAGCTGCACATGCTCAGTTTGGTCTCTATTGCTGAAGAGGACATTTCCTGGTTTTAGCTTAGCTATTTAGGTCACATGGTATTAACATCACACAGTTGGGGGTGTATACAGAACCTTAATGACAGCCCAGTCCCTCCCTCCTCCTCCATGCCCAGGAACTAAAAAAGAACACAGTGCATCCTCTGTTTCTGTGCTCTAGAGGATTATTGGACCAACAAACCCCTAGCTACCGCTTTATGGGCACACCAAGCAGGGGCGGATCCAGGAGGGGGGGGGGGGCAACGAGGCAATTGCTTCCCCCGAAAAAATTTTAGTGACTCTCCCTCATGCTCTGGGATGGCCGGTCGGTAAGTCGAGATTGTGGGGTCCCGACCCGCCATCTCCGAGCATCACTGTAAATAACGGAGCTGGCACTAGAGGAAGCAGACCTGATGCTTCCTGTATAGAGCCGACTCCTGTCTCTGGCGGAGTGATACCAGATGCAGTCCGCCTCCGCCTTTGACAGGAGCCTGCGCTATACAGGAAACATAGGCACTGCTTCCTCCAGCGCGGCTCCTGTCATGCTGATACTCAGAAATAGGGGATCCTGCATCATTTGGACGTGCTTTGAGTGAGGGGGGGGGGGGGTTAGAGAAAAGAACCCGCTGGTTAGGGACAGTGCTCAGCATGGGGAAAGGTTCCTGGTGAGTAGGGGGTAGTTCAGAGGACACTGCCCAGTGCCAGAAGAGCATTTTCAGCATCTCTCACAGTAAAGAAGTTCAGCTGTGGTTATACCAGGAACTGCCACCTCTCCAGCAGAGGCCGACCTCTGGTAACCTTACTGCGAAATCGCACTACAGAACCTGTAATAAAACTGTTAGGTTGAACAGCGTGCCAGAATGTTATCTTATGATCGCTGAAGGTCCTGTTTGTGTGTGTGTATGGTTCCGCCTAAGTGGGTAACTTGTCTGAGGTTCAATACCCACCAGTTGTACCAGCCAGCAGTACCCACCAGTACCAGCCAGCAGTACCCACCAGTACCAGCCAGCAGTACCAGCCTGCAGTACCCACCAGTTCCAGCCAACAGTACCAGCCTGCAGCACCCACCAGTACCCGCCAGTAGTACCCACCAGTACCAGCCAGCAGAACCAACTAGCAGTAACCGCTAGCAGTTTCGACCAGCAGAACCCATCAGCAGTACCCACCAGCACCAGCCAGCAGTACCAGCCAGCAAAACCCACCAGCAGTACCAGCTAGCAGTACCCGCCAGCAGTACCAGTCTGCAGTACCCACCAGCACCAGGTAGCAGTACCCATCAGCAGTACCAACCAGCACAACCCACTAACAGTACCAGCCAGCAGTACCCATCAGGAGTACCAGCCAGCAGTACCCACCAGAAGTAAGAGTCAGCAGATCCAACCAGCAGTACCAGTCAGCAGATCCCACCAGCAGTACCTACCAGCAGTACCCACCAGCAGTACCAGCCCTGGAGGACAGTAAGCAGCAGCTGGCTGGCATGGCTGGTGGCTGAGGAATCCTGAGGAAGAAATGAAGATTGAGGTCAGTTGAGGTGTAGGTAAACGACATCTGTGTGAAAACAGCCTTAGGCCCCTTTCACACAATCGGTCTAATCGGGTCCGCCTGTCTGTTTTTCATGTGGACCCAATTGGACCCTCCAGTTACCTCTCTAGAGAGCGGCAGATGTAAATGGACTGGTGTCCATTTACACCCACCTATCTCCAATCCGATCCTCTTAAAAAAACAGAAGGGGATCCGTCTCCTTCTGTCTGGGCAGATCAGAGGGACCATAGAGTAGATGGTGGTAGAAGGTGGAGTGCAGGTAGGAAATAATCAATCCTCGAGAAAGATTTATGTGCTACAGTGCTACAGAGAAAAAAGATAAGTCACGTTCAGTTTAGACACCTCCACACATCATACAATCTTGATTCTGACACAAATGACTGAAGGTGACACTGATAATTAGGCTTGTGAGCTGTGGTGTCCAGTATGGGGTTCATAAAGGAATTGAAGTCTCAGCACCACAACACCAAACCTCTTTGTAACGGTTTAACCCATTTCGAGACCCTTCGCAAGAACTTAAGTTGGCCAGTGTTAGGGTTGTACACATTTATGATGGTGTACGTGATGTTATTGATGTCACATACGATTGCCAGGTAGTGTCCTTGAGGATCACACACAGAGTTGTGTAGAGTGATCGTCACTGAATTACCAATGGCAATAAAGACTCCTCTCTTTTTCTCAGGCGAGTTCACTGTCAATACATGAGGATAGTGTCTATGGCTACATTTAGGGGCTTTGCATGTTTGAAATGAGATTCATGGACACATAATATACAGCATCTCTCCGTAACCTTTTAGCTTCTCTCCCTACATTTATACGGACTATTAAGTCCGTGAGCGTTTAATTAAATTATTTTAAGAGTCATTACCTAGAGTGCAGTTCAGAGGACAGTAGCATCAGTGCCGGGACAAGGTCATCCAGCGCCCAGGGCGAAGATGCCAAACTGCGCCCCCCTTTTCCTTAGGGTTAGGGTCAGGGCGCCCCTATCCCTGAAATAAACCATTGCGCCCAGGGCAGCCGTCCCTTCTGCCCACCCCTTGTCCCAGCCCTGGAGAACATAGACTTACAGTTGGGCTGAAAGGGCTTGGTTTAATGGCATCAAGTGAGCTGCTGTAGTGGTCCAGTTCATTTCCCGGCCAGAGAAGATCGGTGATGCGCAAGAGAGAAGGTTGCATCCGACGGACGTACACTCGGAGTGATGGTTGGTGTATCCTTACGTCTTCCTGGGATGAAGTAGTAAGGGAAACAAACATAACACAACAGAAAAGTAAAAAAAAAAAGAGACATAACGGTCATAAGAAAAGTTGAGCAACAACTCGGGTGGCCTAGGCCATATTCTACAGTAGGGGGGATAATCAAGTAAGGACTTTGAAATCCTCTTGGGGATTCCTGGTTCTACCTGGGGGTAGAACTTGAACAGTGCGAGAGAGGCATCTAAATAGCAGTTCACCCTGGAGTGGATCACCCCTTCGGGTCTATTCGACTTGGGGAATTTCTAGAAGATGGTTGATCATTGGTCTGAATATAGCTGAAGATAAGCATATGGATCCGGCAAAGGGGAGTTGCATCTCCCAAATTGCATCAGATCATCTTTCACTTGGTAAAAGTGGATCCTGGAGATGACATTGCGAGGGACATGATCAGACAAATGAGAGGATTTAGGGAGTCCATGAGCCTTGTCAACCACCACTTCTCGATCCGGGATTTCCAGTAAAAGAGAGGATATTATTTGCTGTATGTAGCGGCGAAGATCTGAGGAGAAGACTGTTTCTGACACCCCTCTAAACTTCACATTATTCCTACGTGAACATTCCTCAATATCCGCTAGTTTAGCTTTAAGTGCATCAATATCCTACTCCCGCTCATTATGGGCATCCACTAATTCATTGTGCGCTCCCGCAGATTCACCCATTTTGCATTCCATGTGGTTCACGTGATCTCCCAAGTTAGAGACATCTGCATTCATACTGGCCATAAATGAAATCATTTCCTTATGCAGGGAGTCCTTTAATGACAGCAGCATATCTTTCATAGTGTCATTGATAGGTTGGCCTTGTGTGGGGAATTCTTCTAATGCATCCACTAATTCCCTTGTATCATCCATATCCACTGTGATCTTTGCCCCAAAGTGCTCACCTGTTTGATGCATTGCAGGGGATTGTTTCTTTTTAGTTTTCTGTGGGCTAGAGCAGGGGGATCCTCCATGAGAAGAGGTCTGGGGACGCCTGTGGGTCCCTTTGGTGAAGTTATGTCTCCCTCCTCTACCCTCCTCCGTGTCCTCACACGTGGAGGAGTGAATGCCGCCGGCGTCATCTTGCTGCTGTGCTCCTCTGGCCACAGGGAAGAACTCTGTGAGTTTTTGCAGCCCGGAGGAAGCCTTTTTCTTCCTCATCTGTCTCTGTGGTGCCCGCTCTGTGTGCGTGATTTTATTGCACTCTGAATTTGAGTCTTTTTGTTTGTTTTGGGCCACTGTCTGTTACTGGGCCTATTCCAGGAGCAGAGATCCATCACTATATGATCTATACCCTCCCTGGGACCTTGCTGTGACCTGTGTCTGACTGCTAGACAGATAATAGGAAATGTCAGCGTCAATCGGCCAGTGATTTAGGCACCCAAGGAAAGACCATCCCATTCTGAAATCTGAAAAATAAATCTGAATTTGTAAAAAGAAAGAGAAAGGGCAGTACAAGATAGATATATATATATATAGATATATATATATATATATCTATATATATATATATATATATCTATATATATATATATATCTATATCTATATATACTGTTGCAATTCAGACACGAGCTGCCATTCGGCCCCCGGCCCCTCTCTCTCCTGATTGGCTCACTGACTTTGATTGACAGCCGCGGGGGTCAATGGTGCCACGGTTGTATCTCAGCCAATCAGGAGGGAGAGTCCCAGGACGGCCGAGGGACTTGTGCACATCGCTGGACAGAGAGGGGGCACAGGTAAGTATTAGGGGTTGCTGGGGAGGCTGCTACACACAGAAGGCTTTTTATCTTAATGCATAGAATGTATTAAGATAAAAAAATCCTTCCTGCCTTTACAACTCCTTTAACCACTTCCTGCCCGCCCTATAGGCAAATGACGGCTGGAAGGTGGTTGCATTATCCCGACTGGACGTCATATGACAGGGGCAGGATAATGCGGGGGGCGCGCAGAGCGGCAATCGGTGATGCGGCGTATCAGGCTCTTTACCATAGTACACAGGAAGAGCCATTGATCGGTTTCTTTAGTTCGTGCCTGACAGGCACGAGTAGAGGAGAGCCGATCTGCGGCTCTCCTGACAGGGTGGGGGTCTGCACTGGTAATCAGAGCATTGATTACCAGTGCAGACCCTTGGGGGGGTGCCACTAGAACCACCAGGGATGCCCACCTATGACCCCAGGGATGCCCACCATGGCCACCAGGGATGGCAATCAGGGCTCAGGGAGCCCGCCAGTGCCCTCCCCATCAGTGCTGCCCAACCCAGCCCATCATTGCCCACCAGTGCCGCCTATCAGTGCCCATTAGTGCCCATCCGTGCCCATCAGCTCCGTCTATCAGTGCCCATTAGTGCCACCTATCAGTGCCCATCAGTGCCATATATCAGTGCCCATCAGTGCCACCTATCAGTGCCCATCAATGCCGCCTATCAGTGCACAGCAGTGCTGCCTATCAGTGCCCACCAATGCTGCATATCAGTGCGACCTATCAATGCCACATATCAGTGCTGCCTATCAGTGCCACCCCATCAGTGCCTCCTCATCAGTGCAGGAAAAACTTATCTATTTACAAAATTGTATAGCATAAATAAAAAAACTTTTTTTTTTCCAACCTTTTCTGGCTTTTTTTATTTGTTAGCAAAAAAGAAAAAACCTTGCAGTGATCAAATACCACCAAAAGAAAGCTCTATTTGTGGGAAAAGAATGACATAAATTTGGTTTAGGTACAGTGTTGCATGACCGCGCAATTGTCATTGAAAATGCAACAGCACTAAAAGCTGAAAATTGGCCTGGGCAGGAAGGGGGTGAAAGTGCCCAGGATTTCAGTGGTTAAATATGTATTCTACACATACAACTAGACTATCATGTGTCTAAATAGTCCAATCCAAGTGAACATTAGTGCAGTCCTTAAATAAAGTGCAAACGTGCAAATTCAGGTGTATCTCATAAAATTAGAATATCGACAAAAAGTTATTTATTTTAGTAATTTTGCAAACAGATGATTTTCTAATGCAAAGTCTTCAGCTGCATAGCTTAATAAATACCACAATTGGGTTGACCTTCAACCAAATTTCCTAAAGTGCATTGCTCAAAACACCTCTGTCCAAAATCCTGGTGCTTTTTTGTAGTTTTGGATAGACTGAAGAAAATCTGCAATTTCCGTCAGGTTTTGATTCCGGTCCATCTCCTCATTGGGGAGAGATTTTCTCTCACTTCCTCTCCCTGTGACATCTGTAAAATAAAAAACAGATGACACAGACAGCAATAAATATTGTAAATAAAAAATTCCATCACTCCCTGTACTGACAAAGACTCAATTCACATCTCTGCATGTAGCTTTTGAGTGTTTTTGCTGTGCTTTCCATGTTTTTATCGCAATTTTCGTTTTGCTGTGGTGGTGTTTTTTATTTTTTACATTCACTGTATATAGCTGGTTGCTTAAAAGCGGGGCAGGAAGCCGACTGCCGCGTCCCTAACTATTGATGAGTCATCAGTTTTCACCGGGGTTGACAGCTCATTAAAAAAAAAAAGAATTGCTGGCAAAAAAAATCTGTAAAAAAAATGGCGTGGGTCCCCCCCCTTGGTGCACACCAGGCCCTTTGGGTCTGGTATGGATTTGGAGGGGACACCCCATGCCAAAACCTTTCTAAAAAATGGCGTGGGATCCCCCCCAAAATTCATACCAGACCCTTATCCAAGCTTGCACGCTGGCAGGTCAGGAAAGGGAGGGGATGTGCAAGCGCCCCCCCTTCCTGAACCATACCAGGCCAGTGCCCTCAACTTGGGGGGGGTTCTTTGGGGTGGGGGGGGGCAGAACCCCAAAGCACCTCATCCCCATGTTGATGGGGACAAGGGCCTCTTCCCCACAACCGTCAAGGGGGCCTTAACAAGGACAAATTCACTCTGTGTTGTAAGCATTTGGGTCCTCATATAGCCTGTGAATACAGTATAATGGAATCACAACATATACAATGAATTTCCTATACATATATTTACACTGTTTCATACTAAATATTGATCCAGCATACAGTATATCCATATCCATCTGAGCGAGTGGCATGTATACTTTACAAAATACTTTGCACCATTCTGCTTACTAGTCCTACATACCACGATCTCCTATAATATAAAATTATTCTCTCTCAATTTTAGATCATTATGTATATAAATTACCTATTATTATCTATTACTAGATAATACTAAGTATAATTCTAATAATCATTATCTCCCCCTATTCTATACATTTTTACAGGACCCTTATGGTCTTAAGAGAATTCATTTTTTCCACATAGAAAAGTATTTCTATACAATCTCCTGTAGTTATAATATTTCTTCATGCATCCTCCTCTCTTTATGATCCATGATCTTTTATTATTATTTTATTTCACACTTTTTATCATCACTTTTTTCTATGTGCATTTTTTCTTATGCATATTTTATCCTCAGCCCCCTTTTTTCTTTTATTTTGTATTATAGAGTTATATGTCAGTTACTATATATGAATTTGCTAATATATTATTTTCTTGTAATATTCGTATAATGGCACTTTTATGGCACTTTTCCACTGAAAGTACCGACTCGGCTCCACTCGGCCCTGCTTGGCTCGGTTTGGTTTTCCACTGCATGGTACCACATGGTACGGTGTTGGAAAAGTTTGGTACGGTTTGCTTTTCCACTAATAGTAAGTGGGTGGGATAACAACGATTCTCTGACCAATCAGTGGCTAGTAGTGACAAACAGTCAAGGCTGCATGCAAAGCATTGTGGGATATGGTACCGGTACGGCCCTCTTGGAACCACAACTGAGGTGGTACTGTTTAATCGAGCTGTACCATTCGGTTCCATGCAGTGGAAAAGCGCCGCCGTACCGTACCGAACCGTTCCAACACCGTACCATGCGGTACCATGCAGTGGAAAAGCGCAAAAGCAAGCCGAACCGTTCGGTTCCATGCAGTGGAAAAGCACCATTATATTATCCATGGTCTGTTGGTCATTTTTGGTGTGCCAGTTATAGAGATATATGCAATCTTTGTGATGTAGGAGCGCTGAATCTTATGCGCATGTATTTCAATGGGAGAGGTAGTTTGTGGTCCTAGAGGCTGCTCGCCAGCAACTGTGGGGTCTTTCTGGACCCCCAGAGGGGTTTGTTGAAGTTTTGAAAGCATGGGAGCGCCACACCAGCTTGTACCAACTTTTAAAAGATTTTATTTTGGAACAGCCAACGAGTTTCGGGGGCTTAGCACTCCCCCTTCATCAGGGCTAAAAACAGGATGATGCAGGCACTTGGATTAGAAAGTTAGAAAATTTTCTTGTAAAATTTGTATAATGGCATATACAGTATATTAGTCATGGTCTGCTGGTCATTTGAATTTTAAATGGAAGACCAAGCCAAATAGACATGCAGGCAACAGACTTGCTGAAGTCATGATTAAGGTTGTTACTGTGCCTCCAAACAAAGCTCGTATAAAATACTAAAAAGAAAGGATCTCTGCTTTAACTATTCAAGAACATGTAGTGAATCAATCTAATTTGCATAACAAACAAATATTATGTGCAGCTCAAAGACTTGTTCTTGTCACAAAAGTGAATTTTGATAATACTTTAGAAGGTATCCAGGATTATTTGTCCAAGAGCCTGCAGTGAAACGGCTGTCAAATATTTAAAATCTTCAGAATACCTGCCTGTTTCTAGAAATCACAGTGTAACGTTAAGTCTGTCTGGAAGATATTGCCTTAAGCATTACTAAAGCCTTTTTTTATATGTGAGGTTGTATGGCTGCTAGTAATAATTCAACAATTATTTTTTCTTTCTTAACGACTAAAGTAACAATCTAAACGGTACAAGGGCTGAGTGTAGTGAAAATCATACTGCCTACATCCCAAACATCTGACTCCAAAATTATGCACAACAGTGCAGGAAAAATACCCCTCTGGGGCTTTACAGGCAGGACAAAGTGAAAAAATATCATCAGCACACCAAGGATTCCTCAAAAGGGTCCAAAACTTTATTCCGTGGCAACATAATATACAGCAACGTTTTGGAGCCACGCAGGGCCCATTTGCCAGGCGAGTGACGAAGGCACGTCACTTGCCTGATGAAGCGGCCTTGCCTGGCTCTGAAACGTTGCTGTATATTATGTGGCCACGGAATGAAGTTTTGGACCCTTTTGAGGAATATTTGGTGTGCTGATGACATTTCTTCACTTTGTGTATCTACGGTCTCCAACCTATGGTCATTACAGCAGCCAGCATCATTAAACATTTGGTTATCTTGAATGTGTGCATGGGGAACATTGCGTTTGGATTTTACAGGCAGGACCACACATAAGGGTTGTCTAAAAGGAGAATGACAATTGTTTTTAAAATACCAAGTAAAAAGGACCAAAGGTCCTAGTAAAATAACATCACGTTAGACATAGTTAAGAGCAATGTACACATTGTTTTCAATACCAAATTACATCAAGGTGTCCCCAAAAAAAAACTGCCAACTAAATACGCTTGGCCAACCTGGGTAAAATCCTTTGAGTCCCTCCCTTGAGACTCATCAAAGGATTTAACCCAGGCTGATCAAGCATTTTTCTTGTTTTTTTTTTTTTTTTGGGGGGGGGGGGGGGGGCGACGACGACATCTTCATGTGATTGGGTATTAATAACAATATGCACATTGCTGTTATATGTAACTATGTCTGTCTAATGTGATGTTATTTTAATAGGACATTTGGCCTTTTTTTACTTGATTTTTGAAAAACAAATTGTCTGCACTAAGTTTGCACTAAGATACATGTAAGATTTTGAGCATCTCCTGCAACAAAAATGCCATTTTTATCGAGATACTCCCAAAGGGAAATCACGTCTAAAGGGATGCAGGCCCAGCCAGTTTCCTCATTAGTGCTCTGCAGGTGCAACAGCTGAAAACTGATGATTATAAAATCACTTCCATACAAATTCACTCTGCACATACAAACAAACTGCTATTTCTTCAGAATAATAAAAAGTAGGAATCTGCAGCAAAGTTTGTTACAATACTTGTGTTGTACATAGATCACCCAGAGGGGAATGTGTTTTTCTTAACAAAAGTGGAGTTACTCTTTAAATCCGTCAAATTTAGTTCATGATTAAGCAATAGTATGTACAGACTATGGCTAGACATGACAAATGACTTACTCAATAGGGTCTGTTTTTCAGTGTTTTCACCCAGGATTTACACACATTTCAACCATGATCCACATGTGTTTTTTCCATTGAACCCAATGAAAATGTTTGAAGGTATGGTTAAATTCTGTGAATTTTCGGTTAAGACATTTAAAACTGACCCCATGCATCTTCACTGTTGATGTTGCCTTGGGTATAAGGCCCCTTTCACACGTGTGTGACCTAAGAGTCGCATGATTTTGACTGGACTTGAAACAATACCTGTGTAATCCTGAGGTCTATGGACCTCAAAATGCATCAAAGTCAGACCAAAGTAGTGCAGGGACTACTTTGAAGTCCTTGCTACTTGAAGTTGCACAGATGTGAACGGTACTCATTGGAAATCATGGAGTACAACTTGTCATGCGACTTTGTAGTCCAAAATCGCAGGAAAGTCACACAAGTGTGAACGGGGCCTAAGAGATCATCTCAAGTGACCATACGCACAGATAAACCTAAACTCCACCAAGAGGATCTATAATAAGAAGCCTAGTTGAACCCAAATCATCCTAGTCTTGCTAAAATATATTATTAGGCTTTGTTAATGGCACAAAATGCATGTACTGTATTTCTTGCACTTAGTTACCCAAACACAGTGGTAACTTTTAACATACATTCGTACACTATGTCATAACTTAAAAATGGACATAGTGCACAGGTATGAAAGATCCAATGTCTGCTGTAGCCATCAAAAGACAGGTGGTGGAATATTATCTGTCCATGTCTGGCAAAGTTAACAGGTCACAACATGTTGTACAGTGGTCTTTTTTTGTAAGGCACTGTTCACACCTGAGGGTTTTTCAGCTCGTAAAACGCTCATCTCTGAAGTCTCAAAACGCCCAACAAGCAAAATTCCATTCATTCCTATGGCCCCTGTTCATATCGGAGCCTTTTGTTGCCTGAAGCTCAAAAAAGTACATGAGCTTCCTTTTTGGCAGATTACAAGCATTTTTGTTAGATGTCAATGCCTGCCTCCAAACGCCTGCAAAAAACGCCTAAAAACCACCAGAAAAAACGCATGAAAAACACCCCAAAAAAACACCTGAAAAACACCCAAAAAAAAAAAAAATGCCTGAAAACGATATGCACAAGTGTGAATGGAGTCGGGTAAATGTCTAGTTTAAAGTAGGTTAAAGCAGCTGTGTAATTTATGTATAAAGTTGGCATTTCAGGTTTTATTATGACTATATATACCTACACAAATAAAATAACCTTCCACTAATCTTGCAGACCACTAATATGGTAGTTAGAATGTACGTCAAAAAAAGTAATATTAAAGGGTTCCTTTTTAAAATAAAAATAACAAACATGTCATACATACCTGCTCTGTGCAAGGGTTTTGCACAGAGCAGCCCAGATCCTCTTCTTCTCAAGTTCCCCACCCGTGCTCCTGGCTCCTCCCCCTTGACCAGTGCCCCCAATAGCAAGCCGCTTGCTATGGGGGCACTGGTGTGTGCTTACTCCCAAGCCCCACTCTATGGGGGAGATTTACTAAAACTGAAGCACTCAGAATCTGGTGCAGCTGTGCATGGTAGCCAATCAGCTTATAACTTCAGCTTGTTAAGTTAAGGTTTGGCGATAAAACCTGGAAGCTGATTGGTTTCCATGCAGAGCTGCACCAGATTTTGCACCCTCCAGTTTTAGTAAATAACCCGCTATGTGTAAATAAACTCCATAAAGCTGTAGCTCGGCCCTGCCCCCTGAGCTCTCCTCATTGGCTCATTGGCTGTGACCCAATGCCTCCCACTGCTGTCTCAGCTAATGAGGAGATAAAGACCCCAGACAGCCAAGGCACCCGTGCACATTGCTGGATCAGGAGGAGGCTCAGGTGAATATTGGGGGGGCTGTAGGGGTAGCAGCACTCAGAAGGTTTTTTTACCTTCATGCATAGAATGCATGAAGGTTAAAAAACCTTCAGCTTTTACAACCACTTTTGGGAGTACAAACTTAAAAAAAATAAATAAGCGCACACAAGTCTATTTGGCTACATTCATTGAGAATGCACGCAAAATTGTGTGGCATGCATGCACATTTTTTCTTTTATCTTTTTGAGCTTTGCGGTGTTTGTCACTCTTTTTTTTTTGTATTTGGATTGCCATTTACATTGTGACACACATTGTTTTTGTGTTTCTTGAATGCACGCAAAATATTGTGCGCATCCAAAAAAACGTATATTGTGATTGCAGACTATTTATAATGTTACTAATGTAACACATGTTTCTTTTCCTTGACTAATGCCCAACATAGTTTTGGCTCATATTTAAAAAAAAGAAAAAAAGTAGTTGTAGTCAATATGTTTTGAGTATAATTTTTGAACGTATACCTACATATTTTATTTAATACTCTATTGTCAAAAATAAATACAATGGGAAAGTACGGTATGTCATTCCTATAAATGTTTTAAAGTAGGTCTAACCCCAATTAATAAAATATCATATAAGCTTCTCATATAATTGAATTATGTCATTTCAAAAGTTGTTTTCACTCTTCTTAAATCTGCAGCTTGCAGTCATCCTACCATGAAGGTCCTTGTTGAGGCACTTTCTGATTGGCATTCGTTTCTTAGTTGTGTTCTTCCATTGTCATCCTGGCTCCTGCACCACTGGTAAAGATTAAAGCCTCGTACACACGCACCGATTGTTGGCCGACCGATCGGCCGTCTTTTGTCCAGTGTTGTTGTGTTGGTTGAAATGTGCTCTAGACTGCACACTAATTTTGTCGGCCAACAACAACCAACTGCAGAAGTGATGTCATGTTCTGGTTTACTTTCCGTGTGTTTTTTCTTCTCTGAGCATGCCCAGACTTGATCATCACATTTTTGTCTGCCGAAATCTGTACTGACTGAGGAACAATAGGCCATTCTGCTGACGGCCAACAAAAATTTTATAGCATACACACCATATTTTTTTCGGCCGAAAAGTCGCAGTCGGTTGTCGGAAGCATCATACTAACAAGCCGATAATTGGCCGATCGGGCGGCGGCTGAAAATTCACGGCCAACAATCGGTACGTGTGTACGAGGCTTAAGGGCTCCTTTACAGTAGTGTCGCTCTCTGAAGAGCATTCCACAGTGGATCACTTTTCAGAGGGTGTTTGACAGGGGGGACAGAGGTGTTAGGCCCCTTTCACACATGGGAGTCCGTCGTCGGACTCGTTTTTTTTCAGCGGGGGATCGATCCAACGATCCCACGCTGAACAGGCGGATGGCAGCTCTGTCTCCACGCTGTGTGCGGAGACGGAGGTGTCAGGTCCCCACTGTTCTCTATGGGAGAATCGGATGAGAACGAACCGTCTGTCCGTTCTCATCCGATCCCATCCGATCTGATCCTCTGGACGGATGGAAAATAGTGTTTCCATCCGTCCGGATTTGACGGACAGGATCGGATGTCAGCGGACATGTCTCCGCTGACATCCGATGCCCCATAGAGATGGGGCATTCGTTCAGATCCGCCTGAAAATCTGAACGGTCCGCTAGTGTGAAAGGGCCCTTATGTTGCCTCCTCACAGGTACATGAATTTGTTTGTGTCTGCATTGGAGAAGGAGAGGACATGAATTGGGCACAAGCATTGACACGTTTGGTGCTACAGCCTGACTGAATTCTAAAGGGTGACTACGTTGCCCTTTATGAATTCCCCGTGTGTTTTGCAGGTGTTGCCATAGATGTAAATGGAAAGTGAAATATTCTATAAAAACAATATACTGAGCACCTGTCTGCATTAAGTGGTTCAATTTAATACAATGCACAGGCCCCAGAATGCACATTTTTTGGCACAACCTGTGATTGGTACAGAGAATTATTTGGATGAAAAATAAAATATTTAATATTATCACATTACGTTACGTATTCATGAGATGGAATGAAAAGTATTATGCAGGAATGCTGCTTTTATTGTTGGAATACTAGGTCATGAATAAATCATAACTTGTTTCAAAGACACCTGCCAGTGTAAAATTCATGACTCACTGCAACCATGCATTTGCATACAGCATTTAATAACAATAGCTTCACAATGCTTCCAGCCCAGCCAGTGCTGGATTTACACATATTATTTGCTTATCTAATAACTATATGCACTGACAGCTTAACTCATGCAGAACAAGAGCAGGGAAAGGCCCAAATGCATAAAAAAGTTTTTATTTTGTTTTCTGGTTCTGAAATTTCTTTGTTCTGACTTGCTGTAGTTATTTTATAAACCATACCTTGATTCACTAAATATCAATATTATATATTATATCATTAAAAAAAATAAATATCTAGCACTGATTACAGAATTATCTGGCCAGATAATTTTTGGTAGAAGTATGTATATACAATCACAGAGGTCAGACAATTCTTGTAGTTTGGCCATCAGGTTTGCACACAACTCAGGAAGGGGTTTTGTCCCACCTCCTCCAAGTCAATAAGGTTTTGAGACGGACATTTGGTAACTCTAACCTCTAGCTCCCTCCACATATTTTCTATGGGATTAGGTTCTGGAGACTGGCTAGGCAACTCCAGCACCTTGATGTGCTTCTTCTTAAAACTTTGTTGCCTTGGCCATGTGTTTTGGGTCATTGCCATTCTTGAATACTTATCTACGACCCATTTTCAATGTCCTGGCTGAGGGAAAGAGGTTCTCACCCAAGATTTGACGGTACATGGCCCCGTCCATCATCCCTTTGATGCAGTGAAATTGTCCTGTCCCCTTAGCAGAAAAACACCCCCAAAGCATATTGTTTCCACCTCCATGTTTGACTGTGGGGATGGTGTTCTTGGGGTCATAGGCAGCATTCTTCCTCCTCCAAACATGGTGAGTTGCCAATGTATAAGTACGGCAGCTGGTCGGCAAGTCGTTAGTGAATAATTAGACTCAACTGTAGTTGAATTCTTGTTAATAAGGACTTTCATTGGGGTGTATTCATTTAATAAAAAATGGTCTTGAAGGATTTTGTAAGGAAAACAACTTTTTTGTGTGTGCAAATTAACAAATCTTGGCTGCAATCAATGGCCCATATTTGTGGCAGTTTTTTGTAGTTTTTTGTCCCATATTTGTTTTATGATACATATGTTTGGTAAAAAAAAAATCGCAAAAAGCGTATTTTGATTGGTTTGCGCAAAAGTTATCGCGTTTACTAACAAAGGCAAAGATTTTTGTCATTTTTGTTGTTTTTTTTTTAACGCGTAATTGCGGCGATCCGCGATTTTTTTTTGCGGTACTGAGACATTGGGTCGGACAGATCGGACCCTTGACTGACATTTTTGACACTTTTGGGGTTACCAGTGACATTTCTACAGTAATCAGTGCTATATATATGCACTGTTACTGTAAAATTACACTGGCAGTGAAGGGGTTAACTTTATTTGAGAGTGATTGGCTGTGGCTTGAGCTGTAGGAACACTGATCAACGGTCCTACATAGTAGAACCGTATGATCAGTGTTTCTACACAGGGGAGAACGACAGGCAGCTTGTGTAAACAAGCTGCCTGCCTTTCTCCCTCTCCCCCGACGATCGCAGAGTGAGCGGCGGACATCGGGTCCGCCGGTCACACGCGCGGGGGGGGGTCCATGACCGCGCGTGAGCTCGCCGCCGGCGGCGCGCGCTCGCTCCCCAGAGCCTCACAGGCTAGTGACGTACCGATACGTCACTCTGCCTGTGAGGGGCTGACCACCGCAGTATATGTATATTAGGATTCTGCTCAGCAATCACAGCCACACCTGTAGCTAGAAAAAGAGAGAGAGAAGAAAGAACTCTAAGGCAAGATCACCTCAGGATCCTTATGGGGACCTTAATCAATATATTTATAATAAAAGAAGCAGGTAAGGAGGGCAGCTGTCTTATAGGGCCACATCATTAAACACTGTAGCCCAGGGGCGTAACTACATGGGGTTGCAATTGCAACCGGGCCCCATGCAGCTCCCCTGCACACCTGGATAGGAGGGGCGGCGGGGGCAGCATGTAGAGAAATCACTGTCCTCCTTTTCCCTCCTGTGGCTGCAGGAGGAAAATGGAGGAGATTGGTTCCTCTGTATGCTGCCCCCGCCACTCCACTTGTGTTCTGCTCTGTATGCTGCCCCCGCCACTCCACTTGTGTTCTGCTGTCTCTGGGCCCCTGTGTGCTCCCCTGGTCCCCCCACTACTGTGCTGCCCCCCCCTGTGCTCCTGTCAACTTCTCACGTACCTGACTGATGAGCTCGATAGTGCAGAGGAAGGCCTCCATTACGTATCTGACTCATGGCCCCTGGTAGAGCAGACAGGTGGCACGGGAGAGCAGAATGGTATGAGGGCCTGGCGGGTCAGCTGTTGGACGGGCAGCTCCAAGGTCCCAGATGCTTTAAAAGGTGACAACCAGCAGGTAGGAGGATCCAAACAGCAGGCAGGCTGAAGGACGGAATGTCCGAGTCCACACTCACTCTGGGGGCTCACAGGCAAACCGATCAGTTCACAGGCAGGGTCAACAACAGGCGGGCAGCGTGGAACCCAAGGGAGCATGCAGGTTCAAGGTCAGAGGGGAGCCGAGGTCTGGTGCAGGCAGAAAGCAAGGGGAATCCAAAAGTCAAGCTGGGTCGTACAGGAGATCAATCACAGAAGCAGGTAAACAGGAGCAGGGGTCACGGGAAGCTGCAGATCAGACAGCAAAGGCATAATGCTGCTGAGGAGTTTAAATAAGGCAGCCTGTTGCCAATCACTGCAATTAGTCTGCAGACTCTGAACTAAGTTATCCCTTAGGTAGCAGACCCACGACAGCTCCCTTCCCTCTCCTGCCGGCCGCTGCAGGGGATGTGTCACAATAGAGAACCAGGAAGGGGTCGGTAAATATGTAATTTACCAGCTCCTTCCTTTTCTGAATGGACAGAGTCATAGTCAGTGACATTGTAAAAAAATAAAATAATAAAAAAGAATGCAATTAAAATACCAAAAGATAAAAACTACTGACACCAGTGGGTGAACTTCCAGGATCGAAAAGGTCACACTTGCGACGGGGCCCTGGCAGTCCACCCCCGTGGGGAGGCCCTAAGATGGCAGGAAGGGAGACCACTGCAGAACTTGTGAAAGGGTCCCGCTGCGGGACTGTAATAAAGGGCCCCTCAACGAGAGTAAAGGGCACCAGGATCAGTGGGAAGAGCCCCGGGCTTGAAGGGAAGGGCCCCGGCCAGGTGTCTGGGGGGCCCTTCATGGTTTCTTGCACCGGGGCCCTGAAGATTCTAAATAAGAAGAACACAGGATCTCGGTGTTCATAACTGACAGAACAGCGGTCTGCCGTGTTTATAATGGCAGACCGTCGTTTTGTCTCCACGGGGAGCGATCGCAGGGTGCCCGTTGCCAAATAGGACCGCTGGACCCACCGATCGGCTTCCCCTGTGGCGAATGGGTGCGAGCCCCTGCTAGCGGTCCCGGTCCCGCGAAGTGACGTACAGTAAAACTCCAGTGGGTAGTCGTTAAGTGGCTAAGTATTGATGGAGAAATTAATCATTACAAACTGTCCACATGGCCTAGCCCACCAAGTCCTTTCAGAAATGTATGCTATCTTCCTTAAAAGATAATATTACTATCGTTGATTTATGATTATTACTTACCCACCAATCCTCTATATAAATACCACAGCCAAAATTGGAATAAACTAGTCCCGATAGAACTGTGATAAGCACGTGTCTGTCCTGGTCATCTCCCAAGCTGTAATAATAGGAGCAGGGACTCATTGAAAGATCATCTATACTCTACCTACAGCTTTCTTTATATACTTTATATATTTCTTTTGATGTTGTTTCTTTATATATTATTTCGCTGTTATTACATTTGTTACTTCTGTCACTAGATGTCATTACCCAAGTAAAGAGTAAAGCCCCGTACACACGTACTGATCGTCGGCCGAACAATCGGCCGTCTTTTGTCCAGGGCTGTCGTGTCTGTTGAAAACTGCAAAAGACTGCACACGAATTTTGTCGGCCAACAACAGCCGACTGCAGAAGTGATGTCATGTGATGGTTAACTTTCCTTGTCTTTTTTCTTTTCTGAGCATGCCCAGTCTTGCTAATCTGCTGTCTGTCGGCCGAAATCTGTACTGACTGGCGAACAATCGGCCGTTCTGGTGACGGCCAACAAATATTTTAAAGTCTGCACGACAGATTCTGTTTGGCCGAAAATGAGCTGTCGGAAGCATCATACTAACAAGCCTACAATCGGCCGATCGGTCGGCGGCCGAATATTTACGGCCGATAATCAGTACGCGTGTACGGGGCTTGACTCCACATTTGTGGAGAAAAAGCATTCCCCTCTGGCTGTACATTACTTTGTTGCAGATTCCTACCTTTTGTTATTATGAAGAAGGCCCCTGTGTGTTTGTCTGTGTCCACATGGAAAGTGAATCTAATGGGAGTGGTTTTATAATTATCAATCAGCTGGTGCACCTGCAGGGCTCTAATGAGGAAAATTTCAGAGTCTGCATCCCTTTAAGCTTCGTACACACTACTATTTTCATTTCGTTCAGCCCAGCTCAGGTCGCAGTCACTGTACTAACAATCCAATGTTAGTGCAGTGATCTCCCCTGCTGTGCTATTGATTTCTGACAGGGGAGCGGCCTCCCGCCAGAACACGCCAGTCGGCATTGTGCAGTGATAGGGAGCCATCCGACAGACCTTTTTCGGTCATGACCCTTTGACTGAAGCTGGCTGCCATACACACAGGCTGAATTGTCAGCCAGTTTCTATTGAACTGGCCGATGTTGCCCGACATTCGGCCTGTGCGTACTAGGCTTTAGACGTGTTTCTGTTGGGAATATCTCACCAAAAATGGCATTTTTGTTACAGGGGATGCCAAAAATATGATTTGTATCGTAGTGCATACTTCTGGGAAAAAATTGGTGAGCCAATCACACAAGCAGGAAATGATGTTTCTGGGGTATGGTCAGTACACATTCTGTATTCAAATTTTTTGAAAATTGCATTGCATTTTCAAAAAATGACAGAGCTGCAGATTGAAAAGGAAAGGTCATTTTTAACCCCTTGGGGCCGCATCTTTGTGTGAATTGCTGCCATTACACCTGTGCTGAGAGTCCCCACAATACGCACTCCCGGCACAGTTACCATTGCTAACCCGAAAGCGATCGGAAGTTTTCAGCTCAATTGACCGCTGTGACAGCCAATCACGTGATTTTAAGCCCGGCCCCGCCTCCCGGCATCATAAACCTCTTAAAGGGTCGGAAAGCACTGGCGCTAAGAGGTTAAACTTTCAACGTAATAACGTTCAAATGAAATATGATTTGAGTCGCAATTGTATATGCTATATCAGTGATGGCGAACCTTGGCACCCCAGATGTTTTGGAACTACATTTCCCATGATGCTGAACTTCACTGCAGCGTGCATGAGCATCATAGCAAATGTAGTTCCAAAACATCTAAAGTGCCAAGGTTTGCCATCACTGTGCTATAATATTTTTTTTTTTTTATTTGCCATTTTTTGTTATCCCGCGAAAGTGGAGTTGCTCTTTAAATGGTATATATAGCTACAACTGTTTGTTTGATCTCGCTTTGCACATCTTGAAAAACTCCAAAAACGTAAACTATCACGTAACCGTGATAAAACAAGTATAGCAATACATCAGAAATGAGATACATAATAAATATTCAGAATAGCAATGGAAAAATATCTTGGGTATGAATCAAACACAGAACAGCGGTCATAAAACATAAGTGCCGACACAGAACAACGAATTCACTTTCAGTGTCTCGCCATATTTTTCTCTCTGTCTTCAGTACAAAATATATTTGAAATACATGAAAACAAAAGGTGCCTCCCGATGCTTACTGTACTCAATTGCTTTCCAAGTAGCAAAAGAGCTAGGAAGCATAAAAAATTCTGGGCTGGAGAGGTAGCACTATCAGTAGAAATTGTTGTCATGGCAACTACAAAAGGAGATGACTAAAGGAATCACTAATACAGCTGTACAAATGTGCCTGACATTGAATAATGCAGCAGGATTTCATTCCAATCCACATGACAGCTGCACAAGTAAACCAGCCACACTGGGAAAACGGTGTGCGCATTTGTAGTTGTACAGTATTTTCTAACAACATACACTAACATTTATTTTGCCAAAAATACCTACAAATTTTGTAATGTTATAGAATATAGATGAACTCATTAAAGTTCTTTGAAGTTTCAGCACGCTGGCAAATCAGCAGCTCTTTACCATTGCTAATAATGCATCTATTTATAGCTCTGAATGATTATGTTCCTCATTAAGCCTTATGATACTCACCTTCAGAAGATCTCTTCCTGTACAGTTATAATAGATTGTTATCTTTTGGAATAACAATTATAAAACAAGCTATTATTTAACACTGGCAAAAGTAAACCCAAGTCTTACAGGTGGACCCTGTGGACAAAGTGGATGGGGATTTTAGTGTGCCCAAGAGTATCAATTAGATAAAATACAGATTATAAAAATATAAATTGTATTGAAGGCACTATATATACGGTATAATGGATCAACATCTGAAAGTCAAACCATTCATCTTCATATATTTCCTGAGAGATATTGCTGACAAATATTACTGTCCCACCTGAAGCCATCCAAACTATTCTCTCAGCGTCCCCCAAGTATCTGTCCCTCACTCCCAGTGATGAACACCGTCACAGCAAGCTAGTAAACACATCATACGAGAATACAGTATATAGTAGTTGTATTGCAGCACATCCTGTAATGCGATGGATCAACGCATCTCACCCACACTTTGGGCTTCCTCAGGATCCAGATGTGTTGCAGGCTTTCTCATAGTGTATATATATATATATATATATATATATATATATATATATATGTATATATATACACACACCCTCAATAGAAACACCAAACTAAGATTCAACGGCCACGCCATAGAGCCTATATTGATATTGTCAAAAATGTACACAGCGTATGCGCAGAGAGAAGGAGGTCACAGGCCACCAAATGAAAATAAATACTAATAGACCATAAGTGCAAGGCACACAAGGTTCAAAAGACATGTAGCTACCAAGAATCATCTTTGGTTAGACCTACATGTCAAATAGAAGGAATATGTTCATATAAAGGAAACACTGTTCAGCATCCATGCTGACAGCAAGCTGGCCAAGAATGAACACGGACGCTGAACAGTGTGTTTCCTTTATATTAACATATTCCTTCTATTTGACATGTAGCTCTAACCAGAGATGATTCTTGGTAGCTATGTGTTTTTTGAACTTTGTGTGTCTTTCACTTACGGTCTATGGGTATTTATTTTCATTTAGGGGCCTGTGAGCTCCTTCTCTTTGCGCATGTGCTGTGTACATTTTTGACAATATCAATATAGGCTCTATGGCATTGCCGTTGAATCTTAGTTTGGTGTTTCTATTGAGGGTGTTTATATATGTACTTTGAGAAAGCCTGCGACACATCTGGATCCTGAGGAAGCCCAAAGTGTGGGTGAAACGCGTCAATCCATCACATTACAGGATGTGCTGCAATACACCTTCTAGATACTGTATTCTCGTATGATGTTTTTACTATCTTGCCTTCAATAAAATTTATATTTTTTATAATCTGTATTTTATCTAATTGATACTCTTGGGCACACTAAAATCCCCATCCACCTCGTCCACAGGGTCCACCTGTAAGACTTGGTTTACTTTTGCCATTTTATTCTCAGGGGACTTGCCAGCATTTTTCTTTGATAGATAATTACTCTCCACCCAATTTCCCTATTATTTAACACTGTCAACAGTCTAAACAATAGAGTTTACTCTAGTGATCCTTGATTATGCTATGTATTCAATAGAACATTACATAAAGTTGCAACATGTAACTTGCAGCAGTTATGTGACAATGGTAAGTCAGAAAGCTAATGATTGTCATTCAAGGAGACGCTTTTACAGAATACAGCTCAGAATGGTGGACTATTCCATGTGGTCAATAGGAAAAGTATGTAATTAGTAACAATAATGAAACCTGCTAGAGGGTCAGTGGTGAAGACCTTGAGATATCTGGACCCTCGCATTTAGAAGAAAATAAATGAGGTGGGGGGGGGGCTCAACAGCGTCTCCAGGAAGACATTATGCTCTAGTAGGGGAGGGCCAACACTTCCTATCTACAGTATGTAGCGAGGTGAAGTAGGGGTGTCGTTGACATGGTCTCAGAGTTTAGGAGGAATGAATTGTTAATTAGGGTATTTTTTCAATTACTAGCAGATAGGTTTTATGAAAGAAGAGACTAGGGTCTAATTTTTTCTTGCAATAAAATAAACCTGATAGAAAAATAGCCTAGGCTATATACAGCGCTTGCCGCAAAAAAAAAAAAAAAAAAAAAATTATCTTAATGTATGTGAACAATGTTGAAAACTTATCTTTACAGTATAAGTGAAAATACAAATCAATTGAACATATGAAAATTAATAAAAAGTTCCAAGAAATTGATAAATAGATAAATAAGTATTTTCCGGTGGTGATCAATATATGTGAATAAAATAAATGTAAAATTCAATAAATAAAGTCTTTTCAAGTGGTGATCAGGTGCAAAGTGCTTTGTGCTCAATAAATAAAAGTTTGTGACTTTAGTGACGTGGATTCCTCTTTTCCTGTGGCTTGTGGTAGAAATGTAAAGAAAAAGGGGTTTGAATAAGCCCCTTTTTCTAGATGGGATGGTGACAGGCCATTTTTAACTTTAGAGAAACCATTTTAAGAGGGCTTTAACTAGGCTTAGCTGTTACTAGGGTAGATTAGGCATACAAGGTTATGTTTGGCTAAAATAAGCCCCAATCGTATTAGGTTTTCAGTGTAGCTAGGGAGTTTAGGCTATCATCCAGTTATAACCTGTTTTCTTCCCGCCTTCCAGAGCCTGCCTGTGGGTTATAAAAAGGGGGCTCATTCGCATAAGCCGTCACTCGCCTCAGGAAAGAACTTCGTGTCAAGTACCAGCTTTCTGTCAAGACTGAGAAAGAACTTTGTGTCAAGTACCAGCTTTCTGTCAAGACTGAGCTCTTTGCTTCGCGGACTTTCTCAACTTACTTTCCCACCAGAAACAAGAGGGTCTTCGTGTCAACTGTACCGGTCTCCTGTCACCTTCGTCAGCATGAGTCTTCTCCGCCGTCTCATCGAGCGGGCCGGTGAAGAAGGGGCCGAAGAATGGATCAAGCGATGTCTGGCCATGCCGTCCGTCGCGAGTCAAGATGCGCCGCCGGAAGATGCCGTTCGTCCTTCACCTGTGACGGAGCCGGTCGCCGGGTCAAGTCGCGGAGTGGAAGTCGTCAGCGGCGAAGGTCGGAGGTTATCGCCGTCACTGGTACTGGAAGAAGACCTTCGTGCGGAGGACCTGCGCAGAAGAGGCTCGTGAGGACGTTCCAGGGAAGATGCCGTCCCGGCGAAGAGGAGGCGGGCTCCACGCCGCCGGTTCTCGCCATCCAACGACGCCGGACCGGAGCGGGAACAGACGGCACGTCTGCCGTCGAGCGGAGCGGACGCAGATCAGCGTCTGAGGGTTCCGGATCATCCGCCCGTCCGAGGGCAAGGTGAGATTACCAGCGCTTCTTCATTTCAGGCCACGCTAAGGGGGTCACGGTGTCCCGCCCGCTCAGATTCTCAATGTATGGCGGGCGGTGCTCCCGGGGAGTCAATTTCTTCTGCACAAACAGCCGGTGCCCTGACCGATCTTTTTCAGGGTTTTCTTTCTAACTTTCAGGCTATTCTACATGCTAACGCTCCTTCACCTGCCTCTACCACCCCTATGGCTAATACAAATGTATCTGCTGTACCTGTATCATCTAATGTACCTGTATCTTCCACACCTGTGGTTACTATGCCTGTACCTTCTCACAATGTTGTGCATGAATCTTCTCCTCTGGATGTATGGGCGCCATCTAGTGGCCTTTTAGCTATCAACATGCAATCGCCAGTTAGTAATCCTATCCTTAGCATTGGTTCTCCTCCTGTACCTCCTGCTTCTGTCACCTTGGCCAAGACACAGAATCTTCCCGAGACATGTCTTAAAGAAGCACTTACATGTGAATTGTCACCGTTAGGTTACCATCTATCAGATTCCATAAAAGATAAAATATGGAGTGGTAAATTTATTGACCTGCTTTCTCTTCTTCCGTCCGTGAAGGAGTTTGTGTCTAAAGGTGATAGAAAGGAGGAGGAGGATAGGAGACGCCCAGTAACAAAAACTTTTAATAATTGGTTGCAGGCATTTTTTATCTATGCTGCTGTGATGTGCGAGAAACACCCTTACAGAAGTATTGGGTTGTTTCAACATTTAGACATTATTTTGGAAGCATATAAAAACTTTGGCGGTACGGCTTGGTTTTCATATGACGTAGCCTTCCGTCAGAAGTTGTCAGTTCAACAAAACTTAAAGTGGGGAGTTAAGGATGTCAGCCTTTGGCTGGATCTTTTTCTGCCACAAAGGTCCAATTTTAGTAGGCAAGCCTTTTCAGGGTCACAGCAGCAGCCCCCTGCTCCTTCCTTTCGTAAAGGAGTCTGTTTTTCTTACAACGATTCACAGTGCAAGTGGCCAGGGACATGCAAATACAAGAACGAATGTGCTTTTTGCGCAGGGTCCCACCCCATCGCTAAGTGTTTTAAGAAGATGCACAGTACACAACAGTCAGGAGATTTTTCAAAAAGCCATAACCCCGGTGAAAATTCACGAAATGTTGCCGTGGCTTCAACAATTCCCCGACAGGGCGAAGGCCACCCTAGTAGCTGAGGGTTTTACCGACGGGTTTTATTTGCCTTCTTTTACGGGTTTTGGTTGTACAGTTGTAAAGAACCTTAAATCTGTTGATCACCTTGAGGACATAGTAATCGAGAAAAAAAATAAGGAATTGTCTGCAGGTAGGTTTTCGGGTCCTTTTGTTTCCCCCCCGTTTCCCAATTTCAGGATATCGCCGCTGGGCATAGTTCAGAAGAAGGAACCCAATACTTATCGCCTTATCCATCATTTGTCGTTCCCCTTTGGGGGGTCGCTGAATGATGAGATTGGTGAGGATGAGGCTTCTGTTCAGTATTCCTCTTTTGAGGATGCCTTGGTGATCTTGAGGAAATTGGGAAAAGGTGCACTTCTAGCAAAACCTCTGTATAACTCCTCTATCAGATAAAAGCAGCTTAATCAGTGCCACAGGCAATCAGCTGCAGCGTCGACAGACTTGTATAAAGTACTCGAAATTTCTACTTGAGTAAAAGTACAAGTGCTCGATCAAAAAGGGACTTGAGTAGAAGTGGAAGTGCTCGCAGAAAAAGTTACTTAAGTAGAAGTACTAAAGTATTCAACATTTTTTTTACTTAAGTATTGCAAGTAGTTTTTTCAAAAAATTTGCTACTTAAGTACTAAAAGTAAAAAGTACCAGTAGTTTTGAAAAAAAATTTCTACTCAAGTACTGAAAGTAGAAGTACAAGTACTGTGTTATGTAGTTATTAAAGAAAGAAGTCAAAAGTTTGAACATCATGGTGGTTTTTATTATTTCAAATGATTTATTCAAATGATTAACCTGTGTTTGTTAGTAGTTTCTTGATGCACTTTAAGCGCTGTAGCACCATTTATTTGTTTGTTTTATATTTTCTTTTTATTGGAAAGATTTGGTATAGCAGCTTTTATTATACACAGCCTTTATTTTCGTATGCGCTGATTTACAAATGACATTATACACATTTTTTTGAGCTTTATGTAACCTGCCATCTACTGTTCTGGCAGTGGTAATTTTTTTAAAAGTAACGAGTAACTATGCAGCACAAAAAAAAAATACTTGAGTAGAAGTATCGAAATCATCGAAAAAATGTAGTGAAGTAAAAGTAGAAGTAGGAGAAAAAAATTATACTCTAGGAAAGTACAGATACCGCAATTCGATACTTAAGTACAGTACTTAAGTAGTTCTACTTCGTTACTATACATCTCTGAGCGTCGATCTATGTATTCTGACAGCTGGGGAATCAATACAATAGTGCAGCAGGGAAGATTCCCATCCACCTTGAATGTGAGGATGGGGAATCAGGCCAGTTTTTTTAAATTCAACCTGCTGGTTGAATAAAAAAAAAAAAAAAAACGGACCCACATATGGCTAGCGTAGATGTGTAGCGTACAGTGCTTGTGTCCGTGCAAAATAAAATTATACCTGACAAACATGGACAAGTATACTGGGTACTCTGACCCAGTGTTGGTGATGTTGATTTAGCTATACCCTAAGAGTCGGTTCACACTAAGGCGACGCGACTCCTTACTACTTCGGGGGCAACTTGTGCATTACCATGCACCACGACTTCGGAGCGACTTGCAGGGAATTCACATAATGGAAGTCTATGCAAGTCGCTCCGAGGTCGCCCCAAAGTAGTACAGGACCCTTTTTCTAAGTCGGAGTGACTTGTGTCGCTCCTATTAGAACGGGTCCTGTAGCGGTCAATGGACCGTGAGGGAGCGCGACTTGTCAGGCTGACAAGTCGTCTGACAAGTCGCGCTAATGTGAACCGGCTCTTAATCTAAGCTTTTACTGAAGACAATTAATCTGTATGCTAGGATAAAAAGGTGCTCATCTGATTTGTAACATTTTGTTTGTGTTTTCTTTGAAAACAAAAAAACTTGGTGCGTCTACTAAAGTGCCATTTTAATTTTCAGCTTTACCTAAACAGAATGTGTAAAGCTTAAGTATAAAAATGATAGACTCCATTTGTGCATCATCAGAATTGGTACAAACAGTTATTGTTTTATTATTATGGCTATAGATGAATCAGGTTCTCTATGTAAATTGATTAGAATGGTAGCGATAAAAAAATAAAGACATTTTACAAAAAGCAAATGGTTCATATGCATCTCAGTTCTGAGAGCTGTGATGAACTTTTGCATTTAGTTTATCCTGTATTGGGTTTGGGCTGTCAGAACTACAAAGTTATAACTCTTCTTCATTGATAAATCATTTGTTACGTTTTGGTTGCCGCAACCAAATGTTTTTATAAACTATATTATTTAGGTATTTTCTACTGTTATTATTAGGCCCCTTTCACATGGGTGATCCATTTTCTTCATCTGTCATTCATTCAGTCCCCTTTTTTTTGTTCGAAAATAGGATAAAAAAACAAATCCAGACTTTTTGCATCTGTTGTGTACATCCATTTTTATATCCATTTTCAAACACATTTCTAATTTTTGGAAAGATTAAAATTCAAATCGGTCAAAAATTGCTCGATCGATCCGAATTCTATTTGACGAATAGCTGATTGCTAAGGATCGGGCTGGCAAGCGGGCAGCCATTTCCTTAACAGCTGATAACTCATCAGCTGAATGTAAAAACAATTCCTGGCAATTTAAAACTTGGAAAAAAAACTGCGTGGGGTCCCCCCAAAGTCCATACCAGATCCTTATCCGAGCATGCAGCCCAGCCGGCCAGGGAAGGGGGGATTAGTGAGCTCCAGCCCTCCTGAACCATACCAGGCCACATGCCCTAAGCATGGGGAGTGTGCTTTGGGGCAGGGAGAACGCTGCCTCCCCCTAAAGCACCTTGTCCCCATGTTGATGGGGACAAGAGTCTTTTCTTCACAATCCTGCCTGGTGGTTGTGGGGGTCTGTGGTTGGGGGCTTATGAGAAACTATAAGCCCCCTTTAACAAGGGGGCCCCCAGATCAACCCCCCTATGTGAATGAGTACTTAATAAAGAACTTGTCAGAAACTGCCTCCTGTGTTTTTTTTACACTATACTTTTGTTTTGGGTGAATGAGTAGGGGTACTATGTAACCCATACTCATTCACATAGGGGGACTGGAATTTGGTTGCCCCCTTGATAAAGGGGACTTCCAAATTCTGTTGACACCCACCCGCAGACCTCCAAAACCACTGGCCAGGGTTGTGGGAAGAGGCACTTGTCCCTGCCCCAAAGCAACCTCCTCATATTAAGGGTATGTGGCCTAGTATGGTTCAATAGGGGGGGGGGGTGCTTACTCCCTGGCCTGCTGGGCTGAATGCTAGGATGAGGGTTTGGTATGGATTTTTCTGGGGGGGGGGCAGTTTTTTTCCCCCCGAAATTTCTAATTGCCGGCAATTGTTTTTACATTCATTTGTCAGTGGGGAACACCAACAGATGATAAGTCATCGGTTGTTAGAGTGCTGGTGGATGTCGGCTCCTAACAACCAATGCAAAAACAGATGCAAAGACGGATTGTTTGTCCATTGACATCCATTTACTGTAGGTCTGTTTAGGTCAGTTTTTTTAACAGAAGAAAAATAGGGCTTTCTTCCGTTTCCAAAAGGCAGATGTCAGTGGATGTCAAAGTATGATCATTCGCTATCTAGTTGCCCAAAGAAATACATGGATGTCTGTTTTTCATCTGTCAATGGACAGAGGAAAAATGGACAAACAGGAAGCCTGTGTGAAAGGGGCCTTACAGTTGCATGCTCCAAGGCTGACATCCTTTTTGCTAATTTTTCAGAATGGCACACCAACGTACCTTTGCCAATGCATCTATGATGCAGCGCATGACAATGCATGGACATGCACGACTATGCATCGTGGCAATGTGTAAACAATCACAAATAATTGAGGACTCCTTTCTTATTTTTTAACAGTTCTATATGCTACAAGCAAGGGTTAAAATAACCTATGTTATTGCTGCTGCTGAACAAAAGAGCAAAGCGGGCTAACACATTCCCTGTCAAGTGCATCGATCAACAGTGCCCACCCTCCCTAAGGAGAGTACTGGAGATCTGGACGAGGGGGTATGTCAGGCCAGGCCACTAGAGACTCACACTGCTGCAGAAATCAAACTCTCTACGCAAGCCATTTTAACCATTAGTACAGCAAATAGGCTTGTGGAAAAATAAATGAAAATGAAACCATCTATCATTACTGTTTTGACAGTCAGCCTGCATTACAGTACTAATTGACCTGAACTTTAAATTTGCTTTTATTAAAATAACACCTGGTGATTCTGCCAAGAAGTTTTTGTTTAGTAACATTCTATTATAGTGTGACAACTCTCTTCCAATTATGTCCATGTGCTGTCATCCTGCCACGTGTGTCCCTGGTGGCCATCTCAACAAACATTGTGCAGGCATGGTCTAAAGTCCATAACAATGATGTCTAGAAAAAATGTGGAGCGAGTACATATAGATGGAAAGTGGCTAATAGTGACTGAGGGAGCTCAGGAGAACTGACATTAGAAAAAGGAAGAAAAGGTGAAAATGGTATTTTATTGGAAAAACATAGCAATCATTTGTGACACATAGTGCTTTAGTAAACTAAATATTGTCTAGTTAGGGTTTAGATTAGAGTTGAGCGGACACCTGGATGTCCGTGTTCGGCGGGTTCGGCCGAACTTAAAAAAAAAGTCCGGGTCCGTGTCCCGGACTTATTCTGATCTTTACCCCGGACACCCAACCCCATTGAAGTCAATGGGGACCCGAACTTTCAGGCACTAAAATGGCTCTAAAACACCAAAGGAAAGGGCTAGAGTGCTGCAAATGGCAGCAAAACGTAGTTAAGAGCATGGATAGGGAAATAACTTAAAACAACAACAAAAAAACAGAAAAATAAAACAATGTTCTTCATCTCTGAAGGACGAGGCCCATATGGAGTAGGAGGGAGGTTGAGGTGGTGGTGGATGTGGCGGTGTCATAGGCGTGCGCACAGGGTGTGCCGGGTGTACCTGGGCACACCCTAATCACCTAGGGCAAATATTAGCATTATCGCTCTGTTTGCCAGTGAGGAGATGGGAAAGATCTCCCTCGGACCTGCTCTGCTCTATTTCACTTTGCCAGCAGGGAGAGTAATGTATCGGGGACATGTACATGTAGGCAAACACATGCATGTGTATTTAAACTTTGGGGTGCACACCCTAATGCAATAGGCTGCGCACACCTATGGGCGGTGTAGGTGGAAGCGGCGGTGGAGGAGGACGAGGTAGCCAACACTGCTTTTTTTCAGAAATTTTAAATGAGGGTACACCCCAAAAGAGTGAGAAAGAGCAAAAATAGAACAATGGCTGGGTAAGGTCGGTATCCATCGCTATTCTGCACAAGGTACGGAAAAGTCCCGTGGGATCCATGCCTGGTTAATTTTAATGAACGTGAGCTTGTCCACATTGTCTCTGGACAGGTGGCTGCGCTTGTCTGTGATAACGCCCCCAGCCGTGCTAAATATCCGTTCAGATAATACACTGGCTGCAGGGCACGCCAGCACCTCCAAGCTGTAAAGGGCAAGCTCAGGCCATGTGCCCAATTTGGAGACCCAGAAGTTGAAGGGGGCAGACCCGTCATTCACTACATGTAGGCGTGTGCACACATACTGCTCCACCATGTTGGTGAAATGCTGCCTCCTGCTAAGACGTTCCATATGAGCTGCTGGTGCTGCTGTTTGTTGTGGCGTGCTGACAAAGCTTTTCCACATTTCGGCCATGCTAACCCTGCCTTCTGAGGTGCTGGCGGTGCCCTGGTTGCGTTGGCGACCTCTTCCTCCTCCTCCTCTTCCTCCTCCTCCTCTTCCTCCTCCTCTGCCTTGTGCTTCCACTGTGGCCCCGCTGTCAGGTGGGAATGCCAGCAGCATCGCGTCTAGCAGCGTGCGCTTGTACTCGCGCATCTTGCGATCGCGCTCCAGTGAGTGAATTAAGGACGGTACGTTGTCCTTGTAACGGGGATCCAGCAGCGTGGCCACCCAGTAATCAGCACAAGTTAGAATGTGGGCAACTCGGCGTCGTTGTGGAGACACTGCAGCATGTAATCGCTCATGTGTGCCAGGCTGCCCAGAGGCAACGAAAGGCTGTCCTCTGTGAGGAGGCCCCTATTTGACGGTCTCCTCATATTTCTGTAATTTATGATCTTGCCCTAGAAAGGTGTTTATTGAATAGCGGAACAAAACAACAACAGTATCGCATGGGTGTATCTCACAGTCAAATATGCAAACTATGCCGCAATTTTATGTTTTTTACCCCAAAAGGGTGTATATTGAATAGCGGAATAGGAAAAAGGATAAAAAACGGTGTATCTCACACGTACAAACACAGACTAGGCCCCGATTAAAAATTTTTGTACCCTAAAGGGAGGATGAGGAAGAGGAGTAGGAGGAGTTCGAAACAGGAGGCAAACTGAAGCGCCCTGCAATCCTTGGCGGTGGAAGGAGATGCGCTAAAAAATTTAAAAGGTGTATCTCACACGTACCGATACAGACTATGCCGTAATTTAATTTCTTACACTCCAAAAGGGTGTATATTGAATTGCGGAATAGGAAAAATTTTATAATACGGTGTATCTCACACGTACAAACACAGACTAGGCCCCGATTACAATTTTTTGTACCCTAAAGGCAGGATGAGGAAGAGGAGTAGGAGGAGTTGGGAACAGGAGGCAAACTGAAGCGCCCTGCAATCCTTGGCGGTGGAAGGAGATGCGCCAAACAAATTTAAAAAGGTGTATCTCACATGTACCAATACAGACTATCCCGCAATTTAATTTTTTACACTCAAACAGGGTGTATATTGAATAGCGGAATAGGAAAAATTTTACAAAACGGTGGTGTATCTCACACGTACAAACCCAGACTAGGCCCTGATTACTATTTTATGTACCCCCAAAGGCAGGATGAGGAGTAGGAGGAGTTCGGAACAGGCAGGAGGCAGACTGAAGCACCCTCAAATCCTCGGCAGTATGAGATGCGCCCCAAAAATTGGAAAGGTGTATCTCACACGTACCAACACAGACTATCCCGCAATTTAATTGTTTCTACCAAAGGTTTAGATTAAATAGCAGAATAGAAAATATGATATCAAAAGGTGTATGTATCTCACACGTACCGACACAGACTATCCCTCAATTTAATTGTTTTTACTCCAAAGGTGTAGATTAAATAGCGGAATAGAAAATATTATCAAAAAAAAGGTGTATGTATCTCACACGTACAGAACCAGACTAGGCCGCGATTACTATTTTTTGTACCCCCAAAGGCAGGATGAGGAGTAGGAGGAGTTCGGAACAGGAAGGAGGCAGACTGAAGCACCCTCAAATCCTCGGCAGTATGAGATGCGCCCCAAAAATTGGAAAGGTGTATCTCACACGTACCAACACAGACTATCCCGCAATTTAATTGTTTCTACCCAAAGGTTTAGATTGAATAGCAGAATAGAAAATATGATATCAAAAGGTGTATGTATCTCACACGTAGAGACCCAGACTAGGCCCAAATTACTATTTTTTGTACCCCCAAAGGCAGGATGAGGAGTAGGAGTAGTTCGGAACAGGCAGCACCCTCAAATCCTCGGTAGTATGAGATGCGCCCCAAAAATTGGAAAGGTGTATCTCACACGTACCGACACAGACTATCCCGCAATTTAATTGTTTTTACCCAAAGGTGTAGATTAAATAGCGGAATAGAAAATATTATCAAAAAAAAGGTGTATGTATCTCACACGTACAGAACCAGACTAGGCCCCGATTACTATTTTTTGTACCCCCAAAGGCAGGATGAGGAGTAGGAGAAGTTCGGAAAAGGCAGGAGGCAGACTGAAGCACCCTCAAATCCTCGGCAGTATGAGATGCGCCCCAAAAATTGGAAAGGTGTATCTCACACGTACCAACACAGACTACTCCGCAATTTAATTGTTTTTACCCAAAGGTGTAGATTGAATAGCGGAATAGAAAATATGATATCAAAAGGTGTTGGAATCTCACACGTACCGACACAGACTATCCCGCAATTTAATTGTTTATACCCAAAGGTTTAGATTGAATAGCGGAATAGAAAATATGATATCAAAAGGTGTATGTATCTCACACATAGAGACCCAGACTAGGCCCAAATTACTTTTTTGTACCCCCAAAGGCAGGATGAGGAGTAGGAGGAGTTCGGAACAGGCAGCACCCTCAAATCCTCGGCAGTATGAGATGCGCCCCAAAAATTGGAAAGGTGTATCTCACACGTACCGACACAGAATATCCCGCAATTTAATTGTTTATACCCAAAGGTTTAGATTGAATAGCGGAATAGAAAATATGATATCAAAAGGTGTATGCATCTCACACGTGGAGACCCAGACTAGGCCCAAATTACTATTTTTTGTACCCCCAAAGGCAGGATGAGGAGTAGGAGGAGTTCGGAACAGGCAGCACCCTCAAATCCTCGGAAGTATGAGATGCACCCCAAAAATTGGAAAGGTGTATCTCACACGTACCGACACAAACTATCCCGCAATTTAATTGTTTATACCCAAAGGTGTAGATTGAATAGTGGAATAGAAAATATGATATCAAAAGGTGTATGTATCTCACACGTAGAGACCCAGACTAGGCCCAAATTATTATTTTTTGTACCCCCAAAGGCAGGATGAGGAGTAGGAGTTCGGAACAGGCAGCACCCTCAAATCCTCGGAAGTATGAGATGCACCCCAAAAATTGGAAAGGTGTATCTCACACGTACCGACACAGACTATCCCGCAATTTAATTGTTTATACCCAAAGGTGTAGATTGAATAGCGGAATAGAAAATATGATATCAAAAGGTGTATGTATCTCACACGTAGAGACCCAGACTAGGCCCAAATTACTATTTTTTGTACCCCCAAAGGCAGGATGAGGAGTAGGAGGAGTTCGGAACAGGCAGCACCCTCAAATCCTCGGAAGTATGAGATGCACCCCAAAAATTGGAAAGGTATATCTCACACGTACCGACACAGACTATCCCGCAATTTAATTGTTTATACCCAAAGGTGTAGATTGAATAGCGGAATAGAAAATATGATATCAAAAGGTGTATGTATCGCACACGTAGAGACCCAGACTAGGCCCAAATTACTATTTTTTGTACCCCCAAAGGCAGGATGAGGAGTAGGAGAAGTTCGGAACAGGCAGCACCCTCAAATCCTCGGCGGTATGAGATGCGCCCCAAAAATTGGAAAGGTGTATCTCACACGTACCCATAAAGACTATCTCGCAATTTAATTGTTTATACCCAAAGGTGTAGATTGAATAGCGGAATAGAAAATATGATATCAAAAGGTGTATGTATCTCACACGTAGAGACCCAGACTAGGCCCAAATTACTATTTTTTGTACCCCCAAAGGCAGGATGAGGAGTAGGAGAAGTTCGGAACAGGCAGCACCCTCAAATCCTCGGCGGTATGAGATGCGCCCCAAAAATTGGAAAGGTGTATCTCACACGTACCCATACAGACTATCCTGCAATTTAATTGTTTATACCCAAAGGTTTAGATTGAATAGCGGAATAGAAAATATGATATCAAAAGGTGTATGTATCTCACATGTAGAGACCCAGACTAGGCCCAAATTACTATTTTTTGTACCCCCAAAAGCAGGATGAGGAGTAGGAGGAGTTCGGAACAGACAGCACCCTCAAATCCTTGGAAGTATGAGATGCACCCCAAAAATTGGAAAGGTGTATCTCACATGTACCGACACAGACTATCCCGCAATTTAATTGTTTATACCCAAAGGTTTAGATTGAATAGCGGAATAGAAAATATGATATCAAAAGGTGTATGCATCTCACACGTAGAGACCCAGACTAGGCCCAAATTACTATTTTTTGTACCCCCAAAGGCAGGATGAGGAGTAGGAGTAGTTCGGAACAGGCAGCACCCTCAAATCCTCAGAAGTATGAGATGCGCCCCAAAAATTGGAAAGGTGTATCTCACACGTACCGACACAGACTATCCCGTAATTTAATTGTTTATACCCAAAGGTTTAGATTGAATAGCGGGATAGAAAATATGATATCAAAAGGTGTATGTATCTCACACGTAGAGACCCAGACTAGGCCCAAATTACTATTTTTTGTACCCCCAAAGGCAGGATGAGGAGTAGGAGGAGTTCGGAACAGGCAGCACCTTCAAATCCTCGGAAGTATGAGATGCACTCCAAAAATTGGAAAGGTGTATCTCACACGTACCGACACAGACTATCCCGCAATTTAATTGTTTATACCCAAAGGTGTAGATTGAATAGCGGAATAGAAAATATGATATTAAAAGGTGTATGTATCTCACATGTAGAGACCCAGACTAGGCCCCAATTACTATTTTTTGTACCCCCAAAGGCAGGATGAGGAGTAGGAGTAGTTCGGAACAGGCAGCACCCTCAAATCCTCTGAAGTATGAGATGCGCCCCAAAAATTGGAAAGGTGTATCTCACACGTACCGACACAGACTATCCCGCAATTTAATTGTTTATACCCAAAGGTTTAGATTGAATAGCGGGATAGAAAATATGATATCAAAAGGTGTATGTATCTCACACGTAGAGACCCAGACTAGGCCCAAATTACTATTTTTTGTACCCCCAAAGGCAGGATGAGGAGTAGGAGGAGTTCGGAACAGGCAGCACCTTCAAATCCTCGGAAGTATGAGATGCACTCCAAAAATTGGAAAGGTGTATCTCACACGTACCGACACAGACTATCCCGCAATTTAATTGTTTATACCCAAAGGTGTAGATTGAATAGCGGAATAGAAAATATGATATTAAAAGGTGTATGTATCTCACATGTAGAGACCCAGACTAGGCCCCAATTACTATTTTTTGTACCCCCAAAGGCAGGATGAGGAGTTCGGAACAGGCAGCACCCTCAAATCCTCGGAAGTATGAGTCACCCCAAAAATTGGAAAGGTTTATCTCACACGTACCGACACAGACTATCCCGCAATTTAATTGTTTATACCCAAAGGTGTAGATTGAATAGCGGAATACAAAATATGATATCAAAAGGTGTATGTATCTCACACGTAGAGACCCAGACTAGGCCCAAATTACTATTTTTTGTACCCCCAAAGGCAGGATGTGGAGTAGGAGGAGTTCGGAACAGGCAGCACCCTCAAATCCTCGGAAGTATGAGATGCACCCCAAAAATTGGAAAGGTGTATCTCACACGTACCGACACAGACTATTCCGCAATTTAATTGTTTATACCCAAAGGTGTATATTGAATAGCGGAATAGAAAATATGATATCAAAAGGTGTATGTATCTCACACGTAGAGACCCAGACTAGGCCCAAATTACTATTTTTTGTACCCCCAAAGGCAGGATGAGGAGTAGGAGGAGTTCGGAATAGGCAGCACCCACAAATCCTCGGCAGTATGAGATGCACCCCAAAAATTGGAAAGGTGTATCTCACACGTACCGACACAGACTATCCCGCAATTTAAATGTTTATACCCAAAGGTGTAGGCGGAATAGAAAATATGATATAAAATTGGTGATTTATCAAAAGCACATGTGAACAGCAGTGTCTTATATCAGTCAGCTCTGCTGCAGGCTATGGAGGGAAAAAAAAAATTCTCCTTTTTAGTTTGTAATTTTTAACTAGATTAGTACAGACTATGCCACAATTTAATTTTTTTAACCCAAGGGTGTATATTGAATAGTGGAATAGAAAAAAAGTGTATAACTTTTGAAATCACTCAATAATAGCACATGTGAACACAGCAGTGTATTATCACAGTCAGCACAGCAGCACTGAAGGAAAAACACTGCACACAACTGACTGATAAAAAATACTTTTTTCTCCCTCCTCCTCAGTGGGCAAAAAGATTGGGTTCACACTACCCCACACAGCAAAATCGATGTGGAGCACTGACACCTGCCTATCTCCAGACTCTCCCTAAAAGGATCGATAAGATCGGTCACTGCCGGCACTGCAAACCCCCCCCCACACTGCAAAATTGATTGTAGTAGAACACTGACCCTAAATATCTCCAGCCTCTCCCTAAAAGGATTGATAAGATCGGTCACTGCCGGCACTGCAAACCCCCCCCACACAGCAAAATCGATTGTAGAACACTGACCCTAAATATCTCCAGCCTCGCCCTAAAATGCCTATATCTCGCCCTGCCTGCAGCACTCCGACCTGTCCCTCAATTGTATTTTGGACACAATATGATTTTTTTGCCTGTCTGTCCCTAATCAGCAGCCAGCACGTATGATGTGTGCTCTGTCCCTGTACTACAGCATAATGACGCAGCGGTGCTCGGTCTCGAACTTATAAAGACTTGGTATCATGTACCTGGCGGGTGGAGCCTGAATATGCTGAGGAAGGCCTCTCTTACACCTCTGACTCGGGGCCCCTGGTAGTGTAAACAGGAGGCGCAGGAGTACAGAGTCGCACAAGTGCCTGATGGTGCTGGTTAATAGCAGAGTAGGATGTCAGGTGGCCACAGAACTCCAGTGGAGAGAAGGCAGCGGGTGTGACTGGGAGCTTCCAGGAACTGAAAGTAAGCAGAGTTAAACAAGCCGGGTCATACACAGGAAGAGCAGATCAGATTAAATCGTTGGAGCAGAAGGATGGTCAAGGTCAAGCCGAGGTCGATGCAGGCAGGAGGCAGGGGTGGTCAAAAGCAAGCCGGGTTGGTATTTCACAGGAGACAGGTAGCAGATGCAGGAACAAACAGGGGAAGCTGAAGACGAGACAGCACTGAGCCTGTGTGCTGATCCAGCCTAAATAGTGCTGTTTCTTGATGAGAAGGGTGGAGTCAGGATTAGCCTGTGGGTTTAACTCATCCTCTGCCAGAGCCTTCCTGACATGGCCCCCCCCCAATGGGCAACCTCCGGATGCCCAACTGGGCCATTCTTGCTGGGTGGGCCCGGTTGAAAGCCTGTATGAGTCTTTTGGCATGGATGTTTTCTTCAGGTTCCCAGGAATTGTCTTCAGGACCATACCCCTTCCATTTAATCAGGTACTGTACCTGATTCCTCCTTGTCCTGCAACCCATAATTGCTTCGACCTCAAATTCCTCTTCACCGTCCACAATTACTGGCTCAGGGGGACCTGTATTTTCGCTCAGGAAAAGGATCAGGGATGGCAGGTTTTAGCAGGGTGACATGAAAAACCGGGTGGATTTTAAAGGAAGATGGTAGTTCCAATTCATAAGCTACGTTGTTAATTCTCCTTTTTACTGGGAATGGTCCTACAAATCTAGGTCCCAATTTCCTTGAAGGACAGGCTAATTTCAGGTTAACTGTGGATAACCATACCTGATCGCCAGGTTTCAGGATTAACTCCCCATGTCTTTTCTTGTCAAAGTTTCTTTTACTGTATTCCTGTGCCTTGGTAATTGCTTCCTGTAACAATTTATTGTTAGCCTCGAGGAAGGTTACTGTTTCCATCACAGCTGGAACGGGACATTCAGGGATAGAATTGGGAAGAAAAGATGGATGAAAACCATAGTTAGCAAAAAAAGGAGCCTGCTGGGTAGCTGAGTGTTTAGTATTGTTGTATGCAAACTCGGCTAATGGCAGCAGTTTTACCCAGTCATCTTGAGAGAAGGAGGAAAAGCACCGTAAGTATTGTTCCAGAATCTGGTTCGTCCTTTCCGTCTGTCCATTTGTTTGAGGATGGTAGGCTGAGGAAAAGGATAACTAAATCTTCAGGGCCTCAGATAGAGCTTTCCAGAATCTTGAGGTGAATTGTACCCCTCGATCAGATACAATATTATTTGGGACTCCATGAAGCCTCACAATTTCTTTAATGAACACTTGTGCTGTTTCCAACGCAGAAGGGGTGCCTTTCATGGGTAAGAAGTGTGCCATTTTAGAGAGCCGGTCGACGACTACAAAAATGGCTGTACACCCCTCAGAAGGGGGAAGTTCCACTATAAAGTCCATTGACACCATTTTCCCCGGTCTGTCTGAGATGGGCAGTGGTTTGAGCAAAGCCCATGCTTTCATCCTGCTGCTTTTGTTCCGGATACATGTGGTGCATGCCCCCACATATTTCCTACAGTCTTCCTGTAAATGGGGCCACCAAAATGTACGGAGTACTAATTCGGCTGTTTTGCTGGCCCCAAAATGTCCTGCCAACGCATGGTCGTGGCACAGGTTCAGAACAGAAATGCGTACACCTTCCGGTACAAAGATCTTGTCCTGGTGCCATAATAGACCATCCCTGGTTTGTAAAGGTGTCTCAGGGAGCAAGGGAATTCCTACAGAAGCCTGCTTGATTCGAGAAATTAAGTCTTCCTGCAACAGGAGGAAGTTTCCGGGAGATAGAATGGTGTCCGGGAGATCAGCTTCTTCAGATTCTGCGAACATTCGGGATAGGGCATCTGGTTTAGTATTTTTTGACCCAGGTCTGTAGGTTATGTGAAAGCAGAATCTCGCAAAGAACAATGCCCACCTGGCTTGACGTGGCCTCAGGCGTTTTGCTGTCCTTAAGTATTCCAGGTTCTTATGATCTGTAAAAATAAGAATAGGATGAGCTGCCCCTTCCACAAGATATCTCCACTCCTCCAGTGCTGCCTTAATCACTAGGAGTTCACGATCCCCTACATCGTAATTCCTCTCGGCTGGAGAGAGTTTACGGGAAAAAAACGATGGATGCAGAAGGCCCTTGGTTCCTTGGCGCTGGGAGAGTACTGCCCCTACTGCCGTTTCTGAAGCATCAACCTCCAGGACATATGGTAGAACCGGGTCAGGATGCTTAAGAACGGATGCTGACGTGAATAATTGTTTGAGGTTTTCAAAGGCAGACTGGGCCTCAGCAGTCCAGGAGAACCTGTTGCCCTGTTTGGTTAATTGGGTAATAGGGGAAATGATGGTTGAAAATCCTCTAATGAATCTTCGATAGAAGTTTGCAAAACCAATGAAATGTTGGATTCCTTTTTTATCAGTGGGAGCAGGCCAGTCCAGAATCGCAGTAACCTTCTGAGGGTCCATCTCAATGCCTCCGGTAGAAATTATCAGTCCCAGGAACTGGATGCTCAACCGCTCAAACTCACACTTCTCTGGTTTGGCGTATAGACCATGTTGTCGAAGACGAGTTAGCACCTTCCTTACATGTTCCCTGTGAATCTCCAAAGAAGAAGAGAATATCAAAATGTCGTCCAGATAGACAATAACAAAAAGGTCTAAAAAGTCTCGAAAAATATCATTGACAAAATGCTGAAATATAGCAGGTGCATTACACAAACCGAAGGGCATCACCAGGTATTCAAAGTGCCCAAATCGGGTACGAAATACCATCTTCCATTCATCCCCGGCCCGTATGCGGACCAAGTTATACGCTCCTCGAAGATCCAGTTTTGTAAAGATTGTTGCTGATCTGAGATTTTGAAAAAGTTCGGGTACCAAGGGTAAGGGGTATCGGTTCTTGATCGTGACTTTGTTAAGTTCACGGTAGTCGACACAAGGTCGAAGGGAATGATCCTTCTTCTCAACAAAGAAAATGCCCGCTCCGGCCGGAGAGGTGGAAGGGCGGATGAACCCCTTTTTCAAGCTTTCAACAATATAGTCCTTTAGGGCCAAGAGTTCTGGTTCAGATAAGGGAAAAATCCTACCGAAATGTACCTCAGCCCCGGGGAGTAACTCGATTGGACAGTCATAAGACCGGTGAGGGGGAAGAGCTTCTGCCCCCTTTTTGCTAAAGACATCCAGAAAGTCCAGGTAGGCAGTAGGAACAGATTTATAAACTTCGGAGTCTGAGTCCATACATAACAAAGGTGAACCAGGGGAATCTGATAAGCAGTGCTGGCAGCAATAGGAAGAGTTGAACTGGATCTCTTGTGTAATCCAATTGATGTGTGGGTTATGAGCCTGCAGCCACGGTATCCCCAAGATGATAGGAAACAAGGGTGAGGCGATGACATCAAGACATAAGAGTTCTTTATGGCAGGAAGCAATGATGACAGGTACTGGTATGGTCTCCTGTGAGACTAGTCCGGATTTGATAGCGGATCCGTCCGCAAGGTGAACAGAAAGCTTCCGAGTCTTGGGTTGGAGAGGGATCTGATGCTTGGCAGCAAAGGTTTGGTCAATAAAGCAACTACAGGCTCCTGAGTCAATGATAGCTGGAACCTGAATAACTCTTCCTGGGAACTGTAATAGAACAGAGAGATTTAGATGAGAAGAGTTGTTAAGCTGAGTGAAAGGCCTGGGAGGGGAGATAGACAGGCACTTACGGAGTTTGGCAGGACAGTTCCTCACGTAATGACCTGGTTCCCCGTAGTACATACACAAATTATTCAGACGCCTGCGTTGGCGTTCTTCCTGGGTGAGCGAGGGACGGAGTAGGCCGAGCTGCATAGGTTCAGCGAAATCACCAGCAGATCCTGAATTCTCAACGAGAGCGGGACCAGGAGGACTGGGGACCCGAGGAAGCATCCATACAGGGCAATAAACTCCGGTAGACCTCTCAGACCTGCGCTCCCTTAACCTCCGATCGATCTGAATAGAGAGCTTGATGAGATCGTCCAGGGAATGTGGCACTCCAACTCTGGCAAGTTCATCCTTTAGGGATTCTGAGAGTCCCATACAAAACTGGTAACGGAGAGCTGCGTTATTCCAATTTGTATCTGCACTCCAACGTCTGAAATCAGAGACATAGTCCTCGACCACTCTGCGGCCTTGTTGGAGAGAATAAAGCGTAGTTTCTGCAGTGGCGGTGCGTTGAGGGTCTTCATAAATCTGGGCCATGTCCTCAAAGAAGGAGGATAGAGTATTAAGGGAAGCAGCCTTCTGTTCCAATAGGCGGTGGGCCCATGACTGGGGCTCCCCCAGTAGCAAGGAAACCACGAATCCAACCTTTGTGGTTTCCAATGAAAAGGTGCGAGGCTGTAGGGCAAAGTACAGTTCACAAGCAGTGCGGAAGGCTCTAAATTTGCTGTGGTCACCAGAGAATCTTTCTAGGGGTAGACACTCTGGGTTCTGGAGGTAACATCACAACTGATGGAGGTGCAGGGTTTCCGGTGGAGGATGAGGAAGCAGCACTGGGAGCGGAGGTAGTAGAGGAGAGGGATAGGACCCGTTCCTCCAGTTGAACATAACTTTCCTGTAAGCTCTTCACGGCCTGTGTAAGGCCAGCCAGGTGTTGGCAAAGTTCATCCATGGGAGAGGTTCCTCGCTCAGGCTCAGACATGGCTGTCTCGTACTATCACGTACCTGGCGGGTGGAGCCTGAATATGCTGAGGAAGGCCTCTCTTACACCTCTGACTCGGGGCCCCTGGTAGTGTAAACAGGAGGTGCAGGAGTACAGAGTCGCACGAGTGCCTGATGGCGTGCTGGTTAATAGCAGAGTAGGATGTCAGGTGGCCACAGAACTCCAGTGGAGAGAAGGTAGCGGGTGTGACTGGGAGCTTACAGGAACTGAAAGTAAGTAGAGTTAAACAAGCCGGGTCATACACAGGAAGAGCAGATCAGATTAAATTGTTGGAGCAGAAGGATGGTCAAGGTCAAGCCGAGGTCGATGCAGGCAGGAGGCAGGGGTGGTCAAAAGCAAGCTGGGTTGGTATTTCACAGGAGACAGGTAGCAGATGCAGGAACAAACAGGGGAAGCTGAAGACGAGACAGCACTGAACCTGTGTGCTGATCCAGCTTATATAGTGCTGTTCCTTGATGAGAAGAGTGGAGCCAGGATTAGCCTGTGGGTTTAACTCATCCTCTGCCAGAGCCTTCCTGACACTTGGTCACATGCTTCAGATGGACAATCACGGCTACTAATACATTTGTAGGCATGGCTGGGATGCCTTAAGGCACACCAGTTAAACGCTTGTTGATTGGCTGTTGAAAGCCCGCCATGAAAAGCGCGCCAATACATACAGACCCGGAAATAAAATGACGGAACACGGATTTTTACCCGAACTTACAGTAAAGTTTTCGGGTCCGTGTTTGGGTAACAAAAATCCAATTATTCGGTACGAACACGAATAATACAGTCCGTGTTCGCTCAACCCTAGTTTAGATCCTTGAGAAGGAAGAATAATAATGAGAGTCCAACATACGCCTGCAAAAAATTTCAGCAATGGTAACAAGCCCCTCATACTGTTTTATTGGACGAAACATATAGAGTGGAACTTGCTTCACTGAAGTCACCCACTGCTGTCTCCTGAGCTGAGCAGCAGTGTTTATGTGAGTTTCTCTATGCCAGCTTTTTATTGATTTTGTGTATACTTTAGTTTTAATAAATAGTACACCATCCATGCAATGCTGTATCTTGGCCAATATGAATGGACTCCAATCACACTGCACCACACTGAAAGTAATGCATGCACTACTTTTGGAAACACACTGCAACCAGTTTGTGACCTAAGTTTGTGACCTAAGTTTGGGGTGTCGCTAACTTAACATTGATACCCGCTGAAGATTGCACACGCTGTGGGAAATGTGCATGGAACATGGTGTGAAGGGCCTTAGGTTACATCAGTTTACATCACTTTCTACATCTTTATGCAGTTCAGTTCAGTTTACTTCAGTTTCCATCAGTTTCCATTCATTTACATCCACTTATATTCACAAATTAGAAAATGATTGAAGACCTTTGACATTTTTTTGTGCAGACATAAGGCTAGGCTTATGTCTGTGCAATTGGTGCAGCTTGTGTTTGAATTTGAATAGACTGCTGTACTTGTAAAAAATTAAAGAAAAAAGGTCCCTACACCTTTTTAAAATCACAGCCGCATGGAAGTAACATGAAATTTCCCGTACCGGAAAACTCACTGAGTTTTCAGATGCCATTAAGAAATAACGGCAGCCCCGCATTGCCTGCTAAATAGCAGTGGGGTTTGCCTGCAGGTGCCTGTGGGTGCTAGGATGTGTGGGATTTACACGCATTCTCCTCCATTTACAGTGCCTAGTGTAAACTGAATCAGATGTAAGGACCGATGTATGCTCGTTAACATCGGCCCACCCATAGGCATACATTGTAGTTCAGTTTTGATCCATCTGTAAAACAGAGAAACGGATCCAGACTGAAAGTACATGTGAAAGGGCCCAATATCTAGCTCTGGTTCTCACACAGGTTTACCTGCCATGGACCACAAGAATTTTCACATATCACACATCAAAATTAAAAATACAGTTATTTCATTAACACACTAATGCTACAAAAATGATTAAACAAATGTAAAAACTATTTCACAGTAAAAATAAAGGAAAGCAAAAAAAAAAGATACTAGCTACTTGAGGTCAATAAGGGGCTAACGAGGAGTTAAAAATGAAAGTATTTATTAAGGCACACTTCTGCTACACATTTTGGACATTTTTTTACATTGCAATTAGTTACTCCTGACAGTGGTAACTAATTACTGCAAACTGAAACGTTTCTTTTGTAGAAATTCTGTGCTAAATTGTGTTTCTTGTATTTCTTTCTGTAATACAAACATGCTCTGCACCTTTAGGTTCTCTTCATACCTTCTGCTTTCATGTATTTTACAATGTGCATTTCCTTGCATTAGGTGGTTAACTGCTTGCCGACCGCCGCAAGTAGATTTACTGCGGCGGTCAGCCCCTGCCAGGCAGAGTGACGTTAATTAACGTCACTAGCCTGGGAGGGTCTGGGGAGCGAGCGTGCGCGCGCGGAGGCGCGCTCCCGCTCCCGCGCGGTCACAGACCCCCCCGCGCGTGTGACCAGCGGACCCGATGTCCGCCGGCCACTCGGCGATCGTCAGGGGAGAGGGAGAATGTCAGGCAGCTTGTGTAAACAAGCTGCCTGTCATTCTCCTCGCTGTAAAGACACTGATCACTCGGATCTAGTATGTAGATCCGTTGATCAGTGTCCTTACAGCTAGAGCCACAGCCAATTACAGTAGAAACCACGCCCCTAGGGACACACACAGCCCCTCCCTCCCAAATAAAGTTAACCCCTTCACTGCCAGTGTATTTTTACAGTAACAGTGCATATGTATAGCACTGATTACTGTAGAAATGTCACTGGTACCCCCAAAAGTGTCAAAAATGTCAGTCAAGGGTCCGATCTGTCCGCCGCAATGTCGCAGTACCGCAAAAAAAAATCGCAGATCGCCGCCATTACGCGTTAAAAAAAAAAACAACAAAAATGACAAAAATCTTTCCCTTTGTTAGTAAACGCGATAACTTTTGCGCAAACCAATCAAAATACGCTTTTTGCGATTTTTTTTACCAAACATAGGTAGGATAAAACAAATTGGCCAAAAATTTAAAAAAATTTGGATTTTTACATTTTTTTTGGGGAATTTCATATAAAAAAATGTGAAAAATATTGCTATTTTTGCAAAATTGTCGCTCTTTTTTTGTTTATAGCGCGTGATCAAAAAATCGCACAGGTGATCAAATACCACCAAAAGAAAGCTCTGTTTGTGGGAAAAAAAGGACGCCAAATTCGTTTAGGTACAGCGTCGCACGACCGCGCAATTGTCCGTTAAAGTCACGCAGTGCCGAATCGCAAAATACCCCCTGGTCTTTTAGCAGGAAAATCCTCCGGGGCTTAAGTGGTTAAAGTGTAACTCCACTTTTGCTAAGAAAAAACCTTCCCACCTGGGTGATCTATGTACATTGCAAGGATTTTAACAAACTCTGTTGCAGATTCCTACCTTTTGTTATTCTGAAGAAATCATTGTTTGTTCCTCTGTGCCTCTGTGCTAAGTGAGTCTAATGGGAGTGGTTTCATAATTATCTATGATCTGTGGCAGCTGCAGGGCTCTAATGAGGAAAATTGCTGGGTCTGTATCCTTTTAGACGTAATTTCCTATTGGGAGTATCTCACCAAAAATTACATTTTTGTTGCAGGGGATGTCTGAAATCTGATCTTAGTGCAGACTTGCGGGAAAATCGGTGAGCCAATCACACAAGCAGGATGTACAGAATACCTCCTGGTAGCCATATTGCATTGCATTTTCAGAAAATTGCAGAGCTGCAGATTGAAAAAGAAAGGTAATTTTTAATAACATTTAATTACAACATGACTTGCAATTGTATACGCTATATTATTTTTTCTTTATTGACTATTTTTTCCCCCACAAAAGTGGAGTTACCCTTTAACCACTTGCTGACCCTGGCTTTTTCTGACGTTTGTTGTTTACAAGAAAAACATTTTTTTTTTTTTTTGCTTGAAAATTACTTAACCACTTTGCCGCTGCTCACTAAAGCTCTACTGCGGCAAAGTGGCTCTCGTAGGTCTGACGACGTAGACCTACGTTGGCAGACACTCCCCCTTCTCGGCGGCGCGCGCGCGCACCGCCGGAGGCCCGCTCCCGCTGTATTCAATCACAGCGGGAGTCGGGCCAGGGGAGGAGCAGCGGCGATCGCCGATTCTGGCGATTCGATCGAGTCTGGAGATCCGCCCGCTTGTGTAAACAAAGCGGGCGGATCTCCTAAGTGACAGGCAGTGTCAGATTGCAGGGTTCAGCATAGCTGAACCTGCGATCTGTCCTTGTGTCACTCAGTCACCTCCCCCCACACACGTCAGTAAGCACCAGGCATACATTAACCCCTCCCTCTCCAATAAAATTAACCCCTTCTCTGCCAGTGTCATTTTTACAGTAACAGTGCATATTTATAGCACTGATTACTGTAGTAATGTCACTGGTAAACCCAAAAGTGTCAAAAATGTCAGTCAAGGGTCCGATCTGTCCGCCGCAATGTCGCAATCCCCCTAAAAAAATCGCAGATCGCCGCCATTAAAAAAAAACACCAAAAGCGACAGAAATCTTTCCCTTAGTTAGTAAACGCAATAACTTTTGCGCAAACCAATCAAAATACGCTTATTGTGATTTTTTTTACCAAAAATATGTAGCAGAAAACAAACTGGCGTAAAATGATAAAAAATTTTGATTTTTACATTTTTTTGGGGGGAATTTCATATAAAAAAATGTGAAAAATATTGTTATTTTTTCAAAATTGTCGCTCTTTTTTTGTTTATAGCGCAAAAAGTAAAAATCGCACAGGTGATCAAATACCACCAAAATAAAGCTCTGTTTGTGGGAAAAAAAAGCTCGTAAATTTCGTTTGGGTATGGCATTGCATGACCGTGCAATTGTCAGTTAAATTCGCACAGTGCCGAATCGCAAAAAGTGGCCCAGACGTAAGACAGCAAAATCCTCCGGTGGTAAAGTGGTTAAAACGCCCAAACATTATATATATATATATATATATATATATATATATATATATATATGTGTGTGTATATATATATATATATATATATATATATATATATATATATTTTAACAGAGATCACTTGTATTCCTATTACAAGGAATGTAAACATACCTTGTAATAGAAATAAGCACGACAGGCCCTCTTTAATGAAAGATCGGAGAAATAAAAAGTAATTTTGACATTAAGGAAAAAAAAAAAAATCCTGTCAATCTGCCCAAGGAGGTCGCTCTGGTCTTTTAAGGGCATAGAGCCGAGTGGGGGCTATCTTGCCCTTACTCTGCTTCCTGCCTAGCCATCAGCCACAACCGGATCGGTTCCAAACTTACCAAAGGCTCCAGTATGCTCGGAATTGACTGGGAAGCAGTGGGAGGGGAGGGGGGCACCTCTCCCGCTACCTAAAAAAGTGATCTTTTGGTGAATCCACCGCTGGAACAACTTTTATCTGAAAGCTGGCGCCCGACTGAAAAAAAAGATACCAGGATTATGACAGCTAGCTGCTGCCATAACCCCAGTATATAACTTCAAAGTAATGACGTACATCTACAGTTGGCAATTGGAAGTGTTGGAATAAAAAAAACAAACATACTGTATATACTCTATGGCTGCTGCATCGCTGCCCCCTGTCGACTCTAAGCCCAAGAACTGAGCGATTACATTAATGTTTACCGCTCAGTTCTCTGTCTGCTCTGAGCTCAGAGCAGAGTTACCTCTCCGGGCTCTGCCCCTTCAGTGCTCACTGGCGCTTTGAGCACGCTGAAAGGCTGAGCAAGCTGCCAGTCAGGCATCTGGGTGGATTTTAAAATGACTGTTGGGATCCTTCAAGAGCCTGGAGCGTCTTTCTGACATCAGCCCGCTGTTGGCTGATTCTGAGTCACAGGCGTGCAAAAGTAAGTGCACTCCTCTGAGCAAGAAGAGAAGTATGACTAAAGATTTGGCTATACTTCTCTTTTAACATCTAGGGAAGTGTGAAAAGCGCCCACTATCTTACAAATGTAGGTAGGCGTAGGACTTTTTCACAAGGGTTTCAGCATGGATAAGAACAGCGTGAACATTAAGCTTTTACAAAATATTTGCAGAGCTTTCAGCAAACTTTTAAAGTACTATTCAACTCCAGTTTGTAAATGTTGAAAATTGATCCTAATAGAAGTGGTGATTGCCACTTTAACCACTTGTCGACCGCCCTCTGCAGATATACTGCGGCAGGCTGGCTTGGATGCGCGAACCGACATAGGGGTGTGTCGGTTGAGCGCGTGGTGCTAGGGGGCGAGCTAGGCAGCGGGGAATGCCGATGCACTGATTGCTGCGGGCCACCTGTGATTGCTCCCCGCTGAGAGAGAAGGACAGGCAGCTGACCGTTCTTCTCTCTGGAATGATCACAGAGCGTCTGTGATCCTTCTATATAGGATCACAGGTCTCTATGATCATTTCAAAAGCCCATCCCCCACAGTTAGTAAACACTCCCCTAGGCCTACATTTAACCCCTTGATCACCCACTAGGTTAACCCCTTCCCTGCCAATGCCATTATTACAGTAACAGTGCATATTTTTAGCACTGATTACTGTAGTAATGTCACTGGTCCCCCCAAAAGTGTCAAAAAGGTCAGTTAGGGGTCCGACCTGTCTGCAGCAATGTCGCAGTCCTGCTAAAAATCGCAAATCGCCACCATTACTAGTAAAAAGAAAAAAAATTACATACATCTTTCCCCTAGTTTGTAGACGTGATAACTTTTGTGCAAACCAATCATAACACGCTTATTGTGATTTTTTTTTTTTTTTTTTACCATAAATATGTAGCACAATACAAATTGGCCTAAAATGATGAAAAAATTTGATTTTTTTTTGTTGAGAATGTTATATAGCAGAATGTGAAAAATATAGTTTTTTTTTTTTCTGAATTGTCGCTATTTTTGTGTTTATAACGCAAAAAATAAAAATCACACAGATGATCAAATACCACCAAAAGAAAGCTCTAGTTGTGGTAAAAAAAGGACATCAATTTTATTTGATACAGCGTTGCATGACCGTGCAATTTTCCATTAAGCTAACGCAGTGCCGTATCGCAACAAATGGCCTGGTCATTAAGGGGCAAATCTTTCCGGTCCAGAACTGGTTAAACAAGCTGCCTAGTAGGCTTTAGCTCTTAAAGCTTGTTGAAGGCCTGTTGAAGCCTGTTACTGGTGATGAACGAACATCGGCCGGGGCGGTTCGTGAACGTCAGCTGCAAATTTTCTCAAAAGTCCGCGAACCGCAAGTTCGCGGCAGGCCCCATTGACTTTAATGGGAGGCGAACTTTAAAAACCTTTAGGTCATATTTGCAGCCACAAAAGAGGTACTAGCTGTGCACAAATAGTCCCAGCACATGGACAATGTCATAACAGAAGTATTGCAATTGGATTTTTTTTTTTTTCATAGATCAGCCAGAAGTGACAGGAGCCCGTAAATACATGTCTAATACATATAGGGTCCATTCACACATCTGTAAAATGGGTCCGCATCCATTCCACAATTTGGCGGAACCTTTACAAACCCATTGATTTTCAATTCCAGTCTGAAAAATTAGGCATTCACAGGATACCGAAGTAAGTGTCGGCCATTCCAGGCCCCAAAAATTAGCCCACATGGGTTTATCTGACAGCTAAAAATGTAGTATTCTGTGGCTTAAGGTTCATTAGGCATTCACAGGATACAGAAGTGTCGGCCAGTATTGGCCCCAAACATTAGCCCACATGGGTTTACCTGGCAGCTCAGAATGTAGTATTTGGTGGCTGGAGGTACATTACGCATTCACAGGATACAGAAGTAAGTGTCGGCCTGTATAGGCCCAAAAAATTAGCCCACATAAAGGGGCACTCTGATGGGGACACACTGGATATAAAGGGGCATCTGACAGGGACACACTGTCAGTCTGTGTTCCCCCTCATCCAGCCTGTGTCCCCCCCTCATCCAATCTGTATTCCCCCATCATTCAGCCCATGTCACTGCTGTCATGCAGCCCGTGTCCCCCGCCATCATTCAGCCTGTGTCCGTGTCCCCATCAGAGTCTTCCTTTACATCCAGTGTGTCCCTGTCAGAGTCCCTCCTTTACATCCATGTCCCCATCAGAGTGCTCCTTTACATCCAGTGTGTCCCCGTCAGAGTGCCCCTTTACATCCAGTGTGTCCCCATCAGAGTGCCCCTTTACATCCAGTGTGTCCCCATCAGAGTGCCCCTTTATGTGTCCCACTCAGAGTTCCCCTTTATTATTCCAGTCAGAGTGCACCTTTATTATTCCCGTCAGAGTGCCCCTTTAATATTGCGGTCAGAGTGCCCCTTTAATATTGCGGTCAGAGTTCCCCTTTATTATTCCCATCAGAGTTCCCCTTTAACATTGCGGTCAGAGTGCCCCTTTATTATTCCCGTCAGAGTTCCCCTTTAATATTGCGTTCAGAGTGCCCCTTTATTATTCCAGTCAGAGTGCCCCTGTAATATTGTGGTCAGAGTTCCCCTTTAATTTTGCGATCAGAGTGCCCCTTTAATATTGCAGTCAGAGTGCCCCTTTAATATTGCGGTCAGAGTGCCCCTTTAATATTGCGGTGAGAGTGCCCCTATAACGTTGCGGTCAGAGTGCCCCTTTAATATTGCGGTCAGAGTGCCCCTTTATTATTCCCATCAGAGCTGCAGCAACGCTCAGTCACCACACCTGTCACAATGCTGCACAGTGCACAATAATACTACTAATCCACTATAAAATGCTTTCTACAAAGTATATTATACTGTGGATTACCCCCCACCCCCTAAATAGTGCACTGCACAGCAATACCAAAAAAATTGCAGCCCTTTAAATGACTTTTGTGGACATTAACAGAGCGATTTGTGTCACTGCAGATGCCGATCTCTTACTGCTCCTAAAGCACAGCCTGGATACCTGTCCCTATATTGAAGAGAGACTGGACCTATACCGAAATACCAGCCTTGAAAAGGACTTTTGTGGATCTTCACAGAGCTATTTGTGTCTGGCAATCTCTCCCTCATGAGCACAGGCAACCTCTCCCTACGCTGACAAAATGCGGAATGTGAAATGGCCGACAGCTCAGGTCTTATTATAAAGGTAGGGGGCATGTCCATGTGCTGAAATGTTTCAATTGGCTGTCCTGTTCCACCTGACGGCTGTGTCATTGGTCAAAGTTCTTCTGAATGAAAAAGAAAATGGCGGCACGGACAAATTTGCGAACATCGGCAAAAGTCTGACTTTTTGCAAATTTGCGAACAAGCAAAATTTGCCGCGAACTGACCGCTGGGCGAACCGCAAGGCCATCTCGACCTGTTACAAACTTGTTTAAATAACAATCATCACTCCCATTTAGATCTGTGTACACTAAAGAGCTGCAGAGACCCTTAAATTCTTCCTGCCCGTGCTATAGCTGAAAGACGGCTACAGCGCGGGCCTAAATTGCCGGGAGGGCGTCCATTTACGTTCTCCCGTGCATGAGCTGCCTGCGCGCTCCCTGCGGGGGCCCACGCAGCTCGCTCTGTGATCGAGTCCGGTCCTGGCCCCTTACCACGTTATCAGCTGTCAGCCAATGAGAGCTGATCATGTGATGTAAACAGCAGCTGGCAGATCGCTGGCTGCTGTCATAGGAACATTGTTCCGTAAGAGGAAGAGCAACTGTGCCCACCAGTGCCACTTACCAGTGCCCACCAGTGCCACCTATCAGTGCCCACCAGTGCCACCTATTAATGCCACCAGTGCCACCTATCAGTGCCAATCAGTGCACCATCATCAGTGCTGCCTATCAGTGTCACCTTGCAGTGCCCATCAGTGCCACCCAACAGTGAAACCTATTAGTGCTCATGAGTGCCACTTATCAGTGTCACCAATCAGTGCCACCTATCAGTGCCCTTCAGTGCCCATCAGTGCCACCTATCAGTGCCCATCATTGCCCATGAGTGCTGCCTTATCAGTGCCCATGAGTGCTGCCTATCAGTGCCCATCAGTGCAGCCCACTGCCCAAACCCAGTAGTGATTAAATACCACCAAAAGAAAGCTCTATTTGTTTGAAAAAAATGATAAAAATGTAATTTGGGTACAGTGTTGCATGACCTTTCAATTGTCATTCAAAGTGTGACAGAGCTGAAAGCTGAGAATTGGCATGGGCAGGAAGGGGGTTTAAGTGCCGGTAGGCAAGTGATTAAAGGCTTAGAGAAAGCTGATTGAAGCTTGCTGAAAGTTTCATAAAGTTTCTGTTGCTGTTCACACTGCTTGTGTAAAACAGGCCTCAGGGTACATGATCTACTGCCAGGGGTGAATCTCAATAATCATGCATTTGCAACACACAAATAGAAATGTATTGTGCAGTCTCATATGCTTACATAGGGCACATCGCTGGATGACAAAACATATCTAAATTTTTTCAAGGATGCGGCACATATAGGGCTGTTAGCCATATTATTCTGGTACTAGAAATTAAGCCTGTTAAATTAACGGGCGCTAGAACGTATGTATGTATGTATGTATGTATGTATGTATGTATGTATGTATGTATGTATTTTCAACTGCCAGGCACTGGCATTTATTAAGTATTTTTTTTTAATCTTTCCATTTAAATAAGTAGTTAAATATCTATCAGTAGTGTTAACCATGCTGCCGATTTTATTTTTTTAAAATCCTTTATGTATATAAGCTCCAAATTCGGGCGCAACATCTTGCCGAAAACTCCAACTATATGCAGCTCCAAATGTCGGGCACATGAGCAGTTGCGTTGAAACATCTTGCCAAAAACTACAACTCTCGTGCACAGTGTTCTTCACTGTGCACGAACATTGAAGAACGTGTGGAAGTGACGTGTGTGGTTGAAACTTTCGGCAAGGCGCTGGGTGGGCGTGTACAGGAGCGGATCCCCGCCCACCTTTCAGCATCCTATTCAGGATTGGCTGGCGTTCCGATCCAGCTGGGGAAGGAGATGTACTTCACCTAGTGGCGGAGAAGAGCGCGGCTCCGGAGGAAGAGGCCTGTCGGATGATGCCTCTGTCATGTCGGATAATGCCTTCGAGGCATCATCCGACAGGCCTCTTCCTCTGAAGCCGCGCACTTCTCCGTCACCGAGGTGAAGTACTTCTCCTTCCCCAGCTGGATCGCAATGCCAGCCAATCCTGAGGAGGAAGTGAAGTGGGCGGGGATCCGCTCCTGTGTAACACGCCCACCCAGCGCCGCCCGAAGTCTCTCTGCGTCCCAACGGCTGTCCGTGGGCACATGCGCAGTAGCGCAATCCCACAGACACAGGGACGGACGCAGAGACACATGGGTTTTATTAATATAGATAGGTACTTTGTATGATTACAGGAGGTAGGTGTACACCATATTATTATAGTGATAGGTACTTTGTATGATTACAGAGGTAGGTGTACACAGTATTATTATAGTGATAGGTACTTTGTATGATTACAGAGGTAGGTGTACACTGTATTATTATAGTGATAGGTACTTTGTATGATTACAGTGGTAGGTGTACACTGTATTATTATAGTGATAGGTACTTTGTATGATTACAGAGGTAGGTGTACACAGTATTATTATAGAGATAGGTACTTTTTATGATACTTTGTATGATTACAGAGGTAGGTGTACACTGTATGATTACAGAGGTAGGTACTTTGTATGATTAAAGAGGTAGGTGTACACCGTATCATTATAGCGATAGGTATTTTGTATTTTGTACACGGTATTATTATAGTGATAGGTACTTTGTATGATTACAGAGGTAGTTACTTTGTATGATTACAGAGGTAGGTGTACACAGTAGATGACGGTAGGTAGGCTGTACACTACTCTATCATCTATGACTGGAAGGCTCAGCTGACCACCCTGTGGTCACATGACTGGGTGCTGACAGTCTGGGCTGGCCGCGGTGGATGCCGGGATTGTAGTTCGCTGGGCTCGCTCTGCTCCTTGTGCAGTGAAGGGAGGGGGAGAGCGGACTACATTTCCCAGCATACTCCGCGGCCCCTGCACTGAGAGTACAGAGAGCTGAGTACAGCACGCGAGCACCCGGTGTTCCGTGAGAATTACCTACCCGTGAGAAAAACCTACCCCCGTCACTTCCGGTTCACGGCAGTCTGTGTAACGCGAGCAGTTACATTAAAACAGCTGTGCTGCACTATGAGTCATCTCCGCTCCTGTCCCGGTCACTTCCCTGATCTTGGCTACTAAATATAAAAGCGGCGGCGGCTGTATGAAAAGATAAATCACGGAGCCGCCAGCCGCTTTTATATGTAGTAGCCAAGATCAGGGAAGTGACCGGGACAGGAGCGGAGATGACTCATAGTGCAGCACAGCTATTTTATGTCACCGCCGCGTCGGTAGGTTTTTTTAACGGACACCGAGATCGTTTCAGACTAGTGCGCATGCGCACTAGTCTGATCCTCAGCTCTTCCATCAGGTATCCGGGGCTGTGAGCATGCGCACTGCTGCGCTGCTCAGCTGTTCCTGGCCGGAAGTGACGAGGGGTAGGTTTTTCTCACGGGGTAGGTAATTCTCACGTTACACCGGGACACTGTCAGCACTGTATGGTGTCCAGGATTGTAGTTCGCTGGGCTCGCTCTGCTCCTCGTGCAGTGAAGGGAGGGGGAGAGTGGACTACATTTCCCAGCATCCTCTGCGGCCCCGGCACTGGGAGTACAGAGAGCTGAGCACAGCACGCGAGCACCCGGGACACTGTCTGCACTGTATGGTGTCCGGGATTGTAGTTCGCTGGGCTCGCTCTGCTCCTTTTGCAGTGAAGGGAGGGGGAGAGCGGACTACATTTCCCAGCATCCTCCGCGGCACGCGAGCACCCGGTGTAACGTTAAAAAACCATACCCCGTGAAGAAACCATACCCTCGTCACTTCCGGTCTGAAACAGCTGAGCAGCGCAGTAGTGCGCATGCTCAGAGCCCCGGATACGTGATTGAAGAAGAAAGAATTTGAGAAGTGCGCATGCTCGGTGGGCATGAAATTATCACGGCACTGTCTTTAATGTTATACTTGCTGCGGGTACATTAAAACACTTCGGGTGCAACATAAATCATGTCCCCTCCTATCGCTGTAACTTCCCTCATCTCCGGTAATAAATATAAAAGCGGCGGCGGGTGTATGAGACGTAAATGTGACGGCGATCGCGGCTCCGTGATCCGCTTTTATATTTATTACCGGAGATGAGGGATGTCACAGCGATAGGAGAGGACATGATTTATGTTGCACCCGAAGTGTTTTAATGTACCCGCCGCAAGTTTAACTACCGTGAGAAATCCATACCCTCCGTAGCGGAACCGGAAGTGACGAGGGTATGGTTTTCTCACGGGTATGGTTTTTTCACGGAACACCAGGACACTGTCTGCACTGTATGGTGTCGGATGATGTCTCTGTTATGTCGGATAATGCCTTCGAGACATCATCCGACAGGCCTCTTCCTCCGAAGCCGCGCTCTTCTCCGCCACCGAAGTGAAGTACTTCTCCTTCCCCAGCTGGATCGGAACGCCAGCCAATCCTGAGGAGGAAGTGAAGTGGGCGGGGACGCTCCTGTGTTTAACGCCCACCCAGCGCCGGCCGGCCGCCCGAAGTCTCTCTGCGTCCCATTGGCTGTCCGTGCGGCACATGCGCAGCAGCGCATTTCCCCGGACACAGGGAAAGCGGACGCAGAGACACATGGCTTTTATTAATATAGATGCACAGCATGTTAGCACATTGTGGCAGGCTTACCTGGCAAGCTATCCCCACCAGTGCTGCCCTGTCAGCGCCTCCTCAGGACATAGCACTGCCATCTACTCCCATCCTTCCTTGCAGGTTTCAAACCTCTGACCACCTGGTTGGCTGGGCCACAATGACATCTCCTACACATGGAAGTAACATCATCACAGCACAAAGCGGTGGCACAAATGTACACTGAGCTGCACACGCGTATGCATATGCACGTTCTATTTAAACAGAGCTTAACACAACCAAATATGTATCAGGAAAAGCTGCAGCTTTTGATTTTCTCCCACTGATTTATGTATTTGTGGCAAGTTCAGTGGAGCCAAGAAATTTGATTTTTGGATAAGGTGACAGGATGATACATGGATGCAGAAATACAACCAGCAAAACCAAAGCATAGTTACCTCTTAGAGACTCTACCTTTCTTGATGACAGGAATCCAATCTACAGTGCCAAATCCTATATCCGCTAAGCTTGTGCATCTCAAATTCATTGGAGGCTATGCACTTAGGCATGGTTCACACTAGCGTGGCTTCAAAGCCGACATCCATGTGCGACTTCATTGCAGCTTGCATAGGACTTCTTTAAAAGAAGTTAATGAAAATCATGTTGAAGTAACCCCAAAGTAGTGCAGGAACCTTTTTCTTTCAATATTTTTTTTCATTTTCAAGAAAAAAAAATACAACATTAACAGTAATCCAAATGGGATACAATAGATACAGAAAACATGATACGAGTCCTCCAACATCAGATCCAAGCATACATAACAACATTCTATAGAAATTAAGAGTGACCGAGGGCTCCTCTGGGTGGTGAGGATTTGGGAAAAATTTACCTCAGTCACCTTCATAGTCAGGAACACAGAGTCCATTGGTGGGGCTCGGAGTACCAGTCAGTCCGAGACTCATCAAGCGTCCTGGCAAAACCAAATATACTAAAGGAAAACTTAAAATGGTATGTGATGTGATTGGTTAAGACTGTCTTGGTGCACCTGGATAGTTTAAAATGTATACCCCAAGGTAGAAAGGGTCCCACTGAGCCTTATCTAAACATATGAGAGAAACATATAACCGTTGGGGATAGGAGGTTAGCCTCTTGACAAAAGCCTAAACTATAAACCCAATAGCCTCTGGGAGGTAGGAGCGAGGATAGCTTTCCAATGCTTCTACTATAGATTTTACCCGATGATCAACAATCAATTTCCCAAAAATGTATAAACCTACCCCTTAAACGAAAAAAGGCGGAGGCAAGACTCTAGAAGACGATCTCTGTCAGGTTCCCAGAGACAGCTGTTACTGTTGAAGGAGGCTCGTTGCTAGTCAAATAAAGCCTACCGAGTAGGCACTACATCATTCGAGTGTAAACGCAAAGGTGGAGAAAGAATAAAAAAAAAGAGAGCAAATAGAGGAGGAAGAGAGCAATAAGACAGTTATGGATCAAGCATCAGGGTAAGTGGGATTTGGTATTGCATAGTTAAATTATAAGGGGGTATTGATATAGGTAGACAATGGATCCCATACATCTTCAAACTGTTTTGCTGTGTCTTGTAAAATGCTCGCTGCCTTTTCTTGAGACATTATCCATGATATCTTTAGTTTAGCTGCTGTCAGGGAGACAGAAGGTCGCTTCCATGCACTGGCAATAGAGATCTTAGCTCCTAGCAGGATAAAATGTATTTTCTTTCTGCATATGTATAAGGAGCTTAATTGGCCTGATATTCAGCAAAGCGACTTGAGGCGTTTTGGGGATAGCAGCCCCTGTAAATCTGCGTTACAGCTGAAAGATTATATTCCAAAAGCCTCTTATACGGGGGCACATCTGCCAAGTATGCAAGAGAGAACCTAAATTACTACATGACTGACACTGGCCTCAGTTAGTGAGATATTTGTGATCCCTTTAAAAGAACTATGAAAGCTTTGGTGCCAGGTGTCCAGATCCTAAGTATCGTCTAGCTCTTACTCCCATCCCACTGTATAGGTAGGTTTCTCTGAGGTTTCTGCAAGAGAAGTGTATATGATGGAAATTACTCCCCTCTGATCCATGATCCGAGAACACCATCGCTCTTAATTGGTGAACCTTCGGGGGGTTCAATTTGAACTTCTCAAGAGAAAAAAAAAGTGTTGAATTTTCAGAGGGAGGCATATCCAACTTATACAATGGCTAACAGAATGTGGCCCTAGAAAATGCACAATCCTGAATAGACCTTTGTTCAGCCACCATTTCAAAGCTTGTGCAGCCTGGTAATATTTCCAAAGGTTTGGAAGAGCCACACCTTCTTGCATACATAATCTAAAAGTGTACTTTTTGGACACCATTGTCTTCTGTTTGCCCAGACAAAGCGTATAATATTTGATTGTAATCTGTTTAGATGGGATTTCAAAATTGGTATGGGTAGTAAATGAAAGAGGTAAAGGAATCTAGGGAGAATGGTTTATTTTGATGGAAGTAACAAATGGGTTAAAGTTTCATTACCAAGTCATACTTTAAACCCACAGACAGGAACGGATTTATCACAATGGATAGCTGCCACCATCCCAATTGGCTCAAATCAGTCCCAAAGAGCCAATTTAAAAGAATAAGACGCAACTGTACACAAAATTCTGACTTTCAGGAACAAGCTCTGACATTGAAACAAACATTTCTAGAGAAAGGATATGAACCAAAAAGTCTAGATGAGGAGATAAAAGAAGTGGGCCAACTTTCTCAAGAAAATCTGATTACACCTAAAAGTCCTAAGAGTTTAAAGAAAAATGGATTCAAACATGAATTTGCGTTTGTCACCCAATTTTCGAGAAATTACAGATGGTTGAATCATACATTCAGAAAACATTGGGGCATTCTGCAAGGTGACAAAATCTTAGGACCCGTCCTTCCGGATAAACCTAACATGATTTATAGGAAAACAAAAAATCTGAAAGACATAATTGCTCCCAATCCGATACAGAAACCATGCATCCCTAAGATTTTTCCCGATATGAAAGGGTACTTTCCCTGCAAAAACTGCAACATTTGCAAAGAAGCCACAACCATTAGAACCTCCAAGTTCCATTCTACAGTTACAGGCAAAGAGTATAAGATCAAGGAATTTATTTCCTGTCACACAAAGGGAGTTGTTTATCTCCTTCAGTGTGAATGCGGCCTACAGTATGTAGGTCGCACCATACGGACTGCGAATATACGGATTGGAGAATATCTTGCAAATATATGCAAGGGCTTCATAGGTCACAGTGTATCTTTACACTATGGCCAATGTCATAATAAAAACCCTAAAAAGTTGCAGATTACAGTTATTGAAAAATATGTACCCCACTGGAGGGGAAGCAATCTCAAGAGATCTATATCTAGAAGGGAAACTTTCTGGATATATGAGTTTAGATGCTCCCGCCCTTTAGGGATGAACGTTGAGTGGGATATAAATGTCCATATCAATAACAAGATTCCATATCAATAATAAGATTTCTATTTCTTTAATTTTAACTGACAACATGACATTTTACATTTTTATATAGCATTTGGTGGTTTTTAATAATTTTTTAATAATTTTATATGATTAAGCTTATTAGTATTGAGACACTAGAATGGATTGGAATTTTAATTCAGCCATGTATTATTAGTTGGTTCTGAACACTATTTCCGGTGTAGCATATTATTTTAATAAGATCGTAAGGTAAATAAAGATGGAATTTTAAGTTCAGATCTAATATAGGTCATATTTGTTTTACATCGATCCCACCGATATTCACATTAGCATGAGTACTTCCTGCATTCCTCTGCGGACACCGGAAGTACTTGTTCATAATAGGAGGTATTTAAAGACGAGTGTGGCAGGGCGCACGTCCCTGCTATCCCAGTGGAAGTCTCGTCAGAGGAAACGTGTCAGAGAGGAGGCGTGTCGCGCCGTCGCCTACGTCATCCTAGTTGTCTGTGCTGCAGCCAGACAAAGGATTGCTACGGGCTCCGCTCAATACACGCTGTATACAAGACCAACTCCAGTGAGTATAATTGCCTATGTTTTTTTAATAAACCGGGGATAATACACTATGGCTGGTCCACTTGTATTTGTTACATGTAATGTGTGGAGTCAATAAGAGGATCAACTGTCCCGGATCCGTAAGGAACAGTCCATCTATCCAGCTACCTGATACAGTCCTATTGAGGAAGAGCATAACTCATGTCCAAGCATCTTTTACATCTGGTAAGAGGCTCTTAAGTGTGGTTCACATAAGGGTGGATGTGCATGGCGTTTGCAAATCAAGATAGCTTATGAGATTTATATATCTGGTAAGAAGTACAGCCAGCTGGGGGTGGCATCCTATTCACGTGGATATCATCTTATTTGGGATAGGGTTATAGCACTTTGGTTATAACGTCACAGTTTCACTTGAAGTTTCTGTTATCCACCGGCACGATTTGGATATGTTATGATGGACTTGATTATTTTGGACTTTATTTAGACAGTTTTTTCATATATGATTAGCACTGCACTGTTATATTGAGTTGATTTATTGTAATCATCACCATTTGTTTAGCGCACCAATTATTTATAACACACATACACTTGGCACAGTACCTTGGTTGCAGCTTCACTACTTATAATATCAGCGCACCCTTTATTTTACTATAGTCTAGGGTGCCTACCTGCTCCACCCGTCTGTACTACACAAGCATCCAGTGCTCCTTGGGATGCTTCACCTCCTGTACCGCCTCCAGGGGTGACCCACACCGAGCTGCAAGGGAAGCCCTCTCAGCACTTCGGCCTCAACCAAGGTATCTGACAATAGGGATCTCAACATAGAGTAAAAAAAGGACATTTGACCCTTGTTCGGGGCATAATAGGAAAAAATCACATGAAGTGAACCTTCAACCATGACTGAAAGAAGTATATATCTCCCTCCGTATCTCTAATCTCTCTAAACTGGGAAAAGGAAATCTGTTTTGAAAGGGATATCCCAACCCCCTTTGTCTTGTCCTTTGCATTTGCCAAATAGAATTGGGGGAATTTGTGGTGAAAAGATGAAGGGTTATACTGCCTGGGGAAGTGTGCCTCCTGAAGGAGAACCACATACATTTTTTGGGAATAATAGTGCTGAAATAGATTACAGCGTTTTAACAAGGCAGTCTGGGCATTGTGAGAGGCTATACAGAGAAGGGGGGGATTGACTTCAGGTGGAGTCATGGATCAGAGAACAGTTGAAACGCATTAAACATCAAAAACGTACCCAATGCAGAGCAGAAGGACATGGGTGGAGCAAGCACTGGACAAATGAATAACCATGGACTGTAAGATGTTGACTGGCGTAGAACTGTTTGAGATGAATAATAATAACAAAGGAAAGAGAGAAAAATACAGATGGGAGAGAGGAAATAAATCTGTTAATCATCATTTGTAGAAATGACTTTCCTCACAAAGGAGCAGAAACAGGCCTGCCGATTTCTACTACATAACAAAATAACAACAATGTCCGCCTGATTGGCAAAAATTCTGTCACAGCATCAGGAAGCATCCACAATGCAGAGACAAATGTAGGAGCATGGTAACCACTCCAGCCTAGTGACTGCTATAATTGTATGCCTCAGGTGAGTATAGCCCCACCAGAGACTTTAAGACCCCAACAATTTAGGGGTCCTGTTCTCGGGGGCCCAGTTTGTGCAAAAGCGGACCTAACTTGGGTGGCTGCAAAAGATCTGACTGGCACCCCTGGGACAGGACAGTACTAATAAAAAAGCACAACACCACAGTGCAAAAAAAATACAATTTTGCTAGTAACAGACTCCTTAGTTTGCCTCCCAGGGTCCCTATTCAATCACGTAAAAGTTCCTGAACGAGAGAGCCCAAGGACTTGTTAAAAAAAGAGTTATTCATTTTTCGCCTTTAGCGCCTGAAAAAACTGGAACAACACTTGAAAGGGGAGGTAGTTTGGAGTTCTTGGATAACTTGGGTTGAGAACAGAAAACTCAGGAGGAGAGAAAGTCCGACTGTAGAAAATACAGCTAGGGCAGTAGGGAGTACCTCACGTGATGACCCGATAATGGAGAATAAATGAAAAAGTTCCACACAATAAATGGTCAAAATTCAAGGAGGGCTGGAGTGCTGAGATCTGTTGGGTTGTTGTTTTTGTTATACCGAGTCGAATGGGCTCGGCGGGGAAGGCCTTTTAGAGGCGCCAACAGCTTTTTGGAATGAGGTTGAGGAGGGGTCATGGGAAATAAGGTCCAAATGGAGCATCTCCTGTGTGGAATGAAGAAAACCTATGTGTCTTGTTCCTGAAGAGGAACGATAGGTGAAATGGGAAGGACCAAAAGTACGTAATGGATTTTTGTGACAAGACCAGCAACAAGGGTTTGCGAGAGCACCACTTCTGGATGGTAGGGGGAGACTGATCAGCAAACACTTGGATCGGATGTCTCTGGATAGTGAGTTGCTCCTTGTCTCTAGAGATGCACATGACATCTTCTTTCATTTGGTAGAAATGGGGTTTGACCACTATGTCCCTAGGGAGTACATCAGGATGGGGTGGCTTTAGGGCTCTGTGAGTAGAGATGGCCTTGTGGTTCGCCCAGTGGTCGGTTTGCAGCGAACTTTGCTCATTCGCTGTTCGCTGATCATGCGAACATATGACGATGTTCGCGACCGCCATATTCTTTTACATTGTGAAGAACTTTGACGCATGACACATCCATCAGGTGGTACAGGACAGCAAATTGAGACATTTCAGCACATGGACATACCCCTTACCTTATAAATAGACCTGATCTGGCTGCCATTTTACATTCTGCCTTTTGTCAGTGTAGGGAGAGGTTGCTGTGTGGAGCAGGGACAGACTGTTAGTGACACAAATCACTAGCTAATAGGTCCTTTTAAGGACTGGCATAGGTGTACTATTGTTTGGTGTGCAGTATATAAGGGTGTAATACTCTTATAATATACTTTCTAATATAGAAAGCATATTATAGTGTATTTGGGTACTGCAGAAATTTTGGAGGAGCACCAGGCCGGAGCCAAAGTGGGAAGTTGCAGAAGGTGCGTTCGATTACGTCAAAGGACGCACCAGACTTGGTTGAGTAGCTCACTCAGCCTTCCTCTTCTGCACCCTCCTCATCCTCTCTATCTGCACCCTCTTCACTCTCTACTGTGTGCACCCCCAAAGACACCACCACCAACACCACCATATACCCTCCGCTTGAGTCACAGGATTTTACGATCCATCACAAGACATTTACGATGCGCATCCATTCTTGGCATCGGATCAGGAAGATGTAGCAACAACCGCCACTCAGCAGTCTGACGACAGTACCCAGATCAGCCCAAGCAGGTTGGTCCCCACTGTTGCTGCCTACTCCGAGATCTCGAATGTTAGTGGTGGGGAAGGTGATGTCGATGATGCAGAGGCAAAATTTCTGCAGTACCCAAATACACTATTTTGAAAGTATATTGTTATACAACCCCCCAGAATCAATCTGTTGTTTTGGGGGGGCCACTGATCTATCACACCAGTTATAATGCTTTTTTCCAATTGCGTTTGTCACTCTTTGTAGTTGTAGTATCGCTGTAGAAATACTCACCAGTCACAAAGCTGCACAATACAAATCCACTATAATATGCTTTCTATATTAGAAAGTATATTATAAGTGTATTACACCCCTATATACTGCACACCAAACAATAGTACACCTATACCAGTCCTTAAAAGGACTTTTGTGGACCTATTAGCTAGCGATTTGTGTCACTAACAGTCTGTCCCTGCTCCACACAGCAACGTCTCCCTACACTGACAAAATTAGAAAGTATATTATAAGTGTATTACCCCCCTATATACTGCACACCAAACAATAGTACACCTATACCAGTCCTTAAAAGGACTTTTGTGGACCTATTGGCTAGCGATTTGTGTCACTAACAGTCTGTCCCTGCTCCACACAGCAACGTCTCACCTGGCATTTCAAATAGGTTCTGGGGATCTTGGGCGGCGCAGTGGAAGAGATAGAATAGGAGGAGGAGAAGAAGAGGCAGGTCTGCATGCAATCCGTGGCAGTAAAACCAAATCTACACGGGTGCCACCGGTTACATGCTTGACGGCCTTCAGAAGGATCACCCAGTGGGCAATAAAAGTTTTATATACTTTCCCTGCCCGTGTTTGCTAGACCACGTGTCTGTGGTCAGATGTATCCTGGCACCGACACTGTGTGCCAGAGATAGATTCACATGCCGCTGAACATGGCCATATAGCTCTGGTATGCCCTTCTGCAAGAAATATTTCCTTCCTGGGACCTTCCATTGTGGTGTTCAAATGGCCACAAATTTTTCACCAAGAGTCCACCAGTTTATATGGCACTAGTTGGCAGGCTATCAGTTCCGACAAGCCAGCGGTCAACCGTTGGGCAAGAGGGTTATCTGGCGTCATCATTTTTTTACGCTCGAACAATTGGGCCACGGAAGCCTGCCTTTTTCCAGAAAAATGTGAGGACGGCATGATGGAAGGTGGAGTGGAGGACAATTGTTGAGGAGAGAGGAGAAGGTGAGAGCCTGGAGTGTGGCTTTGTGATTTCTGATGGCGTTGCTCCCACTGGGCTTCTGCTTTTGCGTGCGCTGGCAGAGGAATTTCCACTCACAGAGAAACAGTTGCGGGTACCAATCCAACAGCGCCTGCAAGAAGAGGGCGGTTTGAAGACGTGTTGGTCACTTCTGATATGAGATCATTCTTTCAGCCGACCCATCCACAGCTGTCCTCCGGATCCAGCATCAGGGAACGCCTAGACTGACATGTGTCCAACTACATTGGGTTAACAGCCGATGTGGACGCTCTGAGAAGTGATGAACCCCTGGACTACTGGGTGGGCAGGCTTGACCTCTGGCCAGAGCTTGCACAATTTGCAATGGAACTGTTGGCTTGCCCCTCATCCAGTGTCCTGTCCGAAAGGACGTTCAGGGCAGCAGGGGGGATCGTGGCTGATAAATGCACTCGCCTAGCTCACGACAGTGTTGACTACCTCACATTTCTAAAAATGAATGAGGCATGGATCTCGGAGGAATTCAACACATGTGACCAGTAGACCATGTTTGATTCAAATTCCTCATGACCGCCCACAAATATCCGCCACCACCCATAACAATTCATGGTCCCTGTCTTAGGTAAATACAGCGGCATAAAAGTCCATTTATGTCCGTTGAATGCCTAGTTTGTGGGGCCTGTAATGGCCAACACTTATTCATCCTGTGAATGCCTAATGTACCTCCAGCCACAGAATACAAAGTTCTTTGCTGTCAGGTGAACGCATGTGGGCTAATTTTTGGGGCCTGTAATGGCCAACACTTATTTATCCTGTGAATGCCTAATGTACCTCCAGCTACAGAATACAAAGTCTTTGCGGTCAGGTGAACGCCTGTGGGCTAATTTTTGGGGCCTGTACTGGCCGACACGGTTCGCGAACATTTGAGCGAGTTCGCACAAACCATTCGCGAACCGTCCCGTCAGATGTTCGTCCATCACTATCTGTGAGCTCTGTCAAGCTCCAAACGATGTTCTGGAATATCTGGAAAGAGGCCTTTTATGAAGGAGCAGACCACTGTGTGGACATCATTAATAGGTCCTGGGAGGCCCCTGATGAGAAAGTTATATCTCCTGGACCTATTTTCCAGGTCATCATTTTTGGAAAGGGCAGTTTCCAACTGTATGCATGCTGTGTTCTGATTGTCCCTAAGCCACCGTTTGATCCACTTTTAGTTCTATTGCCTTAATCTTAGTTCCAAGGTTCTGTAGGTCTGACTGTATGGTAGATGTAATTTGTGTCCCCTAGATAACAACATCTTGGAGAAAGTGACCATCATGGTAGAAAAATCTAAAGGGGTTGCAGGGCAAAATTGGGCCTGGACGCCCGGAATGTCTGGTGTAGCCTCTAGATCTCCCAGTGGCTTGAGTAATATATCATCTAGTTTTCTCCCAATCAGAGATTCCCTTGAGGCTGGGGACACTAATGCTGTGGGGTGGGTACTCACTGCGAGGTACATTGCAGCTGTGGCAATTGGAGCTAAGTAGTAAATGTCTGCCTCTCTATCATCCTCCCCTGTTCTGGCTGCATGCTGCTGAGCAGACGCCATCTTGGATTTCCCCAGGGGGGAAAGGCTGGAGCCGAGCTGCAGGGTTAGGGCCCTTCTGGCTGTTCCCTCTGACATGGGGGGCGAAAATGGGCCACTCCTGTATCCGTTCACTTGTGAATGGGAGCAGGGTCACTCAATCTGAAAGCGGTTGAAGCGGGACGGAGCTCTAATGTCAAGCCGCCATCCTTGGAGCCGCTGTGCATGTGCCTTATGAACCTTTTTCTAAGCGACTTGAGTCACACCGATTAGAACAGTTCCATTGCCGTTAATAGGGCACTACTTGTCATGTGTCTTTGGTGCGGTAGTACGAACTGGGGTTCAAAGAGACATTGTCATGTTTCCCATGCAAGGCAAATGAGTGTCTCTGCAAAGATACCCCTTTGACCTCCCTATACTTGCTTGTCGCTGCCCATTCCTCCATCACAACCAGCACTGAAATTAAAGGCTTTGGCCACCAGGGAAGGAGGTCACATGTTCCCCATACTCCATAGCACTAGATAGTGTCACTAGCTGTGACAGAGAAGAGTGTGGCAGGGGAGTTCTCCTAAGGTGTGTTTAAGTGCTTTGTAGGGTTGCAGAGCTACTGGTACTTTGCCCTGCCATGCAAGTGGACCCAAACTGAAAAAAAAAAAACAGTAGACAGCAGTGGCACGGCGGTCAGCAGATGGAAGCAGTGAGAGCTGCGGGGGCCCAGGAGGACTTCTAGGAATCAGTTTCCCAGCAGACTTCAAATGTGGTTTCTTACGAGCAGAGTTTAGGAGGCTTGGACAGGAGAAGATGAAAGAAAATACATTATTTTACAGACTATGTTAATTGGAAAATTTTGCTATTGCAAAAGGTTGCTTTAAATATGAAGTATTTATGTGAGTGTATTGTTTTGCCTCTGATCCCAGCACCTATCCTATGAATAAACCCCTTGGTGCCAGGTATGAGGTGTTTTGTCACCCAACAAATATGTTAGCAGACCTTAAGCTCCGTTCACATACTGGCGTATCGGATCGCAGGCAGAATCGCCGCAATTCTTCCTGCATTTCCAAATAATCGCAAATAGCGGTATGCCTGTGCGATTCCTGTTACTTGCAATGGCACCCCAAACGTGGTGCGATTTTGCCACAATTGTTGCCCGCCGAATTGCGATAAAATGGCGCAAACAAAATCGCAGGGTGCCTGTCACCCTAAATAACTTCTTGTATTTTTTATTTTTTTTGGGCAACAGGCATCCTGCGATTCTGTTTGTGTGATTTTACCGTGATTCGTCGGTTCGCCGCGATTCTCCCCACGATCCGATACGCCAGTATGTGAATGGAGCATTAGTCTGTGTGCAGCGCTGTCATTTTTAATAAGCAGTCATATAAACATACCATTGTAAATGTTGCTACATAAATGATTTATTCTATAGTTTTGTTTTTCATTTTTTATAACTCACTGCAAATAATAGTATTCATATGTACAGTATGGAGGTGGTATCATCTTCCTGTTGCAAGAAAGAAATCAGATAATGAAATGGGGTTTAACGATGTGGTAATGAAGACTTTTCATCTGAGTTATCTATGTCTGTTTCCTAATCCATTTAGAGATAAGAGTAAGCGATATTGATTCTCAGCATAAGGGCTATATTACAGATTATACAGGCTGTTTCCCAAGGATGAAGGATGACTAGCTTGATGCTGTTGGCAAGAAAGCCTGTTCAATGGCTGCATTGCCATGTGATCTCCTTGCGTTTGCCACAGTCTGCTCAGCTAAAGTAGATGTGACATGCCTGAGTGTAGAGGTGCAGGCGGAGGGATGCTGGAATTGTTTCCTAATGGACTGTGCTATAACTGTAAAGTGCAGGTGCAATCATTTTTCTGACATCTTATAAATTGGATATATTTACCATGACCATCAATCACCTTTGTTGAATTGTGCTAACTATCTACAGTATCTCACAAAAGTGAATACACCCCTAACATTTTTGTAAATATTTTATTATATCTTTTCATGTGACAACACTGAAGAAATTACACTTTGCTGCAATGTGAAGTAGTGAGTGTACAGCTTGTATAACAGTGTAAATTTTCTGTCCCCCCAAAATAACTCAACAAACAGCTATTAATGTCTAAACCGCTGGCAACAAAAGTGAGTACACCCCTAAGTTAAAATGTGCAAATTGGGACCAGTTAGCCATTTTCCCTCCCAGGTGCCATGTGACTTGTTAGTGTTACAAGGTCTCAAGTGTGAATGGGGAGCAGGTGTGTTAAATTTGATGTTATCGCTCTCACTCTTACATACTGGTCACTGGAAGTTCAACATGGCACCTCCTGGCAAAGAACTCTCTGAGGATCTGAAAAAAAGAATTGTTGCTCTACATAAAGATGGCCTAGGCTATAAGAAGATTGCCAAGACCCTGAAACTGAGCTGCAGCACGGTGGCCAAGATCATACAGCGGTTTAACAGGACAGGTTCCACTCAGAACCGGCCTCGCCATGGTCAACCAATGAAGTTGAGTGCATGTGCTCAGTGTCAGCGTCATATCCAGAGGTTTTCTTTGGGAAATAGACGTATGAGTGCTGCCAGCATTGCTGCAGAGGTTGAAGGGGTGGAGGGTCAGCCTGTCAGTGCTCAGACCATATGCCGCACACTGCATCAAATTGGTCTGCATTGCTGTCGTCCCAGAAGGAAGCCTCTTCTAAAGACGATACACAAAAAAGCCCGCAAACAGTTTGCTGAAGACAAGCAGACTAAGGACATGGACTACTGGAACCATGTCCTGTGGTCTAATGAGACCAAGATAAACGTATTGGGTAAGATGGTGTCAAGCGTGTGTGGCTGCAACCAGGTGAGAAGTAAAACACAAGTGTGTCTTGCCTACAGTCAAGCATGGTGGTGGGAGTGTCATGGTCTGGGGCTGCATGAGTGCTGCCGGCACTGGGGAGCTACAGTTCATTGAGTGAACCATGACTGGCAACATGTACTGTGACATACTGAAGAAGAGCATGATCCCCTCCCTTCAGAGACTGGGCCACAGGGCAGTATTCTAACATGATAACGACCCCAAACACCTCCAAGACGACCACTGCCTCGCTAAATAAGCTGAGGGTAAAGGTGATGGACCTTAACCTTATTGAGCATCTGTGGGGCATTCTCAAATGGAAGGTGGAGGAGCGCAAGGTCTCTAACATCCACCAGCTCTGTGATGTTGTCATGGAGGAGTGGAAGAGGACTCCAGTGGCAACCTGTGAAGCTCTGGTGAACTCCATGCCCAAGAGGGTAAAGGCAGCGATGGAAAATAATGGTGGCCACACAAAATATTGACACTTTGGGCCCAATTTGGACATGTTCACTTAGGGGTCTACTCACTTTTGTTGCCAGTGGTTTAGACATTAATGGCTGTGTGTTGAGTTATTTTGAGGGAACATCAAATTTACACTGTTATACAAGCTGTACACTAACTACTTTACATTGTAGCAAAGTGTAATTTCTTCAGTGTTGTCACATGAAAAGATAAAAAAAAATATTTACAAAAATGTGAGGGGTGTACTCACTTTTGTAGTAAGCTATCTGTGAAGATGAAATTTATGGTAAGAAAGATCTATCTATGAAAATATTGAAAAATATACCCATTTTTTTTAAATATTTCAAATAATACTGAATGTATACGTAAGGTAAATGCTAACTTTCATTTTTGGAAAATATTGGTCATCTGTAAAATGGTAACTCCTTATTAGGCAATCATAAAGGAATTAGTGGAGGGGAGAAGAGCCATTCAGAAATCTCACATCCTTTGGCTGCAATGACCCCACCCCCTGATCATTATTGATATACATATACAAATAATTTAATAAGAAAATATTTAGGAACTTATTTAGGCAAAACTAAACTCATTCTAACAGCTTGACTGGTGTAGTGGTCATCTTTACCCATCGTAGCTCAACATAAGACAAATATTACAAGAAGCCCCACCTCCCAATGTGCTTAACCAACACCGCATACATACTGAACCTGGATGCTTCTTTAGTGGTCCAATCACAAATAAAGGGGTGCCATAGTCCAGAACTGATAGACCCAATGGTTCAGACAGCATAAAATGGAAAAAGAGACAAGAAGGAGCTGTCAGCATGTATGAAAAGAGGGCCTTCACCCACAGGCCACAGTGACAGGAATGTTCTGCAAGCCTCAACTGGGCAAGCCACACAGTCTGCCAATGGGAACAAGGAGATATAGGCCCCTTGGCCTAGCTGATCAGTTTTAGACCAAGTATTAGTGACCCACTAAAAAGAAACACTTCTGAAATGCCAAGACCACCAGGAGTCTTGGTGCTAGGGCTAATTATAAGGTACCAGAAAAGGCATAGGGAAAGGCAAGTGTAAATAAATGCAGTTGAAAATCAGAACTGCAAACATTGGGTTATTGTAACCCCAAGCCCACCCACAAAATTAAAAAGATAAGCTAAGGTGCCCAGTTTGTTATCAATAACTGACGGTGAATCACCCTGTGCAGAAAATTCACAGACAAACTAAAGGAGAAGGTCCTGTTGTCCACTTACAGTGGGTACAATACCCAAGTCCACTTGAAGCATGAACCAACCATGCCATATGCTATTGTGTATCGCTCAGGTACTAGGAGCCAAAGAACATCAGATTAGGTCCCACATACCTCTTAAAGGATTGTCAAGTAAAACATGTACACCTACAAATGTACGTATACAAGAGAAAGACAAAAGAAACAAAAAAAGTGAAGAAAAGGGGAGGGCGGCTGGGAAACTTTTTTCTGCTGCTGCAATGAGTGGAATGCTGCAACTTCCATTGGCTATGGCAGGGTTACAGCTGTGACCTACCCCTGTACCTTTAAGGAGGAGTGGGCTCCCTCCAGCCCATCTGCCCTCTATCTATCTATCTATCTATCTATCTATCTATCTATCTATCTATCTATCTATCTATCTATCTATCTATCTATCTATCTATCTATCTATCTATCTATCTATCTATCTATCTATCTATCTATCTATCAGTATGCATAGGCTTCCACTGTGGAGCCTCTTAAAAAACAGAGGTAGGAACTTCAGGTAACAGGGTGCCTTGCCAGTAAGTAGAGCTTGGAATTTTCTTTGGATTTTTTACTTGGCCTTTTTTTGACACATGGTGCTCTCCAATGCTTCTTGCTGCAAAGGCCAGTTATAGGTGGGGGCAGTGGCTAATTTTTTGTACATTGGTGTCTTGTGAGTGAGAAGGTGTGGGGTTCTCCTTCCTCAGCAGTTGACCAGGATCCAGGGGGAGAAGGGAGAGGAGGTTGTCGACCTCCCTCCCCAGCAGCAGTTCCACAGTCCAGGAGAGGAGGTGGTCATCCTCCCTCCACAGCGGCAGATGCACATGTCGGGGAGCAGATAGTCATCCTCCCTCCCCAACAGCAGTGTAGGGACTCAGGAGTGAAGGAAGTCATCCTCGCTACACAGCAGGAGTCAGGGAGTCCAGGAGATGGAGAAACCTGCTCATCCTCCCAGGCCAAGGACCAGGGAGAGGAGGTGGTTGTCCTCCCTCCCCAGTGGCAGATGCACAGTCTGGGAGAGCAGGTGGTCATTCTCCCTCCCAGCAGAAGATCCACAGTCTGGGAGTGGCGGAAGCCAGGCTCCCTTCCCAACAGTTAGTTGGAACAGATGATGTGGGGTCCCCAGCAGAAACGCTGGCATCAGAGCAGAGTGCTCGCAACCTCTGCCCAGCACCAGCAACCACTCCAGACTTACAGGGAGGCAGGGCATGTGGCTCCACTCCCCAGTGACAAGTTGATGTAATGAAGCTCCTACTCCAAGCTGAAGCACTGGCAACAGGGCAGTGTACCGCTGGCCTCTTCCTAGAACCTACAGTGTCTTCACAGCTTCAAGGAATCAGGGCAGTAGGTCCCTCTCCCCAGCAGCAGACCGAGCCCCGAAATGGTAAACACCACCCAGCTGAAGTGCTGTCAGCTGGACAGAGAGTCCACAACCTTTTTTCCACAGCTACGGATGACAACTATTCCCTGCGGCTATAAATGGGAATCATGTTGACCAACTATGTGGGTTCACTCTGCCTGACTAATGCATTTATAGACCAGGTGGAGGTCTGGGACCTGGTTAGTCTTCTTTGGATGGGGGAAAAATGTGACAGACCCAACCAGGACAGGGGCTTTTGGAGGGGACTGCAGGGTAGCCTCCTGCTTACTGTTTATGGGCCCTGACTAATGTGTGCCTGGGGGACCCTTGGAGTGGTCTTGCTTCAGATTCAGGTCCATGTCTCCCCAAAACACACAGACTCTGGTAATCTAGAACCGAGAATACAGATTTGGGGCCTTTGTGCCCAAACCAGCAATGATTGTTTCAGACTGTGAGACTCAGAGCAGATGTTAATATAATCAGCTCAGAGCAGATGTTAATATAACCAGCTCAAAACAACCTGATGTTGGGGTCTTCTGCTATAATCTGTTTACTAAGTTATCTTTTTCCCATGGTATCATTTCCCCATTGTGTGTCTCCTAGGTGTGAATTTCCATTGTTAAGTCACCTATTGTTTCTGTCTGTCTGCTCATCTCTTGGAGATGTGATTAATATTGTGTCCACTTTACCTTGTTATTCAACCATTGTGGGATGTTTATGCTTATGATAATGTGTAATGTTCTTTGTGTATCCAGGGTTGTGGGCTTGTTGCCGGGTCGTCAGGACATCTAGACTTGTTTAAGTGACTAGTTGTTATATAGCTTACTATTTAGTTAGCATACTGTGTATGTTTATGTTAGCTGTTCCATAGATGTGCTAATTGTCTAGGATAATGTGATCAAGCTATTACCCGATCTTGCATGGAATATATACTGTGTGAATTTAGTCAGTTCCAGTTTGCACCCAAGCTAGTGTTTTCTAGTCATTGGGTGCTCAACTATAATACCTGGTTCTAGGATGCAGACTGGAGGAAGCTGTAGAAGCTGTATCTTGACAGAAGCACCCAAGGTGGGTGCCAGACATTCCATCACAATGCACCTTTCTTGTTTTGTTGTACAGTCAGAAGGAACCCTGGAGCCAACAAATATTTGTAGAATTTGGACGAGATGCAGCCTATGATCTTGTTTGTCTGTACACATTGGGGTCCGTGTGATCTTTTTGCTCATGTGCTATGATGAATGAACTTATTTTGTCTCTTTCCCATTATTACAATGTGGGAACTGCTTCCTCCCAGCTTGTCTATATTGTTAACATATTATTTATTGAGTTTTTTTTATGTGTACCTATTCAACCCCTTTACTGGTGCTTCCAGTGACACCACATAGCTTTGATGGACATAAAGGATGAAGTTGACTTTTCAATGCAGTGAGTAGCCCCACCAACCAATTGAAGGGCTCAGGAGTAGACTTGAGCGGACACCTGGATGTCCGTGTTTGGCGGGTTCGGCCGAACTTGAAAAAAAAGTCCGGGTCTGTGACCCAGACTTTTTCCGAACTTTACCCAGACACCGAACCCCATTGAAGTCAATGGGGACCCGAACTTTCAGGCACTAAAATGGCTCTAAAAAACCAATGGAAAGGGCTAGTGGCAGCAAAATGTAGTTAAGAGCTTTGCAAGTGCTTTGCAAACAAATGCGGATAGGGAAATAACTTAAAACAACAAAAAAAAACTGAAAAATAAAACAATTTTCTTCATCTGTGAAGGACGAGGCCCATATGGAGTAGGAGGGAGGTTGAGGTGGCGGTGGTTGTGGCGGTGTAGGTGGAAGTGGCAGTGGAGGGGGACGAGGTAGCCAACACTGCTTTTTTTTAGTCATTTTAAATTAGGGTACACCCCAAAAGAGTGAGAAAGATCAAAAATATAACAATGGCTGGGTAAGGTCGGTATCCATCTCTATTCTGCACAAGGTACGGAAAAGTCCTGTGGGATCCATGCCTAGTTCATTTTAATGAATGTGAGCTTGTCCACATTGGCTCTGGACAGGCGGCTGCGCTTGTCTGTGATAACGCCCCCAGCTGTGCTAAATACACGTTCAGATAATACACTGGCTGCAGGGCACGCCAGCACCTCCAAGGCGTAAAGGGCAAGCTCAGGCCATGTGCCCAATTTGGAGACCCAGAAGTTGAAGGGGGCAGACCCGTCATTCACTACATGTAGGCGTGTGCACACATACTGCTCCACCATGTTGGTGAAATGCTGCCTCCTGCTAAGACGTTCCATATGAGCTGCTGGTGCTGCTGTTTGTTGTGGCGTGCTGACAAAGCTTTTCCACATTTCGGCTATGCTAACCCTGCCTTCTGAGGTGCTGGTGGTGCCCTGGTTGCGTTGGCGACCTCTTCCTCCTCTGCCTTGGCCTTGTGCTTCCACTGTGGCCCGCTGTCTGGTGGGAATGCCAGCAGCATTGCGTCTACCAGCGTGCGCTTGTACTCGCGCATCTTGTGATCACGCTCCAGTGAGTGAATTAAGGACGGTACGTTGTCCTTGTAACGGGGATCCAGTAGCGTGGCCACCCAGTAATCAGCACAAGTTAGAATGTGGGCAACTCGGCGGTCGTTGTGGAGACACTGCAGCACGTAATCACTCATGTGTGCCAGGCTGCCCAGAGGCAACGAAAGGCTGTCCTCTGTGGGAGGTGTATAGTCTGTGTCCTCTGTATCCCCCCAGCCACGCACCAGTGATGGCCATCAGCTGGCCTGGGTGCCACCCTGCTGTGAACATGGTTCCATCTCCTCCTCCTCATCCTCCTCATCCTCCAGAACTGTGCCCCTGCTGGACAATTGTGTACCTGGCGTTTGTGGGTGCAGGAACCCACCCTCGGAGCCACTTGTGAATGACTGCCCTGAAAGCCTTGGAAATTATCCCTCTTCCTCTTCCTCCTCCTCCTCCTGTGCCACATCCTCTTCCATCATCGCCCGAATCGTTTTTTGAAGGAGGCATAGAAGTGGCATAGTTAAGCTGACAACGGCGTCATCGGCACTGGCCATGTTGGTGGAGTACTCAAAACAGCGCAACAAGGCACACAGATCTCGCATGGAGGCCCAGTTATTGGTGGTGAAGTGGTGCTGTTCTGCAGAGCGACTCACGCGTGCGGGCTGCAGCTGAAACTCCACTATGGCCTGCTGCTGCTCGCACAGTCTTTCCAGCATGTGCAAGGTGGAGTTCCACCTTGTGGGCACATCACATATGAGGCGGTGAGCGGGAAGGCCGAAGTTATGCTGCAACGCTGACAGGCGAGCAGCAGCAGGGTGAGAACGCCGAAAGTGCGCACAGACGGCCCGCACTTTCTGCAGCAGCTCTGACATATCGGGGTCATTTTTAAGGAACCTCTGCACCACCAAATTCAGCACATGCGCCAGGCAAGGGATGTGCGTCAAACCGGCTAGGCCCAGAGCTGCTATGAGATTTCGCCCGTTATCGCACACCACCAGGCCGGGCTTGAGGCTCGCTGGCAGCAACCACTCATTTGTCTGCTGTTCCATGCTCCTCCACAACTCCTGCGCGGTGTGTGGTTTTTCCCCCAAACAGGCAAGTTTTAAAACTGCCTGCTGTCGTTTACCCCCGGCTGTGCTGAAGTTGGTGGTGAAGGTGTTACGCTGACCGGATGAGGAGGCGGTAGAGGATGAGGAAGTGGAGTAGGAGGAGTTAGGAACAGGAGGCAGACTGAAGCGCCCTGCAATCCTCGGTGGTGGAAGGACATGCGCCAAATTGCTATCCGCCTCAGGCCCAGCCGCCACTGCATTTACCCAGTGTGACGTTAGGGAGATATAACGCCCCTGACCGTGCTTACTGGTCCACGTATCGGTAGTTAGGTGGACCTTGCCACAGATGGCGTTGCGCAGTGCACACCTGATTTTTTCCCCCACTTGGTTGTGCAGGGAAGGGATGGCTTGCCTGGAAAAGTAGTTGCGGCTGGGCACGACGTACTGTGGGACAGCCATCGACATAAGGCTTTTTAAACTGTGCGTCTACACCAGACGGAATGACAGCATTTCAAAGGCCAAGAATTTTGAAATGCTGGCATTCAGGGCCAGGGATCGCGGGTGGGTAGGGGGGTACTTCCTCTTCCTCTGAAGTGTTTGGGAGATGGAAAGCTGAACGCTTCCAGGGGACATTGTGGAGATGGTTGGTGACCCAGGTGGTGGTGTTGCTGACAGATCCTCTGTTTGCGGGATAGCAGGTGCCGGTATCACTACAGAGGTGGATGAAGAGGCCAAGACTGCAGCAGAAGAGGAAGCAGGAGGAGCCAGAGACCTTTCTTGGTTTTGAAGGTGTCTACACCACTGCAGCTCGTGCTTTGCACTTAGATGTCTGATCATGCAGGTTGTGCTCAGGTTGAGAAGGTTTATGCCTTGCTTCAGGCTCTGATTGCACAGGGTGCAAATCACTCGTGTCCTGTCATCAGCACATTGTCTGAAGAACTTCCACGCTAGAGAACTCCTTTGAGCTGGCTTTGGTGCACTCGGTCCCATGCTGCGTTGGGCAGTAGCAGGCATAGTGTCTAGGGCACGGCCGCTCCGCTTCTGCACCCTGCTCCCTCTTCTGCTGTGCTGGTGGCTCTGTGCGACCACCGCCTCTTCCTACAAACTACTCAGGTCACCTGCATGACCTTCATTCAATGTGGGGTCGAGGACCTCATCGTCCTCCACATCATCTTCCACCCAGTCTTCACCCCTGCCCTCCTTGTCGGTCTCCACAATTCTGAGTGCCGCAGCAGTTGGCACCTGCGTTTCGTCATCATCGGAGACGTGCTGCGATGGTCCTTCCATGTACTCATCTTGAGAAATAAGTGGTTGGGCATTGCTGCACTCAATCTCTTCCACTTCTGGGGCAGGGCTAGTTGGATGGCCCTGGGAAACCCTGCTGACAGAGTCATCAAAAAGAAGAAGAGACTGCTGTATGACTTGGGGCACAGACTGCTTGCCTGATTTGCAAGGGGGTGAGGTGAAAGACTGTTGGACATTGGCTGCAGTAGTATTGACCTTTCTGCAGTAGACTGGGTGGGAGACAATGTGAAGGAACTGGAGGCACTGTTAGCAACCCAATCTACTATCGCCTGTACTTGTTCTTGCCTCAATACTTGTAGAGGCGCATGATGCCCTACCAAATACTGCTGCAGGTTCTGTCGCCTACTCACACTTGAGGAAGGTGTTTCACTTGTGCGTGTAGCTGGCACAGATCGACCACGTCCTCTCCTTGCAACAGGAGCTCTACCAGCAGCACCACGACCCAGGCCACGGCCCCTATTTGACGTTCTCCTCATATTTCTGTAATTTATGATCTTGCCCTAGAAAGGTGTTTATTGAATAGCGGAACAAAACAACAACAGTATCGCACGGGTTTATCTCACAGTCAAATATGCAAACGATGCTGCAATTTAATTTTTTTTACCCCAAAAGGGTGTTTATTAAATAGCGGAATAGAAAAACAGTATACAAATGCAACGGCTGTATCTCACAGTCAAATATGCAAAGTATGCCGCAATTTAATTTTTTTCACCCCAAAAGGGTGTATATTGAATAGCGGAATAGAAAATTTTTTATAAAACGGTGTATCTCACACGTACAAACACAGACTATGCCCCGATTACAATTTTTTGTACCCTAAAGGCAGGACGAGGAAGAGGAGTAGGAGGAGTTCAGAACAGGAGGCAAACTGAAGCGCCCTGCAATCCTCGGCGGTGGAAGGAGATGCGCCAAACAAATTTAAAAGGTGTATGTCACACGTACCGATACAGACTATGCCGCAATTTAGTTTTTTCCACCCCAAAAGGGTGTATATTGAATAGCGGAATAGAAAAAAGTATATAAAAAGGTGTATCTCACACGTACCAATACAGACTATGCCGGAATTTAATTTTTTCACCCCAAAAGGGTGTAAATTGAATAGCGGAATAGAAAAAAGTGTATAAAAAGGTGTATCTCACACGTACCGATACAGACTATGCCACAATTAAATTTTTTTACCCCAAAAGGGTGTTTATTGAATAGCGGAATAGAAAAAAATTAATAAAACGGTGTATCTCACACGTACAAACAAAGACTAGCCCCCGATTACAATTTTTTGTACCCTAAAGGCAGAATGAGGATGAGGAAGAGGAGTAGGAAGAGTTCGGAACAGGAGGCAAACTGAAGCGCCCTGCAATCCTCGGCGGTGGAAGATGCGCCCAAAAAAATTGAATGGTGTATCTCACACGTACCGATACAGACTATGCTGCAATTTAACTTTTTTACCCCAAAAGGGTGTATATTGAATAGCGGAATAGAAAAATTTTATAAAACGGTGTATCTCACACGTACAAACACAGACTAGGCCCCGATTACAATTTTTTGTACCCTAAAGGCAGGATGAGGATGAGGAGTAGGAGGAGTTCGGAACAGCTGGCAAACTGAAGCTCCCTGCAATCCTCGGCGGTGGAAGATGCACCAAAAAAATTTGAAAGGTGTATCTCACACGTACTGATACAGACTATGCCGCAATTTAATTT